>NC_058522.1:246179770-246803989 GCF_904849725.1 Hordeum vulgare subsp. vulgare
TGTATTGTCTCCAATCAGCAATATGTCATCCACATATAATATTAGAAACGCTATAGAGCTCCCACTCACTTGTAAATACAAGCTTCTCCAAAAACTTGTATAAACCTGAACGCCTTGATTACCTCATCAAAGCGCTGATTCCAACTCCAAGATGCTTGCACCAGTCCATAAATGGATCGTTGGAGCTTGCATACTTTGTCAGCGTTCTCTGCATCATGTACAACTCTTCCTTAAGAAACCCATTAAGGAACACTGTTTTGACATCCATGTGCAAAATTTCATAATCGAAAAATGCAGCTATTGCTAACATGATTCTGACAGACTTAAGCATCACTACGGGTGAGAGACTCTCATCGTAGTTAACTCCTTGAACTTGTGAAAAACCCTTTTCCACAAGTCGAGCTTTGTAGATGGTCACATTACCGTCGGTGTATCTCTTCTTCTTAAAAATCCATTTTTCTGAATGGCCTTTCGGCCTTCACGTAATACTTCCAAAGTCCATACTTTGTTTTCATACATAGATCCTATCTGAAGTTCCATGATCATCATCATTAGTATCCTCTTCAACTGGTGTAGCTTCGACAGAAACTTCTTTCTGTCTTGTGCCACCGTCTGGTTGAATCAAAGGTTCTACAACCTCATCAAGTTCTATCTTCCTCCCACTCAATTATTTCGAGAGAAGCTCTTTCTCAAGAAAAGCTCCGTTCTTAGCGACAAGCACTTCGTCCTCAGATCTGAGATAGAAGGTATACCCAACTCTCTCTTTTGGGTAACCTATGAAGATGCACTTTTCCGCTTTGGTTTCCAGCTTTTCAGGCTGAAGCTTTTTGACATAAAGCATCACATCCCCAAACTTTAAGAAACAACAACTTTGTCTTCTTGCCATACCATAGTTCATATGGCATCGTCTAAACGGATTTTGATTGTGCCCTATACAAAGAGAATGCAACTGTCTCCAATGCATAACCCCAAAACGATAACGGCAAATCGATAAGAGACATCATAGAAGGCACCATATCTAATAAAGTACGATTACGACGTTCAGACACATGATTACTCTATGGTGTTCCACGCGGTGTCAACTATGAAAAAATTCCACATTGTCTTAAGTGATTACTGATACGTCTCCATCGTATCTACTTTTCCAAACTCTTTTGCCCTTGTTTTGGACTCTAATTTTCATGATTTGAATGGAACTAACCTCGACTGACGCTATTTTCAGCAGAATTGCCTTGGTGTTATTTTTGTGTAGAAATCAAAGTTCTCCAAATGTCCTGAAAATTTACGGGGAGTGGTTTTGGCAAATATCAAAAATATCTGCGCCAAGTTCCACCTCAGGGGGTGGGCCAGTGGGCCACAAGCCCTTGCTCCACCACCACTCCCTGGTGGCGGTGGGCAGGCTTGTGGGGCCCACATGCACTTGCTGCCCCCAACTCGAGCTCTATAAGTTTCCTTTTGTCCCAGAAAAAATAAAAAGAGAAGTTTTCATCGCGTTTTCGATACGGAGGCGTCGCCACCTCCTGTTCTTCATCTGGAGGGCAGATCTGGAGTCCGTGTTGGGCTTCGAAGAGGGGAAATCATCGCCATCGTCATCATCAACCTTCTTCCCTCTCCAATTCCATGAAGCTCTTCGTCGTTCGTGAGTAATCTATTTGTAGGCTCGCTGGGCGGTGATGAGTAGGATGAGATCTATCATGTAATCAAGTTAGTTTTGATGGGGATTGATCCCTAGTATCCACTATGTTCTGAGATTGATGTTGCTACTACTTTGCCATGCTTAATGCTTGTCACTAGGGCCCGAGTGCCATGATTTCAGATCTGAAATTATTATGTTGCCACCAATATATGTGTGTTTTACACCTGATCTTGCAAGTTGTAGTTACCTACTATGTGTTATGATCCAGCAACCCCGGAATGACAATAACCGGAACCACTCCCGGTGATGACCGTAGTTTGAGGAGTTCATGTGTTCACCAAGTGCTAATGCGTTGGTCCGGTTCTTTATTAAAAGGAGAACCTTAATATCCCGTAGTTTCCTTTTGGACCCCGCTGCCACAGGAGGTATGGACAATAGATGTCATGCAAGTTCTTTTCCCTAAGCACGTATGACAACACACGAAATGCATGCCTACATCACATTGACGAACGGGAGCTAGCCACATATATCTCCGTGTTATAGCTGTTGCATGATGAATATCATCCAAACATATCACCGACCCATTGCCTACGAGTTTGTCCTACTGCTGCTACTTGTCTTGCTCTGCTGCTGCTGCTACTACTGTTGCTACTGTTGCTACTGTTGCTACTACTATCGCTTGTTACTGTTTCTACTTGCTACTGCTGTCACCATCGCTGTTCCTTGCAGTCTCTATTGCTCGTTACACTATCGTTACTCGTTAATTTGTTGTTACTACTATGCTTGCAGATACTAATCTTTCAGGTGTGGTTGAATCTGACAAATTCAGCTGCTAATACTTGAGAGTATTATCTCACCTCCCGTCGTGCAAACCAACAAATTGGGTCGAATACTCTACCCTCGACAACTGCTGCGAACCCACGCGCTGGTGGGCCATCAACAACATTCTTCTAGTTTCATTACTGGTGAGTTCTTTCAGCATTCTTCTGGTGCCGTTGCAGGAGAAGGTTTGTTGTCATAAACATTCGTCTAGCTAACGCCAGAGATTGCAGATCAATTGCCAAACTCGTAACTCAGATACTCACCTCCTCGATCAGATCGTAGGAATTTGATCTTCTTGTTACGATGATGCTCAACTTCACTCTAAAATTGCTTGAACTTTTCAAACGTTTCATACTTGTGCTTCATCAATTAAATATAACCATATCTACTCAAATCATTAGTGAAGGTGAGAAAACAACGATATCCACCGCGCATATCTATGATCATCGGTCCGCACACATCAGTATGTATGATCTCCAACAAGTCACTTGCACGCTCCATTGTTCCGGAGAACAGAGTCTTAGTCATCTTGCCCATGAGACATAGTTCGCATGTGTCAAGTTATTCAAAAGCAAGTGACTCCAAAAGTCCACCAGCATGCAGTTTTTTCATGCGTTTTACACCAATATGAACTAAGCGCCAGTGCCACAAGGAAGTGGCGCTATCATTACTAACTCTACATCTATTGGTCTCAATGTTATGGATATGAGTGTCATCACTATCGAGATTCAACATGAACATACCCCTCACATTGGGTGCAAGACCATAAAAGATATTACTCATATAAATAGAACAACCATTATTCTCTGACTTGAATGAGTAATCGTCTCACAATAAACAATATCCAGATATAATGTTCATGCTCAACGCAGGCACTAAATAACAATCATTTAAGTTCATCACTAATTCCAATGGTAACTGAAGTGAGATCGTGTCGACGATGATCGCATCAACCTTGGAACCATTTCCCACGTGCATCGTCACTTCATCCTTCGTCAACCTTCGTTTATTCCGTAGTTCCTGTTTCGAGTTGCAAATGTGAGCAACAGAACTGGTATCAAACACCTAGGCACTAGTACGAGACCTGGTGAGGTACACACCAAAAACATGTATATCAAATATACGTTGTTTGGCGTTGGCCGCCTTCTTATCGGCCAGATACTTGGGGCAGTTTTGCTTCCAGTTACCAGTTCCCTTGCAATAATAACACTCAGTTTTTGGCTTGGGTCCAGCCTTGGGTTTCTTCGTCCGAGGGGCAACAGCTTTGCCACTCTTCTTGGAGTTACCCTTCTTTCCCTTGCCTTTTTTCTTGAAACTGGTGGTTTTATTGACCATCAACACTTGATGCTCTTTCTGGATTTCTTGAAAATGTCTGGGTATTCTAACTTTCAGCATCGCAAACACCTCAGCGAGTGACTTATTCATCCCTTGCATGTTATAGTTCAACACGAAGCTCTTATAGCAAGGTGGTATTGACCGAAGAACTCTGTCAGTAATAGCCTCTTGCGGGAGAAAAATCCCCAGCTCAGCTAGACAGTTAGAATACCCAGACATTTTGAGTATGTGTTCACTGACAGACCCGTTCTCCTCCATTTTGCAAGCATAGAACTTATCGGAGGTTTCATACCTCTCGATCCGTGCATTCTTCTCAATGATAAACTTCAACTCCACGAACATCTCATATGCTCCATGACTTTCAAAATGTCTTTGAAGTCCCGATTCTAAGCCATACAAAAATGCACAATTAACTAATGAGTAGTCATCCTGATGCGATTGCCAAGCGTTCAAAACGTCTTGGGTCGCCGTATTGGGTGGTGCATCACCTAGCGCTACATCAAGAACATATTGATTTTGGGCATCCATGAGGATAAGCCTCAGATTACGAGCCCAGACAACAAAGTTTCTTCCATCATCTTTTCAGCTTAGCTTTCTCTATGAATGCATTAAAATTCAGGGTTGCTACTACGCGAGACGTTGATCTACAACATAAAATTTTGCAAAGATTACTTAGACTATGTTCAAGACAATTGAGTTTAGCTAATCATATTACTAATAAACTCCCACTCAAATTGACATCCCTCTAGTCATTCGAGTGTCGCGTGATCCAAATTCACCAACTCAAGTCCGATCATCACGTGAGTTTAGTATAGTTTCAATGGTGAACATTTCCATGTTGATCATATGAACTATATGATTCATGCTCGACCTTTTGGTCTCTTGTGTTCCGAGGACATGTATGTACATCCTAGGCTCGTTAAGTTTAACCAGAGTGTTCTGCGTGTGCAACTGTTTTGCACCCGTTATATGTGAACATAGAGTCTATCACACCCGATCATCATGTGGTGTCTCGAAATGACGAACTGTCACAATGGTGCACAGTCGGGCAGAACACAATTTTATCTTGAAATTTTAGTGAGAGATCACCTTATAATGCTACCGTCTCCCTAAGAGAAATAAGGTGCATAAAAGGATTAACATCACATGCAAATCATAAGTGACATGATATGGCCATGATCAACTTGTGCTTCTTGATCTCCATCACCAAAGCACTGGCATGATCTCCATCGTCACCAGCGCCACACCATGATCTCCATCATCGTGTTTCCATCGAGGTTGTTTCTCTAACTATGTTGTTACTACTAAATCTAGTACTAGTGATAAAGCAAAGCATCTCCAAGCGCAAAATAATTAAAGACAACCCTATGGCTCCTGCCGGTTGTCGTAGCATCGTCGTGCAAGTCGATATTTAACTATTACAACATGATCATCTCATACATCCAATATATCATATCATGTCACTGGCCATATCACATCACATGCATACCCTACAAAAACAAGTTACACGTCCTCTAATTTGTTGTTGCAAATTTTACGTGGCTGCTATGGGTACCTAGTATGATCGCATCTTACTTACGCAAAGCCACAACGGTGATATGAAAATTGCTATTTAACCTTCTCCAAGGACCGCCTCGGTCAAATCCGATTCAACTAAAGTGGAAGAAGCAGACACCCGCCAGTCATCTTTATGCAACAAGCTGCATGTTAGTCGATGAAACCGGTCTATTGTAAGCGTACGAGTACTATTGGTCCGGGCCGCTTCAATCCAACAATACCGCTTAATCAATAAAATACTAAGGAGGCCAGAGAATTAAACATCAACGTCCACAACCTCTTTTGTGTTCTACTCGAGATATCATCTACGCTGAACCTGGCTCATGATGCCACCGTTGGGGAACGTTGCATGGGAAACAAAACTTTCCTATGCACACGCAAGACCTATCATGGTGATGATTATCTACGAGAGGGGAGATCGGATCCGCATACCCTTGTAGCTCGCTAAGCGGGAAGTGTTACAAAACATGGTTGATGTAGTCGAACGTCCTTGCAATCTGAATTGCAAGCGTCCCACGAACTCCGTCCCGATCTAGAACCGAACGGATGACACCTCCGCGTTTAGCACACATAGAGCTCGATGACGATCTCCACCTTCATGATCCAGTAAGAGAGACGAAGAGGGAGCTGAATTTTCCAGCAGCACGAGGGCGTGGCGGTGATGGTGGTGGAGCTACTCCGGCAGGGCTGCACCATGGCTTGGGGTACAAAAAGCCTCTCAAACCTCCACTATATATAGATGGAACAAGAGGAGGGTTGCCTTGCGTCCTACTCAAAGTAGGAGGGTTCGGACGAGCCAAGGGGAGGAGTCCTCCCCCAATTCGGTTTGGTGGAGGACTCCCTTCCCACTTGTCCACCTCCTTCCTTTTTTTCTTTTTTCCTTTTATTTTTGCCTTTAGCCGAAATAGGTTATTGGGCTGGCCACACCAGCCCACTAAGGGTTGGTGCACCACCCATAGGCCCATTAGGTCCTCTCCCGGGTGAGTGGCCCCTCCCGGTTCTTTACCGGCAATGCCCAAAATCTTTCTGGAAGCCAAATGCAACATTCCAACATATCAATCTTCATTTCCAGACTATTCTGTAAACCCTGTGACGTCCGGGATCTCATCCGGGACTCTGAACAACATTGGGTTACCAACATCAATAATTCAACTATACTGAAACATCCTCGAACCTTAAGTGTGCAGACCATGCGGGTTCGAGAACTATGTAGACATAACCGAGACACTCTTCGGTTGTAACACCCCGGAGACACCCCTCGGATGTTGTTACACCTCGCGGGATCTAGACTGGCCCCACATATAAATACTAGTCTTTTCTGCGCACTTTGTCCTCACTCATGCGCACCCTGCATCAACTTCTCGGTCGGTCACCCATCCTAGAACTACTCCAAGCCAAGCACGATTAACTTGAGAGTTCTGTTCAAATGGTCTCCCAGAAAAGAAGGAATTTCTTATTGATATGAGTAGTCTATCATCCCTAATAAGCCAAGCTATCACATACACCACCACTCAGAGGAACCACGTCCTCGTCGGGCCATAGGAGCGTTCCCTCTTGGCACAAACGTTTGTCCATCCAGTCCAGTACATGTGCCATGCCGTGTGCCACGACGGGTCACAAACGTCATGAACAACATGACCGCACACCTGTCCGCAAACATCCTTGTAACCGCGAGGGTCGGCTCTGATACCTACATGTAACGCCCTCGACACACCCGTCTGTGGTCGTTACTTCTGGCAGGATCTAGACTGGCCCCACATATCAATACTAGTCACTTCTGCACACGTTGTCCTCACTCATGCATGCTACGGCGACAGAAATCTTCTCTCGTATCTTGAGATTGCGTTGGTTTTTCCCTTGAAGAGGAAAGGGCGTTGCAGCACAGGAGCAGTAAGTATTTCCCTCAGTTTCAGAACCAAGGTATCAATCCAGTAGGAGAATCGCGTCAAGTCCAGAGTACGTGCGCAAACAAAAAAGAGCTTGCACCCAACGCTATAAAGGGGTTGTCAATCCCTTCAAGATTCATTGCAAAGTGAGATTTGAAGGCAGAAAGTGCAATGAAGTAAAAGTGTAAGGCTGAAAATATGATGTGAAGTAGACCCGGGGGCCATAGTGTTGACTAGAGGCTTCTCTCAAAATAGCAAATATTATGGTGGGTGAACAAATTACTGTCGAGCAATTGATAGAACCGCGCAAAGTCATGATGATATCTAAGGCAATGATCACACATATAGGCATCACGTCTGAGACAAGTAGACCAATACTTTCTGCATCTACTACTATTACTCCACACATCGACCGCTATCCATCATGTATCTAGTGTATTGAGTTCATGACGAACAGAGTAACGCCTTAAGCAAGATGACATGATGTAGAGGGATAAACTCAAACCAATGATGAAAACCCCTTCTTTTGACCCTTGATGGCAACAACACGATGCGTGCCTCGCTACCCCTTCTATCACTGGGTGAGGTCACCGCACGGTATGAACCCAAAACCAAGCACTTCTCCCATTGCAAGAATCATAGATCAAGTTGGCCAAACAAAACCCACAACTCAAAGAGAATTACAAGGATATGAAATCATGCATAACAGAGATCAAGAGAAACTCAAATAAGATTCATAGATAATCTGATCATAAATCCACAATTCATCGGATCTCGACAAACATGCTGCAAAAGAAGATTACATCGGATAGATCTCCATGAAGATCATGGAGAACTTTGTATTGAAGATCCAAGAGAGAAAAGAAGCCATCTAGGTACTAGCTATGGACCCGTAGGTCTATGGTGAACTACTCACGCATCATAGGAGAGGTCATGGTGTTGATGAAGAAGCCCTCCGTATCCGAATCCCCCTCTGATAGGGCACCAGAACGTGCCCCAGATGGGATCTTGCGGAGACAGAAGCTTGCGGCGGCGGAAAAGTGTTTTCGTGGCTCCCTTGATTTTTTCTAGGATTTTAGGGAATATATAGGCGAAAGACCTAGGGCAGAGGAGGCCCAGGGAGGCGTGCCCCCCTGGCCGCGGCTAGGGGGCTTGTGGGGTCCCTGGTGACCCTCTGCCTTGGTTCTCATGTCTCCCGATCGTCTTCTGTTTCGGAAAAAATCTTTTCGGAAGTTTTATTCCGTTTGGACTCCGTTTAAAATCCTCCTCTGAAAAGGGTCAAAAACACAGAAAAAACAGGAACTCGCACTTGGCACTGAGTTAATAAGTTAGTCCCAAAAAAGATATAAAATACATACAAAACATCCAAAGTTTGACAAGATAATAGCATGAAACCATCAAAAATTATAGATACGTTGGAGACGTATCAAGCATCCCCAAGCTTAACTCCTACTCGTCCTCGAGTAGGGAAGTGATAAAGACTGAATTTTTGATGTGGAATGCTACCTAGCATAGTTGTCCTTTGTAACTTCTTTTATGTGACATGAATGTTCAGATCCGTAAGATTCAAAACAATAGTTTGCTATTGACATGAAAACAGTAATACTTCAAGCAAACTAGCAAGGTAATCATGAACTTTCGAAATAACAAGGCCAAAGAAAGTTATCCCTACAAAATCATATAGTCTGGCTATGCTCCATCATCCCCACACAAATAATTTAAATCATGCACAATCCCGGTATTGGCCAAGTAATTGTTTTCGCACTCTTAATTTCTCGAACCTTTTACAACTATCACGCAATACATGAGCGTGAGCCATGGATATAACATTATAGGTGGAATAGAGTGTGGTGGTGGTTGTGAGACAAAAAGGAGGAGATGGTCACATTGACTCGGCGTATCAAAGGGTTATGGAGATGCCCATTAATAGATATCAATGTGAATGAGTAGGGATTGCCATACAAAGGATGCACTAGTGTGAAAGCTCAAAAGGAGAACTAGTGGGTGTGCATCCAACTTTCTTGCTCATGAAGACCTATGGCAATTTGAGGAAGCCCATCATTGGAATATACAAGCCAAGTTATATAATAAAGATTCCCACTAGCATATGGTGGTGACGAAACGAGAGGCTCTCAATCATGAAGAACATGGTGCTATTATGAAGCACAAATGTTGAAAAAGATAGTAGCATTGTCCCTTCTCTCTTTTTCTCTCTTTTTTGGGCTCTTTGGCCTCTCTTTTTTTATTTGGGCCCTTTGGCCTCCTTTTTTTATTACATCACATGGGACAATGCTCTAATAATGATGATCATCACACTTTTCTTTACTCACAGCTCAAAGCTTAGAACGATGATGAATCTATGGGAAATGCCTCCGGCAGTGTACCGGGATGTGCAACGATCTAGCTTGGCGTATGACGTTGAAACATCTCGCTAGCTATCTTACGATCATGCAATGGCAATATGAGAGTGACGGCACAAGTCATGAGACGGAACGGTGGGAGTTGCATGGCAATATATCTCGGAATGGCTATGAAAATGCCATAGTAGGTAGATATGGTTGCTGTTTTGAGGAAGGCATATGGTGGGTTTGTGCACCGGAGAAAATTGTGGGTACTAAAGAGAGTGCTAGTAATGGTGGAAAGTGAAAGTGCATCTATACCATGGACTCACATTAGTCATGAAGAACTCACATACTTGTTGCGAAACACATACTCCTAGGGGAAGGGTTGGTAGGTGTTAACCATCGCGCGATCCCGACCTCAACACAAAGGATGACAATCAATAGATCAATTATGCTCCGACTTCCTAACATAGTGGTTCACCATACGTGCATGTTATGGGAATCACTAACTTCAACACAAGTATTTCTAGATTCATAACACCCTACTAACATAACTTTTAGTATTACCAAATCCACGTCTCAAAAATTATTGAGAGTAATCAAAACTTTTCTTTCTACTCAATGCACATGAAGATGGAGGTTTTTGTATCCTCTTTGGGTACCTATCACCTTTGGGACTACTTTCATAGCACAATCCAACTACCTAGTAACGCACCGCCGTGCTCTAAAAGATCTAAGAGAAGCACATAGAGCAAAATGATCTAGCTCAAAATATATACGTGAAGCACGATGAGCATCCTAGCAAAATCACGATGAGTGCGTGTCTCTCTGAAAAGGTGTGCAAAAAGGATGATTGGGACACAACAAAAAGAAAAGACTCCTACAATACAAGACGCTCCAAGCAAAACACATATCATGTGGTGAATAAAAATATAGCTCCAAGTAATGTTACCGATGGATTGAAGACGAAAGAGGGGATGCTTTCCCGGGGCATCCTCAAGCTTAGGCTTTTTGGTGTCCTTGAATTTGGCTTGGGATGCCTTGGGCATCCCCAAGCTTGAGCTCTTTCCACTCTTTATCCCTTTGTTCATGAGAACATGACCCAAAACTTGAAAACTTCACAACACAAAACTTAAACAGAGTTAGCACAAGAAAACAAACTACCACCTCTTTAGGTACTGTAGCAATCTTGATTTCTATTTTTATTACTGTATTCTCACTTTCCCATGGCTAGTACCCCTCGATACTATCCATCGTTTCATCAAAACAAGCAACCAACTCAACAAAAACAGAATCTGTCAAAAACAGACCAGTCTCTAGCAATCTGTATACTTCGTATACTTGTGGTACCTGAAAAATTCTGAACAATTACGACTTCCTCGACAAAAGGCATATCAAACAGCATAAAAATAATCAACTCAAAATCTCTTTCTGAATAAAAATGAAAAATAATCTCGTGAGCGAAAAGTTTCTGTCTTTTTCCAGCAGGATTAAACAACCATCACCAACACTAGTCATAAAGGTTTTGCTTGGCTCAAACACAAAAAGAAACACAAAAGACACAATCATAACAGAATTATGACGGTGTGGACGCAACAAAACAGAAAGAAAAAGATAAATTCATTGGGTTGCCTCCCAACAAGCGCTATTGTTTAACGCCCTTAGTTAGGCATAAAGTGATAGAATCACGTATCGTCGTCTTTGGTGCTCAAACCATAAGTAGACCTCATCATGGATTCATAGGGCAATCTTATTTTATTTCTTGGAAAATGTTCCATGCCCTTCCTTAAAGAAAATTGAAATCTAATATTCCCATCCTTCATATCGATGATAGCACCGATAGTCCTTAGGAAAGGTCTACAAAGAATGATAGGGCATGTAGGATTGCAATCAATGTTAAGTACAATGAAATCCACGGGTACATAGTTCCTATTTGCAATAATAAGAACATCATTGATCCTTCCCATGGGTTTATTGACAGTAGAATCCGCAAGATGCAAATTAAGAGAACACTCCTCAATCTCATTAAAACCAAGAACATCACATAAAAGACTGGAATCGCGGAAACACTAGCACCGAAATCACACAAAGCATTGCATTCATAGTTTTTGATTTTGATTTTGATAGTGGGTTCCCACTCATCATGAAGCTTTCTAGGGATAGAAACTTCCAATTCAAGTTTCTCTTCAAGAGATTTTATCATAGCTTCCACGATATGATCGGTAAAGGCCTTGTTTTGGCTATAAGCGTGTGGAGAGTTTAGCATGGATTGCATCAAGGAAATGCATTCAATCAAGGAGCAACTATCATAATTGAATTCCTTGAAATCCAAAGTAGTAATTTCATTACTACTCAAGGTTTTATATCTTCTACTCCACTTTCAATGCTTTTAGCATCAAGATAGATGGACTCCGAATCATTGGGGCGTTTTTCAACCAAAGTGGATTCATATCCAGCCCCATCATCATTAGGTTTGACACAAGATAACAAAGATTCAATGGGAGTCACATCAATCACTTTAAGATCTTCGTGATTCTTATCACGAGAACACGCCTTTTTAAGCCATTCATGTCTAGCACGAATTTGGGCGGTTCTTTCTTTGCTCTCACTCATGGAAACACGCATACCTTTCAAAGTTTCATCCATATTGATCTTGGGAGGAGCACATCTAACTTTCAAAGCATCAATATCACTAGACATTCTATCAACGCTCCTAGCCAAATCGTCAATTTTGAGTAGTTTTTCCTCTATGGACGCATTAAAAAAAATTGTGAGTTGATAAACTCTTTGATATTACTCTCTAGATCAGAGGGTAATCTATTGTAATTTCCATGAGTACTGTTGTAGGAGTTTCCAAAGTTATTAGAGGAGTTACTAGGAAAAGGCCTAGGAACATAGTTTCCTCTAAAAGCATTGTTGTTGCCAAAATTATTCCTACCAACAAAATTAGCGTCCAAGCTAGCGTTGCTACTCTCAATAAAGAAGACAAGGGCATGTCATTAGGATCTAAAGGAGCACTTCGACTAGCAACCAAATTCATTAACTCATCCATCTTAGCACATAACGAGTTAATTTCTTCTATAGCGTGTACCTTGTTACTAGTAGGTGACTTTTTAGTGTGCCACTGAGAGTAGTTCGTCATGATATTGTCTAGGAGTTTTTTGGCTTCTCCTAACGTGATTTACATGAACGTTCCACCTAAGGCGGAGTCCAAGATATTTCTAGAAGCAAAATTCAAGCCAGCGTAAAAGATATGTATAATCATCCAAACACTCAAGCCATGAGCGGGACAATTTCTAATCATCAATTTCATTCTCTCCCAGGATTGTGCAACAATTTCATGATCAAGTTGCTTCAAATTCATGATATCATTACAGAGAGAGATAATCTTAGCCGGCGGAAAATACTTGGATATATAAGCATCTTTGCACCAAGAATCAATACTATTTTGGGGCAAAGATGAAAACCATGTTTTTGCTCGATCTCGCAACGAGAACGGAAAAAGCTTCAATTTAAACACATCGTTATCCACATCTTTCTTATTTTCCATATCGCAAAGCTCAATGAAGGTATTAAGATGGGATGCGGCATCTTCACTAGGAAGGTCGGAGAATTTCTCTTTCATAACAAGATTCAGCAAAGAAGCATTGATTTCGTATGATTCCGCACTAGTGGCGGGAGCAATCAGAGTACTAATAAAATCATTATTATTAGTATTCGAGAAGTCACAAAGTTTGGTGTTTTCAGTCATGGTGACTTCAGCAAGCACACAAGCAAACAGAAAGTAAGCGAGATAAAAGGGCGAACGAAAAAGGCAAACGAAAAAGGCAAACGAAGAAAAAGGGAAACAAAAAAGGCAAACGAAAAAGGCAAATATTTTTGTAAATTTTTGTTATTCAGAAGTGGGGGAGAGGAAAACTAGAGGCAAAAAAGGTAAATGCAAGAGATGAGTTTGCGACACTTACTTTGATGAGTTCTTCACTTGATCCTCCCCGGCAACGGTGCCAGAAATTCTTCTGCTACGGCGACAAAAATCTTCTGTCATCTCTTGAGCTTGCGTTGGTTTTTCCCTTGAAGAGGAAAGGGCGATGCAGCACAGGAGCAGTAAGTATTTCCCTTAGTTTGAGAACCAAGGTATCAATCCAGTAGGAGAATCGTGTCAAGTCCAAAGTACCTGCGCAAACACAAAAGAGCTTGCACCCAACGTTATAAAGGGGTTGTCAATCCCTTCAAGATTGATTGCAAAGTGAGATCTGAAGGCGGAAAGTGCAACCAATTAAAAGTGTAAGGCTGAAAATATGATGTGAAGTAGATCTGGGGGCCATAGTGTCCACTAGAGGCTTCTCTCAAAATAGCAAATATTATGGTGGGTGAACAAATTACTGTCGAGCAATTGATAGAACCGCGCAAAGTCACGACGATATCTAAGGCAATGATCATACATATAGGCATCACGTCCGAGACAAGTAGACCGATAGTTTATGCATCTATTAATATTACTCCACACATCGACCGCTATCCAACATGCATCTAGTGTATTGAGTTCATGACGAATAGAGTAACACCTTAAGCAAGATGACATGATGTAGAGGGATAAACTCAAGCCAATGATGAAAACCCCATCTTTTTACCCTTGATGGCAACAACATGATGCGTGCCTCGCTACCCCTTCTGTCACTGGGTGAGGTCACCGCACGGTATGAACGCAAAACCAAGCACTTCTCCCATTGCAAGAATCATAGATCAAGTTGGCCAAAAAAACCCACAACTCGAAGAGAATTACAAGGATATGAAATCATGCATAAGAGAGATCAGAAGAAACTCAAATAAGATTCATAGATCTCCATGAAGATCATGGAGAACTTTGTATTAAAGATCCAAGAGAGAGAAGACGCCATCTAGTTACTAGTTATGGACCAGTAGGTCTATGGTGAACTACTCACGCATCATCGGATAGGTCATGGTGTTGATGAAGAAGCCCTCCATATCCGAATCCCCTCCGGCAGGGCACCACAACGTTCCCCAGATGGGATCTTGCGGAGACAGAAGCTTGCGGCGGTGAAAAAGTTTTTTCGTGGCTCCCTTGATTTTTTCTGGGATTTTGGGGAATATATAGGCGAAAGACCTAGGGCAGATGAGGCCCAGGGAGCCCACAAGCCTCGGAGGCGCGGGCTCCCCTGGCCGCGACTAGGGGGCTTGTGGGGTCCTTGGTGACCCTCTGCCTTGGTTCTCAAGTCTCCCGGTCGTCTTCTGTTTCAGAAAAAAAACTTTTCGGAAGTTTTATTCCGTTTGGACTCTGTTTAAAATCCTCGTCTGAAAAGGGTCAAAAACACGGAAAAACAGGAACTCGCACTTTGCACTGAGTTAATAAGTTGGTCCCAAAAAAATATAAAAGGCATACAAAACATCCAAAGTTTGACAAGATAATACCCTGAAACCATAAAAAAGTATAGATACGTTGGAGACGTATCAATGCACACCCTGGATAAATTTCTCGGTCGATCACCCATACTAGAACTACTCCAAGCCGAGCGTGCTTAACTCCCCACATATCAATACTAGTCTTTTCTGTGCACTTTGATGGTGGTGGAGCTACTCCAACAGGGCTGCACTATGGCTTGGGGTGCAAAAAGCCTCTCAAACCTCCACTATATATAGATGGAACAAGAGGAGGGTTGCCTTGCATCCTACTCAAAGTAGGAGGGTTCGGACGAATCAAGGGGATGAGTCCTCCTCCAATTCGGTTTGGTGGAGGACTCCCTTCCCACTTGTCCACCTCCTTCCTTTTTTTTCCTTTTTCCTTTTATTTTTGCCTTTAGCCGAAAAAGGTTATTGGGCTGGCCACACTAGCCCACTAAGGGCTGGTGCACCACCCATAGGCCTATTAGGTCCTCTCCCGGGTGAGTGGCCCCTCCGGGTAAAACCCCGGAACCCATTCGTCACTCCCGGTACTTTACCGGTAATGCCAAAAATCTTTCCGGAAGCCAAATGCAACATTCCAATATATCAATCTTAGTTTCTAGACTATTTTGTAAACCCTCGTGACGTCTGGGATCTCATCCGGGACTCCGAGCAACATTGGGTTACCAACATCAATAATTCAACTATACTAAAACATCATCGAACCTTAAGTGTGCAGACCATGCGGGTTCGAGAACTATGTAGACATGACCGAGACACTCTTCGGTTGTAACGCCCTGGAGACACCCGACGGATGTCGTTACTCCTCACGAGATCTAGACTGGCCCCACATATAAATACTAGTCTTTTCTGCGCACTTTGTCCTCACTCATGCGCACCCTGCATCAACTTCTCGATCGGTCACCCATCCTAGAACTACTCCAAGCCGTGCACACTTAACCTGAGAGTTCTGTTCAAATGGTCTCCCAGAAAAGAAGGAATTCCTTATTGATATGAGTAGTCTATCATCCCTAATAAGCCAAGCTATCACATACACCACCACTCAGAGGAACCGACGTCCTCGTCGGGCCATAGGAGCGTTCTCTCTTGGCACAAACGTCTGTGCATCCAGTCCAGTACATGTGCCATGCCGTGTGCCACGACGGGTCACAAACGTCATGAACAACATGACCGCACACCTTTCCGCAAACATCCGTGTAACCGCGAGGGTCGGCTCTGATACCTACATGTAACACCCTGGACACACCCGCCGGTGGTCGTTACTCCTGGCAGGATCTAGACTGGCCCCACATATCAATACTAGTCTTTTTTGCACACTTTGTCCTCACTCATGCGCACCCTGGCTCAACTTCGCGGTCGATCACCCATTCTAGAACTACTCCAAGCCGAGAATGCTTAACTCCCCACATATCAATACTGGTCTTTTCTGTGTACTTTGTCCGCACTCATGCGCACCCTGGATCAACTTCCCGGTCGGTCACCCATCCTAGAACTACTCCAAGTCGAGCACTCTTAACCTCAGAGTTCTGTTCGAATGGGTCCCGAAAAAGAAGGAATTCCTTATTGATATGAGTAGTCTATCTTCCCTAATAAGCCAGGCTATCACACCGTTCAATATCCAATAGCGGGATCTGGATACACATGTCGGATCCTACATATTCTACGAAGATCTTATCGGTTGAACCTCTATGTCAAGGATTCAGTTGATCTAGTATAATATTCCCTTTGTCCTTCGGTATGTTACTTGCCGGAGATTCGATCGTCGTTATCTCTATACTTATTGCAATCTCGTTACCGACAAGTCTCTTTACTCATTTCGTAATACTAGATCCCGTGGCTAACTCTTTAGTCACATTGTTTGCAAAGCTTGTTTGTGATGTTGTATTACCGAGTGGGCCTCGATATACCTCTCCGTCATATGAAGTAACAAATCCTAGCCTCGATCCATGCTAACACAACAGAGACCTTCGGAGATACCTGTAGAGCACCTTTATAGTCACCCAGTTACGTTGCGACGTTCGATACACGCTAGGTATTCCTTCGGTGTCAGTGAGTTACATGATCTCAAGGTCATAGGAACGTATACTTGACATGCAAAAAACAATAGCAACAAAATAACACGATCACATGCTACATTTATAGTTTGGGTCTTGTCCATCACATCATTCTCCTAATGATGTGATCCCGTTATCAACTGACAACACTTGTCCATGGCCAGTAAACATTAACCATCTTTGATCAATGAGCTAGTCAACTAGAGGCTCACTAGGGACATTGTTTTTTCTATATAATCACACATGCATTTGTGTTTCCATTCAATACAATTATAGCATGGATAATAAACGATTATCTTGAAACAGGAAATATAATAATAACTAATTTATTATTGCCTCTAGGGCATATTTTCAACAAGTGTTACCCACGAGTGGAGGACGGAGAGTGAGAAGGAGTTTGGGGAGGCCGACGAACATGGATTATCTCGTGTGGATATCAGTACACGATGACATGGTGAAAATCTCGAGTTCGATCCTTGCTAAAAAACGCTTGCTTTTTTCCTTTCGGTTGCCTTTTTTTCCTTTTGAACTTACATGTAACCTTTTCAATCCAAGAGGAAAGGATCCAATTAAGGCATGTGCCAATGCATCGTTTCTTAGCACATTATCATATAAGCATTAATAACTTAAGAGACTACTAGCCCAATGCATTGTTTCTTAGATGTTGTCTCTAAATCTAATTATTTCGTTCTCATGCATAGATGTGATGGGGCTATTAACCATTTTTACCTATGGTGGCATGCAAATGTTGTATCTTAGCTAAGATACAACCCTACTCCCTTTCATCATTAACTAGTGTGACACATTAGTGAAACGTCTATGATCTCACGCTAAGAAACTTCCATTGGCACATGCCTAATAGCTAGCATGTGCTAGCCTCAGTTTACACATGGCGCACGGTTGGTCTTGATGTTTGCATGTGTTGACATCTTTTTGTCTAATGCGATCTTCTTTGGTTTTGGTCCTTGACCAAGGGCCTTGCAGCAGAGCACCAAAAATTGAGTTGGATTGGATCGGAAGTCCCAGGCTGCTGTTGTTCTTGATGGATCGCATAATGACGGTGATGGTGGATGCATGACATAAACGTAGTAAACCTAGTTTTTCTTCAAATTTAAACCTCATACTTGTGTGATTGATTCATGCCGATCTTTTGTCCTTCAACTGATCGGAATCTCCTCGATCCCTAAAGAGCTCTCTTCAAGAACTCAACACCACCGTGAGCAGCTCCACGGTGGGCACCAACTGTCGTGGTTTTGTCACGACAGATGTCCTCATGAAAGGACTTAGGTGTGGATCTATCACAGCTATGTGGTGACTTGAGAGGGGTTGGTCGGAATCAAGAGACGCGAGTTTATCCAGGTCTGGCCCCTCCGATGGAGGTAAAAGCGTACGTCCTACTTGTGTTTCATTGATGAAGATGATGATCTCGATTAGAAGGATGCGGAATCACTGGCTCTAGCCTCAAGGGTTTCTGATTTGTGTATCTAATGATTCGTCTTATCTAGACTTAATTTGTCCCTCTTGGGGTGCCCTTCCCCTCCTTATATAAGTTGAAGGGATCGCCTTACATAGAGTCCTACTGGGACTTGAACTAGCTTCTCTTAAATCCTAATACAGGTCTTGTTTCTCTTAGGGAATTCCCTCTTCTTGGGTCTTTTGTGTGAGCCGTATTGGAGGCCTCTCCATAAGTTGCCTTATGCCGGCTTGCACACTGGGCCTTGGGCCTTATTGTTCAACTCAATCTGACGAGCAGGGTGACGCACAAGCCGCTAGCTGATGAGTCGAGTCATACCTCCTGGTTGGATCAAATCTTCTGACCGGGTCATACCTCCTGACCGGGTCAAACCGTGGGGTATTATCCCCGACAGGCTTGCCGCGCAAGAGGGAAGAGAAAAAAAGATGGGAATGTGATCGAATGGTTGCAGAGGAGAGGGTGGGAAATGGGAAAGAGTCCCCCCAAATCGTCACGCCATTGGATTTTGACCGAAGGGCTTAGGTTGCGTCACGCGGATGCTGCGTTGAGTGAACGGTTGTTGGCGACTTGGCTATGGCCACAAGTCGCACCAAGATCCGTGCGCCCAATCCAACGAGTGGGAGTGCATCGTTCGCCGAACGTTCATTTTCGAGAAAAATAAGATCAATTCAAGCGAGAGTCATGTTCACACGCAAGAGTGTGGTGTCGTCGTCGGGCTCGCATGCTGCCGCCGGGCGTCCCGGCCCCGCATGTGGCCTACTTCAGCTCTGGCCGCGGAGCTCGCGCCCTCGGACACTCGATCTGGCTGTAGAGCCTGCTCTGGTTTTGGACCCAGAGCTCGTTTGCTGTGTGTGATGTGGGTGATCTAAGGCCAACTCCACCGCGCGGCCCCAAACGGACGTCCGGTTTGGCCGGATTTTGTCCGTTTTGGGCGGCAATGGATTCACCGATGTCCGCTTCTGTCCGTTGGGTCCTGCGTGCGCCCACCGCGCGGCCGCACCCCAAATCATGTCTGTGTCGGACGTGATTAAAAAAATAGAAAAACTTAAATAAAAAGTAAATAAATGCAGTTAAAGAAACTTAAAACATAACATCAAGGGTCAGGCCACAAAGCGGTCGCACCCCAGTGCAGGTCGTCGGGGAGGAGGCGGCGGCGACGCTCGATCTCGTTGCAGAACGCACGACCACTCGTCGACACCGACGGGATTGGGACCCGGTCGGCGGAGAGGTGCCAGTTGTTGGGGAGGTGGACGTAGCTCCACGGGACCGGCGTCCTCGTCTCCCAGTAGCGTCGGCAGACCTCAGCGCTGAGGTACTGCCGGTCGCGCTGGCCGGCGGGCCTAGGGCCGATGGTGAAGGGAACAGGCGCGGAGGCCCGACGCAGTGGCGATGCGGCCTCCTCCTTCACGAAGCTGGCGGGGCGTCCCGACGAGGAGCCAGCCTCGCGGTCGTGCTTCCCCTTGGAGCCGTAGTTCCAGAGCCCCATGACTGCGTGGCGGCCGGCCGGCGAGTTCGAGGCTAGGGTTTGGGTGTTGGGCTTCGAGGAGGCCACGGGGTGTAGTGGGAAGTGTGGATGACAACCGGTCCACGACTTCCCTATTTAAGAAAGACCGCGACCGTTTCCTGGGCGGATGACAGGCGGGCCCGGCTGCTCGTGCGCATTGATGTGGGCGGTGGGAGGTAGGTGGCCGCCTGCCACGCGGCCCTGACGCGGACGAGCGCGCGTCCGTTTGTTGTTCGTCGCGACCCAAACCCCGCGCAAGTTTGTGCTCGAAATGGGTCGACCTAGACACAAAACGGACAGGTTGGGTCCGGACGGTCTCGCGTTGGGCCGACCGGTTTGCCCCTTTTACCCCAAACGGACGGGGCCGGACAGGATAGGGTTGCGCGATGGAGTTAGCCTAACCAACCCATGCCAATTGATTTGAGCACAAGATGTTGCATGATGTGCAAGCGCCCGCTGCGTGCGGTCTAGGCTGGTCGCCGAGCCACTTCGTACGTGCGTGTTGGCTGCCATCAAGCTCCCTCATGTGCATGTATGTAGCTAGCTGCCGAGCTCTGGCATGCATGCGTCAGCTGACTATCCCACCCCACGTGTGTGTGTAGCTGGCTGCCGAGCTCCCTCATGCATGTAAACCTAGGAATGGTTATTAGAAAACCGGATGTAACGGTTCGGTTATTACTTTGGGTTTGATTGGTTTAGGTTTTATTGGGTTGAGCTTTTTTAGTTTGCTTTTGGTTTGGATATGTGAAGAAACCAATTTAGGTATAGTTGGTTGTGAGTTTAAACAGTTTGGTTATAAACGGTTATAAACTATGGGTACAAACCGGTTTCTAGACATTGGTTATGTGTAATAACCAACGATGATCGAGAACAAATATCTTTAATCCACATACATGTTGTAATGCACTGTGTAATTATGTATTATGGGGAAATACCACATAAAAATTGAAAGTGTTTGCTTGTGCTTTGGCTAAGTAATTTTGTTTTAATACACTTGTTAGTGAGCTATTCAGGCGTGGGCATTTTTTTGCCTTTTGTTGTGTGTTGATTGTATCTCAAGGATAAGTTTATTTTCAAACTGTTATAGATGCACTTATGCCTTTTCTATCTCATTTACTTCTTAACTTGTCAATTCATGCAATTATATGTACATTAAAGTAAATCCATAGTTACGTATTGGGTTTTAAACACACGGTTATGTATTGGTTTAAGTTGGTTTGGGTAAAAAAATAATGGGTTTAGTTTTGGTTGGGCTGAGAATGCCATTAAATGGGTATGGTATGTTTTTAAGGGATAAATATATGAATATGGTTTAAATATGGTTCAAGTATGAAACCATTCTCATATTTACATGCATGCGTCGTCAGTTGGCCGCCTCGAGGCCGGAGCTCGCGCGCCCACGGTCGGTTCGAGGCCAGAGCTCGCGCGCCCCACCCGGGGCTCCTGCCCACGGCCACTCCGAGGCCGGAGCTCGCGCGCCCGCTAGCTGGCCAAGACTGCTCGCCTCCGTGGCATGTGTGCGTGCCCAGCTCGTCCGCAAACCTTTAGCGGTCCGTATTTGATGATTTCGTTTCTTTGGTTTCACTAGTCACGTCTAAAACATTGATGAAATGTGTTAACACGTGTAAACTTAAAATGATTCCTTCGTTCGCTCGAAATGACAGATTCCTAGCTAACTAGCTATCTAATGAGCTTTGCCAACATGATTAGCATGTAAACTAAGCGCGCGCACACACTGGTCAGCCTCTCTCAAAGTCTCATGTGACAGGAGCCGTGTGGCTCATGGAGATAACGTCCGGATGCCCCCATGCCGCTCGTCTGGTCACCTTTTTGAGAGAATCTTCGCAAGTCTCGACCGGCCGAGATACGGACGGGACGTCTCACCGACGACGACGACCGATGAGGGTGCTGGCTGGCCACGCTGCTCCCCGGGCCCATATGATGACCGCGATCTTCCGGCTGCGAGCGCACGGCGACCTAAGAGTCAAACACTACGACCACGGTAGTAAGAAAAGTCCACGCATACCTCGTTGGTTGGGCCCACACGATAAACGACCCTCACGGTGGCGGGTCGCCACGACTAGCTTTGAACAACCGTGGATCGAGCCGCCTCGAGTGAACTAATGCTGCGATCGTCCCTCAAAAAAAAAAAAAAACTAATGCTGCGATCGATTCTCCGCTAGGGACCATACACTCGTGGATGTGCAAGTGGCGAAAGAAACGGAGAAGCCGGGTCGTGTAAGCTACCGTAGCCATGTTCTTTCTTCTGGCGTCTTGTTAGCTCTCGATTGAGGTCCCGGCCTACATTTGTTCCCTCCCAAGCAAAATCTGTACGCACTCCAACCACCGTTTCTACGTGTCGTTTTCGACGTGAGAAAACCCTACTCTACTAGCTTATACAAGTTCTCATGGTATATATGCTTAACTTAATTCTTTTTCAAACATAGATGATGAAAGGGAATAGTTAATGCACCCTTGCCATAAGATATACCATAATAAGTTGGGTTTGTGGACTTCATTCACGGCAACACACAACAATACAAGTACAGCATCTCGACACAAGAAAGGATAAACTTTTTAGGCCTCGACATCAGAATTGTTTACATGGCAAAAAGAACAAAACTGAGCTATGGATGAAGACTTTGTGTTCATATTGACTTATAGCACGGCAAAAAAGGCCACACAGTCGCAGTGTTCTGCATGGGCGGGAAATCCGCTACCCATTAGGTCTCGTTTGGCACGGAAGGATCCAGGAGGTTTCGAGAGGAAAATCTCCGGGAGGATCAGAAACCCCACAGAACCTCGAACGTCCATTTGATAAAAGGATTTGCTTAGCCGAATCCCCTTCGATCTCCTTCAATTTCTTTCTATCCATGTGTTTCAAGATTCTCCTCGAGTGACTGATGGAAGCAAAACCCCGAGGATTTGAGAGGATTGGACGGAAGGAAGGGATTCACCAAATCCTCTCAAATCCCCTCCTCCTCAAACCTCTCCAATCTACTTCTACCAAACAAAGCCTTATGCTCGTAGTACATCTGCTTGAACAATCTGGATCACATCAGGTAAAACGCAAATGTCTAGACGACAAAACTTCACAATAGGAACGATGCTTGCTTACTTTCATTTCAACCAAGGTCAGATGTAGGGTTATATACCATGAGAACTATCACTAAAACCTTGGCTCTAGCCCGCTACATAGAGCAAGTGTTCATTTAGGTCGACGTGCACATAAAAATCAATTCAACATGTCCACCCAAACGGATGTACGATCATTTTTTGTTCATCGCGCGACCATTTGAAGCCTAAATTTGAGCCTCATTTGATTCGGTGCGGAAGCAAAGCGGACGCACGCGACATATGTGTATTCCTCCCGTTGGCCCGTCTGTCGGGGCCACATTAACCATTTCTATCTTTCTACCGGCACCCCTCGCCGTCGTTGCCCATCTTCGGATCTGTGCCCACGCAAGCCGTCCGCACCCATCCCATAGCTCACCACCTTCTAATGCCCCTGATACGTCCATCCTGCATCATAAGTTCTTATTGATATTCGTGTTATTATTGTGTATTATTTCTCACTATCATACGATTCTTATGCTCTTTCTTTGTGAATATGCAAGGTACATCACGTCGAGGGAAATATCTCGACTCTCGAATTGAAAACCGAGAAAAAGGCAAAAAAATCTCCAGACTCCAAATGAACCGAAACTTCACGGAGAATTTTTATGGAATATTTAACAATTTCCGGGTCAAAAATATACCAGAGTGGGGGCCACAAGCCAACATGGTGTGGCCACCCCCCCTAGGCTGCGACCAGATGGCTTGTGGGGCCCCTACAGATCTCCCGAATCCGCTCTTCTCCTATACGGTGTGTTTTAATCTAGAAAAAATAATAAGCAATCTTTCGGGATGACGTGTCGGTGTCTTGAGGCGGAAATCTTGGCAGAGGCCCTTTTGACCTCAGGCAGTCACATTCGGCTAGGGGAATTCTTCTCCTAGGGGGGAGGGGGGAGATCGAAGCCATCGTCATCACCAACGCTTTCTCCTTCGTGGGAGGACCAATCTTCATCAACATCTTCACCACCACCATCTCATCTCCAACCCTAGTTCATCTCTTGTATTCAATCTTTGTCCTAAAACCTCAGATTGGTACCTCCGGGTTACTAGTTGTGTTGATTACATCTTATAGTTGATGCTTGTTGGATTACTTTGTGGAAGATATTATGTTCAGATTCTTAATCATTATTATTACACCTCTGATCTTGAACATGTTGATAAAGAGTGAGTAGTTACTATTGTTCCCGAGGACATGGGAGGAGTCTTATTATAAGTAATCTTGTGAAGTTCGTTTATATTTTGATGATATGTAATTTGTTATTTCTTTTAGTGGTGTCATGTGAACGTCGACTACATGACACTTCACCATGCTATGGGCCTAAGGGAATTCATTATGGAGTAACAAGTAGATGATAGATTACTAGAATGACAGAAGCTTAGACCCTAGTTTATGTGTTGCTTCATAAGGGACCGATTTGGATCCACATGTTTCATGCTATGGTTAGATTTATCTTACTTTTCCTTTCGTAGTTGTAGATGCTTGCGAGAGGGGTAATCATAAATAGGTTGTTAGTTCAAGTAAGAACAACACCCGAGCATCGGTCCACCCACATATCAAATTATCAAAGTAGCGAACGCGAATGAACTCAACATGATGAACATGACTAGACATAAATTCTCATGTGTCCTCGAGAGCGCTTGCTTAATATAAGAGTACTTTCCGACCTGTCCTTCGCTATAAAAGGATTGGGCTATCTTCCCGCACCTTTGTAACTATTGCCACTTGTTACTTGTTATGAATTATCTTTCTACAGAACTACACTAGTAGGAAAAACTTTGTAGGTAGGAACCTAGTAGTAGCACTGGAATATAGCACGCGCTGTTGCTACTTAGCAGTAGTGCTGGCTCTGCCAAGCGCTACTCATAATGGCCTTAGCAGTAGCGCTTGATATGTAAAAAGCGCTACTACTAAACGTGGCCCAACGAGGCCACCGACGGTAACAGTAGTAGCAACGCGCACATGTAAAAAGCGCTACTCCTAAGTTTAATAGAAGTAGCGCTCGTCTGGAAGCAACGCTACTCCTATTGAGCACCACTTAGCAGTAGCGCTGATTTAGAAAAAGCGCAACTGCTACACGTGGATGTGGGCAGCTTTCACCCACACACACCCCGTCTCCCCCTTCCTCCCCCTTTGCCCTCTCCCCTCCTTTCTCCTCTCCTCTCTCTAAGTTACTTCTCCTCCATTGTTTCCCTTCTTCTCTCTTCCTTCTACCTCTCTTCTCTCTTCCTTCTACATCTCTTCTTTCCCCATTAATGCCACCTCCACACTAATTCTCCTCCATAAATGGCCTCTTCTAACTCTACCTGCCATATTTATTTGGCTCTCCCTCCTTCCATACATATAGATCTAGTTAGCTAGGTCATCTCTCTCCCTCTCCACTAGTTAGCTCGAGACATCTCTCCTCGCAACAACTAGATCTAGTTATTTATTTAACCATGCACTATCTCTCTCGGGATATAGGTCAGTAAAAAGTTGTGCATTTCAATAATGGGAATATGTGTGTTTGCGATATGAAGGGATTTGTGTGAGTGACATGCCCCGTGAGTTGCTTATGTTTTGCCGAAATGTCAATTTATTTTTGTTTCGGAGAATTTCGAGCAAACTCGATATGTCCTATTTTTAGGCAAGGTCATGCCAAATTTTTATATGAATTTGATGCATGCATGCATTTTGTTTATAACCCTTTTGCTTGTTATACCGTGCAGTCATGAAGGTGAGTGGAAGGAAGGTGGAGCGATAGTTGCAATCTGCGGTGATGGACATGTATGCAAATAAATGGATCGGGATTAGATGTCCTTGTAAAAAATGCAAAGAAGGAGTAATTTTGACCTTTTTATGGTGGCAGTTTGAAGGCCCACTTGCTGATCAATGGTTTCATGGATGAATATACTAAGTGGATAATTGAAGATAATGATGAGGACGTCCACATGACAGGGAATAACGACATGGGACTAAATGAAGAGATGACCGATTGACATGAACACGATGGCGCTGGACACGGTGGTGGTGAAGAGTTCGAACACGGTGGCGGGGAAGAGTCCGGACACGGCGACAAGGAAGAGTACGAACATGGCGGCAGAGAAGATTCTGGACACGACGAATAAGCAGAGTCCGGACATGGCGGAGAAGAGGCAACGGACACGCCGCAGACTTCGACGCTACTAAGTTCAGTCGTGTAGGACCCTCATGTTCGAGATCACCTTCACAATAGTACGACTAGCGACAGAGTTGCTTCTAGAGAGGAGGCCAAGCTGGCGCAACTTGAAGTAGAATCGAAGACTCCATTATATGACGGTTGTGATCCCGAGGTTACCCGCTTGAGTTTCACGCTCGAACTTCTAAAGACGAAGGCCAAAAACAAATGGACAAACAAAAGCCTCGATGAGCATTTGAAGTATCTACATAATAAAGTTCTTCCCGCAGGGAACCTGTGTCCTACTAGAGTCGATGAGGCCAAGAAAATTGTTTGCCCTCTTGATCTGCCGCACATCAGATACCACGCATGCATCGACGATTACATCATTTATCGGAAGGGGGCACACGGAAAAAACCAAGTGTCCCGTGTGCAATGCTTC
Source organism: Hordeum vulgare subsp. vulgare (assembly GCF_904849725.1). Classification (NCBI taxonomy): domain Eukaryota; kingdom Viridiplantae; phylum Streptophyta; class Magnoliopsida; order Poales; family Poaceae; genus Hordeum; species Hordeum vulgare. Next base: position 246,206,492 of record NC_058522.1, read on the forward strand.
TGGATACAAGAAGGCAGGAAAGAAAGCTCCTCAGCAAGTTGTATGCTACTTTCCAATTACTCCCCATCTGCAGCAGTATTTGGTAGATCCAAAGGAAGCAAAGCTCATGCGCTGGCACGCGGAGAGGAAGAATCCCGATGATGGAGATGATCCGAAGTTGAGACACCTCGCAGATGCTAGCTAGTGGAGAGCATTCAACGCCAAATATGGATTTTTTGGAGAAGATGCAAGGAACATCATGCTTGGTCAGTGTACCGATGGCATGAATCCGTTTGGAAACCAGAGCACCCACCACATCACATGTCCTGTCTTTGTATGGATGTACAACCTCCCCGCATAGAAGTGCATGAAGAAAAAGTACATACACATGAGCATGCTGATTCAAGGGCCGAAACAACCGGGAAATAATATTAACCTGTATATGGGGCTTCTGAAAGAGGAGCTAGACACGTTATGGAAATTGACGGTCAAGACATGGAACGCCAGGACAAGAGATTATTTCTATATGAGAGCTACGCTGATGATGATGGTGCATGACTATCTTGGTTACTGGTACACCTCGGGCCTGGTGGGCCACGGATATTGCGGATGCACGAGGTACATGGATGATACAACGTCTCAGCAGCTTACGTCAACGAAAGATGGCGGGTCTGGGAAAGCTGTGTACATGGGGCATCGTAGAAGGCTCGAAAAGGATGACCCGTGGTGAAAACATCGAGAGCTATTCAATGGTTTGGTTGACCATCGAGGATCTCCACGTAAGAGGAGCGGCGCCGAAATCAACGAGCTATTGAATAACTGGCAATAGTGCCCCATGCCGGGAAATATTGAAAAGGCGTCGAAGCCGCTTCTGAAGGTATGGAAAACGAGGTATGTTTTCTCGGACTTGGAGTACTAACCCAATCACGACACGCCTCATTGCCTTGATCAAATGCATATATCGAAGAATGTCCTTGAGAGCTTGCTTGGCACACTCGTGAACATGCCGGAGAGGACCAAGGATGGGCCAAAGGCAAGGAAAGACTTGGAGGATTTGGAGATCAATGGGGATCTCCACATGCCGAGTAAAAATTTGACGGAGGAGACGGAGATGGAGAAGGCGACGGGGCCAAGGGGAAGAAAATTCAACAAGAAGGAGCAGAATAGTTGCCCCCTTCTTGCTTCACCTTAAGTGAGAAGGAGATCGATCAATTCATCAAGTGCTTTACGGGAATCAAAGTCAGTTCCGGTTACTGTGGAAGATAAGCAGATTTCTGGACGCCAAGAAGAAAAGGTTGAGTGGGATTAAGTCTCATGACTGTCACGTGAAGATGACACACATACTCCTGGTTTCCATTAGAGGGATAATGGACAAGCACGTCCGTGAGACGCTTGCTGGTTTCTGCAACTTCTTCGATGTTATCTCTCGAAAGTCCATCAGTGTGAAGCAGCTCCGTAGGATACAGGAAGAGATCATTGCCATACTATGTGAGCTTGATTTGTACTTCCCTCCCGCATTCTTGGACGTCACGGTGCATTTGTGTGTCCACTTCGTGGATGACATCATCAACCTCGGACCGACATTCCTTCACAACATGATGTCGTTCGAGAGGATGAATGGGTCATCAAAGGATTCGTTCGTAACATGTCCCATCTCGAGGGGAGCATCGTCCAGCGGTATATGACCCAAGAGTGCATCTCCTTTTGCAAGAATTATATAGGCAAAGAATACCTTGTTGTTGGTTTGTCCATCAACAAGTACCATGGGTGGCTTGGAGGAGAAGGTGACAACAATGGCTAGAGGGAATTGCACATGGACTACTCAGATCGACGGGATGACTTTGACAGGGCCAACTTATTAGTGCTACAACACTTAGATGTGGTAGATGATTATGTGATACTACACAAATAAATCATCGCAAAGAAGTACCGTGATCACGAGATGCGCAAGACGGACGACGAAGTTACTGTAGAGCACAACGCCACTTTCTTGCGTTGGTTCAAAGAGCAGGTTCGTGCTAATCCCCCGGAAGAGGGCAGTGCAGACGAGTTTCTCATACACGTTTAGCACATGGCCCCGTGCCCAAACTCATATCCTATGAGGCATACGATCTAAACGGGTACACGTTCTACACGGAGGCCAAAGACATGGACAGTGATTACCTGAACTCAAGGGTGACGATTGAATGCGTGACGGACTCCAACGACACAACTCAAAGATTCTACGAAAGGGTCGAATAGATCTGGGAGCTTAACTATGCTGGAAGGCACGATGCGATGATGTTCCGTGTTGGGTGGGGTAAGGTCATGTAAGAGAAAACAAGTATTTCACTACCATGTCTATACCCGACACAAAGAGCGCTACCGTGAACGTTAACGTCATCGCCAAAACCAAGCCGTGGATACATGCTAAGCACGTGACACAATGGTTCTTTATAACAGACCCGCCGTGTTGTCGTGAGGAGAGGCAAAAGTAACATCATCGTAATGATGGAGTCTCCAACGAGGAAGACTATGACCAATACGGCAACTTGATGAGGGAAGATGACGACGACGATTAAGCATACGTGAAAAGAAGAATCAAGACTACATTACCTATGAAAGATCGTACTCCATGGTGCCGGGAAAGAAGAGTCAACACAACAGACAAGAAAGGAAAGAAGCTCAATGTGAAACGTCTTCGATGCAACTGGGAAAAAATATATTTATATATATGTCTGTATTTTGTGTACGAAACAACACATGGTTCCGGTAATATTTGCGCAGTGTGGGAGGGAGACATTCTCGTCGTCGACTGCCTGCGCGAGGCTACCGGGATTAAAACAGAAAACAAAAAACAAAAACAAAAGGGAGAAAGCAATACAAAAGAAAAGGAAAATTAAATAGAAAAGGAAAGGAAAATAATAAAAAAAATAGAAAAAATAATAACCAAAAATATATCAAGGTGAAAAAGTACAAGAGTGAGGCGCCCACTTTCGGCCATAAGACCGACTTCTGGTGCATCTAGCAACCTAACGGTAGTAAGGCTGATGGATTCTACCTCATGCATCACATGATCGGGTATAGAAGGGATAGACAACGCCTTCACATGCCAGCTAATTCCGGCAATGCCGAGATTGTCAACTGGGGCACAAGCATAGGAAGGACACTGGATCATCGAATACGAGCTGAGTTTTATCACATACAGTGTGAACTTGCCCAAGTGATCATGAAGTAGGTCATCGAACGAGGAGGGATGTTCTTCCATGGGCCAATGAGGTCAGAGAATGTCCAAGAACTCCAACGCTATTAGCGTCTGGACCTAAAGTCTTTTAACAAGCTCGGGTCATTCATCCCTGACTATGAAGATTGGGGCGCCGAGATGGAGGAGTGATTGACGATGACAATGTGTGTTTATAATTAGTACTACCGGCTTTTTATGAACTAGCGTATACATCGCTCTAGTTAATTGGCTAGTGTATGAGGAACTTTGTTATTTATGTTTACTATAGGTTTCTTGTATTTTGCTAACTACGCCTCTTTGTGTTTATCAAGTACATTATGTTGCATATTATCATTCAATTAATCAACTTAGGATGCAGGTAAATAGATCGGAGATGGCGAAGGAGCTCTATGCTGTATTCATTGGGAGGGTTCTAGGAGTGTAAGACCACTGGACATACGCTCAGGCTCAGGTGGACAGGTACTCGGGCGCTAGCCATAGAGGGTTCGACAACAGAGCCAAAGCGGAAAAGAGTTACTTGAGGTGGATGCTACGGCAGGAGCGAAGCGAAGCTAGTGCGTCAAGAAGTACTACTTAGTCGCGCTCTTGCTCATGTTGATCGCACTTCTCTTCTACATGATGGTTTAGATAGGGATAATCAAACTTGTGGGTGTGCCATGACTTGTGTGTATCACTATTTTCGAGATTTGATGATATTTGTGTTGGATAATGATGATGATGGTATACATGACGAGACTACTTTATGTGTATAATATGATGAGAATAATGCATGTTTATTATAATATGATGAAACTACTCTATAGAGCATGTGCAAATACATAGAGGGGGCATAAATATGACAGGAATTAAATATTGAAAGCAGGAATATTAGCAGTAGCGCTGGAATATTAGCAGTAGCGTTGGCTTAAGAGTAGCGCTTTATTTATTCTAGAGCTATTGCTAATGTAGGTACTAGTAGCGCTTTAATTCCAGCACTACTGCTAACAGGTTAGTTGTAGCGCGTTAGAAGTAGCGCTGCCCCCAGCGCTACTGGTAAGGGTAAAACCAGTGCTACTACTAGGCTTTCTCCTAGTAGGGATATCTAGTATTGTTACTCACATCACTTGCAAAGAATACCTTGTGGAAAACCGCTTGTCATTTCCTTCTGCTCCTCGTTGGGTTCGACACTCTTACTTATCAGAAGGACTATGATTGACCCCCTCTACTTGTGGGTCATCAAGTGTGACATCCCCGGATTATGCTAGAGTGATCATTGTAATTAAGCTACAGTGATGACCATGATCAATGCCTAATCATTCTGCTAAAGAGTGCTTGATCACTTTCAACTTCGTATCTCATTTCAAATTTGTGTTGAAATTCAAAATTCAGATAATAAGTGGAAGAAATATTTTGTCAAACTCGGAAATAAAAATCATGAATAGGTTTCAAATAATCCCTAGTCATTTCTAAAATTCCTACCTTTTTTTTGTAAAGTGTTTAGTGCCTCTAACATAATTTAACATAGGCAAAACAGTTATTAGATGCCCTTTTAAAATATAAAGTTTAAAATATTTTCAATAGGCTTTCGAAAAATTTGTGTGTGTGCCTTTTATTGCGTTATAATTATTTCGGGACAAATGCCATATTTTGACAAAAGGTTATTACTACAAAATAGATAAAACAAAATTATTAATAATAATGATAAAAAACAGAAAAGAAAAAAAGGAATCCCCCTGGCCGACCCACCTCGGCCTTTGCCCATTCGGCCAACACGCCAACCCAACCTCCACCTCGGGGGTATAAAGCCCCCCACCTAACCCTAAAACCTTCCAACCCTTCCACAATCTCCACCTCACCCCCAACCGAGCCCCCTGTCAGCTCGCGCTCCCCATTCGCCTCCCCACGACTCCCACATCGACTAGCGCCGCCCCCACTGCCCCGACCCGCACCAGCCGGTGCTCCCGTCGCCGGCCACCGCGACGACGGCCCTCGTCCGATCCACCGCGTCCCCGCCGGCCGCCGTCTTCCTCCACCTCGCCTTCCTCCCCAACCGACTCCATCAGGCCGCTGCTCCACTACAACACGGTAAGCCACCGGGGCTCCTCCCCTCCCCCTTTCCTCCCCCAACTCTGGCCAACTCCAGCAGCCCCTATCGGCCCTTCGGTCATCGTAGGCCCCTGCACGCCGCATTCCGGCGACCCCCGCCCCCCGCAACTCCGCATCTGGCCCCCCTCGCACCCTTCTGGCTCCCACTCTATCTCGCGTGCTGCACATCACCGCGCCACCCTCGCCCCTCCGGTCGCCACACGCCGACCACACCACCGCCACTACCGTGCCCGGCCCTGCTCCGGTGAGCCGCCGACGACCTCCCCTACACGCTGCGGCCGACCACCGCCCTACTCGGGCCACAAGCACGGCATGGGTGGTGTCGACCCCGGCCGATTCTGCTTAACTGATGACCCACAAGTATAGTGGATCAATCGTAGTCCTTTCGATAAGTAAGAGTGTCCAACCCAACGAGGAGCAGAACAACCTGACAAGTGGTTTCCAGCAAGGAAATATCTGCAAGCACTGAAATTATCGGTAACAAGTGATTGTGTGGTGAGATGATTCGTAGCAAGCAACAAGTAACAAAAGTAGCAACGGTGCAGCAAAGTGGCCCAATCCCTTTTGTAGCAAGGGACAAGCCTGGACAAAGTCTTATAGGAGGAAAAACGCTCCCGAGGACACACGGGAATTTCTGTCATGCTAGTTTCATCATGTTCATATGATTCGCGTTCGTTACTTTGATAGTTTGATATGTGGGTGGACCAGTGCTTGGGTACTACCCTTACTTGTACAAGCATCCCACTTATGATTAACCCCTCTCGCAAGCATCCGCAACTACGAAAGAAGAATTAAGACAAAGTCTAACCATAGCATTGAACTAGTGGATCAAAATCAGCCCCTTACGAAGCAACACATAAACTAGGGTTTAAGCTTGTGTCACTCTAGCAACCCATCATCTACTTACTACTTCCCAATGCCTTCCTCTAGGCCCAAATAATGGTGAAGTGTTATGTAGTCGACGTTCATATAACACCACTAGAGGAAAAACAACATACAACATATCAAAATATCGAATGAATACCAAATTCACATGCCTACTATTAGCATGACTTATCCCTTGTCCTCGGGAACAAAAGTAACTACTCACAAAGCTTAATCATATTCATGACCAGAGAGGTAATGAGTAGCATCATGGATCTGAACATAAACTCTTCCACGAAATAATCCAACTAGCATCAACTACAAAGAGTAATCAACACTACTAGCAACCTTACAAGTACCAATCGGAGTCGCGAGACGGAGATTGGTTACGAGTGATGAACTAGGGTTTGGAGATGAGATGGTGCTGATGAAGATGTTGATGGTGACGAGTCCCCTCCAATGAGAGGAGTGTTGGTGATGATGATGGCAACGATTTCGCCCTCCGGGAGGGAAGTTTCCCCGGCAGGATCGTCCTACTGGAGCTCTAGATTAGTTCTGCTCAAGTTCCGCCTCGTGGCGGCAACGAATCCACGAAAAAGCTCCTCCCTGATTTTTTCCTGGACGAAACCCTTCATATAGCAAAAGAGGGGGGCAAGTGGGCCAGCGGGCTGCCCACAAGCCCTCATGGCGCGGCCTAGGGGGGTGGCCGCGTCATGCAGGCTTGTGGCCACCTGCTGGCGCCCCTCTGGCGCTTCTTCGGCCCAGTATATTTTATAAATCCGGAAAAAAATCCTTGTTGATTTTCACGGCATTTGGAGTTGCGCAGAATAGGTATCTCAACTTTGCTCCACATTCAGGCCAGAATTCTAGTTACCGGCATTCTCTCTTCATGTAAACCTTGCAAAATAAGAGGGAAAAGGCATAAGTATTGTACCGTGAAATGAAATAACAGCCCAAGAAGCGATAAATATCAACATGAAAACATGATGCAAAATGGACGTATCAACTCCCCCAAGCTTAGACCTCGCTTGTCCTGAAGCGAAAGCCTAGCTCAATAAATATGTCCACATGTTTAGGGAGAGAGGTGTCGACAAAACAAGATATGAACATGCATGCATCATGATCATGATCAGAACAGCAATACTAACATATAATCTCTCATGCTAAAGTGATAATTCCTTCACAAAGTAAAGCATGGATCAAGAACCTTACCGAGTAGTAACAACCGATAGCCTTTAGTCAGTGAAGCAATTGCAATTTATCACAACATCAGAAAGAGTCAAATAAGAGCTTGTAAAGCAAATCCACATACTCAATCATTCTTTCGTTCTCTACAATTGCTACAACTCACGTGGTACTCATGAGATCAAAGTTTCAGCTGGACACAGAGAAAGATAGGGGCTTATAGTATTTGCCTCCCAACTACTTACCTCAAGGTTAATGTCAACAATAATAATTCATGAATACTTACTTCCAAGTTGACATATGAATATAGATCTTTCCCAAGCATATGACGTTAGCCAAGACAAAGGCGAAATAGGGAATTGGTGAAGATCACCATGACTCTTTCAAGGTAAAAAAAGTAAAGGTACAAGATAGGCCCTTCGCAGAGGGAAGCAGAGATTGTCATGCGCTTTTGAGGTTTGGATGTGTGTCCTCTTAGTGCGGAGGAACGTCACTTTATATCGCCTCCTGTGATAAAGAACTTTATTATGCAGTCTGTCACTTTTATGTCTTCCTCATCACAGGTTCGTACAAAGCTTATTTTCCACACACTAATAGATCATACATATTAGAGAGCAATTTTTATTGCATGCACCGATGACAACTTACTTGAGGTATCTTATTCAATCCATAGGTAGGTATGGTGCACTCACATGGCTAAACTGGGTTGAAGGTTTATGGATGCACAAGTAGTATCTCTACTTGGTGCGGGAGTTTTGGCTAATATGAGGTTTGAAGCAATCATCACATGCTAAGGGATCTCTAATCATATAACTTGTTCGGAGCCAAGCAAACACAATTCATTACGTTGTCTTCCTTGTCCAACATCTACTTCTAGGCATGCAATAGTTTAGTGAGTGTTCACAATCATAGATGGTGTCAGAGATGATATATTTATATGTGAACCTCTCCTTCTTTATTACTTCCTATTAATTGCAACCATGACCAAGGTCTACTTGTCACGCCCAAGATGCGACCCTATCCTCAATTTGGCACGAGGGCCTCGTCAGGGATAGAAGCGCATCTCGTCGTGTCGCAAGAATGGATATCGTTACAAGTACAAGTACTGAAAAGAAGAGATATATAGAATTGGCTTACACTCGCCACAAGCTACATCAGCGTCACATCAGTACATTACATAATCATCAAGAGTAAGAGCAGGGTCCGACTGCGGACGAAAACAAACGACAAAAGAAGAACGACGTCCATCCTTGCTATCCCAGGCTGCCGGCCTGGAACCCATCCTAGATCGAAGAAGTAGAAGAGGAAGAAGAAGAAGAAGCAACTCCAAATGAACAATCAACGCGCTCGCGTCAAGTAATCTCTACCTGTACCTGCAACTGGTGTTGTAGTAATCTGTGAGCCACAGGGGACTCAGCAATCTCATTTCCAAAGGTATCAAGACTAGCAAAGCTTAATGGGTGGGATAAGGTTAAGTGGTGAGGTTGCAGCAGCGGCTAAGCATATATTTGGTGGCTAAACTTACGAGTACAAGATTAAGATGGGGAATATTTACGCATAGCGGACGTGAACTACAGATGATCAAATGAATGATCCTGAACACCTACCTACGTCAGACATAACCCCACCGTGTCCTCGATCGGAGAAGGAACTCACGAAAGAGACAGTCACGGTTACGCACACAGTTGGCATATTTTAATTAAGTTAACTTCAAGTTATCTAGAACCAGTGTTAAATAAAGTTTCCATGTTGCCACATAACCGCGGGCACGGCTTTCCGAAAGATTTAACCCTGCAGGGGTGCTCCAACTAGTCCATCACAAATTACCACAAGCCGCATAGAAATCCTCAATCACGAAGCTCACGATCTCGTCGGATTCCCTAGTGGAAAACCTCAACTCTGAGATTACCCAAAGCATCACCGGAATCCCGATGCACAAGATATCTCGTCAAAGGTAAAACTAATCCAGCAAGGCCACCCGACGTGTCGACGATCCCGATAGGAGTCGCGTACCTCGTTCTCAGGACATGACGGATGAGCGATGGTTACCACGCCAAACACCGAGTTGCCCCGGGTAGCGTTAATAAGCTGCTCTGTTTTGGACCAACACTCATGAGGAGCACTGCCCCGGGGGTTGATTAAAATAGTCCGCGGGTGCCGGCGGGTCCCTATGCAATTCTATTAGGTGATTAGGCAAATGTAGTACCAATGTTGGGCCTTGCCAGACCAGCTTTAATCTAAAACGAATTATCAAGCGGGTCCCCATAACAACCCCGATCGTGTTAGGAGCGCTCATTTATGGAACATAACACCGGTAGCCGGTAACTAAGGGGGGCAAAGGTGGAACAAAACACCAGGCTAGAAAGGCCGAGCCTTCCACCTTTTACCAGGTATATAGCTGCATTAAATTAAATAGCATTTAAATATGGTGATATAACAAGGAACCCATGTTTCACATGGAAGCAACTGCACCTGCAACTAGCAACGCTATCAACAGGTTAAGCAAGCAGTAACATAGCCAATCAGTGGTTTGCTAGGTTGAACAGGATGAAGGTTTCACGGCATTGTTGAGAGGCTGAATTTAACAGGTGGTAGGCAACGACACATAAATGATAGAAGCGATAAACTAGCATGGCAATGATAGTAATGGTATCTGGGGAAATGATCATCTTGCCTGAGATCCTGCTTGGAAGAAGAATGCCTCCGTGAAGCAGACGAACTGACGTAGTCGAACGGGTCCTCACAATCTGGCACGCTGCGGAACTCTATCGAGACGAAGCAAACCGGAAACACAAATCAACACACGAAATTCACCACACGATGCACAACACATATGATGCATGAGCTACTGAATACATGCAAGTCACGGCATGGCAAATCACACAATCAAACACTACAGATTAAGTGAAGTTCAATATGCACGAGTTGCATATTGACGAAACCCCACATATGAATTATTTAGTTCACTCCCGGTTATTTACACGGCAATATTAATGTTGTCAAACATGCAATAGGTGAAGCGGAAATTAAACTACCTATCTAGACATTTTAAATGAGGTCGGAAACGACATATAGCATCTCCGAGACGACCTCACATGTTAATTTACAATTCTGTCCAGATCTGAACTAATGCATTTAATTAGTTGTTAAACAGCAAAACAAATAGGTTCTCGTGATTCTACGCGTCAAGGCAAGCAAAACACACCTAAAAATGCATTTCTATTGCAACTAAAAGAAATACCAGAGGCTAAACAAAACATCTAAGAAGAACTCCCTAGTTGACAACTAATTCAAACGAGGCACGGAATAAATCCTACGAATTAAACAAGAGAGCATCACGGCAAAATATCTCGCGAACTAACTTACTCGAAAGCTAAAACTAATTGCACAGAAAAATCCATGGGATTTTTCTACCCCGGAAACATATAAAATATGTGGGGTTTGCAACACAAAAATAATGCCACACATTAATGCGAGAAAATAACCTATATACGGGAAAATAAACTAGAGGCAAATCCCTACACACAAAAATACAATTGACCGCTCTAAAGTAAATGGTCCCTAAAACATGGGCATTTCTAAAACAGCATCCGGGCAATACGGTCTAGCAGGAAAAATAAATACGGCGTCTATCCTATATAGACAACACGGTAAACAAAGCATTTGGCACGCCAAACTAAATCGAACAAATACGCAAGGTGCACAACCGTAATCTATGCGTAAAACTACGCGAAAAACATATATAACTTGCCTCGATCCGACTTACGGATAAAAATCTACGGGCATTTGAAAAACAAGCATTTTACTGAAACTACTAAAATAAATCCACAGGAATTATATCAAACTCTATGGGCCAAATCCCTCCTATCGGGCCTAACAAAGGCATGGGCGGAAAATAACTAACAGGCGCTGGGGCGAGGGAAAAGGAGCTGCTCACCTCGGGCCGGATCTGGCCTGGGCGCTGGAGCTGGGCCGAGGCCTGGTCGCTGGGCCGCGTGGGGAGCTGGGGACGGCCCAGGTCGGCCATTTGGGCGAGGCAGGCCGCCTGGGGCGAGCGGGGCGGTTCTGGGGTGAGCGGGGCGCAGCGCCTCGTCGTGCCCGAGGGCACGGGCCTGGCGGCAGCCGGTGCCTGCAGCGGATGGCGGCGGGACGACGGCACGGGGCGACCGGCAGCCGGGGAAAACGACGGGACCGGCGGGGAGAGGCGCTCGGGGGCGGATCCGGCGGGATCCGGACCATGGCAATGGCCCAAGGCGGCGACGGCTGCAGCATGCGCCCAGCGGCCATGGGAGGGCCTCCGCTCGGCGGCCATGGCCGATAGGCTACTGCAGCGGGGCGAGCGGCGGCTCGCTGCGGCGGGCTGCATAGGGCGGCGACTGGCGACTGCTGTCGGCGGCGGAAGGCGGCCGATGCACGACACCAGGGGCGCGGGGGCATGGGCAGATGCTCGCAGCGACTAATACGGGCCCGGATGGGCTCGAGCGGGCTCCAATCGGGCTCCGCGGGCCGGCGGCTAGAGGAGGGAGACAGGAAGCAGGTGGGGGCGGCTAGGGTTTCGGGACGGCGCGGATCCCGAGGTGGAGAGGGGTTGGTTGCCTAAAATTAAGGAGGAGGGCTATTTATAACAAATTGGGGGGCTAGGTTTAGCGGTTTTCCGCCACGGATTCAACGGCGCGGACAGATTCGGCTAATTCCGAACGCGTGTCGGATGAGTGGCTGTGTAGAGTATGAATCTGGAGACGAGAGGGAAAGCGGGCAGCGCGGCAACAATTTTTTTTAAAACACCGACAAACGTCCAATGGTAGACCGAATACGGTGCCGCTACGGACGACTGTTCGGGTACCAGACGGACTCCGATCGCGACGAAATTCGATAGGCGGCCTAGCTAGATTATAATAAGACCACACGTCAAATCTCGACCCGATCAGAGAAAGTTTTACGCACGCTTTAAAAACAGGGTTTTGACGGTGCCGCAGGCGCGTGCGAGTGCAGTCAGGCTCGGAACGAACAACGACGAACGCGAAGAGAAGCGGCAACTAATAACGGATGCAAGTTTTGAAAACTGGCGGCAACGGAGATGCCGATGCAATGCAGATGATGCGCATGATGCGATGATGACACGACAAATAAAATAAGCCACCCGACGAAAATGGAAAGAGAGGGGAATCTTCTGGAACGTCGGCATCGGGCTGTCACAACTCTCCTACACTACAAGAGGATCTCGCCCCGAGATCCAAGAATGAAAGGGGGGAGAGGAAGAGAAAGAACAAGAGGCAAAAACTTAGTCGCTTCTTTGACAAACGAGTGAAACCAACGATCCTTGAAGGTTGCAAAGAGATGAGGAATGATAAGAGAAAGAAGCAAGAATTCACGGAAAATTTCGGCAGCACTTTGGTAGGAAAATGGGACAAAGAAATTCGAAAAGGTAGGAGAATTAGACAATATTCACAACAAACAAGTAAATAGAGCAAGGGAACATCATGATCTTGATAGAACAACAAGATAGACCCAAAAGAGCAACATCACAACGCCTCCGGAACAAGAGAATAGGAACTAGCTCAAGCGGAAGAAGAGAATGGAGAAAGGAAAGACAACTATCATCACGATAGAATTGAAGAGTCTCCGGTCATAGAATTGACGGAGTAGTTGGAAAACCAACAACGAAAAGAACAAGATGGTATTGGGCTTATGAAAATCATCTCAACAAATATGAGGTGACAACCAACCACTAAAAGAAACAAGGATTGATTGGGAGAAACAAGATATGGATAATTCTTACACCAAGAGGATACATTGAGAACTTGGATTAATGACAAACACCATGATAGCAACAACCATAGGAAAAGCTTTAGATGAAATCCAAACCAAGATAACTCAAGGAAGAAATCATGGGTTGAAAATATCTCATGATCGTAGAATTTGTGGATTTAATTATCGCATTCTTGAAAGGAAAACTCTTCGAGGCACCTACACTAACAAGAATGCTATAATACCACCTCAAAGGATAAAGGAAGAACAAATGCACTGGAGATGCAAGAGAAAGGATACTTGAGGTACTCCAACAAGAATCTTGAAGAACACATGAGAATAGATTGAAACCTTGATGAACCACCAAGAAGGACCTCCGTATACAAATGAATGATGCAAGGACATGAAGGTAGAAAAGAATAAGATTATGACCTTGCAAAGTCTTCGATGAAGCTTCACGAAGAGAAACTTGAGAAAACTTGGAACACCGGAAAAGAAAGATAAGAACACTTGAGAAAAGGAATTGATATCATGAGCCACTCCGGACGAAGAATTCAGATTACTATGAACAAGAATAAGAATTATGTTATGCTTATCCTTCATCACGTTTAAATGATGACAAGCAACAGATTTAGCATACCACTTTTTCCTCTTGAAAGAATCTTGAAGAGACAGAGAGATAAGCATCACTTGAGGCAAAAATTGAAGGAAGCACCGGTGAGACTTCACAATTGAATGGGAACACCACGAATTAATGGATAAACATGAGAATGAAGAGATCATAAGTCACCTGAGAGAAAACTTGAACAAGGCACCGGATAATCGAGAGACGAACGAAGAGACAATAATTGAGAAGATTTGAGGATGAAAGCTAAAAGCTGAGAACGAAGAATCTTCTAAAATGATGGCCTTCGGAGGATCGAGAATGAAAACAACTCAGAAAAGCACCGGATAGCAAGAAAATGGATTACACATGATTGAAAACAAATTCAAGATGATAACACGAAGCTGAGATGACAATCTTCACAAGAATAGAAAAAGACTGAGAGAAACACTCCTTCGAATTTGCAAGCTAAGAATGATGACGAGGAACAACACCAAGAATATCTGAGACCTCCGGAATAAAGAAGAATGCAAGATTGAGCCAAATATGAGAATTAACTCCAATTGATCTTGAAGAATGAATATGACTGATGAAAATCATACTTACGTCATAGTTGAAAAGAATTAAAGATCTCCGAAAAGATTAGAAGAGACATATAAGATCCTGGGAAAAACCTGTGGGTTATGGGCCCACTCAAAAAAAACGCCGTTGAAACAATAGATTAGAAAGAAAGATTGCACCGGTATAAGAAAACTAGATGAGGATAGCACCTCAAAAGAATTAAAAGGATTGGAAATAAGCACCCTGAGATAACTTCAGCACTCCGGATGGAATAGAGAGAAATAACAATAAGAAGACTGATGAGAATTTCCAACACAGGAAATAATTACAAGGACGAAAGGAATCTGATGAACACGGTGAACTGAATTAAATTCACAGTGTAAGAGAGAAAAGAAGAGACAACGGAAGCACAATGAAAAGAAAACTCTTGGAAGAAAATTGAATCACTGAGAAAAAGGGCGGGAGGGTGGGGAAAAACAAAGACAACTTGAGACAGATGAGATGAACTCCGGAAAGAATTGAGAGAATGATCTGCAAAATTAGAGGGATTGAATTCACTTGAGGAGAAGCACACCGGTAAAAATGGAATTGATACGACGACTCCGGTTGACAAGAATTGATAAGACAACTGATTGAGCAAAAGAATTTGCATTCTCACATGAAAATATGAGAACACCTCTTAGGAAGGATCTGAAATCACCACTTGACATCGAAGCAACTCAAAATACCATATTAAAACAAAACAAAGGGTGAGGCTTACGAAACAAGCCAGAACAAACTCATGAGAAAGATTTCCGTTCGATATTTTCGTGGACAGGATCGCACGCGCTCGATTTACAGTAGCCATCAAGTGCAAGGCAGTGCACCTGACATACGAAGCGTCCCCGAGTCGTAGAAAGCTACAAGGACTCTTTAAGACACAACATGTACCGCTGTAAGTCGACCGTGAACAAACGAATCCACTAGATGTCGAACCCCAACCTAACATCATTCATTTGTTGGAAGATTGTCCTATAAGCAACTACTTGAATTCCCACCTATGAATTCCCGAAATATCTGGTCATGCAATCTAGTACACGGATACAAGGAGTAATAACACACAACTCCTATACTAACCCGTCACTTGTATCACATCCGTCAACACACAACCAGAATCTCGGACCTTCATCTACAACAGACCCTCGTGATCACAACGATACAAAGTATGGCAGTACTCCCGAACAATCTGCACCAGTACTGGGGACATAGGGGTTATCTCGCCACTACTAGTATTGAAGCAATTACGAACATCCTTCGTTCTGAGATACTAAGAAATCTGAATGATAACGATGTGCTCAAGAATCCCCTGGAGCTCAACTCCCCGGAAGAAAATCAAGTCAGACAGGAGGCACCAAGACAGAACTCCGTCACATCGGCATCATATAGATTCCAAGAATATCCGCGTGATCCTAAAAAAAATTTGAGTGAGAAGAGGAGTAGAATAAATTATCACGTCAAGATTCCTCACCAGAGCATAGAAGAGGAGAAAAAAGAATCCTACTCTCCGATATATAACTAAGACTCAAATAGTTTTTCACTAGACTCGACTCGGCCAAGTTCGATCAATCAAGGGGGCTCCTAGGTTGGTCCTTGCTCTGATACCAACTTGTCACGCCCAAGATGCGACCCTATCCTCAATTTGGCACGAGGGCCTCGTCAGGGATAGAAGCGCATCTCGTCGTGTCGCAAGAATGGATATCGTTACAAGTACAAGTACTGAAAAGAAGAGATATATAGAATTGGCTTACACCCGCCACAAGCTACATCAGAGTCACATCAGTACATTACATAATCATCAAGAGTAAGAGCAGGGTCCGACTGTTGGAAATATGCCCTAGAGGCAATAATAAATTAGTTATTATTATATTTCTTAGTTCATGATAATCGTTTATTATCCATGCTATAATTGTATTGATTGGAAACACAATACTTGTGTGGATACATAGACAAAACACTGTCCCTAGTAAGCCTCTAGTTGACTAGCTCATTGTTCAAAGATGGTCAAGGTTTCCTGGCCATAGGCAAGTGTTGTCACTTGATAACGGGATCACATCATTAGGAGAATCATGTGATGGACTAGACCCAAACTAATAGACGTAGCATGTTGATCGTGTTATTTTGTTGCCACTGTTTTCTGCGTGTCAAGTATTTATTCCTATGACCATGAGATCATATAACTCACTGACATCGGAGGAATGCTTTGTGTGTATCAAACGTCGCAACGTAACTGGGTGACTATAAAGATGCTCTATAGGTATCTCCGAAGGTGTTAGTTGAGTTAGTATGGATCAAGACTGGGATTTGTCACTCCGTATGACGGGGAGGTATCTCGGGGCCCACTCGGTAATACAACATCACACACAAGCCTTGCAAGCAATGTAACTTAGTGTAAGTTGCGGGATCTTGTATTACGGAACGAGTAAAGAGACTTGCCGGTAAACGAGGTTGAAATAGGTATACGGATACTGACGATCGAATCTCGGGCAAGTAACATACCGAAGGACAAAGGGAATGACATACGGGATTATACGAATCCTTGGCACTGAGGTTCAAACGATAAGATCTTCGTAGAATATGTAGGATCCAATATGGGCATCCAGGTCCCGCTATTGGATATTGGCCGAGGAGTCTCTCGGGTCATGTCTACATAGTTCTCGAACCCGCAGGGTCTGCACACTTAAGGTTCGACGTTGTTTTATGCGTATTTGAGTTATATGGTTGGTTACCGAATGTTGTTCGGAGTCCCGGATGAGATCACGGACGTCACGAGGGTTTCCGGAATAGTCCGGAAACGAAGATTGATATATAGGATGACCTCATTTGATTACCGGAAGGTTTTCGGAGTTACCGGGAATGTACCGGGAATGACGAATGGGTTCCGGGAGTTCACCGGAGGGGGGCAACCCACTCCGGGGAAGCCCATAGGCATTTGGGGGGGTCACACCAGCCCTTAGTGGGCTGGTGGGACAGCCCACCAATCCCCTATGCGCCAAGAGAGAAAAAATCAAAGGAAAGAAAAAAAAGGAAGAAGTGGGAAGGGGGAAGGACTCCCTCCCACCAAACCAAGTAGGACTCGGTTTGGGGGGGGAGAGTCCTCCCCCCTGGCTCGGCCGACCCCTTGGGGATCCCTTGGACCCCAAGGCAAGGTCTCCCTCCCTCCTCCTATATATATGGGGCTTTTAGGGCAGATTTGAGACGACTTTCTCACGGCTGCCCGACCACATACCTCCATAGTTTTTCCTCTAGATCGCGTTTCTGCGGAGCTCGGGCGGAGCCCTGCTGAGACGAGATCATCACCAACCTCCGGAGCGCCGTCACGCTGCCGGATAACTCTTCTACCTCTCCGTCTCTCTTGCTGGATCAAGAAGGCCGAGATCATCGTCGAGCTGTACGTGTGCTGAACGCGGAGGTGCCGTCCGTTCGGTACTAGATCGTGGGACTGATCGCGGGATTGTTCGCGGGGCGGATCGAGGGACGTGAGGACGTTCCACTACATCAACCGCGTTCTCTAACGCTTCTGCTGTACGATCTACAAGGGTACGTAGATCACTCATCCCCTCTCGTAGATGGACATCACCATGATAGGTCTTCGTGCGCGTAGGAATTTTTTTTGTTTCCCATGCGACGTTCCCCAACAGTGGCATCATGAGCTAGGTTCATGCGTAGATGTCTTCTCGAGTAGAACACAAAAGGTTTTGTGGGCGGTGATGTGCGTTTTGCTGCCCTCCTTAGTCTTTTCTTGATTCCGCGGTATTGTTGGATTGAAGCGGCTTGGACCGACATTACTCGTACGCTTACGAGAGACTGGTTTCATCGCTACGAGTAACCCCGTTGCTCAAAGATGACTCGCAAGTGTCGGTTTCTCCAACTTTAGTTGAATCGGATTTGACCGAGGAGGTCCTTGGAAGAGGTTAAATAGCAACTCATATATCTCCGTTGTGGTGTTTGCGTAAGTAAGATGCGATCCTACTAGATACCCATGGTCACCACGTAAAACATGCAACAACAAAATTAGAGGACGTCTAACTTGTTTTTGCAGGGTATGCTTGTGATGTGATATGGCCAACGATGTGATGTGATATATTGGATGTATGAGATGATGATGTTGTAATAGATAATATCGACTTGCACGTCGATGGTACGGCAACCGACAGGAGCCATAGGGTTGTCTTTATAACTAACGTTTGTGCTTGCAGATGCGTTTACTATTTTGCTAGGACGTAGCTTTAGTAGTAATAGCATGAGTAGCACGACAACCCCGATGGCGACACGTTGATGGAGATCATGATGATGGAGATCATGGTGTGACGCCGGTGACAAGAATATCGTGCCGGTGCTTTGGTGATGGAGATCAAGAAGCACGTGATGATGGCCATATCATGTCACTTATAAATTGCATGTGATGTTAATCCTTTTATGCACCTTATTTTGCTTAGAACGACGGTAGCATTATGAGGTGATCTCTCACTAAAATTTCAAGACGAAATTGTGTTCTCCCCGACTGTGCACCGTTGCTACAGTTCGTCGTTTCGAGACACCACGTGATGATCGGGTGTGATAGACTCAACGTTCACATACAACGGGTGCAAAACAGTTGCGCACGCGGAACACTCGGGTTAAGCTTGACGAGCCTAGCATGTGCAGACATGGCCTCGGAACACATGAGACCGAAAGGTCGAGCATGAATCGTATAGTTGATATGATTAGCATAGAGATGCTTACCACTGAAACTATTCTCGACTCACGTGATGATCGGACTTGAGATAGTGGATTTGGATCATGTACCACTCAAATGACTAGAGAGATGTACTTTTTGAGTGGGAGTTCTTAAGTAATATGATTAATTGAACTAATTGTCATGAACATAGTCTAATGGTCTTTGCGAATTACGATGTAGCCTGCGCTATAGCTCTACTGTTTTATATGTTCCTAGAGAAAATTTAGTTGAAAGTTGATAGTAGCAAACTTTGCAGACTGAGTCTGTAAAACCGAGGATTGTCCTCGTTTCTGCATAGAAGGCTTATGTCCTTAATGCACCACTCGGTGTGCTGCACCTCGAGCGTCGTCTGTGGATGCTGTGAACATCCGACATACACGTTTCTGATGACTACACGATAGTTCAGTACAAAAATACTTAATGGCTTAGAAGCAAGGCGCCGAAAACGTTGTAAAACGTCACGGAACATAAGTGATGTTCTAAAGAGATGAAATTTTGATTTCATGCTTGTGCCCTTGTTAAGAGGTACGAGACCTCCGACAAGATTCTTTGTCCACAAAGCACAGGAGAAAAGGCTCAATAGTTGAGCATGTGCTCAGATTGTCTGAGTACGACAATCGCTTGAATCAAGTGGGAGTTAATCTTCCAGATGAGATAGTGATAGTTCTCCAAAGTCACTGCCACCAAGCTGTGAGAGCTTCGTGATGAACTATAACATATCAAGGATACATACAATGATCCTTGAGCGATTCGCGATGTTTGACACTGCGAAAGTAGAAATCAAGAAGGAGCATCAATAGTTGATGGTTTGTAAAACCACTAAGTTTCAAGAAAGGCAAGGGCTAGAAGGGATACTTCGTGAAACGGCAAAACAGTTGCTGCAGTAATGAAGAGACCCAAGATTAAACCCAAACCCGAGACTAAGTGCTTCTGTAATGAGGGGAACAATCACTGAGGCGGAGCAACTCAAGATACTTGGTAGATAAGAAGGCTGGCAAAAGTCGAAAGAAGTGTATTTGATATACATGATGTTGATGTGTACTTTACTAGTACTCCTAGTAGCACGAGGGTATTGGATACCGGTTCGGTTGCTAAGTGATTAGTGACGCGAAATGAAAGCTACGGCATAAACGGAGACTAGCTAAAGGCGAGGTGACGATACGTGTTGGAAGTGTTTCCAAGATTGATATGATCAAACGCCGCACGCTCCCTCTACCATCGGGATTGGTGTTAAACCTAAATAATTGTTATTTGGTGCTTGCGTTAAGCATGAACATGATTGGATCGTGTTTATTGCAATACGATTATTCATTTAAAGAGAATAATGGTTACTCTATTTTCTTGAATAATCACCTTCAATGGTTTATTGAATCTCGATCGTAGTGTTACACATGTTCATGATATTGGTGCCAAAAGATACGAGTTGATGATGATAGTACCACTTACTTGTGGCACTGCCGCTTGAGTCATGTTAGTATAAATTGCATGAAGAGGCTCCATGCTGATGGATCTTTGTACTCACCTGATTTCGAATCACTGGTGACATGCAAATCATACCACATGAGCAAGGCCTTGTTTTCATTGAGATGAAGTAAGATAGTAACTTGTTGGAAGTAATACATTTTGATGTATGAAGTCCAATGGGTGCTGAGGCACGCAGTGGATATCATTATGTTCTTACTTCACTGACGATTTGAGTAGATACAGGAGTATTTACTTAATGAATCACAAGTCTGAAATATTGAAAAGTTCAATTCCGTTTCAGAGTGAAGTTCGTCGTAACAAGAGGATGAACTGTCTACGATATGATCATAGAAATGAATATCTGAGTTACGAGTTTTTGGTACGCAGTTAAGACAATGTGGAAATTGTTTCGCAGTTCATGCCACCTGGAACATCATAGTGTGATGATGTGTCTGAACGTCATAGCCACGCACTATTTAGTATGGTGCATACTGTGATGTCTCTTATCGAATTACCACTATCGTTTATGGGTTATGCATTAGAGACAACCGCATTCACTTTAAATAGGGCACCGCGTATTTCCGTTGAGATGACACGGTATAGACTGAGGTTTAGAGAAATCTAAACTGTCGTTTCTTGAAAGTTTGGGGCTTCGACACTTATGTGAAAAATTTTTAGTCTGATAAGCTCGAACCCAAAGCGGATAAATGCATCTTCATAGGATATCCAAAACAGTTGGGTACATCTCCTATCTCAGATCCGAAAGCAAAGTGTTTGTTTCTAGAAACGGATCCTTTCTCGAGGAAAGGTTTCTCTCGAAAGAATTGAGTGGGAGGGTAGTAGAACTTGATGAGGTTATTGAACCATCACTTCAACCAGTGTGTAGCAGGGCGCAGGAAGTTGTTCATGTGGCGCCTACACCAATTGAAGTGGAAGCTGATGATGATGATCATTGAGCTTCGAATCAAGTTACTACAAACCTCGTAGGTCGACAAGGTCGCGTACTGCTGCAGAGTAGTACGGTAACCCTGTCTTGGAGGTCATGTTGTTGAGCAACAGTGAACCTACGAGTTATGGAGAAAGCGATGGTGGGCCCGGATTCCGACAAATGGCTGGAAGCCATGAAATCCGAGAGAGGATCCATGTATGAAACCAAAGTGTAGACTTTGGAAGAACTACTTGATGGTCATAGGACTATTGAGTAAAGATGGATCTTTAAAAGAAGACAGACGATGATGGTGATAAGTCACTGTTAAGAAAAGCTCGACTTGTCGCAAAGATGTTTTCGACAAGATCAAACAGTTGACTATGATGAGACTTTCTCACTCGTAGCGATGCTAAAGGTCTGTTAGAATTATGTTAGTTGTTGATGCATTATTTATGAAATATTGCACGTAGGATGTCAAAACATTGTTTCCTCGACGGTTTCCTTGAGCAAACATTGTATGTGATACAACCAGAAGGTTTTGTCGATCCTAAAAGATACTAGCAAGTATGCAAGCTCCAGTGATCCTTAAATGGACTGGTGCAAGCATCTTGGAGTTGGAATATACACTTTGATGAGATGATCAAGGATTTTGGGTTTGTACAAGGTTTATGAGAAACTTGTATTTCCAAAGAAGTGAGTGGGAGCACTATAGAATTTCTGATAGGTATATGTGGTTGACATATTGTGGATCAGAAGTAATGTAGAATTTCTGTAAAGCATACAAGGTTGTTTTGAAAGAAGTTTTCAAAGGAGTACCTAGATTACGCTACTTGAACGTTGATCATCAAAGATCTATGGAGATAGATCGAAAAGCGCTTAACGGAAGTTTCAACAAGATGCATGCCTTGACAAGTTTTTGAAAGGAGTTCAAAATAGATCATCAAAGAAGGAGTTCTTGGTTGCGTTGTGAGGTGTGAATTTGAGTAAGACTCAAAACCCGACCCCGGCAGAATAAAGAGTATAGACGAAGGTCGTCTTCTATGCCTTAGCCGTAGAATCTAAAGTATGCCATGCTATGTACCGCACCTGATGTGTGCCTTGACTCAAAGTATGTTGAGAGGTACAGAGAGTGATCCATGATTGAATCACTAGCAGCGGTCAAAATTTATCCTTAGTAACTAATGGACTAAGGAATTTTTCTTGATTATGGAGGTGGTTGAAGAGTTCGTCGTAAAGGGTTACGTCGATGTAAGCTTTGACACTAATCCGAATAACTATGAGTAGTGAAACGGATTCGTATGGTAGAGTAGATGTTTGGAGCATTTCCGAATAGCATGTAGTAGCAGCATCTATAAGATGACATAAAGATTTGTAAAGAACGCACGGATCTGAAAGTTTCAGAACCGTTGACTAAAAACCTCTCTCACGAGCAAGACGTGATCAGACCCCATAACTATATGGGTGTTGGATTCGTTGGAATCACATGGTGATGTGAACTAGATTATTGACTCTAGTGCAAGTGGGAGACTGTTGGAAATATGCCCTAGAGGCAATAATAAATTAGTTATTATTATATTTCTTAGTTCATGATAATCGTTTATTATCCATGCTATAATTGTATTGATTGGAAACACAATACTTGTGTGGATACATAGACAAAACACTGTCCCTAGTAAGCCTCTAGTTGACTAGCTCGTTGTTCAAAGATGGTCAAGGTTTCCTGGCCATAGGCAAGTGTTGTCACTTGATAACGGGATCACATCATTAGGAGAATCATGTGATGGACTAGACCCAAACTAATAGACGTAGCATGTTGATCATGTCATTTTGTTGCTACTGTTTTCTACGTGTCAAGTATTTATTCCTATGACCATGAGATCATATAACTCACTGACATCGGAGGAATGCTTTGTGTGTATCAAACATCGCAACGTAACTGGGTGACTATAAAGATGCTCTACAGGTATCTCCGAAGGTGTTAGTTGAGTTAGTATGGATCAAGACTGGGATTTGTCACTCCGTATGACGGGGAGGTATCTCAGGGCCCACTCGGTAATACAACATCACACACAAGCCTTGCAAGCAATGTAACTTAGTGTAAGTTGCGGGATCTTGTATTACGGAATGAGTAAAGAGACTTGCCGGTAAACGAGGTTGAAATAGGTATACGGATAGTGACGATCGAATCTCGGGCAAGTAACATACCGAAGGACAAAGGGAATGACATACGGGATTATACGAATCCTTGGCACTGAGGTTCAAATGATAAGATCTTCGTAGAATATGTAGGATCCAATATGGGCATCCAGGTCCCGCTATTGGATATTGGCCGAGGAGTCTCTCGGGTCATGTCTACATAGTTCTCGAACCCGCAGGGTCTGCACACTTAAGGTTCGACGTTGTTTTATGTGTATTTGAGTTATATGGTTGGTTATCGAATGTTGTTCGGAGTCCCGGATGAGATCACGGACGTCACGAGGGTTTCCGAAATAGTCCGGAAACGAAGATTGATATATAGGATGACCTCATTTGATTACCGGAAGGTTTTCGGAGTTACCGGGAATGTACCGGGAATGACGAATGGGTTCCGGGAGTTCACCGGAGGGGGGCAACCCACTCCGGGGAAGCCCATAGGCATTTGGGGGGGTCACACCAGCCCTTAGTGGGCTGGTGGGACAGCCCACCAATCCCCTATGCGCCAAGAGAGAAAAAATCAAAGGAAAGAAAAAAAAGGAAGAAGTGGGAAGGGGGAAGGACTCCCTCCCACCAAACCAAGTAGGACTCGGTTTGGGGGGGGGGAGTCCTCCCCCCTGGCTCGGCCGACCCCTTGGGGATCCCTTGGACCCCAAGGCAAGGTCTCCCTCCCTCCTCCTATATATATGGAGCTTTTAGGGCAGATTTGAGACGACTTTCTCACGGCTGCCCGACCACATACCTCCATAGTTTTTCCTCTAGATCGCGTTTCTGCGGAGCTCGGGCGGAGCCCTGCTGAGACGAGATCATCACCAACCTCCGGAGCGCCGTCACGCTGCCGGAGAACTCTTCTACCTCTCCGTCTCTCTTGCTGGATCAAGAAGGCCGAGATCATCGTCGAGCTATACGTGTGCTGAACGCGGAGGTGCCGTCCGTTCGGTACTAGATCGTGGGACTGATCGCGGGATTGTTCGCGGGGCGGATCGAGGGACGTGAGGACGTTCCACTACATCAACCGCATTCTCTAACACTTCTGCTGTACGATCTACAAGGGTACGTAGATCACTCATCCCCTCTCGTAGATGGACATCACCATGATAGGTCTTCGTGCGCGTAGGAATTTTTTTTGTTTCCCATGCGACGTTCCCCAACACCGACTGCGGACGAAAACAAACGACAAAAGAAGAACGACGTCCATCCTTGCTATCCCAGGCTGCCGGCCTGGAACCCATCCTAGATCGAAGAAGTAGAAGAAGAAGAAGAAGCAACTCCAAATGAACAATCAACGCGCTCACATCAAGTAACCTCTACCTGTACCTGCAACTGGTGTTGTAGTAATCTGTGAGCCACAGGGGACTCAGCAATCTCATTTCCAAAGGTATCAAGACTAGCAAAGCTTAATGGGTGGGGTAAGGTTAAGTGGTGAGGTTGCAGCAGCGGCTAAGCATATATTTGGTGGCTAAACTTACGAGTACAAGATTAAGAGGGGGAAGATCTACGCATAGCGGACGTGAACTATAGATGATCAAATGAATGATCCTGAACACCTACCTACGTCAGACATAACCCCACCGTGTCCTCGATCGGAGAAGGAACTCACGAAAGAGACAGTCAGGGTTACGCACACAGTTGACATATTTTAATTAAGTTAACTTCAAGTTATCTAGAACCAGTGTTAAACAAAGTTTCCACGTTGCCACATAACCACGGGCACGGCTTTCCGAAAGATTTAACCCTGCAGGGGTGCTCCAACTAGTCCATCACAAATTACCACAAGCCGCATAGAAATCCTCAATCACGAAGCTCGCGATCTCGTCGGATTCCCTAGTGGAAAACCTCAACTCTGAGATTACCCAAAGCATCACCGAAATCCCGATGCACAAGATATCTCGTCAAAGGTAAAACTAATCCAGCAAGGCCGCCCGACGTGTCGACGATCCCGATAGGAGTCGCGTACCTCGTTCTGAGGACACGACGAATGAGCGATGGTTCCCACGCCAAACGCCGAGTTGCCCCGGGTAGCGTTAATAAGCTGCTCTGTTTTGGACCAACACTCATGAGGAGCACTGCCCCGGGGGTTGATTAAAATAGTCCGCGGGTGCCGGCGGGTCCCTATGCAATTTTATTAGGTGATTAGGCAAATGTAGTACCAATGTTGGGCCTTGCGAGACCAGCTTTAATCTAAAACGAATTATCAAGGGGGTCCCCATAACAACCCCGATCGTGTTAGGAGCGCTCATTTATGGAACATAACACCGGTAGCCGGTAACTAAGGGGGGGCAAAGGTGGAACAAAACACCAGGCTAGAAAGGCCGAGCCTTCCACCTTTTACCAGGTATGTAGGTGCATTAAAGTAAATAGCATTTAAATATGGTGATATAACAAGGAACCCATGTTTTACATGGAAGCAACTGCACCTGCAACTAGCAACGCTATCAACAGGTTAAGCAAGCAGTAACATAGCCAATCAGTGGTTTGCTAGGTTGAACAGGTTGAAGGTTTCATGGCATTGTTGAGAGGCTGAATTTAACAGGTGGTAGGCAACGAGACATAAACGATAGAATCGATAAACTAGCATGGCAATGATAGTAATGGTATCTGGGGAAATGATCATCTTGCGTGAGATCCCGCTTGGAAGAAGAATGCCTCCGTGAAGCAGACGAACTGACGTAGTCGAACGGGTCCTCACAATCCGGCACGCTGCGGAACTCTATCGAGACGAAGCAAACCGGAAACAAAAATCAACACACGAAATTCACCACACGATGCACAACACATATGATGCATGAGCTACTGAATACATGCAAGTCACGGCATGGAAAATCACACAATCAAACACGACACATTAAGTGAAGTTCAATATGCACGAGTTGCATATTGACGAAACCCCACATATGAATTATTTAGTTCACTCCCGGTTATTTACACGACAATATTAATGTTGTCAAACATGCAAGAGGTGAAGCGGAAATTAAACTACCTATCTAGACATTTTAAATGAGGTCGGAAACGATATATAGCATCTCCGAGACGACCTCACATGTTAATTTACAATTCTGTCCAGATCTGAACTAATGCATTTAATTAGTTGTTAAACAGCAAAACAAATAGGTTCTCGTGATTCTACATGTCAAGGCAAGCAAAACACACCTAAACATGCATTTCTATTGCAACTAAAAAAATACCAGAGGCTAAACAAAACATCTAAGAAGAACTCCCTAGTTGACAACTAATGCAAACGAGGCACGGAATAAATCCTACGAATTAAACAAAAGAGCATCACGGCAAAATATCTCGCGAACTAACTTACTCGAAAGCTAAAACTAATTGCACAGAAAAATCCATGGGATTTTTCTACCCCGGAAACATATAAAATATGTGGGGTTTGCAACACAAAAATAATGCCACACATTAATGCGAGAAAATAACCTATATACGGGAAAATAAACTAGAGGCAAATCCCTACACACAAAAATACAATTGACCGCTCTAAAGTACATGGATAAATGGTCCCTAAAACATGGGCATTTCTAAAACAGCATCCGGGCAATACGGTCTAGCACGAAAAATAAATACGGCGTCTATCCTATATAGACAACACGGTAAACAAAGCATTTGGCACGCCAAACTAAATCTAACAAATACGCAAGGTGCACAACCGTAATCTATGCGTAAAACTACGCGAAAAACATATATAACTTGCCTTGATCCGACTTATGGATAAAAATCTATGGGCATTTGAAAAACAAGCATTTTACTGAAACTACTAAAAAAATCCACAGGAATTATATCAAACTCTATGGGCCAAATCCCTCCTATCGGGCCTAACAAAGGCATGGGCGCAAAATAACTAACAGGCGCTGGGGCGAGGGAAAAGGAGCTGCTCACCTCGGGCCGGATCTGGCCTGGGCGCTGGAGCTGGACCGAGGCCTGGCCGCTGGGCCGCGTGGGGAGCTGGGGACGGCCCAGGTCGGCCAGTCGGGCGAGGCAGGCCCTCTTCGTGCGGGGCTCAGCGCCTCGTCGTGCCCGAGGGCACGGGCCTGGCGGCGGCGGGACGACGGCACTGGGCGACCGGCAGCCCGGGGAAACGACGGGACCGGCGGGGAGAGGCGCTCGGGGGCGGATCCGGCGGGATCCGGACCATGGCGATGGCCCAAGGCGGCGGTGGCTGCAGCAGGCGCCCAGCGGCCATGGGAGGGCCTGCGCTCGGCCGCCATGGCCGACAGGCTACTGCAGCGGAGCGAGCGGCGGCTCACTGCGGCGGGCTGCGCAGGGCGGTGACTGGCGGCTGCTGTCGGCGGCGGAAGGCGGCCGACGCACGGCACGAGGGGGGCGGGGGCACGGGCAGATGCTCGCAGCGACTGATACGGGCCCGGATGGGCTCGAGCGGGCTCCAATCGGGCTCCGCGGGCCGGCGGCTGGAGGAGGGAGACAGGAAGCAGCTGGGGGCGGCTAGGGTTTCGGGACGGCGCGGATCCCGAGGTGGAGAGGGGTTGGTTGCCTAAAATTAAGGAGGAGGGCTATTTATAACAAATGGGGGGCTAGGTTTAGCGGTTTTCCACCCCGGATTCAACGGCGCGGACGGATTCGACTAATTCCGAACGCGTGTCGGACGAGTGGCTGTGTGGAGTATGAATCTGGAGACGAGAGGGAAAGCGGGCGGCGCGGCAACGATTTTTTTTAAAACAGCGACAAACGTCCGACGGTAAACCGAATATGGTGCCGCTACAGACGACCGTTCGGGTACCAGACGGACTCCGATCGCGACGAAATTCGACAGGCGGCCTAGCTAGATTAAAATAAGACCGCACGTCAAATCTCGACCCGATCAGAGAAAGTTTTACGCACGCTTTAAAAACAGGGTTTTGACGGTGCCGCGGGCGCGTGCGAGTGCAGTCAGGCTCGGAACGAACAACGACGAACGCGAAGAGAAGCAGCAACTAATAACGGATGCAAGTTTTGAAAACTGGCGGCAACGGAGATGCCGATGCAATGCAGATGATGCGCATGATGCGATGATGACACGACAAATAAAATAAGCCACACGACGAAAACGGAAAGAGAGGGGAATCTTCTGGAACGTCGGCATCGGACTGTCACACTACGTTTGCCTACCCTCAACAAGTTTCAAACCTCATTCTCTTTATATGTGAAGCCATCACTTCCCATAAGATCATTACATGATCTTTCATGCTTTTGTTCCATTCTCACTCTTTTGATCATGGCAAAAGGCAAAGCCCTTCAACTAAGACACTCTTTATTATATGGCTCACGAGCTCGAATACATCGGGGGTGACACAAAGCAAAACTCAAGACTAAAACACTAAGACTTTTATTCTACTAGAGAAAGAGAAAACTGAAAAAGAAAACTAAAACAAAGGTAAAGGCAAAAGATATGATGGTGATACGATACTGGGGCGACTCCCCCAAGCTTGGCACAAGCCAAGGGGATTGCCCATACCAATGCTCAGTTGCCTTCCTTTGGTGGTGAAGGTGGTGGAGTTGTTGTAATCTTTGACTCCAAGAGGGCCATCAATCTTTGATTTATACCTTGGAGATCTGCGATATGTTTTTCCAGCAAAACAACTTCACGAGTGAGACAAGTATTGCGAGCACGAGTTGTTTCACAAAACCTCAAGAGTTCAATCAAAGATGGAGACAGTAGGTGGATGTAGGGTTGGAGGAAATCCACTTCTTCAACTTCTTCCTGGTTGAGCACAGATTGCACTTCGTCCCATGCCTGGTCCTTCTACTTAGCTTTGCCCTTGGTTTATTTAGGTACCCTTTCCTTAGCCTCCATAACCTCCATCCTTTTTAGATCAACATGAACTTCTCCATAGATTTGACGGAGGTTGCTCTCCCCCATAGATTCCTGGAACGACATCTTGACATAGATCTGTGGCAGAAAGCAGGCTCGAAACGAAAAACAGAGGAAGGGGTTTGACCAAACGGGAGTATATATAATGATTTTTTCAGACCAGAAGGAATACCCCGCACGAAAAATGAGTCCGGGAGGCGCACAAGGTGTCCACAAGCCCTCACAGCGCGGCCAGGGGGTGGGCCCGCGCCGTGCAGGCTTGTCGCCTCCTCGCGCACTTTCCGAACTACTTCCATTTCTTGTATTTTTTCAAATATTCCAAAACGGAGAAAATTTCCTATTGGAAAAGTTTTAGACTCTGTTTTCTTACCGAATCACATACCTCTTCGTTTTCGGAGTCTATAACAGGCTGATAAATATCCCTTAGGTATTCTTCCGGAGTTATGGTATAGATAATATTGCTTTCAACATTTATGGGAGTACCTGAGATATAATGCTTGATTCGCTGCCCATTTACCACTCTCAGACAATTACCTTCCGTGTTGTTGATCTTGATAGCACCGGAACAATATAGTTCCTCAACAACATAGGGACCTTCCCATTTAGAGAGAAGCTTGCCTGCAAAGAATCTTAAGCGAGAGTTATATAGCAAGACATAATCACCTACATTGAACTCACGCTTTTGTATCCTCTTATCATGCCACCTCTTAACCTTCTCTTTGAACAGCTTGGCATTCTCATATGCCTAAGTTCTCCACTCATCAAGCGAGCTAATATCAAATAACCTGTTCTCATCGGCAAGTTTGAAATCAAAGTTGAGCTCTTTCATTGCCCAATAAGCTTTATGCTCTAGCTCAAGGGGTAAATTACATGCTTTACCGTACACCATTTTGTATGGAGACATGCCCATGGGATTCTTATAGGCAGTTCTATAAGCCCACAGTGCATCATTGAGCTTCTTAGACCAATTCTTTCTAGACCTGTTGACAGTCTTTTGCAGAATCAGTTTAATCTCTCTATTACTTAGCTCCACTTGACCACTGGACTGAGGGTGATAGGGAGACGCAATTCTATGGTTGACATCGTACTTAGCAAGCGTTTTACGGAAAGCACCATGAATGAAGTGTGAATCACCGTCGGTCATTAGATATCTAGGGACTCCAAATCTAGGGAAGATAACTTCTTTCAGCATCCTGATAGAGGTGTTGTGATCAGCACTACTAGTGGGGATAGTTTCTACCCACTTAGTGACGTAATCAACAGCAACTAGGATATGAGTATACCCGTTGGATTTTGGAAAAGGTCCCATATAATGAAAGCCCCAGACATCAAATGGTTCAATGACAAGTGAATAGTTCATAGGCATTTCCTGACGTTTGCTAATATTACATATTCTTTGACATTCGTCACAAGACAAGACAAACTTACGGGCATCCTTGAAGAGAGTGGGCAATAGAAACCTGATTGCAATACCTTGTGTGCAGTTCTATCTCCCGCATGGTGTCCTCCGTAGGCCTCGAAGTGACACTTCTGTAGGATTTGTCCCTATTCATGTTCAGGTACACAACGTCTAATAACACCATCTACTCCTTCCTTATAAAGGTGAGGATCATCCCAAAAGTAATGTCTCAAGTCAAAGAAGAATTTCTTCTTTTGCTGGTATGTGAAACTAGGTGGTATGTATTTGGCAACGATATAGTTTGCATAATCAGCATACCACGGTGCACTACGTGAAGTATTGATGACATTCAATTGCTCATCGGGAAAGCTATCATCAATAGGTTGTGGGTCATCAAGAACGTTCTCTAACCTAGACAAGTTATCTGCTACGGGGTTATCAGCACCCTTCGTGTCGACAACGTGTAAATCAAATTTTTGTAGCAAGAGAACCCATCTGATAAGTCTAGGTTTAGCGCTCTTCTTCTCCATGAGGTACTTAATAGAAACATGATCAGTGTGAATAGTGACTTTGGAATCAACTATGTAAGACCTGAACTTTTCACATGCAAACACGACTGCTAAAAACTCCTTCTTCGTAGTAGCATAGTTTCTGTGGGCACTGTCTAGAGTTTTACTAGCGTAGTGAATAACATTCAACTTATTATCGACTCTTTACCCTAGAACAGCACCAACAACATAATCACTAGTGTCACACATGATCTCAAAAGGTAAGTTCCAAAAAGGTGGTTGAACAATAGGTGA
Organism: Hordeum vulgare subsp. vulgare; assembly: GCF_904849725.1. NCBI lineage: Eukaryota > Viridiplantae > Streptophyta > Magnoliopsida > Poales > Poaceae > Hordeum > Hordeum vulgare. The sequence continues at coordinate 246,238,102 of NC_058522.1, forward strand.
AGTTATCAAAGCCCTCTTAAGTATTTCGAAGGCTTCCTCACAACCATCATAAAAAACAAAAGGAATATCCTTTTGTAAGAGATTGGTAAGAGGCCTATAATTCTTAGAGAAGTCTTTGATGAACCTTCTATAGCAACTAGCATGACCAAGGAAACTTCTTATACCTTTGATATCTGTGGGGTATGGCATTTTCTCGATTGCATCAACCTTAGCCTTATCGAATTCAATACCTCCTTCAGAAATTTTATGTCCTAAGACGATGCCTTTATTAACCATAAAGTGGTACTTCTCCCAATTCAAGACAAGATTGGTGTCTTTACATCTCTCAAGGCTCGATCAAGGTTGCTGAGGCAATCATCAAAAGAAGACCCGTAATTGGAGAAGTCATCCATGAAAACCTCAACAATCTTTTCACAAAAGTCAGAGAATATAGCCATCATACATGTTTGAAAAGTGGCAGGTGCATTGCATAAGCCAAAAGGCATACGTCTATAAGCAAAGGTACTGAAAGGGCAGGTGAAAGTGGTTTTCTCCTGATCAGATTGTGCAACTGGTATTTGGGAGAAACCAGAATAACCGTCTAGAAAGCAGTAGTGTGTGTGTTTAGACAGTCTTTCTAGCATTTGGTCGATAAAAGACAGAGGGTAATGATCTTTCCTAGTGGCTTTATTCAATTTCCTAAAATCTATCACCATCCTATAGCCAGTAATAATCCTCTGTGGGATCAATTCATCCTTATCATTAGGGACAACGGTAATGCCTCCCTTCTTAGGGACGCAATGCACCGGACTCACCCAATCGCTATGACCAACAAGATAGATAATACCCGCTTCGAGGAGCTTTAGTATTTCTTTTCTTACTACTACTTTCATCTTAGGATTCAATCTCCTCTGATGATCAGCAACTGGTTTGAAGTCAGGATCAGTTTTAATCTTGTGCTGGCATAGAGTGGTACTAATGCCCTTAAGATCATCAAGAGTATATCCAATCGCAGCACGGTGCTTCCTCAGAGTTTTTAGTAACTTCTTTTCTTCATGCTCTCAGAAGCTAGCACTAATTATGACAGGATATATCTCTTTTCATGAAGATAGGCATACTTAAGATTATCAGGCAACTGTTTAAGCTCGAACACAGGATCACCCTTTGGTTGGGGTGGATCCCCAAGCAGTTCAACACGCAAGTTATTCTTAAGGATAGGATATTTTTCTAAGACAACTCTATCTATTTGATCCCTTTCATCCATATGCATATCATTTTCATGCTCAAGCAAGTATTCCTCTTAGGGATCAGTAGGAGGTACGACAATAGAAGCTAAGGCAATAGTTTAATCCCTACTAGGCAACTCCTTTTCATGAGGTTGTCTACGAAACTTAGAGAAATTGAACTGATGTGACACACCTTCAAAGCCAATAGTGACAGTTTGCTTCTCACAGTCAATATGAGCATTGACAGTATTGAGAAAAGGTCTAACAAATATGATGGGACAGAAGCTATCTTGTGCGGTAGCAAGAAGAGGAAATCAGCAGTATACTTCGCTTTACCACATAAGACTTCAACATCCCTAACAATTCCCACAGGGCAGATAGTATCTCTATTGGCAAGCTGAATAGTGACATCAATATGCTCTATCTCAACACGTGCAATCTCATCTTTGATTTCATCGTATAAGGATTGAGGTATTGCACTAACACTATAGAACCCACGTCACATAAACCATGATAACAATGATCTCCTATCTTAACAGAAACCACAGGCATGCCAACAACGGGCCTATGTTTGTCTCTAGCGTGAGGTTTAGAAATTCTAGCAGCATCTTTAGAGAAGTGAATATTATGTCCCTCAACATCGTCGGACAGAAGATCTTTGATAATAGCAATGATAGGTTCAACTCTAATTTGCTCAGGGGTGTAGGTGTTCTAATATAGCCTCTACGTGTCACAGTTGAAGCTTTAGAATGATCCTTTATCCTAACAGGGAAAGGTGGTTTCTCAATGTAAGCACTGGGAACAATAGAATCATTATAGGCAATGACTTTCTCTTCAACTGCAGTGGGTTTAACTACATTGACTTCTAAAGGAGGATGATATTTAAACCATTTCTCTTTGGGGAGATCAATATGAGCAGCAAATGATTCACACAATGAAGCTACTATCTCAGAGTCAAGTCCATACTTAGCACTAAGTCACAAAAAGTATTTGTCTCAACAAAGGATTTAACGCAATCAAACGTGAAATTCATACCTGACTCCTTACCTTCTTAAAGCTCCCAATTTTCAGAGTTGCGTTTAATTCTCTCCAATAAATTCCATTTGAAGTCAATATCTCTCTTCATAAAAGAACCGGTACAAGAAGTGTCAAGCATGGTGCGATCATCATGAGAAAGCCGAGCATAGAAGTTCTGAATGATAATTTCTCTCGAGAGCTTATGATTGGGGCATGAACATAACATTGATTTAAGCCTCCCCAAGCTTGAGCGATGCTTTCTCTGTCACGAGGCCAAAAATTATAAATATAATTCCGATCACGATGTACTAAATGCATAGTACAAAACTTTTGATGAAATTCCAATTTCAACCAATTGTAGTCCCATGATCCAGTATCATCACATAGCCTATACCATATAAACTCCTTATCCTTCAAAGATAAAGGAAAGACCTTCTTGACCTCATCCTCGGGCACACCTACAAGCTTAAATAAACCACAAACTTCAACTACATAGATTAGATGCAAGTCTGGATGTGATGTTCCATCTCCTGCAAAAGGATTAGCCAGCAGTTTCTCAAGCATACCCGAAGGAAATTCAAAGCAAACATTTTCAGTAGGTGCAGCAGGTTGAGGAGCAACTATTTGTGCTTCCGTTCGAGGTGAAGATACCCCAAACAAGCCCCTCAAAGGATTAGTATCCAAAGTGACAAGTGACAATAAATTTCAGCACACTATATGAATGTTTCCTTACCAAGTTCAACTTACCAAAGGCGCTTCACTCCCCGACAACGGCGCCAGAAAAGAGTCTCGATGACCCACAAGTATAGGGGATCAATCGTATTCCTTTCGATAAGTAAGAGTGTTGAACCCAACGAGGAGCAGAAGGATCTGACAAGTGGTTTTCAGCAAGGAAATATCTGGAAGCACTGAAATTATCAGTAACAAGTGATTGTGTGGTGAGATGATTCATAGCAAGCAACAAGTAACAAAAGTAGCAACGGTGCAGCAAGGTGGTCCAAGCCTGGACAAAGTCTTATAGGAGGAAAAAACGCTCTCGAGGACACACGGGAATTTCTGTCATGCTAGTTTCATCATGTTCATATGATTCGCGTTCGTTACTTTGATAGTTTGATATGTGGGTGGACCAGCGCTCGGGTACTGCCTTACTTGGACAAGCATCCCACTTATGATTAACCCCTCTCGCAAGCTTCCGCAACTATGAAAGAAGAATTAAGACAAAGTCTAACCATAGCATTGAACTAGTGGATCCAAATCAGCCCCTTACGAACCAACCCATAAACTAGGGTTTAAGCTTCTATCACTCTAGCCTCCCATCATCTACATACTACTTCCCAATGCCTTCCTCTAGGCCCAAATAATGGTGAAGTGTTATGTAGTCGACGTTCACATAACACCACTAGAGGAAAAACAACATACAACATATCAAAATATCGAACGAATACCAAATTCACATGACTACTATTAGCATGACTTATCCCATGTCCTCAGGAAGAAAAGTAACTACTCACAAAGCATAATCATATTCATGACCAGAGAGGTAATGAGTAGAATCAAGGATATGAACATAAACTCTTCCACCAAATAATCCAACTAGCATCAACTACAAAGAGTAATCAACACTACTAGCAACCTTACAAGTACCAATCGGAGTCGCGAGACGGAGATTGGTTACGAGTGATGAACTAGGGTTTGGAGATGAGATGGTGCTGATGAATATGTTGATGGTGACGAGTCCCCTCCGATGAGAGGAGTGTTGGTGATGACGATGGCAATGATTTCCCCCTCCGGGAGGGAAGTTTCCCCGGCGGAATCGTCCTGTCGGAACTCTAGATTGGTTCTGCTCAAGTTCCGCCTCGTGGCGGCGGTGAATCCACGAAAAAGCTCCTCCCTGATTTTTTTCCTGGACGAAACCCTTCATATAGCAAAAGAGGGGGGGCAAGTGGGCCAGCAGGCTGGCCACAAGCCCTCATGGCGCGGCCTGGGGGTGGCCGCGCTATGTAGGCTTTTGGCCCCCCTCTGGCGCTTCTTTGGCCTAGTAGTTTTTATAAATCCGGAAGAACATCCTCGTTGATTTTCACGGCGTTTGGAGTTGTGCAGAATAGGTATCTCAACTTTGCTCCACTTTTAGGCCAGAATTCCAGTTGCCGGCATTCTTCCTCTTCATGTAAACCTTGCAAAATAAGAGAGAAAAGGCATAAGTATTATACCGTGAAGTGAAATAACAGCCCAGGAAGCGGTAAATATCAACATGAAAACATGATCCAAAATGGACGTATCATTAACCAGGGGGAATAACCCCCGTGTATTTAGGCATTTGGGGTCAGTTTTGCCCCCCCCCCCACCGAATCACGGGTGTGCCCAATGCCCCCTAAACAAAAAAAGATGAATTTAAAATAATTATTAAAATAGTTAAGTTAAGTAATTAGTTGGTTAATTAATTAATTAAGATTAATTAGATGATATATTAAATCCCTAAAGTATTTTGTCTAATTTAATTATAGTACTTAATTAGAGTGATTAATTTGGGTGGTAGGTTAGTTAAACCCTAAGCTAAATAAATTCAAATTTGTTAAATTAATTAATTTGAGTAGATTATGACACGTGGGTCACACCCCCTTAAATTAATCTATTGAATTGCTAATTAATCTATTTAAAATGTGAGTGATGTATGGGACCCAATGGTCAGAGTTGATGAGTCAACTTGCTGTTAACTGGTGATGTCACAGTGACATCATGGTGATGTCATTTTTAATAATTGGGTTTAATTAAATCTGTTAGTTTTTAATTAATTAATAAAACTTTAAAAATCAGTACAAAATAATATGTAATCCGAAAAAAATGATTTGTACATTAAAGTTGATCAAAACAACGAGAACCCGGATACGCTATCCTTTCGTGTGTCATGCATCCCTAGCATAGCAAACACGGAATTTTTCCATGTGTTTCCCATGTCCGGTAGTAGCCAGAGACCCGGGAAATATCGTCAGATATTTTCCTAGTTCGTCCATGACGGATGATACTGCGTTAGCTCATGCCTAGCCCTGCATATTGCCATGTCATGCATAGTATTGCATCTCTGCATTATATTTATTATTTCTTCCCCCTCTTCTCTCCAGTAGACCCCAAGACTGACGTTGCTGCCGAGTACGAATAGCCTCCTGACGACCAGCCCTTTGCCGTGGAGCAACAAGGCAAGCAAACCCCCCTTGACCATTCCTATATCGCCTATTCTTTCTCCCTCATGCGTGCATTATAATTTTGAGAATGTTGTAGATAGCTCCTATATCTGATGCATAACCTATTTTGGATAAACTACTACTTTATTCTACAACACCTTTAAATTGTTTAGTATAGGTGGAGCAGTGATCCCCTTTGACCCTTAGTTCAGGCCCCCCTTCTTTTTCATCCAGTATTGATCATCTGATCGACGAGCCATGACCCGTCACATCACTCACACACCTTAGTTATACGATGTTGCATGCTACTATTGAGTACCGAGGGTGAAACCTCGATACGTACTCCTGATGTTAGCTCTGTAGCGTGGTTAAACGGTGGTGGTTCACGGAGGGTGATTCCTTCTTCCCCACCTCCGATAACGACTCTGTCATGCAACCCCTCACGCGTGATCCAGTGAGGGTGATACCTGTGGGGCCACCTTGGCGGTTACATCGTTTGGGTTTCATCGAGGGTGATACCTCAGATTCGTGTGATGTTATAGAGACACACTTACTTGACCTTGTTACTGGGAACTTGATGAATGGTGTATTGCGGGTGGATTCCCGCTAGAATGTGACGAGGCGTGGCCGGGCATTCTGGTCCTTGCCACACATCCTCGAGATTAATTAAAATGTTAATGACATTTGGGTATTTGATCTGAGTTGGTCGGGAGACCTTTTCGCACTAACCTTCACGTGGGAGGAGTTATGGGTTCTCGACATGGTGGTATTAGCTGAAGCTCTTCACATGTTAGCGATGGAGCGGCGCACGCTCGAATGGCTTGGATAAGCATCGTTCTTGTATAAGAGGTTCCAGGACTAACATCGGTCGCCCTTGCATCGTGCAAGAGAGCAAAGGGTGACGGGCCCATGACCCCTGCACGCTTAGGCTTTATATTGGCGGGCTGGCCTCTCTATTGAGCTTGGGTAGGGCTGCGACGTGTAGATGTTCCGAGGCCGGGCATGACCCAGGTTAGTGTGTCCGGCCAAAGTTTATCAAGCGTGTTGGCTACTGTGGTGCACCCCTATAGGGATGAAAATTAACTATTCGAATAGCCATGTCCATGGTTATAGGACGACTTGGAGTTGTGCCCCGATCTTATACAGGTACAACTGTTACCTAACTGGCATGTTTGCTCCGTGATTGCTTCCTCGCAGGGAGTCGAGGAAGAATCTTTGGGCGTGACCTCATTTAAATTTTCTACAACAATATGACTATTAATTGTGTTGCTTGCTCTACTCTCGTCTATTGCTACAAGACCCGTGAACATGCTAGTCTTCGATAGGACTAGGCCTTCTCTCTCTATTCTCGCATTGCTGCAGTCAGTCCATAGATAATCCGCCTTCCTTTGATATTGATGCATAACTTAGTATAGTTTTGATGTCAGTATTGCGAGTACTTTGGATGAGTACTCATCGTTGCTTTGATGTCCCTTTTCCCCTTGATACGTTGTTGCGACCAGATAATGGAGCCTACTACTACATGGTGTATCCCGCCGACGACGACCGCTATCCCGATGGTGCCTACTACTACATGGAGGCCGCTGATGACCAGGAGTAGTTTAAGAGGTTCCCAGGCAGGAGGCCTTGCCTCGTTCGATCGTTGTATCTTTTGTGCTAGCCTTCTCTAAGACATTGCCATGTTCCATGTTTGTACTAAGATATTTGTTGCTTCCGCTAACTCGTGTGTTTAGCGAGCTTCTGTATTCTAGCCCTCCAGGCCCCTGTCTTGCAATATGAAGCTTGTATGTTTTTATTTGTGTTTATAGTTGTGTTGTGATATATTCCCGTGAGTCCCTGAGCTTCGTCGTACGCATTAGCATGTATGATTAGCGTACGATCAAAACAATGGCGTCACAAGTTGTTATGAGAGCCGACTGCGTGTAGGTAGCCCCCTTTCTAACTGCTTGGCCAAAGTTGAGTCTAGTCTTTGAAAAACTCTTAATAACAATGTTGTGTGGCTTACGGGCCCACATCTCAATCTGGTGGTATTAGGATCTTTTACTCCTTTTCCATACTCTGGGTTTTGATTTCTCTTCTCTTTCGTGTTAAAGATTTTGCTAACTCTAACTTTAGGTTCTCGTAACTACTTCCTCCCGAAGAGCCCCTCATTCCAGATGATGGCTTGATTCATCAGAAGACTCCGAAGATACTCTTTGATGTTTTCTCAAGAACTTGCGCTAGTCTCTTTTGCAGTTTCCCTTCCTTCGTCAAGCCCAATGGATGACTACATAAAAATGTCGATCGTACTTTGTATCTAGTTGCTCTTGTTATTACAAGGTACATTGAACTATCTTACCGGGGATTCGTTTGTCCTCAGTTGTTCCTGTCTTCTACAAAGTCCTTTGAATTGCTATTCGTTCTTCCAAAATCCTCAGTAGCGTATTGCTCTTGACCTCCCTCACCTGCTTGCATTGTGGTTAATTCCATGTGTCTAACAACCATCATTTGAATCCTTTGTGATTTTCATTTGGTCTTACTGATTCAACATGTGTGTGAATGCACACAATCATGTGTTGATACTCATAAATTAGCATTGCGGCTTAAACGTCCTTCCAGACAGGAGCTGGTTCTTGACAAATCAAACGTGATTGATTGCCCCTCTAAGTTCATTCAGATTACTTGTATTTGATCGGAGGATCTGAATCTGATACACCAACCTGGAAATGATAAATTCCTTTAGTATTTAAGTATCAATATGTTTCAGATGTTCTATAATCCGATGCCTTGCATTCTATCTCCCTCTGATTGAGTACCGATACTCACATGGGGTCCTTTGTGGACAGTCATACCCATTGTTGGGTTATTATCCGATGGCATCCTTTACATTCAAAAATTCTTGTGATATTCTTCCCCTAATACAGGATGCCATTGGTAAATTGTGTCTTCTCCCTCTGATAATTTTTATCATATGCTTTTGTTAGCCATGCTGTTCAAGCATGTGTTAATTACTGTTGAAATTTGTTGTATATGTTCCTAAGATGCCCCGATGGGTTGAACCCATGCATTCCTAAAACAATATGACCCGAAGAGGTTTCACAAGTTTTACTCTTCTGGTGTTTTGCCAGGTAATCTTTCCAAGCTACAACCTCATCTAAGGCGAGGAGTAAATGGCAGGTGATGCATTGATGAAGTGGGAGTCGACCTTGAACTTTGTGTTCATGCCGATGGAAACGACGTTAATCCTATCATAACAACTTCTCATATCAATAACCATTCATCCTATGATTTAATCTTGTACCTGTGATTTGGTACTTTGAAACCGTGGTTCCGACCATGATTGTTCTTCTTTGATCCCATATGTAGATAAGCTAAAGTGCTCGTCTTCCACGGATCTATACATTAGTCTAACCACTATTCTGATCTACCTCTGAGTATTATCCCTCGTATCTCGAGAATATCACGGAGCTATATAACTTCTTATGAGCTCCCCATCAACTATGTTTTTTTGTTGATTCCAGCTTCCTAGTGTCTTGAGTGTTTAGACACTCAAGGACACTGATAAATGAATTGAGTATGCATTGCGATTCAACAACTCTTAGTAACATTCTTTGCTTATGAGTTTATACTCGATCATGTCTTTCCAAGCTGTTAAGCTACATCATCATTGTCATGCTAATGCTTGACCATGCTATCTATGTCCTTCATCACTAGAACACAATTCCAACTGTGTGTTAAGCTTGCATTGAGCTTTCAACATCATGTTGGTTGTCTTGAAAGGCAATTTCGATTCCGAGCTAACAATCTTACCTGTGTTTCCGATGACCTTTAGCTTCACCATTACTTTGCTTGATGTCGTCACTGAACGATTAAATCTTCAGGAAACTTCTCGACAAATATGTCGTGATCATCATCAACATTCTCAACTCTTCTAGGATATCAATCGAATTCTTTGTGAGAAATACCCTCTTTGCCCCTCGATGATTTGTGAAATCATCGACACCTTTATTGCCTTCCCTCCAACGCAAATGTATTCATGTTTTGTGTTGTCCCTTGAGTTCCTTGCTATTCATATTATGTTATGTTCTACCTTGGAGTATTACTATCTCCTATGTCAGGAATGTCATGAGGATTGCACATGTCTTGAGAATACTTTATATAGTCATACTTCTCGTCAACACGACTAATTTCTTGGCCTCCGTGTTGTTTATAACCGGAATAGAGACAAATGAACTCTTATGAGTGATTCCAATACTTATGGCAATCCTATTGCTTTGAAGTTAATGGCTGATAGTTTCCTTCTTAGAGTGTTGGTTGTTGACTCACCATTTTAGCTATTGGTCGTGCTTCTCGGCCCATATTTCCAAGTGCACCCTTCAATAAATGTTTAATTGTTGATTTTTTCCTTGAGCATACGTCATTATATCATTTGATCTGACAAATGCTATCGCCTTGTTATTATAACTTTGGGAATTCATCCCTATTGAAATCTTTAGGTATTGTTGTTGAGCCCATCGGCCACACCCTCAACATCTCCATGTTTCATGATGAAGCTCTTGAAAGCGTTATCCTCGTGCTTACCAAGGTTCACGGCATTCTTGCTGTCGTGAATATCAGAAATTCTTGTTTTGCTTCCTCTCGGGTCATCCCAAAAGAAGTGTTATATGCTTTAAAGATTTGCTATCTTTACTTCATATAACTTCTCTTAACACCCCAAGCCAGTGACCGATTTGATCAGAAAAAAGTTCCTACATAAGAGCTAATCCAGGCTTACACAAGGACCTTGATATCCGCGATGATGGTTCCCAAATTAGAATTAGGTTGCATTTCATGGTAAAAATCCCATGAGGACACGAATGTTTTGACATTGTGCTCATGTGTCTTAGAATGCATCTCATGATTCAAGACTTGCTTCCGTAGTTCATATCCTCAGAATCTTGCATCATCACCTTGTATTCTCATGCATATTGAGTCTGAGGTGTCCTGACACCAATGATATCTGAATCTCAGGAAAATATGATTGTTGGAACATTTCCCAATAATTAAAACTTCTGTCTTTATGTAACCTCGTACGGTGATGTCTTGTCTAGCACACCGGGCTGAAGGATCTATTGTTATAATTTCTTCCATATGTAAGGTTAGCCATTCTACCACGAGGAAATTGTATGACTAAGTTTTATAAGTTGTTCCTCATGGATCCTTTTGTATACCCAAAGTCCGACCTTTACCTGATGACCATGTCGATGCTGCCCCGATACACGAATGTGGTACTTCAAATGTCAACATGAACATTGGAAGCGCAATGCTAAATTGTTCTTGATCTATTATCCAAACCATATGGTTTGGGTAAACGTCATGATTCTCCTTGCCTCTTTATCCAAATGGTTATGTACTTGATGACCTATCATGTATACCATGCTCTGTTTTCCTTGGGAAAGATATACTCTAATATTTGTGTGTAAAAACATTTTCCTTTCCATTAGTTGGTTTCATATGAAAATCACATTTTCCTTCGCATTGGTCTGTTTAACCTTTTCTCGTAATCTAACTTATCTGAGCAGTGGTAATTCCCTGCTTAGGTAAAAACCTAGGTGAACAACTCTGTTAGTAAGACCGTGTTACTATTGTGGATAACATTGAAGTAGCCGCCGGTGGACGAGCACTTTGCCTATTGATCCGCCTTGTTTCAATGAGCAGGAAAATGGTTCTATTCATCCCCCACCCTTGGTACTGACGTTGTTGCCAACATAACTGACAGGTTATCCACTGACATGTCCTGATACCAACACCGTACAAGATGTCACCGCTCTGCCTACTCTTGGCCCGCATGATGGGCCCATAACCCAAAGTTCCATAGGATCGAAACCGACTCTCTTGGACATCTTGAATCCAAGGTATCCTTTACCCTTAGCTTCGTATGAAATTCCAGAGCCACCGTCCAATGGAACAATCACTCTTCGTTCAGGATGTTATCCAACATGGTGAAGATCAAGTACGCATTATTCATGAGAATCTGAAGGCTCCTTAGTGTCATGAGAAAAGTCAGTATGACCGTCATCATCATGATATGGTCTATCAACCTGGCCAAAAGGCTTATCTTAGTGTCACACCAATGAGAGGTGCACACCGTTTTGGGATCAAGGGCAAGCTAGCTCCTCGCTATGTTGGTCCGTTCACTATTCTCGAAAGGCGTGGAAAAGTAGCTTATCAATTGGAACTACCATCGAACCTTTCTCAAGTTCACGATGTCTTCCATGTGCCTCACCTCCGCCGCTGCTTCAAAGATCCTGTTCGAGCAGTGAATCATGATATGCTTGAGCTGCAACAAGACCTCTCTTATAAAGAGCATCCGGTCCGCATTCTTGATCAGATTTAATGTCAGACTCGACGCAAGGTCACCAAGTTCCTTAAAGTGTAGTGGTCAAATCATTCCGAAGATAAATCCACTTGGGAACGCGAGGATCATCTTCGTGATGAATACCCTGAGCTCTTTCCTTCTACCTCTTAATCCTCACGACGAGAATTCTTGTCAGTAGGAGAAAGTTGTGACATCCCCGGATTATGCTAGAGTGATCATTGTAGTTAACCTACAGTGATGACCATGATCAATGCCTAATCATTTTGCTAAAGAGAGCTTGATCACATTAAACTTCACATCTCATTTCAAATTTCTGTTGAAATTCAAAATTCAAATAATAAGTGGAATAAATATTTTGTCAAACATGGAAATAAAAATCATGAATAGGTTTCAAATAATCCCTAGTCATTTCTAAAATTCAAATAATCATGAATAGGTTTCAAATAATCCCTAGAAGTGTTTAGTGCCTCTAGCACAATTTAAGAGAGGGAAAAACAGTTATTAGATGCCCTTTTAAATTATAAAATATCAAATATTTTCAATAGGCTTTCAAACATTTTGTGTTTCTCCCTTTCATTGTGTTATAATTATGTTGGGACAAATGCCATATTTCACAAAAGGTTATTACTACAAAAATAGATAAAACAAAATTGTTAATAATAATGATAAAAACCTAAAACGGAAAAAGGAACCTCCTCGCAGGCCCAGTTGGGCCTTGGCCCATTTGGCCAAAAGGCCGGCCCAACCCCCACTTCAAGGTATAAAGCCCCCACCTAGCACTAAAACCCACCAACGCCCCCACTCTCTCCCCCTCACCCCCAACCGAGACCCCTGGCGGCTCGTGCTCCCCACTACCCTCCCCACGTCTCCCACATCGACCGACCCCGACCCCACTGCCCTGATCCTTCACCGGCCAGTGATGTCGTCGCCGGACACCGCGTCATCGGCCACCCCGACGCTTGCACTCACAAAATCCACCGCGTCCCCGCCGGCCACCGCGACGCCTGCCCTCACCAAATCCAACGTGTCCCCGCCGACCGCCGTCTTCCTCCACCTCGCCTTCCTCCCCGACCGGCTCCATCGGCAGCTGCTTCACTAAAGTGCGGTGAGCCCACCGGGGCTCCTCCCCTTCCCCCTTTCCTCCCGCAACTCTGGCAAACTCCAACAGCCCCCATCTGCCCACCGGCCACCGTACGCCCCCGCATGCCGTGCTCCGGCGACACCCGGCCCCCGTCGCGCCCCTCTGGCCGCCTCCCACCACGGATTGCCCGCTGCTCACCACCGCGTCACCCTTGCCCCCCTGATGTCCTCGCTTATCTCGGCCGCCACATACCTCGGCCACATACCTCGGCCACCCCATCACCGCGCCCGTCCCTGCTCCGGTGAGCCACTAGCAGCCTCCCCCACGTTGCGGCCGGTGACCGTTGTAAAACCCACATTTTTTAATTGGATTTCTTGTTTTTTGAACTATTTTTAAATTTTGGCTTTGATAAAAATCTTTGAAGCTCTTTGACAACCTCTATAAGAAATTTTTTGTAGCTTTCTTTCCTCAACCTGCCTCGTTTAAAAAGTATTCTTTTGGCCTCTTCTCAAAATGAATTGGTTTGGAAGAATCCTTTATTCTTTTTCAAAACCTTGAAATTAATTTCTATAGTTTCAATTATCAACTTTCCTCAAGATTTATTCTTCCTCCATTCTGATTTAAATCCTTTCGCACTTATATACCATCTAGGTCCTCATTTTCATTGATTTACCAAAGCTTTAGAAGGGTTGAACCACCTTTCATATTTTATTTCAAATAAAGGAATTTTCTGTAATCAGATTTGACCCGAGCAAATTTACAAAGGAACTTAGTGATTCCTTTGGAATTTTGGACCCAAACTCCTACCCCTAGAAGGCCTTAGTACCCTCAACTTATTTCACCAAAAACTTCAGAGTCACAAGTTTCAAAATTTCAAATTTCATTTGACTCAAGTTTGACCCAAAAGACTCTGTTTTCAATAATATCCTGACTAAAACTGTTTCAAAAATTCTGAAAACTTGTGGGCAGTCTTTGCACCCAATGAGAGACCACCCAAAAATTTGCAGCTCAAATTATTTTGTGCACGTGCCAATTTCAATTGATCAAACACCTAGCCTGCACTGTTGCCACTGTCTATCTTTGAATTTGATTCAGTCAACATTCAGAGTTCAGCTTCAGTGACAATCACCACAGTATCGATGCAAGAGCCGCTTGATCCTGTGCCCGAGCATATCCACGCGTCGTGCATCTCCTTGGACGCTTGCTAGCGTCGGTCGTAAGCTGCCCGAACGAGTAAAGCTCTGGCTGCAGCACCTGCAGCGGCTACCGCCGCCACCAGCGTCTCCCCAGCTGCAGCCCCGCACCGTCCAGCATCGCCCATTGCACCTGAAGCCTCCGCATGTCCCTGGACCCAACACGCGCCGCGTTTTCCATCACTATGCCCCGGGCAGCATAGAGCACGAACGCTGCTGCCACCGTGCATAACAAGACCCGCTCCGTCAACCCTGGTCCTCCGTCGATGACCGAGCGACCTTAGGACAACAATGGATCCCCCTTGATGAGTAGGTACGAGTCGGACCACCTATCCACCTGACTAAACCCCTAGATCACTAGAATTCCTCGCCGGAGTTAAGACCTGCGACACTTCTCTCGGGCCTCTACAAATAGAGCCCCTCCGAGATGCCGAACCCATCACTCACCTCACCACACTCCACCCCACTCGGAAACCTGGCCCGAGACAGACAAGGGCCTCGGAGAGGCGTTATTCCCCAGCTCCGGCCACCCCGATCTGCTTCAGGTTCCGGTGGGATTCGAGATAGGTGAGTAGAGGTAGGAGCCATTGAGGCATTCAATAGCTACGTAGTGACCTCGTCATCTTGAGCTCCCCTTCTATTTGTTCGCACGCGAGTCTCTCGGTGAGTTCCGGAGGTGCCCGCAGCTGCCGTCCGCCGGAGCAAGGTCGCCATCAACATAGAGCCCCCTCGACCCAATCCACCTCTCACCAACGCGCGGGAACACGGTGAGTGCTTAGGTGCCATCAGTTGGCTCTCTCCCTCTGTCTATCGCCACCGGCGATCACCACAACGCCTCAAGCGCCTGTTCTATTTTTTTAAATGTTTCCCCGAAGGCGCCTTCGCCAGGAGCCGTCTTCGAGGCTGGTTAGTGTATTTTCCTCTCGGGCGCTTTGAGTTTCTCAAACTAGCCACTGGACCGATGCTGTTTTATTACACAATAGTCCCTGAAGTGTTTTGCTTAAAACTAATAAACTAAGAAAACTTTTGCATTGATTCTTTTTGCAATATCTTTCTCTGGGGTTCTAGTTTATTTTCAGTTTTATTTATAAATCACGTGGAGTCAGTAGCTAGGCCTCAACTCTTACGATGGTATGTGTTATATGACGTAGATTCCGACGAAGGAAACGCCGACGTTAACTTCAGCGAGCTTCATCCCGACTACGTGGAACCAGGAAAGCATGTTTGAACTTCTGATGTGTTGTTTGATCACTAACTAAAATTTAATTTTCATCCATTGCATTATTCGAGAATATTGCATACCTCTTAAAAAATGTTAAAAATGTGACTATGGTAAGTGATGATTGTGAGAGGTCGTGGATAACCTAGTCACGCGGAACGTGATAGGTTATGGCGTGGTCATGACAAATGCATAATTGTGAAGGGAAGATATTAATAACTCCAGTATCGACCTAGATCGAGTCTTGTAAGTGTCTTACTTTCATTATCGTGCTACCACAGTTTCCTGAATGAGGATTTGGTATAGTCGATCATAGGCCTATTATCAGTCACAAAACAAGTAGAGGGGCCGGGATGAAGGTATCCATGGCCCTGGACTAAATCCAGTCATCCTTCAGGGGGCATGGTTGTTTCCGGTCTGGGGCCAAGAGGGAGGGCACTCCCTTGTGGTGTGCGGTATAAATTTGATCCCATTCTAGTCGAGGTTGGAGCCTCCCTGTCTTATGGTTTTGCCCTGGCAGCGTAGTCCAGGTGAAGCCGGGCTTTGCGGGAGTAAAATGGGTGTGTGTTGGTTTTGAGTGTGTGCTTCGAAAATACTGTACACGGGATTAGTCATATGGACTATCGAAACTCGTGATCTATGGGTAAAGACTACACCCTCTAAAGAGTCAAAACTATTCGAGTAGCCATGTCCACGGTTAAGGACGGTTGTTTGACAAGTCAAGTGTCGGCCTTAGAGTCGGTCCTTGGAGTACAAGTTGGTCGAACTGTAGTGGTTGTGGATATCTAACGGTATTGTGGAAAAAATTACTATTAACATCTTGGTTCTAAAATTATCCTAAAGGTTGGTTGTACCACCCGGAAAATTCTTATTTATTTTCATGCCCTTTCTGTGGTGTCGCTAAGATGCACGACTCTGGCTTGTTATTTATTTTTATGCCCTCTCTGTGGTGTCGCTAAGATGCCCAACTGTGGCTTGTTATTTAATTTTTATGCCCTCTCTCTGGTGTTGCTAAGACGCCCGACTGTGGCTTGTTATTTATTTTTATGCCCTCTCTGTGGTGTCACTAAGACGCCTGATTGTGACTTGTTCTTTATTTTTATGCCCTTTCTGTGGTGTCGCTAAGACGCCCGACTATGGCTTGTTATTCACTTTATACCCTGCATGAGATGTCACCTAGACGCCCGATGGTGGTAAACTAACCCTTGTTAACCTTTCGAGGTGTCGCTCCAGACACCCGATCGATGCATTTTTACTTTTCTGTTGTGATATCTCAGGAGGATTACCGCCCGGTTTATCCGCTAACTTAATTTATTTCTAACACATCCAATTGATAACTTATGATATGAACCATGCATATTAATAATTAGTTGTATGCATCTCATCTTTTGTGCAAATTATTTGCAAGTACTTTTCGAAGTACTCACTAGGTTGTTGATGTGGCCAGATATGGATGAAGGAGACCTCATGGATGAAGAGTTCGATAGGAGTCCAATGTCTAGAGGAGTCCTAGTAAGTCTTGCGATCATTGAGTCTACCGCTGTAATATTTCACCGCTTCCGGCACCGCGTATAAATCGTCAAGCCTCACTGTGACGCTTGGCGCGTAGTAGTACTTGTCATGTCACATTACTCTGATGTGACATGCCCCTTTTATTACGAGCAGTAGTGTTATTCCATTACCATTGTAACATATCTGTTTGTGTGAGACTTGGACATGTTGTAATAAATTGTAGAGCAACCTCTGCTCTACCTATTTAATATTAAGTACAACTGGTTTTATGTATCAAGATGACTCTATTAGTGGGAAATTTCTACATTGGTGACACGCATGGCTGATTTGCAATAAATTATTTTATTCGGAAACGGGTCCTGACAACCTTGGTATCACAGCTAGGCTGACTGTAGCAAACCCCTAGGCACGATCGCGAACCGGATTAGTTGTTTTATTATTCTGCATGTCGTAGATATTTTCTATTAGTCAACATATATTTATGTTATGACTATATGAAATTTTTGTCTTCTGTCTAGATGGCTGGCAGCGGTTGCCCGTCTCAGGTGTTTGCCAACGAGCCGGCGGGATTTTCGTGACTTCTTTCATCATTGCCAAGATCACGATTGGACCGACGACTCACACCGAGTACACGTTCTACCGCCACAAGTTCAACGACTCCCTGACTATGCATCAGGCGTCGTTGCATTTTATTGGTGGGCGACCGGAGGCCCGTCGTCTTCGTTTTGTTGGGAGAGCCATGCCTGTAGAGAGGCAGGCTATTCAGATGGTAGCCAGGGAGGCAATTGCTCGTCTCCAGGATACCCTCCGAGTGATGAAGACTCGTCCTTATCACTACCTGCCATGCCACGTGCCGTACACCAGTCACTATACTTTTGCCTGCCCATAGGACAGGAAGACGATGCTATTGGGTTCTCATGCAGTAACTCATAGCCTTGGAGTCAGCCTTTGATGGCTTAGTGGATGACTTGGTGGCTGCTCGCATGGAGGCCCTTACTCGTCCTCACAGCAGGACTGAGCTCCTTCGCCCCGCACTACCTCGGTCATGCCCATCTTCTTCTTCCTTGTGCACTCCGCCAGCTCAGCTTTGCCGTCAACTACCTTCTATTGAAGAGTTCAATCAAGCCATTGCTCCTACCCCCATTAGAGGTGATATGCCTGCTAGTACAGTTCATGCTTTGCTGTCTCGTGCATTCCGCCTAGAGCCCGTGCTAGAGGAACTGGACTCCCGAGCTCCTCATCTCGGACTTTCCCTGGGTCAGCCAATCCAGGTCCCTTCCAACTCCACCTAGAGATGGTGCAGCAGATCGCCCGTGCGCTTGTATGACATGTATGATATGTATGATGGTGTGCTCCTAGACTGAAGGGAAGTAGTCGTGTTGCGTCATGTAGGACCAGGAGAAGTGCACTAGCTTAAATAACAAGTCAGGCATACGAGAGTATGACCTGAGTATATGTATAATTATGCGCGATGTAAGATGTACCGCATTCCTTCTCCGAACGCTACGGTTAATTTATGAAAGACTTTCCGCAGTGTTTTTCTTGGATAAAATTTCTAATTTTATTTTTCTTTGAACTTGGATTTCTCATTTGGTTTTTGCGACATTAACCCAGCTTTGAGAAAATGAGCCGTCCCTGGTCACGCTCCATGCCAAGAATGCAGGGAGAAAATCAATCTGCCGAGACAGGAAATGAGTTCACTCAAGGACTGTCAAGCCGACACGAGAGCGACCCAACATTTTCGGAGGTTTGTCGTCTGTATGAGCAGAGCCAACAACAACATCACGAGATGATGAACCAACTGATGAATATGGGAAATCAGCGTGGGCCACACCCGCAACACTCCAGATTGGATGAATTACACAAGACACGCCCGCCAACTTTTTTGCGCACCGACAAGCCTATGGAAGCAGACAATTGGTTGCATGACATTGAGATGAAGCTTATTATTGCGCAATGTTCCGACCAGGAGAAAGTACTCTACACACCTCACTATCTAACTAGGGCCGTAGCCTCGTGGCGGGAAAATATCCTCCGCGTACATCTTGACGAGAACAACATCACGTGGGCCGAATTCAAGGAGAGTTTTCGTTGGGCACACATTCCAAACAACGTCATGAAAATCAAGAACACGGAATTCGAAGACCTCAAACAAAGGAGTTCCAATGTAATGGAATATCTGGACCAGTATAATCAATCATCCCATTATGCAAGTGAAGACTGCAAAGGCACAAGAGAAAAGAATGGATAAATTCCTCGATGGACTCGCTCTGGCATTGAAATGCCAGCTCGTCGTTCACACCTTTCATGACTTCAAAACACTTGTGGACAAGGCCAATATGCTGGAGGCCGAACATCGCAGCTTGGACGACATTCGTAAGCGCCGTCATAACAACTCGACACCAAATCACAACATCAAGCACAAGACCAAGGACACAAAGAATCAAATTACTCTTACTCCAATGTCAACAAATAAAGTCAACACCCAATTTTATGCGAGAAACGAGGATTTTACTCCCTGCCCCGGTATCACATGTTTTTCCTGCGGAAAGGCGGGACACTTCGCACGACTGTGCCCAAAGGCCGGGAATGGTGCAACTAAAACCAACCCTCCCAGCTTTGACCCTGCACCAATGCGCAACAACTTCAACCCCAACAACAATCACACGAAGGATCACGTGAATCTTGTCGCCAAAGAAGATGCTATGAACGTGCCAGAGATTGTGCTCGGTAAGTTTCCTGTCAACAAAATTCCTTCCATGGTTTTGTTTGACTTTGGAGCTTCCCATTCGTTCATTTCGGAAAAATTTGCTTCGAAACACAACTTTTCAACCCTCCCCTTGGAAAATTCATTGACCATCAAGTCCCCGGGAATACAGCCGATTACACAAAATATTGCAAGGATGTTACCCTTGAGATAGAAGGCTTGAAGTTTTGTGCAAATCTCATTGTGATCAAAAGCAGCAATTTGGATGTTATTCTCGGAATGGATTGGCTAAATAACAACAAGGGATTTATTGAATGCTTCAACCGAACGGTCACACTCACCCACCATCAGGGTAAAACAGTAAAAGTTGCAGCCTTAGAAAAGAAGAAGTCAACCCAAGCACGACTAATTAAGATGGTAGCTATTGAGGTGAAGGACGTCCCAGTGGTATGTGAATTTCCGGATGTATTTCCTGACGACCTACCATGTATGCCACCAGACCGAGAAATAGAATTTGTTATTGAACTTGCACCTGGTACCACCCTAATATACAAGAAGCCATACCGCATGGCACCTACTGAGTTAGTAGAACTCAAGAAGCAAATAAAAGAGCTGTTGGACAAAGGATACATCAGACCCAGCTCTTCGCATTGGGGATTGCCAGTATTATTTGCCAAAAAGAGAGATGGGACACTAAGACTTTGCATCGATTATCGAGCTCTCAACATGGACACCATCAAGAACAAGTACCCACTACCCAGGATAAATGATTTGTTTGATCACTTAGCACAAGCAAAGGTATTCTCAAAGATCGATTTGTGATCAGGGTATCATCAGCTCAAGATACGTTTAGAAGACATCCCGAAGACATCATTTACGTCACGATAGGGATTCTATGAGATTACGGTAATGCCATTCGGACTAACATACGCACTGATACGTCCATTTTGCATCATGTTTTCATGTTGATATTTATCGCTTCTTGGGCTGTTATTTCACTTCACGGTACAATTCTTATGCCTTTTCTCTCTTACTTTGCAAGGTTGACATGAAGAGGGAGAATGCCGGCAACTGGAATTCTGGCCTAAAAGTGGAGCAAAGTTGAGATACCTATTCCGCGCAACTCCAAATGCTATAAAAATTAACGAGGATTTTTTTCCCGATTTATCAAAAATACTGGGCCGAAGAAGTGCTAGAGGGGCACCAGGGGGTGCCCACAAGCCTGCACGGCGCGGCTACCCCAAGGCCGTGCCATGAGGGCTTGTGGGCAGCCCACCAGCCCCCCCGCTTTTGCTATATGAAGGCTTTCGTCCAGGAAAAAAATTAGGGAGGAGCTATTCCATGGATTCGCCGCCGCCACGAGGCGGAACTTGAGCAGAACCAATCTAGAGCTCCGGCAGGACGATCCTGCCGGGGAAACTTCCCTCCCGGAGGGGGAAATCGTCGCCATCGTCATCACCAACACTCCTCTCATCGGAGGGGACTCATCTCCATCAACATCTTCATCAGCACCATCTCATCTCCAAACCCTAGTTCATCACTTGTAACCAATCTCCGTCTCGCAACTCCGATTGGTACTTGTAAGGTTGCTAGTAGTGTTGATTACTCTTTGTAGTTAATGCTAGTTGGATTATTTGGTGGAAGAGTTTACGTTCAGATCCTTGATGCTACTCATTACCTCTCTGATCATGATTATGATTATGCTTTGTGAGTAGTTAATTTTGTTCCTGAGGACATGGGATAAGTCATGCTAATAGTAATCATGTGAATTTGCTATTCGTTCGGTAATTTGATATGTTGTATGTTGTTTTTCCTCCAGTGGTGTTATGTGAACGTCGACTACATAACACTTCACCATTATTTGGGCCTAGAGGAAGGCATTGGGAAGTAGTAAGTAGATGATGGGTTGCTAGAGTGAAAAAATCTTAAACCCTAGTTTATGCGTTACTTCGTAAGGGGCTGATTTGGATCCACTACTTTAATGCTATGGTTAGACTTTGTCTTAATTCTTCTTTCGTAGTTGCGGATGCTTGCGAGAGGGCTTAATCATAAGTGGGATGCTTGTCCAAGTAAGGGCAGTACCCAAGCGTCGGTCCACCCACATATCAAACTATCAAAGTAACGAATGCGAATCATATGAACATGATGAAACTAGCATGACAGAAATTCCCGTGTGTCCTCGGGAGCGTTTTTCCTCATATAAGACTTTGTCGAGGCTTGTCCCTTGCTACAAAAGGGACTGGGCCACTTTGTTGCACGGTTGCTACTTTTGTTACTTTTTTCTTGCTACGAATCATCGCACCACACAATCACTTGTTACCGACAATTTCAGTCCCTGTAGATTTTACCTAGTTGAAAACCACTTGTAAGATCCTTCTGCTCCTTGTTGGGTTCGACACTCTTACTTATCGAAAGGACTGTGATTGATCCCATATACTTGTGGGTCATCACGCACCAGCTTATTTCATGCATTTAATGAATAAGGTATTCATGAAGTACATGGATAAGTTTGTCGTAGTCTTCATCGACGACATAGTTGCCTACTCTAAGGACCCCGAAGAACATGCGGAACACCTAATAATTGTGTTGGGAGAACTCCATAGACATCAGTTGTATGCCAAGTTCAGCAAATGTGAGTTTTGGCTGAAGCAAGTTGGATTTTTGGGACATGTAATGACCCAAGAAGGCATAGATGTGGATCCTAAGAAGGTCAAGTCTGTAAGTGAATGGCCGCAACCAGCCAACGTGACGGACATCCGAAGTTTACTTAGAATGGCGGGATACTACTGGAAATTTATTGAATTTTTTTCCATTATTTACTGGCCCATGACCGAGCTACTCAGAAAGGAAAAGAAGCATGTGAGAATAACTTCCAAGAGCTGAAGAAGAGACTGACCACGACACCCGTGTTGATTGTTCGAGACTTAAACAAAAAAATTGAGGTGTACTACGACGCCTCAAGGAAAGGCCTCTAGTGTGTTCTTATGCAGAAGGGAAAGTTGTGGCTTACGCCTCAACACAACTACGACAACATGAAGAAAATTACTCCCACTCACAATTTGGAATTGGCCGCCGTGATACACGCTCTCAAGGAATGGAGGCATTTTCTGCTTGGAAACCGCTGTGAGATATACACGGATCATAAGAGTCTCAAATATATCTTCACGCAGCTAGATCTCAACCTACGACAATGAAGTTGGTTGGAGTTAATTAAAGATTATGACATGGGTATTTATTACCATCCTGGTAAGGCTAACGTGGTAGCCGATGCTCTCAGCCGGAACCCCACCTCAGGAAAAGGCCTTCTACCAAAGCTAAGACCCGAGATTTTTAGAGAGTTCGCTCTACTAAACCTTCTTCTCGTTCCAGAAGGCACCGTGGCACAACTATAAGTACAACCCACTCTGGACGAGAATATTAAGAAGGCTCAGAAGGAGCACCCCAGCATTGAAGGCATAAAGAAAAAGGTGAACCTTGGAAAGGCCCCCAAATTTATTATTGATGAACAGGGGATATTATGGTACAGAGAACGACTATGTGTACTAGGCCAAGAGGACCTCAAAGCTCAAATTTTGGAAGAAGATCAAAATGTGCCATACTCAATCCATCCCGAAGGAACAAAAATGTTCAAGGATCTACATGCAAAATATTGCTGGCACGGGATGAAAAGAGATATTGCTTCTTTCATTGCCCGCTCTGATTCATGCCAACGAATCAAGGAGGAACACCAGAAGCCAGTAGGACTGTTGCAGCCTATGAAGGTACCCGAGTGGAAGTGGGATGAGGTTGGTGTAGTGGTTTTGCATGACATATGTCCTGGTGAGAGAACTTAGGTGTGAGGCCATTGCAACTATGTGGTGGCTTGAGAGGGGTTAGTCGGAATCGAGAGACGTGAGTTTACCCAGGCTCGGCCCCTCCGATGGAGGTAAAAGCCTACGTACTGCTTGTGTTTCATTGATGAGGACGATGATCTCGATAACAAGGGTGCGGAATCGCTACCTCTAATCTCGAGGGTGTCCAATATGTCTATCTCTAATTGCCTGAACTTGTCATGGCTCAATCTAACTTGTCTTGTCTCTCTTGGGGCTCCTTACCCCTCCTTATATAAGTGGAAGGGGTAGGTTTACATGCAGAGTCCTACTAGGAGTAGGAATAGGACTAGTCTCTCTTGAATCCTAATTCGGGTCTTGTTTCCTTGTGAAGGAGTCTTTCCTCTTCTTGGGCCTTCTCTTGTAAGCCGACCCTCTTGGCCTCTCTATGAGCCGCCTTATACCAGGAAGCACGCCGGGACTTCGGCCTCCAGTCTTGTCATACGCTTGACCCACCTACCGAGTCACCAGTGAGTCGCCTAGCTCAGTCGGGTCACCAATGAGTCGTCAGTGAGTCGCCAAGTCCCAACCGAGTCATACGCCAAGCCGGGTTACACCGCGGGGTATATCCCCGACATTAGTCCCAAGGTTAGCTTGAATTTATTCAAGGTAAGCTCCTGAAATAAGAATAATAAATATGTTAAGGGACCAACTTGCTCCACTGGCGGACTTTATTTACTGAAGTGTCTCCTTGAAAAATCCGGGTTTCTTTGAACTGTCTTCAATCATCTTGCAGTACGTGTCCTCCACAATAAAATACATATGCCATTGAGTTGGCCTCCAATGCTTTGGCTTGATGTAAATTTGGGGAATAAGAAATCCACACAATGTTGAACCGTCTTCTCTTGCTTCAGCGGATTATGGTTGATAATGACGAGTCATGTTTGCTGGTAATACTACGTCGAAGTACTGAACTCCAATTGACTTGATCAAATAATAGGGGATAAAGAAATCCATGTGATGCCGAACCGGTCTTTCAATGCTTCAACTAGATAAAAATATGTTGAGCCGGTCTCGCTCACAATTGACATCTTGAAAGGGCTCTTCAATTTTTTTATATATCCATATTACCTGTAGCGCCCAAGCTCCAAGTTTAGCAGCTCATGATGTTGGAGATTTGCAATAATATCTTTGACCATGTAGCCCCCAAGTGTCGGGTTGTCTTGCCTGCAGCAGCCTAGGACTTGTAATCATCTTATACTTACAAAGCTTCAGCTGGTGTAGCCCACAAGCGACGGCTCATCAGTGTGTGATGGGTTGGGTCTTCAATTTGGACCTCATGATCACTGAAACAACTGAGTGTTGTAGCCCCCAAGTGCCAGGTTGTCCTGCCTGCATCAACCTGGGACTTTAGAAATTTTGTTCTGAATAGTGTAGCCCCCAAGTGCTGGGTTGATTGCTTGCGGCGACTCGGGACTTCCACGTTCTTCTCCTTTGAAATTAAAACATCATATGATGTAGCCCCCAAGGGTCGGGTCATTATGCTATAATGAGCAGGGACTTTGTAAATCTAATGCCGTAACCTTGCGCAGCAATGTGTAGCCCCAAGGGTCGGGTCATTATAAAAATAACGAGCCAGTTCTTCCTTGTATACATATTTGAATAAAGAACAACCTGTAGCCCCCAGGGACGGCTTATATTTTTGAAATAGTTGGGTCTATTGATGATGTGATGATTTGCAAGAGCAGTTTGCATTAGCCCCCAAGTGTCATGGTGCATGCTTGCAGCGACATGGGACTTCCATACTTTGATGTAATCTTGATTTGAATAATGTAGCCCCCAAGTGCCGGGTTGTGTGCATGCAGCGACTTGGGACTATTCCTTCCATTGTAGAATCATATCCACTCTCATGATGCATTTGTGATGAAAGAAATCATTGGCCGTGGTTGCAATGTGAACCGACAAATATATGATTAAGAAATCCATAAGTGTTGTAGTTTACTACATAGCACAAGTTGAAGAAATCCAAGAGCTGGTCAATTAGATGACCCAACATTATATATGATAGGGCGGCTCTTCGACAATAGCCAATTCTTCTGAGCTGGCTTAAAAACCCCAATCATTTAACACTGATTATGATAAACCATGATGAAAATCAAGCCATATTGCTATAAATGATTTATTTTCTCGTGCAAAAATTTATGCTTTGACCAGGTTTGAAGACCGGCATGATATGTATGTATGATGCATGATGCAGTGCAATATGATTGCATGTATATGATAGAATAATGCTGGCAACACCATAGTATGGCATCAAGTTATTTTGAAATAAGCCGGCTCAGTGAGTCACGACGTGTAGAACGAGCTCGTAAGGCTCTAGTGGTACCCTAAAGAGTTAAACCGGCTCAGTGAGTCACGGCGGCCGGCTCAATGAGTCACGGCAGGGTAGGACGAGCTTGCAAGGCTCTAGTGCTACCCTAAAGAGGCTTTTGTAACAGCCTTAGTTGTTTAGACTGGCTAATCAGGCGCAAGTCAAGCTTCAGTGAAGCAGGTTCAGTGAGCCCATGGTTTGTCTATTTTCCATATGCCGGCTCCCACAAGCACCCTTCATGTTTTAACCTAGGCGAGTCCAGGGTCCAAACTAGATTGACTCGCCAAGAGTACATGGGACCATAGGGCGAGTCGCGAAACACACAGTCTAGTATAACCATTGTAACACGTTAATTTTTCGCTAGCCAAGAGGGTATTACGGCTGAACTCGGTGAGTAGAAGCCCCCAAGTGACCTATGACAAGGGAAAAGTCGAGCATAGGATTGCAGAAGCTTACGCTCTTACTGCAAAACAATTGGGGACTAGTAGCCCCCATGTAAGCCGTCTTAATTCTCATGATCATAATAGGCGCCCATGTTTGAACCGTGCAATGTGGCAACTTTGGTCCTCTTTGGCTTACCAGTACACATGTTTGAACAAGTGCATCGTGGCGACTTATCCTCTTTGATACTGATAGCGTCCATGCTTGAACGACTTTTAAATCATCCGCCAATAAGGTCGGGCACCCATGTTTTGGCGGTCGCATCATGGCGACTTGTCTTCTTGGGCGGCTTTTAAATCATCCGCCAATAAGGTTGTAGCCCCCGAGATCGGCTTAATTTTCCTGTAATGACCCGGGGTTCTTGACTTATTCAACCCGGTTGAATCCGCCGAGTCTATGCCTCTGTAACCCCCGAGTCTTAAGTCGACTCAAGGAGGCGGCTTGAGAATCTCCATACTTGATTGTGACATAATCCGACATAGAGTTGATGGTGAATAATGGACTTTTGACCTGTGCTTAATTCTGAGGGAGTACGGCTCTCATGGTTCCTCCAGGGCAACTTTCCTTTTCTTTTGTTGTTGCTTTGAATTGCCGGCTCAATGATGGCTGGCTCAAATTGTAGCTTCATCAGGGATGTTTCCTTCATGACAAACTCTCATGTTACTTTTGAGATCCTGAAGTAGATTGCATTGGCCAATGTGTCTATCCATTGAGCAACCCTACACAAGTTAGAGCTTGTCCGTGTTTTGATGATGTTGTGTAAGACATGAATGTCATTTTTTCCTTTGCTCCAATGTTGTTGGGGGAGATGGTTCGTAGAGGCGACTTGCATGCGTCCATTGGGCAGCTCGTATAGGCGTGCACTGCACTGATATGTTTGACGGAGAACAGACGGCGACTTGTGCGTGTCTGTTGGGCGGCTCATCCAAGTGAGCACTGCACCGATATGTTGATGTCGTCCGGACCGCGAGGGTGACGTTTTGCGTCCGTCTGTTGGGTGGCTCGTACATGCTAGCACTGCACCGGTATGTTTATGTAGACTGGACTACAGGGGCGACGGCTTGCACGTGTCTGTTGGGCGGCTCGTATAAGCGATCACTTCACCACTCGGTTGATTTCATCGCGGCGTTTGAAACCAGTGTGGATAGAAACTTGGCCGTCGCGTTGTAAGCCGACACTGACGGCGGGTCAGCCACATCATTTTCAAATTGGCGCGGACGACGAGTTGGTCATGGCGTTGTAAGCTAGCACGGGTAGTGCTTCAGTCGAGGCGTTGTAAGCACGTATGATCGATGTGTTGATTACGGCCTTGTAAACCGGTGCAGTCGGCGGACGTGAGCGTTGGCCACGTCATTGTAAACCGTCTTAGCTGCGCGGACGTGAGAGTTGGCCACGTCATTGTAAGCCGTCTTAGCTGTGCGGACGTGAGAGTTGACCGCATCATTGTAAGCCGGCGTGGACGAATGCCGACGCATGATAATATTGTCGTGAGCTCCATATCCATAATATTATATCCCCTTTGTAATGAATATTTGTCCTGCGCAGAATAAATATTGCGGACAAAGTAATTTGTTCTCAAAAAATAAAAAATATACTGAAAAAATAAATAAGGTCGATAGCACCTGATATTTTTTATGGATGAACGTTAGAAAATTTCTGTCATATTTGGTATAGACCAAGCCATGGGGCGATGACCGTGTGCATTCGTCGGACAACTTGAGCGAATAGGCGTGACACCGGATTGACGATGTAGACGCGAGAGCCGACCTGATATTTTTATCGGATGAGCCCGAATGCTTTCTCACCTAAACCCGGAAATAGAGCCCGAGTGACAGGGGTAGTTGTAGCTCCTGCTGGTCGAGACCGGCGACCGAGGGGTAAGGCCAGCTTGAATGCCTTGTCTGATTCTGGTGGTTGTCATAGTTCGCTGCACAAATCTTTGTCTGCGGCCACCTCCATCCCTTTTTTTAGAGCATCTGCAACAGCCGCGCTTCGCGCCGCGCCCAAAAAATGTGTTTTCCGCGCGCTTTGGCTGGTTTAGCGTGGGGATAGGCGCTGGCTCCAGCAGACTCGCAAAATGCAGCGCGCGCGCGCCGCTCCAGCAGCGCGCAAAAATACAGCGCGCACAAAAATGCAATGAACATGTGAAATTTGACAAACAAGTTGATGAATAAAAGTTCATGCCCAAAAGTTCATCCAACCAAGTTCAAAAATGCAAACTAAAGTTCAAGACATAAATGAAAGACACATCAATCATCATCTTCCTCGTCTTCGTCCTCATCTTCCGAAGACGATTCTTCCACCTCCGAAGATGAATCTTCCTCCCTAACCTCATCACGCACCGCATCACGTGAA
Organism: Hordeum vulgare subsp. vulgare; assembly: GCF_904849725.1. Classification (NCBI taxonomy): domain Eukaryota; kingdom Viridiplantae; phylum Streptophyta; class Magnoliopsida; order Poales; family Poaceae; genus Hordeum; species Hordeum vulgare. The sequence goes on from NC_058522.1 coordinate 246,266,528, forward strand.
GCTCCGACGGTGTTGGCAAGATCTTCAACGGCATCTTCATGGGAATGTGTGTGAGGAGGCACATCAAAAGACCTTCCACCCATGGCCGGAGGTGCACCCATGCCTCCCATGGCGGCTGGAGGTGCACCCATGCCTCCCATGAGAGAAGCAAAACTCATGCCTTCCATGGCGGCCATAGCGTCGGAGGGTGCTCCAAAGCCACCTATGCCTCCCATGGCGGCCGGAGGTGCACCCATGCCTCCCATGGCTCCGAAGCCACCCATGCCTCCCATGGCGCCGAGGCCACCACCACCCATGGCGCCGAGGCCAACGCCACCCATGGCGCCGAGGCCACCGCCACCCATGGCGCCAAGGCCACCGCCACCCATGCTGCGGATCATGGCTCTTTTTAGGATCAAGACTTCTTCACGGGCAAGGTTGACATATTCCTTTTGCACATCATTGAACAAAGATGTGTCCAAGAAGAACAAGTGCTTCTCCCATTCCAACAACTTAGCTCGCTCCTCCATGCCCACCTTCCTCTCCTCTATTGCCACTTTCCTCTCCTCGGCGGCCACCCTCCTCTCCTCGGCCTCCAACCTCCTCTCCTCGGCTGCGACATCTTGGTTCCTTGCCATTTTCCTCACCTTGTTGGCTTCTTTTCTTGCCTTCACAATAGTTTCCATAGCATTTGTGAGCTCATCATCTCCTTTCCTCTTCTTCTTTTCGGTTTTGTCTTTCTTGCACCCATTCGGTCGTTTTGGCTTCGAGTATGAAACCGAGTTGGGTGTGGGGCTTCTCTTGCTGTCATCACTTGGTGCATCATCCTCCTCCTCATCATCATTCAACTCAATTGTTCGCTTGCGTTTGTTGCTCAAATGCAAATCATCCAAATCTTCACGCTTTTTTCCATTTCTCATCATCCTTTAACACTTCATAGCAATGAGGCAAGGTAAAGATCTTGCCTTTCTTGATCTTCCCCTTCTTGGTCGTCCTCGTCTCTTCTTTGAACAAGTTTTGTGCAATGTTGTACTACAAGAAAAACAAAACAAGTTAGCACTTCGGACACCAAAAACAAGTATGATGAACATGTATGAGATGCCACTTACTCTATCATCCTCATTTGTGCCACTTGGGTTAATCTTGTCAACTGCCTTTTGTGCGGCCGCCCACTTTTGACAATCCGAGTTGATTGTCGACCATCGGGACCGAAGTGATCTCTCGCAACGGTCAATTTCACTCACGTTCTGAGCATCAAAGTATTCTTTCATTGGCCCCCAATAAGCATCTCTACTTTGATCACCTCCAACGGATGGATCCCTCGACACTTGCAACCAAGTATTGCATAGTAACTTGTCATCGTTGGTTGTGTAATTGCCCGCTCTTTCTTTCGGCGCGTTGACAATGCCCTCACCCTCCTCGTCCACCTCAAACTCATGGTCTTCGATATGGATGTCATTGGTTTGAGACCAATGCGAATTGTTGGACCCAACACCCATAGTTGACATGTATGCATCATCGTTGAGACTACAAAGTTTTTTGAGTTGAAAAAATAAGCTATCTATATGTGAGATGCATTGAAAAAATAACAAGAAAATAAAAGTTTGAATTTTTTTTCACCCTGGGGGCATTTCGTCGAACACTTGGTGCGCGTCGGCGGCTGGCTCAACGAGTGAGCTCGCCGGCGCTTCGGTAGCCGCCGCGCCCGTCCGCCGCCCTGCAAGCTTCTTTCCTTTCGAGCTGCCGGAGCCGTCCGCCGCCTTGTTCTTCTTCCCGGAAGTTTTTCCCTTCTTCGTCCGCGCCGCATTGGGGAGCTTCGATGGTGCGGCGGCGGCACGGGAAGGCGCCGGCGCGACGCCATCCGTCGTCGTGGTCTGCGGCGGCAAGAAGAGGCTGCGCGCGAGGCCGACGGTCGGCGGAGCTCCGGCGGTGGCGACGCCAACGCTCCCCGCGCTAGGGTTTTCGGCAGCGGCGGTGGGCGGGCGTGGGGGGGGGGGGGCGGCTGTACAACGGGGTGAGCGGGGTGCCAGTGTGCGCGTCTATGGGTGCGGTGGCAGGGCGTCGGCGACGGCGCTCGCGGTGCGTAGGAGGAGGAGAGGAGAGAGTTTCGCGCGAGCGCTCGAGTCTATCGCGCGCGGAAGCGTGCGTCCCAAATACACCGCGCGCGATTGCGTTTCGGCCAACACGCTGAACTGCATATGCCGCGCGCGCTGTTTTTGCGCGCCCGCTGAAGCCACCCACCGCGTTGCGCGCGCCTAAAAAGATCGAATTTGAGGCGCGGCGCTATTTTAGCGCGGCTGTTGGACATGCTCTTAATCCTCTATATTAGCATCTGTAACATCTGATATCATCCCATCCCGTCCACTATTCCTCTTTGGCCAAGTAGTACTATTAGTCTACTACCAGGAGTAATACGAGGCGAGGTGAGGCTAGCTTGAGGTGAGGCTGTAGTGGCGGAGGCGCATGGCGAGTTGGCAGCCGACGCGGACGGTGGAGCGACGCATGGGTCACAGAATGGCGCAACAGAGCCAGCGTGGATGCACCTTGCGCGAGGGCGGCTCGAACGCTGCAGTTGTGCGAGGTATGCAGCCAGGCCACGTGCGGCGGATGCGACGCGACGGTGGCTCGGCCGGGGCGACTCATCAGCGCTGGCCCGCGGCAGATGCAGAAGTCGCGGCGGCGGCTCGGCGGATGGAGTGGGGCAAGGTGGAGCGCGACAACAGCACTGGGGAGTTATGGCGGCGACTCATCTATGGTAGGCGGCTCAACTGCAGGTGAACGGAGCCTGTCGCCGGCGCCGCGCGACGAGTGGAAGCGGAGGCGGAGTGATGCGAGGCGAACGCGGTGGACCAAGATGCGGGGGCACCGAGCGCAGCGGCTGCTCAGGGCGCGGCAGAGGAAAACCGGTGAGGCGAACTGGTGACGATCGATAACGAGGTGAACGCGAGGCACAGAGGTGACAACACGCGCGGGGGATGTGCAGAGGTGCGGCCCGGACGGAGCAGGCCTGGGGCGGCGAGTGCATGCGCGCGTGGAGGTGGTGCGGCGAGTCTGGTGAGAAGATGAGGCGAGGCCGGCTCTGAACGAGAGAAGCACATGGAAACGTGATGAACAAAATCTCGTTGAGGCCTTGTTCGGTTCTTTAAGAATTGGAGGAGATTGGAAGGGATTAAATCCCTTATAAGTCAAATTTCACCTTCAATCCTCTCCAATCCCGTAGATTAATCGAACAAGTCCTGATAAAGTTTTCCTCCAGCTCCTGATTGTCTCAGTATACAGACCATGATAACCTCGAGGTGCAGAAATTGATGGAGTACGTGATAGTTTCGAGGAGCACCAATTCATGCGTGAAGCAGAAAAACACCTGTATGTCTCGTACATACGTACGGTCAGCGACCTCCAAATTGATTTTCTCCGTTGAATTTAGTTCACGTCAGATTGTAGCTAGACTCGGACATGTACAAGCAGTAGAACACCTGATCAATTCCGGTGGTTGTAACGACAATAATTCTGGTGGCTGTAACGACAGATCGAACAACTCAAGGAAAATCCGATCTAATTGATTGTCTTATGATTGCCCGCTTCGCTACCAGAGAAATTTCCTTTTCTTCCGATGTACACTGTGCGAGAATTCCCATATCCGTCCATGAACACAGGGTCCATGTAAATCCGTCAGGAAATAGTTTTTCTTCATCTGGCAAATCACAAATCTCTGTCTTTCTTCATCTTGAACAATCGCGAGCTCCTTGATCCCTAGAAATTTCCCTCCAAGAACACAATACCACCATGCGATCTGTCCCATGGACTTCATTGTCGGACTATCCTAGTCACGACATGGACACGATGCTATATGGGTTACCACCGATCGACTCACAAAGGTGGCTCACTTCATTCCGGTAAAAACTACATACTCCACTCAAAAGCTAGCAAAGTTATACCTCGCCCGTATCTTCTGCTTGAATGGGATACCTAAAACTATTGTATCCGATAGAGGGACCCAGTTTACCTCAAGATTTTGGGAGTATTTTCAACAAGCATTGGGAAGCCAATTAGTGTTCAGCACAACATATCACCCTCAAACTAGAGGACAGACCGAACATGTAAATCAGATTCTCGAAGACATGCTCAGGGCTTGTGTGCTCACGTATGGAAACAATTGGGAGGATAGTTTGCCTTAAATCGAATTATCGTACAACAATAGTTATCATGCAAGCTTATAAATGTCACTTTTTGAATCCTTGTTTGGAAGAAGATATCGTATGCCTCTCAATTGGTCCGAAACCGAAGATAGCCGTATCTTCAGTCCACAACTACTTCAAGAGGCAGAGTACAAGTTAAAACTCATAAGGGACAGACTCAAGACAGCCCAAAGCCGTCAGAAGAGCTATTACGATAAAAAAACACCATAACGTCGGTTTCAACCCAAATGATATGTATATCCGAAGGTATCACCCATGAGGGGAGTACAAAGGTTCAAGGTCAAGGGCAAGCTTGCGCCCCGCTTCATCGGACCATTTCGTATAATTGCTCGAAGAGGCCAATTTGCATATCAACTTGACCTACCAGCGGAACTGTCAGACGTGCACGATGTGTTCCATATTTCTCGACTAAGAAAGTGTGTAAGGAACCCCGATCAACACGTAACTGATACGTCTCAAACGTATCTATAATTTTTGATGGTTTCACGCTGTTATCTTGTCAACTTTGCATGTTTTATATACCTTTTATATCTTTTTTGGGACTAACTTATTAATTCAGTGCCAAGTGTCGGTTCCTGTTTTTTCTGTGTTTTTGACTTTTTCAGATCTGATTTTGGAACGGAGTCCAAATGGAATAAAATCCCCGAAATAAAATTTTCCAGAACAAAAGAAGACCGGGAGGCTTGAGGGCTAAGGAAGGGGGCCCACAGGTAGCCCACAAGCCCTGTTGCCGTGGCCATGGGGGCCCGCGGCAACCAAGCTTGTGGCCTCCCTGGCGCTCCCCTGCCCTAGCTCTTTGGCCTGTAAATTCCCTAAAATCGCACAAAAAATCAGGGCATCCACGAAAACACTTTTCCGCCGTCACAAGCTTCCGTTTCCGCGAGATCTCATCTGGAGACCCTTCCGAGTGCCCTGGCGGAGGGGACTTTCGAGTTGGAGGGCTTCTACATCAACATCATCGCCTCTCCAATGACTCATGAGTAGTCCACTTCAGAACTACGGGTCCATAGTTAGTAGCTAGATGTCTTCTTCTCTCTCTTGGATCTTCAATACAAAGTTTTCCATGATCTTCATGGAGATCTATCCGATGTAATCCTCTTTGGCGGTGTATTTGTCGAGATCCGATGAATTGTGGATTTGTGATCAGATTATCTATGAATTATATTTGAGTCTTTGCTGATTTCTTATATGCATGATTTGATATCCTTGTAAGTCTCTCCGAGTCTTGGGTTTTGTTTCGCCAACTAGATCTATGATTCTTGCAATGGGAGAAGTGCTTGGTTTTGGGTTCATACCGTGTGGTGACCTTTCCAGTGACAGAAGGGGCAGCAAGGCACGCGTCATGTTGTTGCCATCAAGGGTAACAAGATGGGCTTTCATCATAAATTTGAGATTGTTCATCTACATCATGTCATCTTGCTTAAGGCGTTACTCTGTTCTTTTGGACTTAATACACTAGATGCATGCTGGATAGCGGTCGACGTGTGGAGTAATAGTAGAAGATGCATAAAGTATCGGTCTACTTGTTTTGGACGTGATGCCTATAGATACAATCATTGCCATAGATAACGTCACGACTTTGCGCGGTTCTATCAATTGCTTGACAGTAATCCGTTCACCCACCGTCTACTTTCTTTCATGAGAGAAGCCACTAGTAAACACTACGGCCCCCGGGTCTATTCACAACTATCGTCTCCACTTTCACTTTTACTTTGCTTTGTTTACTTTTTTGCTTTCAGTTCTCACTTGCAAACAATCTATAAGGGATTGACAACCCCTTCATAGCGTTGGATGCAAGCTCTTTGTGTTTGTGCAGGTACTTGTGACTTGACGAGATCCTCCCACTGGATCGATACCTTGGTTCTCAAAACTGAGGGAAATACTTACCGCCGCTGTGCTACATTACCCTTTCCTCTTCAAGGGAACACCAACGCAAGGCTCCAAGGCCGTGGGGAAATCCTTTGCATATTTGCCAAGGAAGTCCCTATAGGGGTATCCCGTAGCAGCAGGATTCCTGGCGCCGTTGTCAGGGAAGGTCTATTGTCGCAGTAGCAGAAGGATTTCTGGCGCCGTAGCCGGGGAGGAGAGATCAAGTCAAGATCTATCCAAGAAGTACCTTTTTTGCTAGTTGCCTCTCGTTTTCCTCTCCCCCACTTCACATTTGTCGTTTTCATTTGCCTTTCTCCCTTGTCGTTTTCATTTGCCTTTTTGCCATTTTCTTTTGCATTTTTGCCTTTCTCCTTTGCCCATTTCACTTGCTTACTGCCTGCTCGTTTGTGTGTGGGATAGTCCATCAATGGCTATACCCACCACTCCAAACAATACCCCTGAGAATGAAGTTCTCAATTTCAAGCAGACCGAGGAAGAAAATTTAAAGGACGCTTGGTACATGATTTGCAATGCTCAAAGTAGATCTACTCGTAAGAAATCCACTACCGTTCTTCTTCACAGTTTTTATGTTGGAATCTCTCCTCGGAATAGGTATATTCTTGATACCATCATAGGAAGAAATTTTTTGGGGAGTCATACTGTTGACTCCTATGGAGCTATCATGAATTTTCTAGGCTCACCCCCACTCATGGTTAATGGAACTTCCTTGACCTTGGAACATGTGATGCAAAGGCTTGACGCTATTGAAAACAAAATTGCCACAGTTGAAATTATTGAGGGTTTGGATAGAAAGATCCACAATCAAATTACTCAGTACGGATCCAAAGTGGGAATGGTTTTGAAAAATTTAAGGGAGAAGGAACCTATTGTTAATGATTCCTCTAGAATTGGCAAACTAGAAGATGTCATAACCAACTTGGGTTCCGCTTTTGCCGCTGTGCCAAATACTCCAAATCTCACTCTCAAAAAGACCGTCAAGTCTGTTTTTGTTCCTAAATCTAGTGGTGAGTCATCCAATAAAGATGAAGATCTTAACATGATAAATGATCAAACTACTTATGGTTTGAGCACCAAAGATGACTATACGTGATTTCATCACCTTTTGCCTAGCTAAGGGCGTTAAACAATAGCGCTTGTTGGGAGGCAACCCAATGACTCTATCCTTTTCTTTCTGTTTTGTGTTTTCCACACTTTCATAATTCTGTTATGATTGTGTTTTTTGTGTTTCTTTTTGCGTTTGTGCCAAGAAAAACCGTTATGATTAGTCTTGGGGATGATCGTTTGGTCATGCTGGAAAAGACAGAAACTTTCTGCTCACGAAAAGAATTATCATTTTTTTCTGTAAGAGCTTTTGAGTTGATTATTTTTGCCGCTGATTGCTACCCAAATTCTTCACACTGTCGTAATTGTTCAGAATTTTTGAAGTAACAGAAGTATACGAAGTATACAGTATGCTACAGACTGGTCTGCTGTTAACAGATTCTGTTTTTGTTGAGTTGGTTGCTTATTTTGATGAAACTATGGATAGTATCGGGGGGTACTAGCCATGGAAGATTGAAAATACAATAACCCAACATCAACATAAGTAGAATTTAAGTTTTCTACAGTACCTAAGGAAGTGGTGGTTTGCTTTCTTATACTAATGTTATCACGAGTTTCTGTTTAAGTTTCGTGTTGTGAAGTTTTCAAGTTTTGGGTGAAGTTCTTATGGACAAAAAGATAAATAGTGGCAAGAGCTCAAGCTTGGGGATGCCCAAGGAACCCCCAAGTTGATTCAAGGATGTCGTAAAAAGCCTAAGCTTGGGGATGCCCCGGGAAGGCATCCCCTCTTTCTTCTTCAATCCATCGGTAACGTTACTTGGGGCTATATTTTTATTCACCACATGTTATGTGTTTTGCTTGGAGCGTCTTATATCGTAGGATTCTTTTATTTTTGTTGTGTCACAATCATCCTTGTTGCACACCTATAGAGGGAGACATGCACTCACAATGATTTTGTCGAGCTTCACTTATATCCTTTGGTTAGACAATTCAACTCACATGTGTTTCACTTATATCTTTTGAGCTAGTTTATTTTGCTCTATGTGCTGCACTTATATATTTTAGAGCACAGCAGTGTGTGGCTTGGTAGTTGATCTATGCTATGATAGTAGTCTCAAAAGGGGTATTTATCCAAAGGGATATGAAAACTTCCACCTTCATGTGGATTGAGTAGTTGGAGAAGTTTGATTCATCTCAATTAATTTTGAGTTGTGGTTGTGGTAATATTGAAGTTATACTAGTAAGGTGTTGTGGATCTAGAAATACTTGTGTTGAAGTTAGTGATTCCCGTAGCATGCACGTATGGTGAACCCCTATGTGATGAAGTCTGAGAATGATTAGTCTATTCATTCTCATCCTTTGTGTGGCGGTCGGGATTGCGTGACGGTTTATACCTACCAACCCTTCCCCTAGGAGTATGCGTTGAATGCTTTGTTTCGTTACTACTAAAACTTTTGCAACAAGTATATGATTTCTTCAAGACTAATGTTGAGTCCATGGTTTAGATGCACTTTCACCTTCCACCATCACTATCTTCTTTAGTGCCGTGCAACTTTCGCCGGTGCACAAAACCACCCATATAGCCTCCCTCAAAACAACCACCATACCTACCTACTATGGCTTTTTCAAAGCTATTCCAAGATATATTGCCATACGACTACCACCATGACATGTGCCACCACTTCTACGTTGCCATTGCATGATCGTAAGATAGCTAGCATGATATTTCCATTGATGTCTATGCCATGCTAGATCATTCACGGTACACTACCGAAGGCATTCCATATAGAGTCATCATTGCTCTAAGTTTTGAGTTCTAAGTGTGATGATCATCATTGATGGAGCATTGTCCCATGTGAGGAAATAAAAGAGGCCAAAGATGCCCACCAAAAAAAAAGAGAGGCCAAAGAGCCCACCAAAAAAATGAGAGAAAAAGAGAGAAGGGACAATGCTACTACCTTTCCACACTTGTGCATATTAAGCACCATGATCTTCATGATTGAGAGTCTCTCGTTTTGTCAGCACCATATAGCTAGTGGGAATTTTTCATTATATAACTTGGCTTGTATATTCCAATGATAGGCTTCCTCAAAATTGCCTTAGGTCTTCGTGAGCAAGCAAGTTGGATGCACACCCACTAGTTTTCTTCAAGAGCTTTCACATACTCTTAGCTCTAGTGCATCATTTGTATGGAAATCCCTACTCATTCACATTGATATCTATTGATGAGCATCTCCATAGCTCATTGATATTCCTAGTCAATGTGACCATCTTCTCCTTGTTTGCTTTGCAACCTCCACCACACTCCATTCCACTTATAGTGCTAAAACCATGGCTCACACTCATGTATTGCGTGAGAGTTGAAAAAGTTTGATAAAGTAAAGGTGTGAAAACAATTACTTGGCCAATACCAAGATTGTGCATGATTTAAATTCGTTGTGCAAGGATGATAGAGCATAGCCAGACTATATGATTTTGTAGGGATAACTTTCTTTTGGCCTTGTTATTTTGAAAGTTCATGATTACCTTGCTAGTTTGCTTGAATTATTATTTTCTCCACGTCAATAGCAAACTATTGTTTTGAATCTAATGGATCTGAAGATTCACGTCACATAAGAGGAGTTACAAAGGACATCTATGCTAGGTAGCATGAAAGCATCAAAAATTCATTCTTTATCACTTCCCTACTCGAGGACGAGCAGGAGTTAAGCTTGGGGATGCTTGATACGTCTCAAACGTATCTATAATTTTTGATGGTTTCACGCTGTTATCTTGTCAACTTTGCATGTTTTATATACCTTTTATATCTTTTTTGGGACTAACTTATTAATTCAGTGCCAAGTGTCGGTTCCTGTTTTTTCTGTGTTTTTGACTTTTTCAGATCTGATTTTGGAACGGAGTCCAAATGGAATAAAATCCCCGAAATAAAATTTTCCAGAACAAAAGAAGACCGGGAGGCTTGAGGGCTAAGGAAGGGGGCCCACAGGTAGCCCACAAGCCCTGTTGCCGTGGCCATGGGGGCCCGCGGCAACCAAGCTTGTGGCCTCCCTGGCGCTCCCCTGCCCTAGCTCTTTGGCCTGTAAATTCCCTAAAATCGCACAAAAAATCAGGGCATCCACGAAAACACTTTTCCGCCGTCACAAGCTTCCGTTTCCGCGAGATCTCATCTGGAGACCCTTCCGAGTGCCCTGGCGGAGGGGACTTTCGAGTTGGAGGGCTTCTACATCAACATCATCGCCTCTCCAATGACTCATGAGTAGTCCACTTCAGAACTACGGGTCCATAGTTAGTAGCTAGATGTCTTCTTCTCTCTCTTGGATCTTCAATACAAAGTTTTCCATGATCTTCATGGAGATCTATCCGATGTAATCCTCTTTGGCGGTGTATTTGTCGAGATCCGATGAATTGTGGATTTGTGATCAGATTATCTATGAATTATATTTGAGTCTTTGCTGATTTCTTATATGCATGATTTGATATCCTTGTAAGTCTCTCCGAGTCTTGGGTTTTGTTTCGCCAACTAGATCTATGATTCTTGCAATGGGAGAAGTGCTTGGTTTTGGGTTCATACCGTGTGGTGACCTTTCCAGTGACAGAAGGGGCAGCAAGGCACGCGTCATGTTGTTGCCATCAAGGGTAACAAGATGGGCTTTCATCATAAATTTGAGATTGTTCATCTACATCATGTCATCTTGCTTAAGGCGTTACTCTGTTCTTTTGGACTTAATACACTAGATGCATGCTGGATAGCGGTCGACGTGTGGAGTAATAGTAGAAGATGCATAAAGTATCGGTCTACTTGTTTTGGACGTGATGCCTATAGATACAATCATTGCCATAGATAACGTCACGACTTTGCGCGGTTCTATCAATTGCTTGACAGTAATCCGTTCACCCACCGTCTACTTTCTTTCATGAGAGAAGCCACTAGTAAACACTACGGCCCCCGGGTCTATTCACAACTATCGTCTCCACTTTCACTTTTACTTTGCTTTGTTTACTTTTTTGCTTTCAGTTCTCACTTTGCAAACAATCTATAAGGGATTGACAACCCCTTCATAGTGTTGGATGCAAGCTCTTTGTGTTCGTGCAGGTACTTGTGACTTGACGAGATCCTCCCACTGGATCGATACCTTGGTTCTCAAAACTGAGGGAAATACTTACCGCCGCTGTGCTACATTATCCTTTCCTCTTCAAGGGAACACCAACGCAAGGCTCCAAGGCCGCGGGGAAATTCTTTGCATATTTGCCAAGGAAGTCCCTATAGGCGTATCCCGTAGCAGCAGGATTCCTGGCGTCGTTGTCAGGGAAGGTCTGTTGTCGCAGTAGCAGTAACCCAAGATAGTATATAAGTACAACAAAACCTATCCTATCAGGAACACCCCGTGAGAATATCAGAGGAGGCAGAAAGGAGGACACGATAGAAGGTCACCAAACTATTCAGGGTATAGTGGAGCAACCATTCGGAGGATGAGGCCACTTGGGAAAGAGAGGATTTCCTACCGAAGAGCAACCACAACTTCTTGAGGACTGGCTGAAATCTTGAGGACGAGATTTTTCTTAAGGGGGCAGGTGTTGTAACACCCAAAATTTTGAAATTCTATTTCTTGATTTTTGAACAATTTTAAAAGTGGATTTTTAAATTTTGGCTTTGATAAAAAGCTTTGAAGCTCTTTGACAACTTCCTTAAGAAGACTTTTGAAGCTTTCTTTCCTCAACCCGCCTGGTTTAAAAAGTAGCCTCTTCTCAAAATTAATTGGTTTGGAACAATCCGTTATTATTTTTCAAAACCTTGAAATTAATTTCTATAGGTTCAACTGTCAATTTTCCTCAAGATTTCTTCTTTCTCCATTGTGATTTAGATCCTTTGGCACTTATATACCATCTAATTCTTCAATTTTATTGATTTACCAAAGCTTTAGAAGGGTTGAACCACCTTTCATATTTTATTTCAAATAAAGGAATTTTCTGTAATCAGATTTGACCCTAGGAAATTTACAAAGGAACTCAGTGGTTCCTTTGGAATTTTGGACCCAAACTCCTACCCTTAGAAGGCCTCAGTACCCTCAATCTATTTCACCAAAAACTTTGGAGTCACAAGTTTGAAAATTTCAAATTTCATTTGACTCAAGTTTGACCCAAAAGACTATGTTTTCAATAAAAATCTCACTAAAAAAGTTTCCAAAATTCTAAAAATTTGTGGGCAGTCTTTGCACCCAATGAGAAACCACCCCAAAAAATTCAGCTCAAATATTTTGTGCATGTGCCAATTTCATTTGATCGAACACCTAGCCTACACTGTTGGCACTGTCTATCTCCGAATTTGATTCAGTCAACATTGAGAGTTCAGTTTCAGTGACAATCACCATAGTATCGATGCAAGAGACGCTAAATCCGATTCCCAAGCTTATCCACGTGTCGCGCATATCCTCAGACGCTTGCTAGCATTGGTGGTGAGTTGGCCGAACCAATCAAGCTCCAACAGCAGCACCTGCAGCGACCACCAGTGTCTCCCCTGCTGCAGGCCCGCACCGTCCAGCACCGACCATTGCACCTGTAGCCTCCGTGTGTCCCTAGAGCCAGCACACACCGCGTTTGCCATCGCCACGCCCCGGGTAGCACAGAGTACAGACTCTACTACTTCCGTGCACAACGAGACCCACTCTATTAACCGGGGTCCTCCGTCGAGGACCGAGCGACCTTAGGCCAAAAATGGACCCCCCCCCTCGATGAGTAGGTACGAGCCGGACCACCTAACCACCTAAATAACCCCCTAGAACACCGGAATTTCTTGCCCGAGTTAAGACCCGCGGCACCTCTCTCGGGCCTCTATAAATAGAGCCCCCTCCGAGCTGCCGAACCCATCACTCACCTCACAACACTCCACCCCCACTTCGAAACCTTGCCTGAGCCAGAGAAGGGCCTCGGAGAGGCCTTCTTCCCCAACTCTGGCCACCCTGATCCGCTTCGGGTTCCGGTGGGATTCGAGCAAGGTGAGAAAAGGTAGGAGCCCCTGAATCGTTCGATATCTTCCTGGTGACCTCCTCATCCTGAGATCCCCTTTGATTCGATCGCACGCGAGTCTCTCGGTGAGTTTCGGAGGTGCCCAAAGCTGCCATCCGCTGGAGCAAGGTCGCCGTTGACGTAGAGCCCGCCTCGACCCAATCCATCTCACACCGATGCACGGGAACAGGGTGAGTGCGTAGCTGCCCTCGGTGTCTCTCTCCCTCCTTCAATCGCCGCTCGCGATCAACGCAATGCCTTTGGCGCCGGTGAGTTCGAACCTGACAAGGTGGGACCCCCTCGTCAGGGTTCTATTTTTTAAAACGTTTTCCTCGTAGGCGCCTTTGCCAGGAGCCGTCTTCGAGGCTGGTTAGCGTATTTTCCTTTAAGGAGCTTTGAGTATCTCAAACTAGCCCCTTGTCAGATTCTGTTTTATTATAGAATAGTGCCTGAACTTGTTTTGCTTATAACTAATAAACTATATCACCTTTTGCATTGATTCTTTTTTGCAAAATCTTGTTCTGAGGGACTAGTTTATTTTCAAATTTATTAAAATTATTTGGAGATAGTAGCTAGGACTCAACTCTTACAACGGTACGTGTTATATGACGTAGATTGCGACGATGGAAACACTGTCGTTAATTCACCGAGCTTGATCCCGACTACGTGGAACGAGGCAAGCATGTTTGAACTTCTGATGTGTTGTTTTCTCACTAACTAAAATTTAATTTTCATCCATTGCATTATTAGAGCATATGGCATACATATTAAATAATGTTAAAAACATGACTATGGTAAGTGATGATTGTGTGGATAACCTAGTCACGCGGAACGTGATAGGTTATGGCCTGGTCATGACAAATGCATAATTGTGAAGGGAAGATAGTAATAATTCCAGTATCGACCTAGATCGAGTCTTGTCAGTGTCTTACTTTCATTATCGTGCTAGCATAGTTTCCTGAATGAGGATTCATTATAGTCAGTCGTAGGCCTATTATCAGTCACACACCAAGTCGAGGGTCTGGGATGAAGGTATCCATGGCCCTGGACTAAATCCAGTCATCCGGTCAGGGGGCATGGGTGTTTCCGGTGTGGGACCGAGAGGGAGGGCACTCCCTTGTAGTGTGCAGTATAAATTTGATACATGCTAGTTGAGGTTGGAGCCTCCACGTCTTATGGTTTTGCCCTAGCAGCATAGTCCGGGTAAAGTCGGGCTTCGCCGGGGTAAAATAGGTGTGTGCTGGTTCTGAGTGTTTGCTTCTAAAATACCGTACACGGGATTAGTCATATGAACTATCGAAACCCGTGAGCTATGGGTAAAGAGTACACCCTCTGCAGAGTCAAAACTATTCGAGTAGCCATGTTCACGATTAAGGACGGTTGTTTGATAAGTCAAGTGTCGGCCTTAGAGTCCGTCCTTGGAGTACAAGTTGGTCGAACTATAATGGTTGTGGATATCTAACAATATTGTTGAAAATTTTACTATTAACATGGTTCTAAAATTATTCTGAAGGTTGGTTGTACCACCTGGATAATTCTTATTTATTTTTATGCCCTTTCTGTGGTGTCGCTAAGACGCCCAACTGTGGCTTGTTATTTATTTTTATGCCCTCTATGTGGTGTTGCTAAGACGGCCGACTTTGTCTTGTTATTTAATTTGTATGCCCTCTCTGAGGTGTCGCTAAGCCGTTCGATTGTGGCCTATTCTTTATTTTAACGCCCTTTCTGTGGTGTCTCTAAGACGCCCGATCGTGGTCTGTTATTCACTTTATGCCCTGTATGAGGTATCGCTTAGACGCCCGATGGTGGTAAACTAACCCTTGTTAACCTTTCGAGGCGTCGCTCGAGACACCGGATCGGTGCATTTTTACTTTTCTGTTGGGATATCTCGAGAGGATTACCTCTCAATTTATCCACTAACTTAATATATTTCTAACACATCCAATTGATAACTTATGATCTGAACCATGCATATTAATAATTTACTGCATGCATCTCATCTTTTGTGCAAACTGTTTGTGAGTACTTTTTGAAGTACTCACTGGCTTGTTGATGTGGCCAGATATGGATGAATGAGACCTCATGTATGAAGGGTTCGGTAGCGAGTCCGATGTCTAGAGGAGTTCCAGTCAGTCTTGCGATCCTAGAGTCTGCCGCTGTAATATTTCACTCTTCCACCATCGCGAATAAATCATCAAGCCTCACTCTAAGGCTTGGCGCTAGTAGTACTTGTCATGACACATTACTCTAATGTGATATGCCCCTTTATTACGAGCAGTAGAGTTATCCCATTACCAGTGTAACATATATGTCTGTATGAGACTTGGACATGTTGTAATAAATTGTAGAGCAACCTCTCCTCTACGTGTTTAATATGAAGTACTACTCGTTTTCTGTATCAAGATAAGTCTTTGAGTGGGAAATATTTTTCTACACTCGTGACGCGCATGGTGGATTTCCAATAAATTGTTTTATTTGGAAACCGGTCGTGATAACCAGCCCGCTCTGGCCACAGCCATGGCCCGGATGGCGTTGGCCCCTGGTGATTCCACTTAACCACGGGGATAAACCCCCTTGTGGTTAGGCATTTGGGGGCAGTTTTGCCCCCCACCGAATGACGGGTGGGCCAATGCCCCCTAAAAAAATAAAAAAATATGAATTTAGAATAATTATTAAAATATTTAAGTTAATTAATTGGTTGGTTAATTAATATATTAAGATTAATTATATGATTAAGTAAATCCCTGAAGTAATTATGTCTACTTTAATTAAAGTACTTAATTAGTGTGATTAATTTGGGTGGTTAATTAGGTTAGTTAAACCCTAAGCTAAATAAATTAAAATCTATTAAATTAATTAATTTGAGTAGAGTATGAAAGGTGGGTCCCACCCCCTTAAATTAATCTGTTTAATTTCTAATTAATCTGTTTAAAATGTGAGTATGACGTATGGGACCCACTAGTGAGAGTTGACCAGTCAAGTGAGTGTTGACTTATGATGTCAGAGTGACATCATGCTGATGTCATTTTAATTATTGTGTTTAACTAACTCTGTTAATTTTTAGGTAATTAGTAAAAAAATAAAAATTAGTATAAAATAATGTGTAATCCAAATGAAAATGATTTGTACATGAAAGTTGATCACAAAAACGAGACGAACCCAGATACGCTATCCGTTCGTTCGTCACGCGTCCCTAGCATAGCGAACAAGGAATTTTTCCATCCGTTTTACCTGTTCGGTAGTGGCCACAGACCCAAGAAATATCGTCAGATATTTTCCCGATCCGTCCATGACGGATGATACTGCGTTAGCTCACGCCTAGCCATGTATATTGCCATGTCATGCATAGTGTTGCATCTGTGCGTTATATTTATTGTTTCTTCCCCCTCTTCTCTTCGGTAGACTCCGAGACTGACGCTGCTGCCGGGTACAACTACCCTCCTGACGACCAACCCTTTACCGCAGAGCAACAAGGCAAGCAAACCCCCTTGATCATTCCTATCGCCTATTCTTTCTCCCTCATGCTTGCCTTAGAATTTTCTACTGTTGTACATAGCTCCTATATCTGATGCATATCCTGTTTTTGATAAACTGCTATTTTATTCCACTGCACTTTAAAATTGATTATTATAGGTGGAGCAGTGATCCCCTTTGATCCTTAGTCCAGTTGCCCCTGCTTTTTCATCAAGTCTCCATCATCTAATCGACCAGCCATGTCCAATCACAACACTCACACCCCCTTAGTTGTACGATGTTGCATAGCTACTATCGACTACCGAGGGTGACACCTCGATACGTACTCCTGATGTTAGCTCTATAGTGTGGTTAACCGGCGATGGTTCACGGAGAGTGATTCCTCCTTCACCACCTCCGATAACGACTCTTTGGTTTAACCCCTCACGCGTGATCCAGCGAGGGTGATTCCTCCCTGGCCACCTTGGTGGATACATTGTTTGAATTCCATCGAGGGTGATACCTCGGATTCCTCTGATGTTATAGCCACAAACTTACTTGACCTTGTTACTAGGTACTTGATGAATGGTGCATTGCGGGTGGATTCACGCGTGAATGTGATGAGGCATGGCCGGGCATTCTAGTGCTTGCCACACATCCTCGAGAATAATTAAAATGTTAACGAGATTTGGGTATTTGATCTGAGTTGGTCGGGAGACCTTTTCGCACTAACCTACACGTGGGAGTAGTTATTGGTTCTCGGCATCGTGGTATCAGTCGAAGCTCTTCAGATGTCAACAATGGAGCGGCGCGCACCGAGTGGCCCGGATAAGCATCATTCTTGTATAAGAGGTGCCAGGACTGGCATCGGCCACCCTTGCATCATGGAGGAGCGCAAAGGGTGATGGGCCCATGACCCCTACGCACTTATGATTTAGACCGACGGGCTGACCTCTCTGTTGAGCTTAGGTAGGCTTGCGACGTGTTGATGTTCCGAGGCCGGTGCTGACGAGATGATGTATATACTTCTCGCACCTCGTTGGTTACCCCAAGTGGAAGGTTGAGGTGTAGTCAGTAGCAAGTTTTCCCTTACACGGAGATTGTAAGGTTTATCGAACTAGGAGGACTCCTAGGCTCAACAAGTAGGAGTCTCCCACCCTGGCGCTAGTAGAAGACGTGGACCTGCACACACAACTAATAACTTTGCTCCCAACGAGTACAGAGAGCTTGTCAATCTCTCAGTCCATGTAGTTTGCAAAGAATCAAAACACAAGCGGGAAAGTAATAGCGATTGCAATGGGAAAGTAAATGAAAGCGGTAAATGATGGAGGTGAAAAAAATCATGCAGATATGGACTGGAGTCACATGATGTTCGCTAGTGATGTCGCTCTCCCGAAATACGATAAACAACTATGCTTGGGTAAATTAATTACAGTTGGGCAATTTACAGAATTATGAACGCACCGCAATGCTAATTATGCTACTTGATAGTTAGAGGTTCAATAGTAATGTGTAGTACGCCAATACAAGTAGACCGTTTATTCATCAACATCTACTTACTAATCATCCACCTTGAGATATCTATCCAGAACTTCTCGTTGGTATTAAGTTGCTAGCCCCACCAATAGTGTAAACTCAAAGCAACGGACAACTGCATTAACGAACTATGTGTAAGGAAAACAATCCTTGCAACCGTGGTGACAAGCACCGTTGTTTTCTCTCTGGTGCCAACAACACATTCCCTAGTCTCATGTTTCTATCACTCAAGCTAGACATGGAGGGGCATGAGCCCATAATCATGCATAACGCTCCCTCTTGGAGTTACAATCTACTACTCGGCCAAAGCAATAAATAGCTATGGATAACATGCATGAATCACTAAGGAACATATTATAAAAGTATAATCAAATATATAACTCATAACAATCTGAACATAATCTCATAATCCATCGCATCCCAACAAACTGAGCATAGCAATAGCAAGAGAATTACATAGATCCCTTGATCATGTAGGGCAGCTCACAAGGACTAACCATTGAAGCACAAGATTGGAGAGAAGACATGACATAACTACTGGTCATAGACCCATGGTCCAAGGAGGACCACTCACGTCAGGTCCGAGAAGCGTTCATGGCGGTGGAGAAGCTCCTGGAGGTCAATCCTCCCTCCGGCAGGGTGTCGGGAAGAGGTCTCCTGACGCTCCCGATCTCGAAAGCGCTGCGGCGGCGGAACGATGGAGAAATTCGCGATTCTGGTTCTAATGGAAGGGTTTTCTCTCGGAGGAGTAAATATAGGCCGAAGGAGGGCACCGGAGGAGGTGGGACCCACCTAGACGACCTCTTGGCATGGCCAGGGGGTAGGCCGCGCCCACAGGTCGCCTAGGCAGCCCTTGGATCCCCCTCTGGCCCATCTTCGGTGATCTGGAAGCTTCTAGTACGCTTATTTTTTATATATTTTTCTCGGGATTTTTTGGGCTTCGGAAAATTGGGTAAAAGCCCTTGCAAAATAGACATCAGTAGACAAAAACTGGCACTGGTGCACTGAGTTAGTAGGTTAGTCCAAATATGTGTAAAATTATATACAAGTGTAGCAAAACAAATAACAATGTCACCCAAAAGATCATGGAACAAGCAGAAATTATAGATACGTATCAACAGCCCCAAGCTTAATTTCTGCTCGTCCTTGATAACACAATAATTTCTGTGGTGACATGCTAACACACATATAAGAACTTCAAAGTAAAGAAAGTGAGATATGCAATTCAAGTCAAGACAATAACAAGCAAGAGTCTATATCTAGTATTGAATTTAGCAAAGTAAGAACATAAAAGTGCAAGAGCTCTCGGTGCCCATGACTCGAATGTCTCCAAATGGTGTTTGTGTCCAAGAAGTGGGAGATAGGTTGAGATTATAAAATATATTCTTTAATTTAGAACTCAATCTACTAAACCTCACACTTGGTCTCCTTCAGAATCTTAATTTGACTCATCCCCACACCACTAGTCAGGCACAAGTTAAAATGATCCTTTCCCTTTCGACATTGAGCACTCATGCAATGGATGAGGGTAAGCAAGATATGTTGGCACTTAGGATGGAAAATAGAATAATGATGGGGAAGGAAGACAAAAATGTGTGAAAGGCTCACATCAATGAGGACAACCATAGGCAGGAGAAAGCCAAATGATAGATATAATCTGAGGAGTAGGGATTATCATGTAATGGATGCACATATGAGCTAAGGTAAGCTCTCCAATGGAACTAGTGGGGGTGCATCCAACTTGTTTGCTCATGAAGACCTAGAGCTCATTTGAGGAGGCTCATCATTGGAATATGCAAACCAAGTTCTATAGTGTAAGGGTCCCCACGTAGTTATGCATGAATGATAATCTCTACGTAGTACCAATATAGCAATGGAGTATGAGTGTGGATCTTCAAAAGGAATAGTAGTGTTGCCCCTTCTCTCTTTTTTTTTGTGGCCTCTTTGGCTCATTCTTTTTATCTCTCATTTGTCCTCTTTGGGATCTTTTGTTTTGTCCTCTTTGGGATCTTTTCCTCACTTAAGGGCAACACTCTATGTTTTCCATGAATAAAAATAGGATCATCACACTTTATAAGAAGTACTCAACATAAAAACAAGTAAAAACTATCATGATGTATGCAAATGTATGCCTCTGCCAATGTAGCAGGATATGCAATGATACTAGCGCGTCATGTAGCAGTAATAAGGGCAAGGCTCAACTATCATACGACTCCTCGATCAAGCAAAAGCATGTACGACATGAAGATCAATTCATGAGATGGTGGATGTTCCATGGCAATGTATCTCGGAAAGGCTATGGAAATGCCTTAATAGGTAGGTATGGTGGCTATTTTGAGGAAAGATATAATGAGGCTTATGTATGATAGAGCGTATCTTGTCATGTGTTTGGATGCACCGGCGGAGTTTGCACCAACTCTCAATGTGAGAAAGGGAAATGCACGTTACCGAAGAGGCTAGAAAAATATGGATGGTGGAAGTGCCAACAATTGAGTACTCACATTAGTCCGAAGAACTCACACACTTATTATCAGTAACTCTCTATCTAGTTTGGAAATTCACAAAGAGACAAGTACCCCAAGGAGGAGTGCTTGGGGGTTTGGTTATCCTTGTGCATCCTCCACTCATGGTAACGTGAGGGTACTCTATATATTGCAACCCCTTTAGAGGTTAGTGATCAATTTAGTAGCTAGAGTTCTCAACTAATTTTTAGTTTTTTTCTGAAAACACACGGATTTCCCAAAATACGACACGTATCACTAATAGGCTCAATCTCTTGGCACCAATAGTACAAACATTACTCAAATCAATACCTCAAAACTATTACAAGTTACTACTATACTTAAATAGCAACCTCAGTTACCTACTCATGCAAGACACACAACTCAGTGCAACGAGCCAACTCTCTAAACAAGATAAGCATGATAACTCAAGAGAGTTCCAATAGCAACCAAAATAAAATCTCTTAAAAAGATATAGCATGAAAACTAAGAGGTAAGCATGACAGTAGCTATGTAGAGATAGAGAACACACAAAATGATAAGCATGTAAACCTATGTTGTGTTCTAGAGTGGAATAGAGCGTGTTTCTCTCCCAAACAAGGTAGGCTAGGTTCCAACTTGTTATGAACAGAATGCAAAACTAAAACAAACTAAAAAGTAAATAGCGGGACACTCCAAGCATAGCACATAACATATGAAGTGATAAAAATATAGCATGGAGATGGACGAAGTGATGATTGATGATAGAGAAGGGGATGCACGGGGGCATCCCCAAGCTTAGATGCTTGAGTATCCTTGAATATTTCTTGGGGGTTCATGGGGGCATCCCCAAGCTTGAGCACTTGACACTCTTGTATCTTCTTTCATCATCTCCCATCGCATACTTGAAAACTCCCTTCATACGAAACTCATCATAAGCTGCTTAGCGTGGTTAGTACCCTTAATAAAATAATTCATTACCTACTGGAATTAATGATTTTCATGAAAAGCTACTGTTTCTCATGATTGCCAAAAGATTTTTGCAAAGGAAAAGCAAGCTTAAGATTTGCAAAATGATGAAAACGCAAAACGTGGCAGAATATGTGAAACACAGAACAACATGTAGTAAATAATTTATTCGGGGCGCTTCTGCAACTCAAATCAAAAAACTCAGAATAGACGTGAGAAAGACAATTATATAGACCATGCTGTAAAACTAATTCAGATAAAAAAAATGATCTGGTGATTTTTGGCAATTTTTTCCGTCAGGCAGACATAATCTGTTTCTCGACAACATGTCACAATTTTTGAACTTTCTTCCAATCGGAGGCTATTACTTGGCACAAAGCTGAGAATCAAAGATACAACGATGTTGCTACAGTTGTAACAAGCATCAAGACCACTAAAACTGAAAGTAAAAAACAATTTGGGTTGCCTCCAAACAAGCCCTTTCTTTTATGCCTTTGAGCTAGGCATAATGCAAGAAGATCAAGTATTATCAACTCCAAAAGAGTAACTTGCCCGAGTAACAGACTCATAAGGTAACTTCATCTTATTTCTAGGGAAGTGTTACATTCCCTTTTTAAGGGGGAAATGTAATTTAATGATTCCCTCTTTCATATCAATGATACCACCAACGGTGCAGAGAAAAGGACGTCCCAAAATAATTGTACATGAGGGATCACACTCAATGTCCATAATAAGAAAATCAACGGGCACATAATTATCATTGACAATAACAAGCACATCATCAATTCTCCCTAAAGGTTTCTTTATGGAAGAATCAACAATACGAACACCAAAATAACATGGATCATAAGGTTTCCAATCAAGCATATCATACATTCTTTTGGGCATAACAGGAGCACTAGCTCCAACATCACATAATGCAAAGCAAGAGATATTATTCAATATAATCTTGACCATAGGATCCTAACCATCTTCTGGTTTTCTAGGAATAGAAGTCTCTAGCTTGAGCTACTCCTCCCTAACTTTGATGAGAGCATTGGTAATATGCTCGGTGAAGGCAATATTGAGTGTACTAGTGTGAGGGTCTTTGGCCATTCTTTGCAAAAAAAAGTGATCACTTCAGAAAGACTACAATTGTCAAAATCAA
This sequence comes from Hordeum vulgare subsp. vulgare, assembly GCF_904849725.1. Classification (NCBI taxonomy): domain Eukaryota; kingdom Viridiplantae; phylum Streptophyta; class Magnoliopsida; order Poales; family Poaceae; genus Hordeum; species Hordeum vulgare. Next base: position 246,289,225 of record NC_058522.1, read on the forward strand.
TATCATTGCTATTAAGTAGAATTGTAGTGCCATCCTCTATGTTTGATTTGCTCTCTATAATAAGAGTTTGAACATCTTCCCAAGTTTGGGGATGTTTAGGAGCAACTGCAAACCGAAGATCCTGTGGCTTCCCGAGGCAACCATGCCAAGGGCATAATTATCCATAATGACTAGTATAGTCACAATGTTTACTTGTAAAAAGACCCTTAGTGGTAAGTGGAGCAATAAAAGAGAAGGTGTTGTTCTGACTAGTGAAGTCACCCAACTTGGTGTTCTCAGTGGAACCCATGGCAGCGGCAACAAGCAAGAACAAACGAACTAGTTTTTTGTGTTTTTTTGGTATAAGACTCTAAAGCAAAAAACTAAAATGCAAACTAACAAGACTAAAAAGGAAAGGTAAAGGATAGCGTGCAACTCCCCTATCTTGAAGACTGGAGTCCCCGGCAACGGTGCCAGAGAACTTTGCTTGATGACGAGATGATGTATATACTTCTCGCACCTCGTTGGTTACCCCAAGTGGAAGGTTGAGATGTAGCCAGCAGCAAGTTTTCCCTCACACGGAGATTGTAAGGTTTATCGAACCAGGAGGACTCCTAGGCTCAACAAGTAGGTGTCTCCCACCCTAGCACTAGCAGAAGACATGGACCTTTACACACAACAAAGAACTTTGCTCCCAACGAGTACAGAGAGGTTGTCAATCTCTCCCGCCTTATAGTTTGCAGAGGATCAAAACACAAGCGGGAATAGTAATAGTGATTGCTACCGGAAAGTAGATGAAAGCGGTAAATGATGGAGGTGAAAACAATGATGGTGATACCGACCGGAGTCACATGATGTTTACTAACTATGCTTGGGTAAACAAATTACAGTTGGGAAACTAACAGAATTATGAACGCAGTGCAAAGCTAATTATGCTACTTGATAGTTAGAGGTTCAATAGTAATGGGCAGTACGCCAAGAAAAGTATACCGTTTATTCATGAGCATCTACTTACTAAACATCCACCTTGATATATCTATCCAAAACATCTCGTTGGTTTTAAGTTGCGAGCCCCACCCAAAGTGTAAACTCAAAGCAAGGGACAACTGCATTAATGAATCATTTGTATGGTAAACAATCCTTGCAACGGTGGTCACAAGCACCGTTGTTTTCTCCCTGGTGGCAACAGCACATCCCCTACTATCATGTTTGTGTCACTCAAGCTAGACATCGAGGGCATGAACCCACAATCATGCATAACGCTCCCTCTTGGAGTTACAATCTACTACTCGGCCAAAACAATAAATAGCAACAAAGAACATGCATGAATCACTAAGGAACATAATATAAAAGGATAATCAAATATATCACTCATAACAATCTAAAGATAATCTCATAATCCATCGGATTCCGACAAACCGAGCATAGCAATAGCAAGAGAATTACATAGATGCCTTGATCATGTAGGGCAGCTCACAAGGACTAACCATTGAAGCACAAGATTGGAGAGAAGACATCACATAGCTACCGGTGATGGACCCATGGTCCAAGGAGGACTACTGACGTGAGGTCTGGGAAGCGTCCATGGCTGTGGAGAAGCTCCCGGAGGTCAATCCTCTCTCCGACAGGGTGCCGGGAAGAGGTCTCCTGACGCTCTCGATCTCGGAAGCGCTGCAGCGGTGGAACGATGGAGAAATTCGCGATTCTGGATCCGATGGAAGGGGTTTCTCTCACAGGAGTAAATATAGGCGGAAGGAGGGCATCAGAGGAGGTGGGACCCACCCAGGCGGCCTCTTTGTGCGACGAGGGGGTAGGTCATGCCCATGGCCCCCCTCTGGCCCATCTTTGGTGATATGGAAGCTTTCAGTATGCTGATTTTTTATATATTTTTCTCGGGATTTTTCGGTCTTCAGAAAATTGGGTTAAAGTCCGTGCAAAATAGACCTGAGCAGACACAAACTGGCACTGGGTGCACTAAGTTAGTAGGTTAGTCCAAATATGTGTAAAATGATATAAAAGTGTAGCAAAATATATAACAATGTCACCCAAAAGATCATGGAACAAGCAGAAATTATAGATACATTTTGGACGTAGCAGCCTGGCATGACCTAGGAAAGTTTGTCCGGCCAGAGTTTATCAAGCGTGTTGGGTACTGTGGTGCACCCCTGCAGGGATGAAAATTAACTATTCGTATAGCCGTGTCCACGATTATAGGACGACTTGGAGTTGTGCCCCGATCTTGTACAACTACAACTATTACTTAACTGGAATGTTTTCTCCTTGATTGCTTCCTCGCAGGGAGTCGAAGAAGAAGCTTTGGGCGTGACCTCATTTAAATTTGCTACAACAATATGACTATTAACTGTGTTGCTTGCTCTCATCTATTGTTGCAAGACCCCTGAAGATGCTAGTCTTTGATAGGACTAGGCCTTCTCTCTCTATTCTCGCATTGTTGCAGTAAGTCCACAGATAATCCCCCTTCCTTCGATACTAATGCATAACTTAGTATAGTTCTGATGTCAGTCTTGTAGTACTTTGTATGAGTACTAATCGTTGCTTTATTCCCCTTTTCCCCTTGATATGTTGCTGCAACAAGATGATGTAGCCTAGGAGATGGTGTATCCTGCCGATGACGACTGCTACCCCGACGGTACCTACTACTACGTGGAAGTCGCTGACGACCACGAGTAGTTTAGGAGGTTCCCAGGTAGGAGGCCTCGCCTCGTTCGATCGTTGTATCTTTTGTACCTGCCGTCTCTAAGGCATTGCCATGTTTCATCTGTGTACTAAGATATTTGCTGCTTCCACTAACTCTTGTGTTTATTGAGCTTCTTTATTCTAGACCTCGAGGCGTGTGGCTTGTAATATGAAGCTTGTATGTTTTTATTTATATTTAGAGTTGTGTTCTGATATCTTCTCGTGAGTCCTTGAGCTTGGTCGTACGCTTTTGCGTGTATGATTAGCGTACGATCAAATCGGGGGCGTGACATCATGACTCTTTTTTGGCGCCGTTGCCGGGAAGTGAAGCGCCTTTGCTAATTAGAAATTGGTAAGGAAATATCTTTAGTATGTGCTGGAATTTACTCTTGCTTGTCACTATGAATGGTCACTCTCTGAGTGGCTTGTTCGGGACATCTTCACCTCGAACAGAAGTTGAGGAAATTGTTCCTCAACCTACTGAAACTACTGAAAATATTTATTATGAGATTTCTACAGGTATGGTAGAGAAACGCTGTCGGGACCCCGATCCTAAGCCATAGGAATCCAGCCTGTAACACAACGCATCACTTTGCGGTCTCACGCACGGTTAATCCCACGGCTGTAGCCTTACCTCAGCCGGGACCGTTTGCTCCTTTTGACAAACGTATGCAATGGTGTCGCTAGCATTCCAATGTCAAAGAACCCGGATCGACAAGTCTAGTCATAAACTGAAGTGGCAGTACCGCACAAGGACAGGCATACATGACCCAACAAAGCAGGTGTTGGTCACCAGCGAATGTAGGCGAGTCGTAGCAAGCTACAAGGACTCCATTACATCGCGTAACATTTCCCCAAAGGGGACAGACACATCAGCTAAGAAGGACACATGCCGGTCAACCAATGTGTCCGAAGCAGTAGCGAGCTACCATGGCTCGTTGGATCACAAAGGGGCATTTCCCTGTAAGGAGTGCTACTAAAGTTCCCGACTAGGTAATCGAACCCCATACATATCAAGTACGACACACGTACGCATGGCATACCGATATGTATAGATACATCGATGGCATCACAACATAACCATAAACATACAAGCTTTATTTAAGAGGCTGGGAAGAGCCACACACATAATATTACACAGTAAGGCTCTCACGACCCATCATAGCAGTCATTCAGTTACAAGCCAGTGGAAGTGTTTAAAACTGTCTGAGTACAGACAGGTGAAACTAGAAGGCACATGGCCTGACTATACTACAGACCCAACCTAGGGCCAGATCGTAGCTGGGACACCAGCTACTCGTCGTCGTCGATGTCTATGAAGAACCCTCCATTAGGGTCATTAGCAACCTCTGCAACATTTATTAAGCAAACATGAGTACGGAGGTACTCAGCAAGACTTTTGGATAACTATCTACTCATGCAATGTATCAATAAGGTATTGTGGGGTTTCATGCGGAAAGCCAGCATTTGACTCGTGGCTAGACAACTTGCATTTTTAAATAATTTTGACAACTTGATTTCTCGCACTCGAGTCCACTAACACCACAACAATACTCCATCGTGGAATCATTCCGTCTCCATACGGAAATGCCGTGCACGACACTCATGCTTATCTTGACTATTTTATGAATCGCCATTGAAGTTATCTATGAACAACATTTGTGTCCAGGTAGTCCATATCCGCGGACGCGGCAACTCGAATAGATCATAACCCTGCAGGGGTGTACTTCTTCACACACACTCTCACCACTTATCGCCATATGCACGTCATGCACCTCGGCAACCTTCAAGCGGAAGCCCAGCGAGGGAGACGGCCACGACCGTTAACCACACTAGTACCTAGTCCAGGTTTATCGCCTATTTGAGAGTAACCCGTACGGAAGTCCGACCGAGGTTTCCGCCACGGCCTCAAACGATGTGCGCAGGGTTACCAAGCCCACCACCCGGGTGCCACTTGGTACACCGTGCCACTGCCTACTGCATCACAGCCCACCTCTCAGGTCAGTGCTATGCACGGCCTCCAGCATGACTATAAACACCAGAAACTACTTGCAACTCCCGGACCGAGTACTAAGCGATTAATAAGTCGAGAGGGTCAATTAAGTATCCCAACGTGTGGTAGCATCTAGTCTTGGATTACATACACGAAACTCAGTTCCTAAGGACGGTTCTAATGAAACAACCCACCATGTACTCCTACACGGCCTTTCACCGGTACCTTTACCAAATCAGGTTCAACACACAACCTTTGCTTACCGAACACATTCTCACAATTCTGTTAATCTCCCAGATGACAGACCATACACAACTCTAAGCATAGCATGCATAGCAGGATAAGGCACATCATGGCTCAAGCAACTACCAGTTATGGTAGGTTGCAAGGTTCAGCTATTTACTGTGACAAGGATAGGTCATGCAAATTAAGTGGGTTCAACTAACGTGGAAAAAGCATTTGAAGCATTTGATCCTAATGCAATAAGTAAGTTTAGGAGCAAGAACATGGGATTTATCGGCATGATCAAAATGGTTGCTTGCCTTGTTGCTCAGAGGAGTGACAATATCCGTCAGACGGATATTCGGTGGAATCCGGGGGAGCGGAGCCTACCGAAAGGAATGACAACAATCAATAACAAACATATGCAATCAAGATGATGCATGAGCATGACATGAGGATGCAAGGTGGTATTTTATTATATCTAACATGTATTAGGTTTGAAGTTGATTTGAATCAAATTCAAATATCAATTCAAACGAGGTATTATGCTCAGATAAACTTGCTTTAACGAGGTATTATGCAAGGTGATACCATTTTAATTGATTCGACCTTATGCTCAGATAAACTTGCTTTTAACATGCATGGGATGACATGTTAGGTTGCTGGTTTGTAATTGGGAAAGTGTTTGATCATGTCATTATAGTGAAATTTAAATATTTTCCAAATTCCATCTACAAAGTATTTATAAGAATTAACTTATTCATTAATCTACATGTTTGGGTTCAGTAACATTTTCAAACATGTGTGAAAATGACATATTCAGATTCGTTGAATTTTTTTGATACTTTTTCATATATAAATTATTTTCATTGGAGTTATAGATTAATTTCTATGAATTTTAGAAGTTTTAAACATTTCTGGAATTATTTTTATACTAGAAAACTCTTTACTGCATCAGCATGACATCAGCAGGTCCAACTGGCCATTGAAAGTCAAACCTGACCAGTGGGACCCACTGGTCAGTGACTCTGGTTAGTTTTAGATTAGAATTAATCTTAATTAGCTAATTAACCTCACTGGACCCACATGTTAGTGACTTATTAGATTATTTGATTTTATTTTATTATTCCAGATTATCCAGAGGCTGGCCCCACACGTCAGTGGCTCAGGCCAGCTGAGATCCACCGGCGGCAAGGTCGTCCTCGCCGGCGGGGAGCCTCCGGCGACCACCAGTATGGTGGAGGGCATCGAAAACTCGCCTCCGTCGACCAAACTCACGGCAGAGACCACGGGGAGATCGGCCACTCGACGGCGCGCACGATGGGACAAACCCCAGGGGCTGGGGTGGCCGGAATCAACGCGGGCGACGAGCTTGGCGGCGACCAAGTTCGGCCATCGTCGAAGCCATCGATCACAGGGTCAAAACGCGCGGGGCTGGGCTCCTAAAGCATCTACATGACGTCCTGAGGCTGCTGGTGGCCTCAGACGGACCAACCCTTCACCGGAGGGCTACCGGCGACGAGCTGCAGCGGCGGTCCTCGTCGGGCTCCGATGGAACTAGGCCTAGAGGAGGGGATCAACGGGGAAATCTTAGGGGAAAGTTGCGCAAGCTCACGAGGAGTGCAGAGGAGGGCTTAGACGGCTCGGGGAAGCACTGAGGGCGACGAATCGAGCAGAGCTCGTCGGCGGCTGAAGGTTGAAGACGACGGTGCCGTGGGCGTTGTAGGGCTCGGGGAGGCTTCAGCTCTGCAGAGAGGACCAGCTCGTCGAGGCGGAGCTAACGACACACTTGGGAGGAAGATCCTATGGTTAGGGGCACGGGCAGCTCGAGCTCCTGTCAATGGCGGCAGTGGGGATCGGGAGAACCGAGAGGAGAGGGGGAAGAAGGAGCACTGGAATGGATAGCTACGTGCTCGGGGAGGTTATCCCCGTGCTTGCCAGCGCGAAGCGGCGGCCAGGCACGCAGAGAGCTGCGTGGAGGCGCGCGGCGACGCGGCGGCTACCTCCTGCTCCTACTGGCGAGGAGGAAGACGACAGCGCTACTGGGCCTGGGCTGAGGTGAGCGACAGGCAGTTCCTTCCTCTATTTTTTTCTGTTTTGTTTCTGTTTTGCTAACTAATTGATTTGCTATTTATTTCAGCTCCAAAATAGTTTGTAAAAACTATTTTGAACACACCAGAATATTGGTTGGAATATATCCAACCATTCCTGGAGTTTTCAACATTTTTGAAAACTTAAAGTTTCTGATTTCAAATTTTTAAACTTGAAACCAGTAGCTTTTTGCATTTATTTAAAATGCCAAAAGTATAAAATAAATGGTTTCCTTCATTGCTTATTTGTTTCCAAGAATTATCAGAAAGACTGAACTTTTCTTGAGGCCATTTTGGGTTCATTGATTTTAACTAGTTTGGAATTTCCTTTAATTTGAGAAGTGGCTAGGGCTTTTGAGTTTTCCTTCACCACTTACTTTATTCTTGTTGAAAATTTCCTAGATGCAATGCAAATAAAAAATGAGCACAAAGCTAACTTGATTAAGGTGTTAGGGATGTGACAACTCACCCCCACTCAAAAGAATCTCGTCCCGAGATTCAGAAGTCGTCGGGAATAACGCAGGATACTTAAGTCGGAGACGATCCTCTCTTTCCCAAGTTGCCTCCTTTTCAGAATGATTTGACCATTGAACTTTAAGAAACTTGAGGTTTCGACGTCGAGTGGTACGCTCAGCTTGATCAAGAATACGCACGGGGTATTCTCTGTATGAAAGGTTATCTTGGAGATCAAGCATTTCGTGGTCCACTTCACGGATAGGATCCGAAAAGCAACGTCTGAGTTGCGAGACGTGGAAGACATCATGAACCTTGGAAAGATGCGGAGGAAGTTCAAACTGGGAGGCAACTTCTCCTCGTTTTGCAAGAATGCGAAAAGGACCAATGTAACGAGGAGCCAACTTGCCCTTGATACCGAATCGATGGGTACCCTTCAAAGGTGTAACCCGAAGGTAAGCCTTCTCGTCAACTTCAAAGGTCACAGCCTTACGATGACGATCATATTTGCTCTTTTGACGAGACTGGGCTGTTTTCAACTTTTCATGAATAATGCGAACCTGCTCTTCTGCATCCTGGATCATATCCGGGCCAAAGAGTTGCCTCTCTCTGGTTTCTGACCAATTAAGAGGTGTTCGACATCTTCGTCCATAGAGAACTTCAAAAGGAGCTTTGCCCAAGCTTGATTGATAACTATTGTTATAAGCAAATTCGGTGAATGGAAGGCACGTCTCCCAATTCATACCGAACGATATAACACAAGCTCGGAGCATATCTTCTAGGATTTGATTCACTCTTTCTACTTGACCACTCGATTGGGGATGGAAAGCAGTGCTAAAAGACAAGTGAGTCCCCATGGCATTCTGAAAACTTTCCCAGAAGCACGAAGTAAAGATTCTCCCACGGTCCGAGTTAACCTCCAGGGGAACACCATGAAGAGACACTATTCGAGAGATATATAACTCTGCTAGCTGGCTAGCTGTTATACTCTCATGAACGGGAAGAAAATGAGCCACTTTGGAAAGACGGTCAATGACCACAAAGATAGCATTATTTCCTTTCTTGGTCTTGGGAAATCCGGTAATGAAATCCATACTAACTTTATCCCATTTCCATTCAGGAATAGCTAGAGGTTGAAGGGTGCCACCAGGCCTTTGATGTTCTGCCTTAACTCGACGACAAACGTCGTAGTTAGCAACAAACTCAGCAATTTCTCTCTTCATGCTAGTCCACCAGAACCTCTGGCGTAGGTCCTGATACATCTTAGTACTACCGGGATGAATGGTGAGAGGAGAATCATGAGCCTCCTTAAGGATCAATTGCCGCAGACGTTTGCTCTTTGGAACCACTAAACAGTTCTGAAAAAACACAACACCTTTCTTATTGATGGAGAAATCCCTAGCGTTACCGCTAGCAATATTCTCCTTGATCCGGGATATACCCTTATCATAAGCCTGCACGGCTATGATTTGATCCCTAAGAGTAGGCTTCGCCACCAGGGTAGAAAGGAATCCTTGAGGAAAAATATGAAGATTCAACTTCCGAAATTCCTCATAGAGATGTGGTTGACCTTGTTGTAGCATCAAATTGTTACAATAAGATTTACGACTTAGTGCATCAGCCATAACATTGGCCTTCCCCGAGGTGTAAGTTATCCCTAAGTCGTAATCCAAGATCAACTCAACCCACCGTCTTTGCCTGAGATTCAAATCCGGATGGGTGAAGATATTTTTCAGACTTTGGTGATCGGTGAATATTTCGCAACGATTACCCAGAAGGTAATGTCGCCAGGTTTTTAGTGCATGGACCACAGCTGCAAGCTCAAGGTCATGTGTGGGATAATTATCCTCATGTGGACGCAACTGTCGAGATGTGTATGCGATCACATGACGATCTTGCATGAGAATGCAACCTAATCCTTGTCGCGAGGCGTCGCAATAGATAACAAAGTCCTTAGAAAAATCTGGTGGTAGCAACACAGGTGCGGAAGTCAGGCGTCTTTTCAGTTCCTGGAAACTATGCCCACACTGTGGTGTCCACTCGAACTTTTTATCCTTCTTGAGGAGTTCAGTTAGAGGCTTTGCAACCTTGGAGAAATTCTCGACAAAGCGGCGACAATAGCTCGCTAGACCAAGAAAACTCCGAACTTGCTTAACCGATTCAGGTTGAGTCCAATCAAGGACAGCTTGAACTCTCTCGGGATTGATAGCAATAGCCTTACCAGAGATTACGTGACCTAGATAGGTCACTTCTGGTAACCAAAATTCACATTTTGAAAACTTGGCATAAAGGCGATGCTCTCGAAGTTTCATCAATACCAGCCTTAGATGCTCGGCATGTTCTTGTTCGTTCTTCGAGTAGATGAGAATATCATCGAGGTATACCACGATGAATTTATCCAAATACTCCATGAATATTGAAGTCATCAAACGAGAGAAGGTGGCTGGGGCATTGGTTAAACCGAAGGACATGACGGTGTACTCGTATTGGCCATAACGAGTAACAAAAGCCGTTTTTGGAATGTCCCCGTTCTTGATCTTGATTTGATGGTATCCCAACCTCAAATCCATTTTGGAGAAGACTGAGGATCCAGCGAGCTGGTCGTACAGATCATTGATCCTGGGGAGCGGATACTTGTTCTTTATGGTGACCAGATTAACTGGTCGGTAATCTACAACCATCCGATCCATTCCGTCTTTCTTCTTGACGAAGAGGACGGGGCAAGCCCAAGGAGAAGAGCTAGGACGAATGAAACTGTTATTCAATGCCTCATCTAGTTGCTTCTTAAGTTCGGCTAGCTCCAGGGGTGCCATCTTATAAGGTCTTCTTGCTATTGGGACAGTTCCCGGAACAAGATCTATCACAAACTCTACATCTCTGTCAGGTGGAATTCCCGGCAGTTCCCCTGGAAAAACATCCGGGAAGTCACGGACTACCGGAATGTCTTCAAGTTCCGGAAGAGGGTTGGCATTTAGGGAATAGAGTTGGCATTTGGCACCTCGTGTAGAGACATTTACTATCTCACCCGAGGGATGGGTAAGCTGGACATTTCTAAAATGAGTATCAATCTTGGCATAGTGAGCTGACATCCAGTCCATACCCAAGATGATATTAATATCCGAAGATTTCAAGGCTATCAATGAGGCTAGAAAAACTAGCCTGTCTACTAGAATTTCATTGTCATAGGTTATCCTAGAGGTTTGCCATTTACTAGCAGGAGTTTGGACAACCAATGGAATTGGCATATCACAAAAAGACATGTTATGCAACTGTGCATAACTTTCTGAAATGAAGGAATGAGAAGACCCAGTGTCAAAGAGAACAGACGCTGGGTGATGATTAACAAGAAGCGTACCCAGTATGACATCGGGATCCTCTGCAGCTTCTTCTGCTGAGACATAGTTCACACGGCCACGTGTAGGAGTTGGCTTCACATAGTAAGCTTTGCCCGACTTGCCTTGCCCGACGGACTTTCCGGGTTGCTTGGCACCCACATTTTGAGGACACTCACGGGAATAGTGCCCTGGTTCTCCACACTTGTAGCATATGACTTGGTTGGCACGTGGTGCAACATTGCTAGCTGGACCACCATAAGTTTTTGCTGGAGGGTTGGCCTGATTCGTCTGAGGCGCCACATAGGATGGCCTCGGAGTGTATCTTGGCGGTAGAGAACTGTTTGGAACCCACAACCTGCGTTTTGGAAACGCGGAACCAGAAGACGAGCCAAAGTCACGGGAGTGCTTCCTTGTGGCTTCAAAGTCAGTATGAGCAGTCTCGACACTGATCGCCTTGTTGACCAAGGCTTGAAAGCTTGCACACTCATGAAGACGCAGATCACGGCGAAGCTCAGGGCTCAGACCCTTACAGAATCTTGCTTGCTTCTTTGCGTCAGTAGACACCTCCTCTGTTGCATAGTGGGCGAGGTTACCGAACTCGCGGCTATAGGCATCCACACGGTCAACTTGCCCTGAGTGAAAGCACATAACTCCTCTCTCTTTCTGTCCATCAGGCCCTCTGGAATATGGTGCAGACGAAAGGCTGCACTGAAGTCTGCCCATGTGGCTGCTGGTTCAGCAGGACGCATAGCTTCAAAGTTCTCCCACCATAGATTGGCGGGTCCTTCCAGGAAATACGCCGCAAAGGTCACCTTGTCGGCCTCAGAAACATTCACAGAGCGAATCTTGCGTGAGATGCTGCACAGCCAGTCATCAGCGTCGAGGGGAACGACGGAGTGATGAAACTTTGTAGGATTCAGCTTCACAAAGTCGTTGAGGGACACTGCAACATTCCTAGGCTGACGAGCCGTATTCTGCTCAATACGCTCTAATAGGCAGTTGGTCTCCCTTTTGTTTCTCTCTGCCTCAAGCATAACTTCCGCCAGAGAGGGCGGGTGAGGCAGGTCTTCCTGCGACGCTTGACTACCCTCGCCGTGCTCATGAGCAGGGCACGGTTCAACCTGGTGAACACCATCCTGACAAACAAACTCACAGCTTAGACCAATATCATATCAATACTAGCTATGGATTAAGAATGTACTGAACACACGGAATGCGGAAATGAATATCCGAACAACATGGTAACAAGCAACTGCTATATATACACCATGGTTCATACACACCCTTACATAGTTCAGTACAGCCTTAATCAAAGAGCAAACTACTGAAATTATGAAACTACTTATCAGAGGCTTACAAGTTTCCTATACATTATTTAGCTAGGCCTCCGGAATTCATTTCACATCACAGGCATACTTCACAAGTCACGCAGGACTGTGAACGTACGGCTACTACCATACTAGCCTTCCGCTCACCGCTCAGGCATCCACATAGAACATCTCATAGAGATTACCTCCATGGAGTGGAAGCTCAACCTACGGATCAGGAAATACTCTGGCCTGAGATCCCTGTGATCCATAAGGACACGGATGTGGCCTTGGTCCCCTGACTGGTGGTAAGAGAGGTCCCCGAAGAGGGGTGACTCCTCCTATAGCTGGCCAGTCAACGTGGGCCGGAAGATGGGTCCTAACAGGGTTCAACATCTCCATATCTCCGTACCCTGTCTGGACTACCGGTGCCAGCTGCGTCAAAGCCGTCCACAGACGAGCACGGGTAGCATAAAGCTCCATGCGGAGAGCACGAGCATCCCTGTCTCTCTTCTCTAGCATCTCAACAGTGGACTGCAGTAGTGGATCCTCCATAGAAGAATCAAAATAGACTCCGCTGAGGTATCCCTCTTCACCAGGCTGAGAGGCCGGAACATAATAGAACTCTGAGTTCTGCAGCAGTGCATGTCTCGCCCTCATAATGGTCAGCATTGAATAGGCAGCATCTTGTACTGCCATGTCAACAGTGACTCCCAACCCATAGGACCAATGGATTGGCTCCTCAGCTCCAGGGTAGTCTGGAAATACCCTAACAGTGCAGATATACTGGCTCTGGTTGAAGTCTCGGTACTGTTCCTCCACTGTGTACTCGGGGTACCAGCGGTAACCGCACACCGACATCACCCTGACCAACATGGCCGTATGACCCGGCACATCAATGCACCTGGTCAGACGTACCACCTGACGAGAAGGACGGCCAGGCACCTGTAATTAGAGAGTAATGCAAAAGCATAAGAGCTCCGAATGCAAAATTGGGCAGCATAACGGCTGTAAATGCTCAAAAACAATTTTCGAGACAACCCAACAATGGAATAGCGTAACCACTCAATTATCAAGTTCAACCCTCTGACCCGTAGTCCTATAATCTACCGATCAGAAACACGAGCCTAGAAGAAGATGAGTAACCTAGTCCTTAATTCCCGTAGAAAAGACGAGGATGACCAGAATAGAATATCTTGAGAAGAGAACAAGAGCCTTACGTTCCCTTCCACAAACAATTCCCTTATATATAACTAAAGCAATTCTAGACTCAACTTCGACCAGTTTGGCTTAGTAATCCTACAGTCAGTCAGGCTCTGATACCAACGCTGTCGGGACCCCGATCCTAAGCCATAGGAATCCAGCCTGTAACACAACGCATCAGTTTGCGGTCTCACGCACGGTTAATTCCACGGCTGCAGCCTTACCATAGCCGGGACCGTTTGCACCTTTTGACTCACGTATGCAATTGTGTCGCTAGCATTCCAATGTCAAAGAACCCGGATCGACAAGTCTAGTCATAAACCAAAGTGGCAGTACCGCACAAGGACAGGCATACATGACCCAACAAAGCAGGTGTCGGTCACCAGCGAATGTAGACGAGTCGAAGCAAGCTACAAGGACTCCATTACATCACGTGACATTTCCCCAAAGGGGACAGACACAGCAGCTAAGAAGGACACATGCCGGTCAACCAATGTGTCCGGAGAAGTAGCGAGCTACCATGGCTCGTTGGATCACAAAGGGGCATTTCCCTGTAAGGAGTGCTACTAAAGTTCACGGCTAGGTAATCCTACCCCATACATATCAAGTACGATGCACATACGCATGGCATACCGATATGTATAGATACATCGATGGCATCACAACATAACCATAAACATACAAGCTTTATTTAAGAGGCTGGGAAGAGCCACACACATAATATTACACAGTAAGGGTCTCACGACCCATCATAGCAGTCATTCAGTTACAAGCCAGCGGAAGTGTTTAAAACTGTCTGAGTACAGACAGGTGAAACTAGAAGGCACATGGCCTGACTATACTACAGACCCAACCTAGGGCCAGATCGTAGCTGGGACACCAGCTACTCATCGTCGTCGATGTCTATGAAGAACCTCCATTAGGGTCATTAGCAACCTCTGCAACATTTATTAAGCAAACATGAGTACGGAGGTACTCAGCAAGACTTTTGGATAACTATCTACTCATGCAATGTATCAATAAGGTATTGTGGGGTTTCATGCGGAAAGCCAGCATTTGACTCGTGGCTAGACAACTTGCATTTTTAAATAATTTTGACAACTTGATTTCTCGCACTCGAGTCCACTAACACCACAACAATACTCCATCGTGGAATCATTCCGTCTCCATACGGAAATGCCGTCCACGACACTCACGCTTATCTTGACAATTTTATGAGTCGCCATTGAAGTTATCTATGAACAACATATGTGTCCAAGTAGTCCATATCCGCGGACGCGGCTATTCGAATAGATCATAACCCTGCAGGGGTGTACTTCTTCACACACGCTCTCGCCACTTATCGCCATGTGCACGTCATGCACCTCGGCAACCTTCAAGCGGAAGCCCAGCGAGGGAGTCGGCCACGACCGTTAACCACACTAGTACCTAGTCCAGGTTTATCGCCTATCTGAGAGTAACCCGTACGGAAGTCCGGCCGAGGTTTCCGCCACGGCCTCAAACGATGTGCGCAGGGTTCCCAAGCCCACCATCCGGGTGCCACTTGGTACACCGTGCCACTGCCTACCGCATCACAGCCCACCTCTCAGGTCAGCGCTATGCACGGCCTCCAGCATGACTATAAACACCAGAAACTACTTGCAACTCCTAGACCGAGTACTAAGCGATTAATAAGTCGAGAGGGTCAATTAAGTATCCCAACGTGTGGTAGCATCTAGTCTTGGATTACATACACGGAACTCAGTTCCTAAGGACGGTTCCAATGAAACAACCCGCCATGTACTCCTACACGGCCTTTCACCAGTACCTTTACCAAATCAGGTTCAACACACAACCTTTGCTTACCGAACACATTCTCACAATTCTGTTAATCTCCGAGATGACAAACCATACACAACTCTAAGCATAGCATGCATAGCAGGATAAGGCACATCATGGCTCAATCAACTACCAAGTATGCTAGGTTGCAAGGTTCAGCTATTTACTGTGACAAGGATAGGTCATGCAAATTAAGTGGGTTCAACTAACGTGGAAAAAGCATTTGAAGCATTTGATCCTAATGCAATAAGTAAGTGCAGGAGCAAGAACATGGGATTTATCGGGATGATCAAAATGGTTGCTTGCCTTGTTGCTTAGAGGAGTGACAATATCCGTCAGACGGATATTCGGTGGAATCCGGGGGAGCGGAGCCGACCGAAAGGAATGACAACAATCAATAACAAACATATGCAATCAAGATGATGCATGAGCATGGCATGAGGATGCAAGGTGGTATTTTATTATATCTAACATGTATTAGGTTTGAAGTTGATTTGAATCAAATTCAAATATCACTTCAAATGAGGTATTCTCGGATACCATTTTAATTGATTCGACCTGATGCTTAGATAAACTTGCTTTTAACATGCATGGGATGACATGTTAGGTTGCTGGTTTGTAATTGGGAAAGTGTTTGATCATGTCATTATAGTGAAATTTAAATATTTTCCTAATTCCATCTACAAAGTATTTATAAGAATTAACTTATTCATTAATCTACATGTTTGGGTTCAGTAACATTTTCAAACATGTGTGAAAATGACATATTCAGATTCGTTGAATTCTTTTGATACTTTTTCATATATAAATTATTTTCATTGGAGTTACAGATTAATTTCTATGAATTTTAGAAGTTTTAAACATTTCTGGAATTATTTTTATACTAGAAAACTCTTTACTGCATCAGCATGACATCAACAGGTCCAACTGGCCGTTGAAAGTCAAACCTGACCAGTGGGACCCACTGGTTAGTGACTCTGGTTAGTTTTAGATTAGAATTAATCTTAATTAGCTAATTAACCTCACTGGACCCACATCTCATTGACTTATTAGATTATTTGATTTTATTTTATTATTCCAGATTATCCAGAGGCTGGCCCCACACGTCAGTGGCTCAGGCCAGCTGAGATCCACCGGCGACAAGGTCGTCCTCGCCGACGGGGAGCCTCCGGCGACCACCAGTACGGTGGAGGGCATCGAAAACTCGCCTCCATCGACCAAACTCACGACAGAGACCATGGGGAGATCGGCCACTCGACGGCGCGCACGATCGGACAAACCCCAGGGGCTGGGGTGGCCGGAATCAATGCCGGCGACGAGCTTGGCGGCGACCAAGTTCGGCCATCGTCGAAGCCATCGATCACAGGGTCAAAACGCGCGGGGCTGGGCTCCTAAAGCATCTACGTGACGTCCTGAGGCTGCTGGTGGCCTCAGACGGACCAACCCTTCACCGGAGGGCTACTGGCGACGAGCTGCAGCGGCGGTCCTCGTCGGGCTCCGATGGAACTAGGCCTAGAGGAGGGGATCAACGGGGAAATCTTATGGGAAAGTTGCGCAAACTCACGAGGAGTGCAGAGGAGGGCTTAGACGGCTCGGGGAAGCACTGAGGGCGACGAATCGAGCAGAGCTTGCCGGTGGCCGAAGGTTGAAGACGACGCTGCCGTGGGCGTTGCAGGGCTCGGGGAGGCTTCGGCTTCTGCAGGGAGGACCAGCTCGTCGAGGCGGAGCTAACGGCACACTCGGGAGGAAGATCCTATGGATAGGGGCACGGGAAGCTCGAGCTCCTGTCAATGGCGGCAGTGGGGATCGGGAGAACCGAGAGGAGAGGGGGAAGAAGGAGCACGGGAATGGATAGCTACGTGCTCGGGGAGGTTATCCCCGTGCTTGCCAGCGCGAAGCGGCGGCCAGGCACGCAGAGAGCTGCATGGAGGCGCGCGGCGACGCGGCGGCCACCTCCTGCTCCTACTCGCGAGGAGGAAGACGACAGCGCTACTGGGCCTGGGCCGAGGTGAGCGACAGGCAGTTCCTTCCTCTATTTTTTTCTGTTTTGTTTCTGGTTTGCTAACTAATTGATTTGCTATTTATTTCAGCTCCAAAATAGTTTGTAAAACCTATTTGGAACACACGAGAATATTGGTTGGAATATATCCAACCATTCCTGGAGTTTTCAACATTTTTGAAAACTTAAAGTTTCTCATTTTAAGTTTTAAACTTGAAACCAGTAGCTTTTTGCATTTATTTAAAATGCCAAAAGTATAAAAGAAATGGTTTCCTTTATTGCTTATTTGTTTCCAAGAATTATCAAAAAGATTGAACTTTTCTTGAGGCCATTTTGGGTTCATTGATTTTAACTAGTTTGGAATTTCCTTTAATTTGAGAAGTGGCTAGGGTTTTTGAGTTTTCCTTCACCACTTACTTTATTCTTGTTGAAAATTTCCTAGATGCAATGCAAAGAAAACATGAGCACAAAGCTAACTTGATTAAGGTGTCAGGGATGTGACAAACTATTGGATAATCCTTATAACGGTTCAACTCATCCTGATTACCATTTGATATATGTCGATGAGATTTGCGGATTGTTTAAGTTTTAAGGTCTACCTGAAGACAAGGTTAAGAAGAAAAATTTCCCTTTATCTTTGGAAGGAAAAGCTCTAATGTGGTACAAGCTATTGGATGATATTGGATCTTGGGATTGGAAACACTTGAAGGTGGAATTTCATCAGAAGTTTTATCCTATGCATCTAATTCATCATCGTCAGAATTTTATTTACAATTTCTGGCCTCGTGAAGGAGACAGTATCGCTCAAGATTGGGGCAGGCTTAAATCTACGATGCACACTTGCCCCAACCATGAGCTCTCAAGAGAATTGATTATACAAAAAACTTATGCTCAACTTTCTCATTATGATGACACATTACTCGATTCTTGTGCTGTCGGTTCCTATATGAAGGACACTATTGAATTCAGATGGGATCTTCTGGAAAAATTAAATGCAACTCTAAAGATTGGGAACACGATGAAGGTAAAGAGTCGGGTATAAAGCTTAATTTCGATTGCTTTATATCTTTCATGGAAACTTATCCTCTTCGTGAGTTAAGCAATAAATATGGTCTTGACTGTGAGATAGTAGCTACTTTCTATGAATCTTTTGCTACCTATATTGTTCTTCCCAAGGAGAAGTGGTTTAAATATCATCCTCGCATTGAAAAATTACGTGAGGAACCTGTTAAAATTAAGAAGGAAGACATAATTTTTAACCATGTTGATCCAATTGTTCCTACTTCTTACATTGAGAAACCTCCTTGTCCTGTTAGGATTAGAGAACATGCTAAGGGTACAACAATGGTTAATAGAATTCTTGTTAGGACATCTAAACATTCTGAACAAATAAATGTTGAGCCTAATGTTGCTATAGTTAAAGATCTCCTAGTTGATAACACTGATGGGAAGGTTATTTACCTCTGTGATGAAGCTTCTAGAATTGCAAAACGTGTTAGAAACAAATGAGATAAACTTGATAAAAATAAACAAGTGATAGACACGCCTGTTATCTCAGTTAAAATTGGAGATCATTACAATCATGGCCTATGTGATATTGGTGCTAGTATTAGTGCTATACCTTTTACATTATATCAAGAAATTATGCATGATACAACACCTTCTTTGATTGAAGATATAGATGTCACTATTAAACTTGTAAACCGTGATACTGTTTCAGCACTTCGGATTGTTAGAGATGTTGAAGTCTTGTGTAGAAAAGTCTAGTACCCCATTGGTTTCTTACTACTTGGTTCAGAAAAAAATAACTTTTGTCCCTTCATATTCGGTAGACCTTTCTTGAATAATGTTGGTGCTGAAATTAATTGTGATACCAAGAAGGTCAAAGTTAGCTTTGGTGATATGTCTCATGAGTTTAATTTCTCCAAGTTTTGCACACAGCCCCATGAAAAAGAATTGCCTAATAAGGATGAAATAATTGGTGTTGCTTCTATTGTTATACCTCCTACCGGTCCACTAGAACAATATTTGCTAGACCATGAGAATGATACGCATATGAATGAAATGGATAAAATAGATAGGATACTCCTTGATCAACAACCTATCCTTAAGCACAACTTACCAGTTGAAATTTTAGGTGGTCCTCCTCCACCCAAAGGAGATCATGTGTTCGAGCTTAAGGCTTTACCTAATACATTGAAATATGCTTATCTTGGTGAAAAGAAGATATATCCTGTTATCATCAGTGCTAACCTTTCGGAGCTTGAAGAAGAGAGACTACTTAAAACTTTAAGGAAGAATAGGGCTTCTAATGGTTATACTTGTGACAGCCCGAGACCGACGCTCCACAAGATTCCCCTTTTATTCCGTTCTTGTCGTGTTGTTTGTTTGTCTGTCGCATTCGACATCGCATCATCCGCATTGCTTCAGCACCCCGTTGTTGCCAGTTTTCAGAACCTACATCCATTATTAGTTGTCGGTTCTCTCCGTGTTCGTCGTTGTCCGTTTTGAGCCCGACGACACACCCACGCGCCCGCAACATCGATAAAAAAATTGTTTTTAAATATGTTCGAAAAATATTCTTGGATTGGGTTGAAGCTTGGTGTCCGATCTTAATATAGTGTAGGTAGGACGCGTGCCAAATTTCGTCGTAATTGGAGTCCGTTTGATACCCGAACGGTCCACTGTGGTGACACCGTCTTCAGTTTATCATCAGACGGTTTTTGTTGTTTTAAACAATGTCGCCGGGCTAACCGTTTTCCCTCTCATCTCCACTTAACCTATTCTACACATCCCAACATCACCCACCTAGCCACCCCTCCGTTTCTGACCATCGGATCGCAATCCAATTGCTCGAAAATGGGCTAATTTCCCTAACCCTAACCCCCTTTCCCTATTTAAATAGCCCTCCATGCCTAATTGTGGCAACCAGACCCTACCCCGGGATCCGCGCCCCCTCAAACCCTAGCCCCACAGCTCTCCCACCTCCCCTAGCCGCCGCCAAGGCCCTGCAGTCCGGATCTGGCCCGCGCTCGACCGAATCGGGCCCGAGGAGCCCATGCTCACGCCACCGTCCTTCACGGACTTTGCCCCATGCGGGAGCTCCCTTGCCTCCTCGCCTCCGTTACACGTGACCTACTGCCTTGTCGGAGCTCCGCCGGAGCAGGCCAGGCGTCAGCCATGCCATTCCCTGCCGGAGTGCGCCACCGGTGCGCGCAACCACCGTAAGCCGCCAGCACCTTCCCTCCCGCGAGCCGGTCTGGATCGATCCAGATCCTGGCGCTCGTTGATCGGCCTGGTGGGACACCGCCCAGCGCCATCAACTGGCCCAGTTGGCCGCAATCCCAACTATGTCGTGGCCTGGCCGGCCCAACCTCCCGCGCGAGCCCGAGCCGGCCTCCACCACTTCGCCCCTCGGCCGAGCGCCTTTGAGCCGGCCCACCTCCAACAGTCGGCCTCCTCTCCTCCGAGCCGACCCGGGCTTGGCCAAAGGTGAGAAGCTCCCTGAGACCCTCTTGTCCTTCGCCGCTGTACATTTTTAGTTAAATGGCACCCATGCTCTAGTTCAACCCAGCCGTAGATTCGGCCCATTTAGTTTTTTTTAGGTTTTACGAATTTATTATTTCAGAAAAATGCATATTTTAAAACGTCTGTAGTTTTTAAACCGTGTGACCGATCGCGACAAGTTATATATGTAGACCATGTAGAATTTTGAGTAGAATAACATTTTCCAACTCGCGCATATTTAAAGCTGTTTAGCATGCTGTTTGCATCGGTTTGCATGTCTACGTGTTAGAAATAGTTTAGCTCGTAGTTATTTAACCGCACCTCCGTTGGAGATGAGCCATATATGTAAATGGACTAGAGAGACGAGAAGAATTACGTGAACCACTTTGTTTTGCCGTTTAACTAACATAAAATGTGATTAGGACAAATCTAGACAGATTTAGAAAGTAACGCGTGGGGTCGTTACGGAGATGCTATATGTCATTTCCGGCGTCATTTAAAATGCCTAGATATGTAGATCAATTAGTGCTTCAACACTTGCCATGTTTAAAAACATTTAATATTGTCGTGTAAATAAATGGGAATGAACTAAATAATTAAATGTGGTGTTCCGTCAATATGCAACTCGTTGCATATTGAGCTTCACTTAGTGTGTAGCATTTGACTGTGTGAATTACCATGCCATGCCTTGCATTTTGAAATTGATCATGCATCAAGTCGTGTATGTGCCGTGGTGAATATCATGTGTTGATTCTTGTTTCAGGTTTGCTTCGTCTCGATAGAGTTCCGCAAGTGTGTCGGATTGTGAGGATCCGTTCGACTACGTCGGTTCGCCTGCTTCACGGACTCGTTCTTCTTCCAATCGGGATCTCAGGCAATATGATCATTTCCCTAGATACCATTGCTATCAATGCCATGCTATTTGTCTCATTTCTGTCGCTATGTCTCGCTGCCTACCACTATTTAATATGCCTCCCAACATTGCCATGAAAACCTTCAACCTTCTACAACCTAGCAAACCACTGATTGGCTATGTTACCACTTGCTTAACCATGTGTCAGCATTGCTAGTTGCAGGTGCAGTTGCTTCCATGTGATAACATGGGTTCCTTGTTATATCACGATAATAATTTATATTTAAATTAATGCACCTATATACTTGGTAAAGGGTGGAAGGCTCGGCTTTCTAGCTTGGTGTTTTGTTCCACCTCTGCCGCCTTAGTTTCGACTACCGGTGCCATGTTCCATAAATTAGCGCTCCTAACAGGCTTGGGGTTGTTATGGGGACCCCCTTGACTTTGGTTTTGGGATAAAACTCATCTGGAAAGGCCCAACATTGGTACTACATTTGACTAATAACCTAATAAAATTGCATAGGGACTTTCTGGACCCCGTGGATAACTAATCAACCCCCTAGGCCAGTGCTCCGCATGAGTGTTGGTCCAAGCTGTCAACCGTCGGTGGCTACCAGGGGCAACTCTGTGATTGGCCTACCGAAATTTTGGACAATCCGTCGTGTCCTGCGAACAAGACATGTGGCTCCTATCGGGATCGTCGACACGTCGGGCGGCCTTGTTGGACTTGTTTTACGTTTCTCAAGAGTCTTGTGCGAGGCATTCCGAGGATGCTTTGGGTTATCTCGAGGTTGAGGTTTTCCAATAGGAACCTGAGGAGATCACGGGTTTTCCCTGATCAAGTCATTCCGTCACAGCGTGTGGTAGTTTGTGATGGACTAGTTGGATCACCCATGCAGGGTTAAATATTTTGGAAAGCCGTGCCCGCGGTTATGTGGCAATGTGGAAACTTTGTTTAACTTCCAGTTCTAGATAACGTGAAGTAAACTTAATTAAAAGTTGCCAACTGAGTGCATAACCATGACTGTCTCTTTCGTGAGCTCCTTCTCCGATCGAGGACACGGTGGGGTTATGTCTGACGTAAGTAGGTGTTCATGATCATTCATTTGAGCATCACTGTTATGCGTAGATCTTCTCCCTCTTTTATTCTGGTACTCGTAAGTTACCCACCTCAAATAAATGCTTAGTCGCGTACTGCAGCCTCACCAGTTAACCATACCCTACCCATTAAGCTTTGCTAGTCTTGATACCTTTGTAAATAAGATTACTGAGCCCCTCTAGCTCATAGATTACTACAACATCAGTTGCATGTACAGGTAAAGGGTTACTTGACGCGAGCGCGATGATTGTGCTTTGGAGTTTCTTCTTCTTCTTCTTCGATCTAGGATGGGCTCCAGGCCGACAGCCTTGGACAACAAGGATGGACGTCGTTCTTTTATCATTTGTTTTCGTCCGTAGTCGGACCGTGCTCTTCTTCATGATGATTGTATGTATTGTACTGATGTGACTCTGATGTAGCTTGTCGCGAGTGTAAGCCAACTCCTTATACTCATCTTTTCAGTACATGTACTTGTAACAATATCCATTCTTGCGAAATGACGAGATGCGTTTCTATCCCTGTCGAGGCCCTCGCGCAAAAATAAGGATAGGACCGCATCTTGGGTGTTACAAGTTGGTAATAGAGTTGTACCGACCTAGGAGCCCCCTTGATTGATCAAACACTGCCGAGTCGAGTCTAGTGAAAAACTACTTTGAGTCTAGTTATATATCGGAGAGTAGGATTCTTTTTTCTCCTCTTCTATGCTCTGGTGAGGAATCTTGACGTAATAATTTTGTTTCTTCTCCTCTTCTCACTCTATTTTTTTAGGATCACGTGGATATTTCTAGAATCTATATGATGCCGATGTGTCGGAGTTCTGACTTGGTGCCTACTGTTGTGTTGGTTTTATTTCGGGGAGTTGAGCTCCAAGGGATTCTTGAGCACATTGTTATCATTTAGATTTGTTAGTATCTGAGGACGGAGGATGTTCGAAATTTCTTCAATACTAGTAGTGACAAGATAATCCCGACATCCCTAGTACTGTTGTAGAGAGTTTGGGGGTACTACCATAGTTGGTATCATTGTGATTACGAGGGTCTAAGATAGATGAGGTTCCGAGATCTCTGGTAATGTGTTGACGGATGTGATACACTGGATGGGTAGTGTTATTGCTAGGAGTTGAGTGATGGATTTTACTCCATGTATCCGTGGACCCGATTGCATGACCAGAAAATTTCGGGAGTTCTTAGGTGGGAATTCAAGTAGTTACTTATAGGACAATCTTCCAACAGATGCATGATGTGAGGTTGGCGTTCGACATCTAGCAGATGCATTTGTTCACGGTCGTCTTACATCGGTTCTTGTTGTGTCTTAAGGAGGCCTTGTAGCTTGCTACGACTCGAGGACGCTTGGTATGTCGTGTGCACTGCCTTGTAAATGATGGTACTATAGGATCGAGCCCATGCGATCCTGTCCACGAAAATATCGAGCGAAATATGTGTCATGAATTTGTTCTGGCTTGTTTCATAAGTGTCATACTTTGTTTTGTTGGAGTATGGTAATTCGAGTTGCTTCGATGTCTAATGGTGATTTAATATGTTTTCCAAGAGGTGTTCTCATATTTTTATGGGAATGCAAATTGTTTTGCTCAATCAAGTTGTCTTTTCAATTCTTGTCAGCAGGAGTCGTCATATCAATTCTTTAAATCCGGTGTGCTTCTCTCCAATTTTGCAAGATCAATATCTAATTCTTTTCGGATTTCATCTCATCTCTCCCAAGTTATCTTTGTTTTTCCCTGCCCTCCCTCCCTTTTTCTCCAATGATTTTATTATCATCCAAGTGCCATTCTTTTCATCAATGCTTCCGCTCTCTTTTCTTCCATATTGTTTCCGGTGATTCATTGTGAAGATTCTCAGGAGTTATGAGTTCATCATTTTCATTCTTGTTCTCTTTTCGGTGAATTCTCGTTCAAGCCTCTCTTGTTATTCATCTCTCTCTTTTCTACCCGGAGTGCTGAAGATATCTCAGGAATTTCTTGTTTTCAATCCGTTCAATTATTTCGAGGTTCTCACCTCATCAAGTTTTCATTATACCAGTGCAATCTCTCTTTTCTAATCAGTTGTTTCAATGGGGGTTTATTTTGAGTGGGCCCATGACCCACAGGTGTTCACAGGATCTTATCTGGCTCTTCTAATCTTTCCCGGAGATCTCTAATTGTTTCGAATCATGACATAAGTATGTATTCCATCAATCATATTCCTTCTCCAAGATTGCTTCAAAATTAATTTCCTTCATTGGCTAAACTTTTCCTTATTCATTTCTTCCAAAGTTTCTCAGTTATTCTTGGTGGTGTTCTCCTCATCATTTTTAAGCTTGGAAGACCGAAGGAGTGTTTCTCTCAAATCTTGGTCCATTTTCCTGAAGATTCATCATTTCAGCTTTGTGTTATCATCTATAATTGTTCTTGATCATAGGAAATCCCTTTCTTGTTATCCGGTGCATTTCAGATTTGTTTTATTCTCAATCCTCCGAAGGCCATCATTTCAGAAGTTTTCTTCGTTCTCATCTTTCAGCTTTCATTCCCAAATTCTTCTCAATTGTTGTGTGTTCGTTCGTCTCTCAATTATTTTAGTGCCTCATTCAAGTTTTCTGTTAGGCGGCTCAAGATCTATACATTCTCAAGGTGTTCTTCAAGAATTTTTTGGAAGAACCCCAAGTATTCTTTCTCTTGAATTTCAAAGAGCAATTCTTTCTCCTTTATCCTTTGAGGTGGTATGATAGCATTCTAGTTAGTGGAGGAGTCTCGAAGAGAATGTGTTGCAAGAATTAATACGTAAACCCACCGATTCTATGATCATGAGATATTTTCAAACCCATGGTTTCTTCAGTGAGCTATCTTGGTTTAGATCTAACCTAAAGCTTTTCCTAAGGATGGTTTCTAGCATGGTTCTTGTCATTAATCCAAGTTCTCAATGTATCCTCTTGGTGAAAGAAGTCACGCATATCTTGTTGCTTCCAAGCAATATTTGTTTCTATTAGTGGCTGGTTGTCACCTCATTATTTTGAAATGGTTTCCATAGGCCCACTACAAGCTTGTTCCTTTCGTTGTTGGTTTTCCAACAACTCCGTTCAATCCTTATTCTAGGTACTTCTCAAATTCAATCGTGATGGAAATTTTCATCTTCTACTCCATTCCTTCTTCTCAGTGATTTAGTTTCCATTCTCTTGTTCCAGAGTTGTTGTGGTGTTGCTCTCCTTAGTCAATAATGTTGTCTTGTCAAGTTCGTGTTCTTTCCTTGCTTATAGATCTAGTTGCTTTGTTGTGGATCTTCTCAAGATCTTTCCGTCTTATAAATTTTTGTCCCCTTTTCCTACCGCAGTGCTGCTGAAATTTTGTGTGAATTCTTGCTTGTTTCTCAAATCATTCTTCATCTCTTTTTAACCTTCAAGGATCATTGGTTTCACTTGTTTTATAAAGAAGCGACTAAGTTTTACCTCTTGCTCTTCTCTTCCTCTTCCCCCTTTCCGTTCTTATGATGAGTCTCGCTGCTGATTTTAGGATTCCCGAGACAATATTTTCTTTCCATGATGGGGAGTCTATGCCGTGGAGGATGGAGGACATCCCAACTACATCACCACCACCTTAACCTAAGGACGACGCTTGGGTATGGGAACCACCCTTGGCTTGTCCCTAGCTTGCGGAAGGTGCCCCTGTATCGTATCAGCATCACTTTTACCACCATTATCTATCTTAGTTAGATCTTTAGTTATATCGTGATTTAGAGAAATAACATTTCAGAATTGCTTTGTTTATTTTTTTTAAATCTATCTATCCTTGTAACCGAGTGTGAGAGTTATATAATAAGGATTAGTTGAGTTTGTGTGCTTCACTTGTACGCACCCATCATCATAGAATTAAAATAAAATAAATAGGAATATGATATGTTTATATCACGAGGAGTAATGACTTCACATAGAAAAGGCTATAAGTGATAAAAGTTGATGATAGTAAACTATGACACCCCGAATGTAATGACCTACAGTGATCATCATCAAGGGACTAATCATTTTGCCTAATTAGTGTTGAACATCTTGGTTCAAACCTCATTTCAAATTCCACTTTGAATTCAAATTCAAATATTAAGTGTGAAACAAATGCTCACAAAAATGAAACTAAAATGTCCATCATGTGGCAATTATTCCATAACAAATTATGGCATAGAACTAGCTTTTATAAAGTATTTTAGCGTCTCAAAACAATTGAATCACATGCCACACAATTATTTAAATTCCTTTCAAATTATATGAATTACAAACTTTCCCAATTGGTCCTCAAATTTTTTTGTGACCGAGGATATAAATGCATTATAATTATTGGGCTAAACTCCATATTTTTACAAAGTGTTTTGCTTCTAGAATGAAAGCAAATAGTAGTTGTTAAATAGAAAGCGGATTTATAAAGCAATAAAAGGAAAAGAGCGCACCCCCTAGTGTAGGCCCTCGGCCTTAGCACAACTGTCCCTCGAGCTGGCCCACCTGCCCCCGATCCCTAACCTCCTCCTACACCGGAAAAAGGGGTGGCGTGGTGGCCTTCCGGCCGGCGAGGGCATTGTGTCGGCCATTCGCCAGACCGCCACCTCCTACTTAATCACCGATGAGCCACCCCTGCGGAACACTAAATACCTCACCCATCATACCCCTATTCTTCGCCCCTCTGCCCCGAGCTTGACCTCGGGCACGACGAGCGACCCGCTCCCGGCGCCCCTGCCCGGTCGTCACCACCGCTGCCAACGGCCTCCACGCCAACCGAAATGATGTCTAGGAGGCGCCTCGTCATCATCTTCGTCGCCTACAAGCCCGAGTTCGAGCTGGACCTCACCGAGCCACGAGATCGACCTTCTTCTCCAGCTCCGGTTGCTGTCGCGTGCACCGTCGATTTGCACCTCCGACGCCGCCCCAGCTGGCCTAAGTTCGCCATCGGGCCTGGCCCCTGGTGGCCGCCGGTTGACCCAGCGAGTGTCCCCTCCTCTAATCAGTGGGGCGGGGCTAAACCCCAGTATTTTAGGCCTACCCCCCACACAGTTTGTGACCCAGGGGGCCGACACCCTTGTTATAGGAAAAAGAAAAGAAAAAAGGGAAAATAATAATTAAAGTGACTAATTAATTAGTGAATTAGTTAACTTAAATAAATATAATTAATTAACCTACCTAATTTACAAATTAATGTGTTAATTAGTTATATGAGGGGACGACATGGGACCACACCCCGTGTTAAGCAGTCAAATTTGACTGGTCAACTGGGACCTCGGGACCCACTTTCAGCCAGGGGGTGAAACGTTGTGTGCACTTTGCTGGGTGCACATAGCATTTTACTTTTTAATTTGAAATTAAATTAATTCTAGAATATTATTAGAACTTTGAAAATTCGTATTAAATAATCCGTAACTCGAATAAAAATATTTTATACATGAAAGTTGTTCAGAAAAATCCCATGAATCAGAATATGGTGTCCGTGCATGTCTCACATGCTCCTAGCATGTTGAACATGGACATTTGGCGTTAGGATCATGTGTGAGGTAGTAGCCAAAGACCCGAGAAATATCATCATATATTCTCCCGCCTCGTCCATTATGTGTGGTACCGCGTTAACTCAACCCGAGCACATCATCTTATCATGTCACACATCCCAATGCATTTTTCTATTTATTTATTGTTTCTTCCCCTCTCTCTTTGGTAGACCTCAAAACTGACACCACTTCTGTCGAGTACGACTACAGTGTCGACGACCCCTCCTTCTCGACCGAGCTTCCAAGCAAGAATTCCCCCTCATTGATCATTCCGACGTCGCCTGCTCTTTTCTCTCTACTTCTTTCATTAGAGTAGTGTAGTTGTTACTGCTTATCGGGTTGATCCTATACGGCTACATATCATGTCCTTGCTACTATTGTTGATACTCTTACCTATTATCCTAAATGCCTAGTATAGGTTGCTAGTATTCCATCAGTGGCTGTACAACTTTGTCTGTCAGCTATGTTATACTATCGGGTCATGAACCCCTAAGGGAGGTGATCACGGGTATATATATACATACTATAAATGATACTTGATGTGACTAAAGTCGGATCGTCTCGTAGAGTACCCGCGAGTGATTCATCGACAGGGGATTGAAAGTACGTTACCACGCCCCCCCCCCCCGTGTGGATCTTTGTGGCGGAGCGACACGGCAGGTTGAGACTGCCAAGAAGAGAGGTGGTCCTCGTCCCTGGTTGTTGTCTGCGGTTATTTCATAATAGCACGCTTATCGAGTTCGGGTATTTGATCGGAGTTGGTCGATTGACCTGTATGCACTAACCTTCACGCGGGAACAACTATGGGTACTCAGCATTGTTGTATCAGTCGAAGCTCTTCCGACGTCAGCATTGGAGCGGCACGCGCCCGAGTGGTCCGCATAAGCACCTGCCTTGTAAATGAGGTTGCTAGGACTAATCTCGGGCGCCCACGAAACATGCAAGAGGGCAATGGGAGACGGGCCCAAAACCCCTGCGTGCATAGGATTTAGTCTGGTGGGCTGGCCTCTTTGTTGAGTCTAGGTGGGGATACGATGTGTTGATGTCTCGAGGCTGGTCATGACCCATGAATGTGTGTGTGGTGAGAGGTATCAAGCATGTTGGGAAATGTGGTGCACCCATGCGGGGATGAATTAACTATTCGAATAGCCGTGTCCATGGTAAAAAGACGATTTGGAGTTGTATTCCAACCTCTTACAATTAAAACTGAATACTTAATAACATACACCAAGATAAGTGACAAATACAACTCGGCGATTGATGTCTACGGACGCTTCTATTCTTGTAGACTACGTTGGATGGCGTAAGATTTATCTAACTCAGGGAAGTAGAGGTTGAAGATGGTCTCTCTCAAGCAACCCTGCAATTAAGATAAAAGAAGTCTCTTGTGTCCCCAACGCACCTAATACAATTGTGAGTTGTGTATGTGCACTAGTTCGGCGAATAGATGTTAAAATGCAAGTGATATGGATGGTGAAACAAGGTATTGTAAATATAAAATAAAAATGGCAGTAAGGTAGCAAGTGACAAAAGTGAGCATAAACGGTGTAACAATGGTGAGAAACGAGGCCTAGGCTTCATACTTTCACTAGTGGCAACTCCCAACAACATTAACATAGCCTAATCACATGATATTTCCACTAAAACATGCAATGGTGATGTACTCGGAGGTCATTCCTTTGTGATCAAGAGAGGACGAGAATTATGTAGGGCTACAAAAGCACACCTCATAGTTCGTAGTTCTCATCTATGGATTTCCCAATGCCACCTCGCCCATCCAAAGAGAGTACCACAATTACCACAACGTATCTCAAGGATAGTCAAAGACAAGCACCAAGATACTCTCAATCTTCAACCAATTCACAAAAGAGGAAATCACTCATGAAAATATTCTTCTAATCCATGTCGAATAGACCGCTGTCACCATGGTCTCGGGGATTATACTAGATAAGATCAAGTAAGTACATCAATCCAATAGATAGAAGAAGGGGAAACATCATGGGATCACCTTAGATTAACATAGCCTATAATCACAATCAAGATCACATCATCGGAGAGAGATGACCACATAGCTACACGTAGAAGACCTCAGCCCCGAGGGCGACTACTCACACATGGCCATGGTGAGCAACAGGTTGATGGAGAGGTGCAGCCCAGAGAGGAGACGGCGGCCGACGGTGGCTACGACGGCAGCCATGGACCTTGCCCCCATTCATCCTTGGAGATAGTGCTGTTATGGAGGTTGTTCTCCATGCCAAGGCGGCTATGTGGGAGGAGGAAATCTCGTAGCTCTTCGTGGCCCTCCAGAAATCAGGTTTTCCCTCTCCTTATATGAGTCGGGAGGATCATCCTTGGCCCTTCAATGGATTCCCCTTTGATACAAGGGCTCTTGGGCACCTATAGAACCTTCCTAGGAACCCCTCTGAGCCCTAATGATGTCCCCAAGTCGTGGCTTGGCCGAATCCATCTAATATGGTAAGAGTTGGACTCAATCACATCACTGATTTCCGTAATCCTATAATCTGATATTTGTCCTCCAGTAAAACGGGATTTTCTTGAGTGTCCGAACTTCAAATGGGCCGAATTATATGTCTAGAATTATCAGCATAAAATTCCCCACAACTTTTGCATATATTATTTGTCTATTTGACATCATCTTTTAGGCGGAAACAAACAATCTCTAAAATCCGTAGGCGGGACCGATTTCAAGAAAGTTAGAGTCCCACTCCAACAAGGTTTCCTTTTCTATTTTCGATAGTTCCTACACATCAAAGTGCAAAACTAGAACATTGTGCACTTTTACAACTATTAGTAGGTTAGTCTAAATAAATCATAAACTTAATATAAAAATAATTATCAAAAGCATAAAAATAGCATGAAAAACCATCAAAAATTATAGATATGTTTTGGACGTATCAACGATCGTTCTTTCTCAAGTTGAACATGAGAGGATCTCCTTTTAGGCTTATTGCTATACGTTGATACTTGTTACTATAAAATATGTTCTCTTGTCATGATGGAAGATGATGGCTGATAGAAGCGTAGTCTTCGACATGACTAGCTTTCCCCCCATTATTCCCGCATTCAGCACTTTAGTCCACACATACTACCCCTTTCATTTGATACCAATGAATATGTAGTTTAGACCTGATGTAAGTCTCGTGAGTACTTTCGATGAGTACTCACGGTCACTTCGCTATCTTTTCAAGTTTTGTTTTTCTACTCGATTGCAGCGATCAGATGGAGGATCCTAGGAGCTAGATGCTACCGCGAACGACTTCTACTACCCCGACGGAGCCTACTACTACGTGGAGTCTGCGAATGACCAGGAGTAGTTAGGAGGCACCCAGGCAGGAGGTCTTGCCTTTTCAAGAGATGTATCTAATGTGCTAGTCTTCTTAAAGCAATTTTTTTTACTTAATGTATGTACTCAGACATTTTTGCTTCCGCTGACTGTTGTATTCAAGCCCTCCTATCCTGGCTTGTAATATATACCTTAATGTGTCCTGAGTTGTGTTGTGATATTGATTAGTGAGTCCTTGAGCTTGATCGTACATGTTTACGTGTATTATTAGTGTACGATCAAATCAAGGGCGTCACAATTTTCTATCAGAGCCGACTGCGTGTAGGTAGTCAGTTTTCCAACTCCTGGACCGAAGTGGAGTATAGTCTTTAAACACTTTTAATAACATGGTTATGTGGCATACTAATACGCCCATTTTGCATCATTAATCTTTATTGATATTTGTTTTATTACTGTTCATTCCTCTATGTTATTATGAAATTCTTATGCCTCTTCTCTCTGAATATGCAAGGTACATCACGAAGAGGGAAGTATCAGGAAACTTGAATTCTCGACCGAGAACCGAAAAAGGCAGAAAAATCAAGTCGCTCCAAATGACCTAAAACTTCACGGAGATTATTTATGGAATATATAAGAATTATTGTGCTGAAATATACTGAAGAGGGGCAGCCCGCTGGGCACAAGACAACAGGGCTCGCCCTAGCCGCACCCTAATGACTTGTGGGGCCCCTGTTGGTCCTCCGACGCCCCTCTTCTCCTATATGGTTGGTTTTACCCTAGAAAAAACAAGACATAACTTTCGGGATGAAGCACCACCATCTCGAGGTGAAAACCTCGGCAGAGACCCTTTTGCTCTCCGACAAAGAGATTCTGCACCGAGAATGTAACGCCCCGGACACACCCGTCGGTGGTCGTTACTCCTGGCGGGATATAGCCTAGCCCCATAGATCAATACTGGTATTTTTTGTGCACTTTGTCCTCACTCATGTGCACCCGGGATCCACTTCCCGGTCGGTCACCCATCCTAGAACAACTCGGCCACATGAGCGTTCCCTCTTGGCACAAACGTCCGTGCATCCAGTCCAGTACATGTGCCATGCCGTGTGCCACGACAGGTCACAAACGTCGTGAATAACATGACCATACACCTGTACGCAAACATCCATGTAACCACGAGGGTCGACTCTGGTACCAACTTGTAATGCCCCAGACACACACGTCGGCGGTTGTTACTCCTGGCGGGATCTAGACTGGCCCCACATATCAATACTAGTCTTTTCTGCGCACTTTGTCCTCACTCATGCGCACCCGGGATCAACTTCCTGGTCGGTCACCCATCCTAGAACTACTCCAAGTCGAGCACGCTTATCCTGGGAGTTTTGCTCTAATGGGCTCCAATAAAAGAAGGAATTCCTTATTGATATGAGTAGTATATCATCCCTAATAAGCCACACTATCACATCGAATTGACCTCCCGGAGGCAAAGTCAAAGCAATCATCATCACCAACGCTTCCTCCTTTGTGAGAGGACCAATCTTCATCGACATCTTCACCAGCACCATCTCATCTCCAACCCTAGTTCATCTCGTGTATTCAATCTTTGTCTCAAAACCTCACATTGGTACCTCTGGTTTGCTAGTTGTGTTAATTACATCTTGTAGTTCATGGTAGTTGGATTACTTGTTGGAAGACATTATGTTCAGATCCTTGATCATCATTATTATACCTCTGATGTTGAACATGTTGATGAAGTGTGATTTGTTACTATTGTTCGTAAGTAATCATATAAAGTTGGTATTCGTTCAATATTTTGATGATATGTATGTTGTTACTTCCTTTAGTGGTGTCATGTGAAAGTCGACTACGTGACACTTCACCATGTTATGGGCCTAAGGTAAGTCACTCTGGAGTAACAAGTAGATGATGGTTTGCGATAGTGATAGAAGTTTAAACCCCAGTTTATGTGTTGCTTGATAAGGGGTGATTTGGTTCCAGATGTTTCATGCTATGGTTAGATTTATCTTAATTCTTATGTCATAGTTGCGGATACTTGCGAGAGAAATTAATAATAATTATGTTTTTAATTCAAGTAAGAACAACACCTTAGCACCGGTCAACCCACATATCAAATTATCAAAGTAGTGAAGACGAATCAACTCAATATGATGAACATGACTAGACAGAGATTCCCATGTCTCCTCGAGAGCACTTGCTTTATATAAGAGTACTTTCAGGCCTATCATTTGCTATAAAAATGATTGGGCTACCTTGATGCACCATTTTTACTATTGCTACTTGTCACCGGTTATGAATTATCTTGCTACAAAACTATCTATCACTACTACTTACAACACTTGTAGAGAATACCTTGCTAAAAATTGCTTACCATTTCCTTCTGCTCCTCATTGGGTTCAACACTCTTACTTATTGAAAGGAATACTATTGGTCCCCTATACTTGTAGGTCATCGAGACTCTTTTCTAGTGCCATTGCCGGGTAGTGAAGCGCCTTTGGTAAGTGGAAATTGGTAAGGAAATATTTTCTATACGTGCTGAAATTTACTGTTGCTTGTTACTATGAACGGTCACCCCTTGAGTGGCTTGTTCGGGCCATCTTCGCCTCAAATGGAAGTTGAGGAAATTGTTCCTCAACCTACTGAACCTACTTAAAATATTTATTATGACACTCCTTCGGGTATGGCAGAGAAATTGTTGACTAATCCTCATAACAGTTCAACTTATCCTTATTACAATTTAACATATGTCGATGGGATTTGTGGATTGTTTAAGTTTTCAGGTCTACATGGAGATAAAGTCAAGAAGAAAGTTTTGCCTTTATCTTTGGAGGGAAAAGCAGTACTTTGGTATAGGCTATTGGATGATATTGGATCATGGTATTGGAATCGCTTGAAACTAGAATTTCATCACAAGTTTTATCCTATGGATTTGAGTCATCATGATCGGAATTTTATTTGTAATTGTGGGCCTCGTCAAGGAGAAAGCATCGCTCGAGCTTGGGGGAGGCTTAAATCTATGATAAGCACTTGCCCCAACCATGAGCTCTCAAGAGAATTTGTCATAAATAATTTCTATGCTCGACTTTCTCATGAAGATCAAACATTGCTCGACGCTTGTGCGGTCGGTTCCTATATGAAGGAGACTACTGAATTCAGATGGAATCTTCTAGAAAAGATTAAAAAAACTCCGAAAATTGGGAACCCGATAGAGGTAAGTTATCTGGTATAAAATTCAATTTTGATTGTGTTAAATCTTTCATGGAAACTTCTCCTTTTCAAGAGTTTAGCAATAAAGTGGTTTACATTCCATCCTCCTATTGAGAAGTTACATGGTGAACTTGTTGAAATAAAGAAGGAAGAAATAACTATTAACAATGTAGACCCATTTGTTCCTACTGCTTACATTGAGAAACCCCCTTTTCCTGTTAAGATCGAAGAGCATGCTAAGGCTACAATAGTTGTTCATAAAAGTCATGTTAGGACACCTAAACCTTCTGAGAAGATAAATGTTGATCTTAGGGTCGGTATGGTTAAAGATCTCCTAGCTGATAACATTGATGGACAAGTTATTTACCTCTTCGATGAAGACGCTAGAATTGCAAAGCCGGTTAGAAATAAACAAGCGAAACTTGATAAAAATAAACTAGTGGTAGGCACACCTGTTATGTGGGTTAAGATAGGAGAACATTTCTACCACGGCCTATGTGATATAGGTGCCAGTATTAATGTGTTGTTGCACCAAATATTGGGCCTTTGATGCCCCGTACTGGTGCACGGGTAGTCAGAGTCCCGCCCGCGGGAGACTACCATGAAGGCACCCGAAGTCTCATGCCCGAAGACCGACAGCATCGACCCCGGCAAGCCCCTTCGCCGAGGGAAGGCAGCAAGTCCCCGACAAGCTCCTTGTCTGGAGAGCTGCCAATGCTCCAACACACCTCATCCCCGACAAGACACCAACGCACCCTTGTGCCAGCGCAACAGCCAGTGCCCCCTAGCCAGTTGATATGTGTCGTTCCGATCGATGCATGTCGAGCAGAACTTGGGAGCACAGTGCCGATGGGACACACCCTTGTCCCATCTTTGGGTCACCTGATGAAGTAGTAAATGCATGTGCTAAGACGCCAGAAGCACTGTAACGCACTATGCGACTTGTGGGTGCACTATTTTATTGTGCACCTCATGAGAACCATGTGCAGCCACTGTTGGAGACCCCTTTGACCTACAAAAGGAGGCCCTGGGAATGCACATAGGGAGGTTAGCAAGTTAGAGAACATACGCTTAGCAGCTCATCACCTTTACATTATAAACACGAAGCAAGGGTAGGGATTTACGGCTCTAAGCGGCCCGAACATGGGTAAAACGATCGTTCCCCGACCTCTCTGTCTGCTCTTGGTGCATCCGCCTCCCCCACCAAACCACAAGGGATTCCTAGGTCCCATAGTTGTTCGTATCCCACTACATCTTTGGCGCGCCAGGTAGGGGGAGAGACGTTGCGCTAATCTGACCTAGTGGCTGTTGCTCCAGCTTTCGACATCATCGACGCCATGCCTCCCAAGAGAAGGGTTGCAACGACGACCGACCCACCCGCACCTGATATGCCTCCCAAGGCGGGAATGGCTGGAGGAAGTGGAGGTCGTGAGCCTCCTCGACACTCCGGTGACCAGACACACGCGAGCGGTGCTGTCTGTGGCCCCAACGATCGTTCCCGCACTGATGCGTCTGGAGATGGAGTTGAGCGGCCCACGGGCAGCGCAGCAAACTCCAGGGAAGGGTGGGAACCCTCTCAGGCGCCCTCTCATGCACCCTCACCCGCGCACAAGCCACGACCCTACCAGGCCGCGCGTCTCCGGGGGAAATCCCCGGTGCACGCCTCCGGAAGAAATCCCCTGTGCACCCCTCTCAGGATGCCCAGGGTCGAATCATGCGTCCAGAGGCGGGGGGAAGTGCCTCGCATGCTCGGGATCGCTATGGCGGAAGCGCTGGCCAGAGCGCAGATGCTTCCGGATTAACCCCCAGAAGAAAACATGCGCGATGAACGGAGAACCATGATCCAGAGCCTCATTGCCCACACAAATGGCGACGGGCCGCAGCAGGGAGCAACCTCGGGACAACCGTCCGCCGAGCCAATCCGCACCCATGGCGAAAAGGCCGCAGGCGGAATGGCCATGGTGCACTCGCTTGACCAACAGCAGCGACGCCAACCACCTCCGTGAGTCAATGTCTATGATGACTCACATCATCGTCCGATCCACGAACCCACTGCGATCAGCGACCAGTCCTCGAGGAAAGACACAGAGAAGATGCCCATACATGGATTGAATGCAACAGGCAGGCGCGCCATCAATCAGGTAAGCACGTTGGGACCATCGTCGACGCGCCATCACCTGGGTATCCTGCGGACCTACCTTATGAGGTGGGTTGCCCAACGTTTACTCGAGAGCTGAGACGAGTCTAGTGGCCCAGCTCCCGCATGTTCAAGCCGAAGATCCCAGAAAAGTACGATGGCAAGACCCATTCGTTCGAGTTCCTGAGCATCTACAACATTGCGATGCAGGCTGCCGGGGGCCGGGACGACAAGATACTTGCCAACTACTTTTTGTTGGTGCTCAAGCCCAACGTTAGATCGTGGTTAATGCACTTGCCCAAAACTCCATTTCTTCTTGGGCGGAATTGTTCCACGATTTCGTTGGCGCCTTAACGGGTGTCCATCAGGCTCCTGGCCAGGAAAGCGACCTCGAAATCATTCCCCAGAAGGAAGGCGAGACTCTGCGCAAATACATCCAGAGGTTCAGCCGCATCCAGCACAACATTCTAGATGTCCACCCTGCTGCCTTCATCAGCGCGTTCCACCAGAATGTACGCAACCGCCAAATGCGTGAGGAGATGGCGATGAAAAACATCTGGAATGTCGCCGAGCTCTATGCTCTGACCGACAAGTGTGCGAGGGCTAAAGAAGGTCGAAGGATCCCCGACGAGGATCCAGGCGCAGAAACCAACTCCTAAGAGGAGGGCCCCGCCACCCCATCCAAGAGGAGCCGACGCAGGAAGCCCAAGAGCAAAGTTGTGTTTGCTGACGAGGGGTCCGACAACCCTGACACTGCCATGAAGGCCAAAACTGACGCCCCCGGCAAGGACACTACTGGGCACACTCCTAGCCAGGCCTTGGTGGCTGCCGACAAGCTGGAGGGCTC
The DNA here is from genome assembly GCF_904849725.1 of Hordeum vulgare subsp. vulgare. Taxonomy (NCBI): domain Eukaryota; kingdom Viridiplantae; phylum Streptophyta; class Magnoliopsida; order Poales; family Poaceae; genus Hordeum; species Hordeum vulgare. The sequence continues at coordinate 246,326,797 of NC_058522.1, forward strand.
CAACAAGCAATACCGCAAGATCCACCGCACCAAGGAACACTATGTCCAGAACTGCCCGCAAGTGGAGCAACTTGTCGAGAAACAAAAGGCCAAAAACAAGATGCGGGACTATGAGAAGGCCGAGGAGAGTGCTGAAGGATCCGGGAAGCAGAGAGGTAGCCGCCGTGGCAGGGCAAAACCGAGGAAGGAGAAACCTTCCTGTGGCCTCGACAAGCGAAAGGAAGAGGAGGAAGATGACGGTAGCTAGGAGGAAGATGGGTCGAGTGATCAGGAGTTCCAGAAGGCTACGGACATGATGTGCGTCGATGGGGGCGCCTCACTGCACTCTTCCCACGACCGCCTTAAAAGGTGGGCTCGTGAAGTGATTGCAGCAGAGCCCTCCATCAACGCCCGCAAGCTGCTGAAACGGTCCCACACGCCCATCATCTTTGACACCGAGGACCACCCTGATCACACAACAGCGGTCGGGTGCTTGCCGTTGTTGGTTTCACCAAAAATCCGCAAGCTCAAGGTTACACAAATGCTGGTTGACAGTGGGGCCGGCATGAATACGATCTCACCTGATGTGACCAAGAGGTTGCAAATTCCCGATGAGGATCTTGAGGAGACATGAGCATTCTAAGGGATTGGTCCCAGGAAGATCAAGCCGAAAGGGAAGGTCACGCTGCCGGTAACATTCGGCGGTGACATGAACTACAGGATGGAGAAAGTCGTCTTCGACGTCGCAGAGATTCCATTGGGATATAATGGAATCCTTGGCCGCCCAGCGCTGGCCAAGTTTATGGCCACATCGCATTACACTTACAACACGGTGAAGATGCCCGGGCGAATAGACGTCCTCGTCATCAACACCGACAAGAAGGATGTGCTTGTCCGCATCGACTAGCTCTACCGGCAAGCTATTACAGCGCCCGCCGCCAAGGCACCCGCTCCTGCCACTAGATGTGGAGAAAAGAAGAAGGTCGACAAGAAGACCTCTTTGGAGTGCTGCGTGGCCGTCGACGACCTGCTCGAAAACTCCAGTTCCAGGGGCAAGAATTCCAAGGCTGCTCCACCGGAGATCAAGAAGGTGCCCACCAGAGAGGATGGCACGGGGGGAACTTTCACCATAAGTTCCACCCTCGACCGCAAATAGGAATGTGCGCTCATTGCCTTCCTGCGGGCGAATCTTGATGTGTTTGCATGTCAACCATTTGATATCCCCGGAGTTCCGAGGACGGTAATCGAGTACCACCTTACCGTCTGCCCTCATGCGCAACCCGTCAATCAGAAGGTTCAGAAGCAAGCGTTGGAACACTAGGAGTTCATTGCTGAGGAGATTAAGAAGTTAGAGGCGGCAGGTTTGGTTAGGGGGGTCAACCATCCTACATGGTTTGCCAATCCGGTAGAGGTTTGTAAGGCGAATGGCAAATGGAGGCTATGTATCGAATTTACTGATGTCAATAAAGCATGCCCAAAAGATCCCTTCCCTTGTTGCACATCGACCAGATTGTGGACTCCACGACCGGCTGTGACCTGTTGTGATTCCTAGACGCATATTCTGGCTACCATCAGATCTTCATGGCAGAGGAAGATGAAGAAAAGACCGTGTTTATCACCCCTTGTGGCACGTACTACTTCGTGTGTATGCCCTTCGGGTTGAAGAACGTCGGGTCCACATTTGCAAGAGCAATCCAGATTAGTTCTGAGCCAGAACTCCATAGGAATATGGAGGCTTACATGGATGATATAGTGGTCAAAACAAAAGACAAACCAACACTCATACAACATCTGGAGGAAACATTCAACAACCTGCGCAAGATCAATTTGAAGCTCAACCCTGAGAAATGCGTGTACGGCGTTCCTTCCGGCAAGCTCCTCGGGTTCTTTGTGTCCCAGTGTGGGATTGAAGCGAACCCCGACAATATCAAGGCTATAGAACAGATTGAGGCCCCCAAGCGCGTCAAGGATGTGCGCCGCCTTGCTCGCTGCATGGATGCTCTGGGGAGGTTCATCTCCAAGTCTGCTGAGCCTGAGCGCGCCCTGCCCTTGTTCAAAATCTTGAAGAAGGCAGGTCCTATGAAATGGACTCCGCACGCGGAGGCAACACTGCAAAACCTCACGAGGTACCTCTCCCCTGCACCAACACTTGTCACACCTAAACCACATGAACTGTTTCTGCTATATTTGGCGGGAACCAACCAGGTGGTTAGTGTTGCGTTAGTGGCGCAGAGAGAAGACAACGAAGAGACATCAGCAGAGGCAGTACAGTCAGGCGCTGGGCAGCCATGCAGAAAACCAAGCCAAGCAGTGTCCAAAGCCAACAAATATGGGTCTGGCCAGTGTATATAGAAGAAGAAGGTGGTACATCGCCCAGTGTATTTTGTCAGCTCCCTCCTACAGGGAGCTAGGTCGAGATATTCTGGAGTACAGAAGTTGCTCTTCGGCCTCCTCATGGCCTCCAGGAAGCTGCACCACTACTTCCAAGTACAGGAGATCACCGTTGTCACCCGCTTCCCGCTGCAACGTTTCCTACGGAATCACGAGGCAACCGGCAGGATCATGGAATGGGCTATGGAACTCTCCAGCTTTGACCTCAAATTTGAAAGCACCGCAACAATCTAGAGCAGAGCCTTAGCGGAGCTCATTGCAGAATGGACCCCGACGCCAAACGAAGAAATCCAAGAGACAACTCTCCCCGACAGGGAAACAAGTCAGGAATGGGTCATATACTTTGATGGAGCTTTCTCACTTCAAGGTGCTGGTGCCGACGTACTGCTTGTCGCGCCCATTGGAGAGCACCTCAAGTACATAATACAGATGCAATTTCCCTGGGAGAAGTCAACAAACAGCACCACCGAGTATGAAGGCCTGCTTGCGGGCCTCTGGATCGCGGCAGACCTTGGAATAAAGAAGCTCATCGTCAGAGGCGATTCGAAGCTTGTTGTCCGGCAAGTAAACAAACAATATCACAACCCATTGATGGAATCCTATGTACATGAAGGGAGGAAGATCGAAGAACGCTTTGATGGTCTGCAAACAGAAAACGTCCCAAGTGCTGAAAACACCATTGCCGATGACCTGTCAAAGCGTGTTGCCCTTAAGTTACCTGTGGAACTAGGGACTTTTGTGCTCCGCCTAACTCAACCAACTGTGGCACCATCTGCAAGACCAGATAAAAGAAGGAAGCTAAACTCCAGCCAATACTTTCTTGCGGAGCTGCTAGAAGCTACCGACAAGAACCTTGCTGGCGAGGAAGTTGCCGGGGACAACACTAAGCTTGCCGGGGGGCACGAGAATCCACTAGAACCTCAGGTCCTTGCCATTCAGACAAATGCTCCCACTGCGGAAGACATGTGTTTGGTCCTTGCCATCGAGCCTCAGGCTCTGGCATGGGCACAACACATCGTCCAATTCCTTCAAACAGGAGACCTTCCCGAAGAGCAGGAGGAAGCCAAAAAAGTAGCCCGCCAGTCCAACATGTACCAGTTTGTGGATAACATCCTATGCAGAAGGTGACCCAATGGTGTGAAATTGAAGTGTATCCCCAGGGAAGATGGACTAAAGCTGTTGGCAGGGATACACAGAGGAATATGTGGCTCCGACATAGGGTCAAGAGCTCTTGTCGGCAAGGCATTCCGGCAAGATTTCTTCTAGCCCACAACCCTCAAGGATGCAATGGCACTAGTAAACAAGTGTGAAGCATGCCAGTTCCATTCAAACAAAGCACATCAACCAGAACAAGCTATCCAAACAATCCCTCTCTCCTGGCCTTTTTCGGTCTGGGGGCTCGATATCCTCGGCCCCTTTCCTTGCGCTACCGGGGGCTTTGAGTACTTGTATGTAGTATTCGACATTTCACAAAGTGGCCAGAAGTAGAACTAGTGAGGAAGATGACAACATAGTAAGCCGTCAAGTTCTTCAAGGGACTAGTTTGCCGTTTTGGTGTTTCGAACAGGATCATCACCGACAACGACACATTGTTCACAAGCCGCACCTTCATGCAATACATCCAAGACCTTGGTAGCAGAATCTGTTTTGCATCCATTGCTCACCTAAGGAGCAACGGCCAAGCGGAAAGGGCAAACGTTGAAGTGTTGCGGGGCCTCAAGACCAGGACTTTCGACAAACTGCGCAAGTGCGAGAAGCGCTGGATTGATGAGCTGTCGGCAATTCTTTGGTCAATCAGAACGACACCAAATAGAGCCACTGGCGTGACACCCTTCTCCCTAGTTTATGGGGCAGAAGTAGTTCTCCTTACGAAACTCATATACGGATCACACTGAGTGCTTTCTTACGACGAGATTGAGCAAGAGTAGCTGCGACAAGATGACACAACGCTCCTTGAGGAAGATCGTCTTCAGGCTGATGTGAGAGTTGCTCCCTACCAGCAACCCTTGGGCCACTACCATGGCCACAATGTTCAAGCCCGAAGCCTTGAGGAAGGTGACCTTGTTCTTCGGCACGTTTAGTCGGCCAATAATTAAAACAACTTGACCGCGTGGAGACCGAAGATGGCCCTTATCGGGTAGTACGAGTCACCAAGCACGACACAGTTCGTGTGGAGACCAAAGATAGAATTCCGGTGAGCAACTCGTTGAACACAGAGCATCTTCGTAAGTTCTACCCATGAGGCGCAATTGTCGGGCGCCCCTAGCAACCACCTTTTGTACGAGTCTTGCCGGAAAGGTATGTCACCCTTTGTACAAAGCTAGACGTAGAACCTGCATGTAGTTTAATGAAGTTTAGCGTTTAACAGTTCTTGTCGATTTCCATGCCTCTTATTGTGCATATTTGTCAAAGTATTTTGTTACACCTACTCTAGAACTAAACTAATGAATCACCAAGGTTCATAGCCTCTATATCTATTCTTTCTTTTTCTTAAAAAGACAGGAGGTTCCCTCACATACAAGTTTGCCGGGGGGTATTTGAGTATGGACAAACAAGCCATCAAGAGGCAACGATGCTGATTCGAGCAGTGACTGTTCTGATGAGAAAGGAATGCAACGACGAAAAGCTAAGTTGCAAACACTATGAGGAAATTTTGAACCGTAAAGTTACTTGCTTTAGATGGTTTCGACTTTTATATGGAAAACCTGCACGTGGAGGAACCTTGCCGCCATTGGCTGCGCCCTTACTATTGTTTCGTGTCTACTCAACAAACTAAGTGGCCGCGCTGATCGCGCTGAGACACCTTGCCGGAAGTTACTCCTCTAGAAGGCTGCTAAGGACCCGTTCTTCGAAGAACTTGCGGCAGGACTGTGCACACCGACAGGCTCCCAGCGTAGCGTAGGGTGTATGCCACATAGAAGTAAATCAGATAAAGAAAATAACACGCATTCATCCGAAACATAGCGAGAACATTACATAATTACTTTCCGTGATCCTAACTTGAAATAACATCATTTCTTACATAAGGCACGGGAATAGAAGAAGAATGGAGCAACTAGTCCCTCCGCTGGCCCTCGACCCTCTTGAGCTGGCCCACCCTGTCAATGATGGGCATGACCAGCGTCTCCAGCGCCACGAGATCGGCATCCTGCGGCAAGTGTTTGAACACATTGGAGAATTTGATGCTAGGTTTCCTGTAAGCCACCTTGGTGAGCACCTTGAGGAGATCGGCCCGCAAAAGCTCGCGGGACTCGTCGGCCAAAACGGTCCTTGCCGCTCTCGAGATCCTTCTCTAGGGTGGCAAACTTTAGGTTCAGATCAACGAGAGAAGCATTGGTAGCGACAAGCTGGGTGGCTTGGTTGGATATGGCATTTTGCACCTCCGCCAGGCTGGAAAGAGACTTCTCCTTCTCCGACTTGAGCATGGAGATCTTCTTGCCGAAGCCCACAAGGTCCGAATCCAGCTGGGCCACCTTGCCAGCAAGCTCACTCTTGGCGGACTTCAGCTGCGCCACCTTGCTAGCGAGCTCACTCTTGTCGGACTCTGCAGCAACAACAACATCAGTGGCAGCTTGCAACTTGCCGGTGTGGTCCGCAACCTGAGCCGTGAGGGCTTCTTGATACTTCCGCACCAGATCTTGGGTTCGACGTGCGACAAGCCCTTCAACTTCTTCGTCCTTGCGGTGAAGCTTGTCGGTGAGTGCTTTCTCATGCTCGACCAGGTCATCCTCCTGAGCATCGAGCGCGACGCGGAGCTGCCGTAGGTAGACTTCCTCTTTGGCAGCCTGCTTCGAGGATTCCTCCGGCGCTTGCTCCACATCAAATTGCTTCAGGAGGAGATCGTTCTGCTCTTCATGCAGGCACGCCCAGTCATCTTCCAGTTCCTGCAGGGCCTCTGAGAACCAGGCCTGAGTCTGCTCAAAGCGATCCTGGAAACTCGCCTCCATTGCATCGACGACCGGCTGCTGGGCGTCTACTTTATTCCTTCGGGTCGGGTAAACCTCCTGGAACTGGCGAAAGTTTTCACCCATGGCCTGGAGGAGCTGCTCTTCCTTGGACCCACAGTTGTCGGCTCCTAGGTCGCCGACAATCTTCAGCCCGACAACGACGGTGACCTTGCTATCCAGAGCCTCCCCGTCGACAAACTCTCTAGAACGGACTGTTCCCGACATGTTAACGAACTGGTCCGGGCTAGCCTCGAGGTACCTGGGCAGAGAGGGGGGCTTGGACGTTGAAGGGTGATCTCCCGCGCTTCCTTCCCAGCCAGCTGAGGGCTCGGTGGTTGGCGTAGCGCCTTCCGCTCCGGCGGCAGGGATGCTATCGGTATGACCACCATCTTCCTCATCAGCCTTCTCCCGAGTATCCTGGGCGGCCTCCTCTTTGTCAGCCTTGGCATCCTCACCGGCGGCGACCTCTCCATCTTCGACAGCGGCACCCTTGGCGATCCCCTCGATAACGAAGTCGATGTCCATCTCCTCCATCAGGGGTGAATCTAAAAAGCCAGGAAAGGGAGGACAGGGTGAGGATAAAACAGAAGTTCAAGAAGACAAAAATATAACAAGAGGACGATAACAAACGTTCTCAAGCAAGCAACTTACATGTGCAAGGTTGTCGGGAGCTGGTCGCTTCCTCCCCGACAACATCGATTGTCGGTGAATACTCACAACATATGCCATAGGTAGGCTAAAGCCGGTGAGAACCAAAGGGACAAAGGTGGGTCCTGGAAACGAGGTTGGTACACGCATGGGACATACGATGTACCCAGGTTCAGGGCTCTCCGTAGAGATAATACCCCTAATCCTGCTTGTGTGTTTGATGTATGGGAACAGAGTACAATGTTGCTCCTGGAGCTGTGTTGGGAGGAGGAAGAGTGGAGCAGCCGGCTCGTCTCTACCTCGCTCTCTGTTGGTTGGTGAGTGTGTAGCGTTGAATGACTGGCAAGTGATCGGCCCCCTTGCATGGGGGCGGCCAGGGGGTTTTATAGGCAAACCCACCAGCCTACAATATGGATAAAAGATACACGCGTGGGACCCGGCTGGCTGCTTCGCCGGCTGGCCAGGGGCCCACACGGGTCTTGTCTTGTCGATGAGGGGCCCGCCGGCTGCATGGTCTCGATTGCTCGTGGGAGCCGTCGGGTGGCCAATGGTGCTCCCGCATAAGGTTGAAGCTGAGCACGCGCTGTACTTCGAGCGTTGCCCTGCGAGATTCTTCATGGGCAGGCAGTACGACCGCCTCCACTGTTCCCCACGCCGAGTGCAGTAATGGAGTGGGAGTGTGACGGTCCGACATAAAGCTAGGTGATGGATCAGAGCCGGGGTAGGTCAGCGGCATGGCCGTCGACGCTCGTACCTGCCAGGCGCCCCGATCCAGTACCTTTGCTGACGCGTAGATACCTTTAATCGTGAGGTCCTTTCCTGACATACAATCTGATGTGACTGGTGATCCTCGGCCGGCTAGCCTGCTTGTTCAGCCGGCTTTAGGGTGGCAGCTTCCTCCTTAGTCCGGATGGCGGGACCAGGGCGGGTCTGAATGGGAGGCCGCCTGGATTCTAGCCGGCAGGGGTTGCGTGGCCGGCCAGAAAGGTGGCCGCCTCGTCTTCCAGCCGGCAGGTGATGCCTAGCCGGTCACAAGACTTGGGCCTTGTGAATCTCCGTGCCTTCATGTCCATTGGGCCGGAAATGAAGGAACAGGCTTGATGAGCCTACCCCGGGGTTATCCCCCCGAAAGTAGTCCCCGAAGCTGGCGAGGTGTGCCGCCTGCGGGCGGGCGGCCTCACCGGCTTGTTGATTTGTCTTGATATTTTGGTAGTTGTGTGCGGTGAAGGACACCGGCTTCGGAGCCGGGTAGCTTCGATGCGACGCCTCGGTCCAGTCGTAACTGGCCCGGAGAACGCCACGTGCCAGGCCCCGCTTGGCGTAACGATGGCGATTACTGCTGACGGGACCGGGCCGGGGCCCTGGGTCCCGCCACGACGCCCCCTCGGCCTCCGTGCGGGAGATCCTCTGTGGATTTACTCCGCGACGGTTGGGCTTAGGGGGGCGTTGCCACCCGTAATACACGGAATTAATGGGGCCCGGCGCAAGCCGGATCCCCTCCCCACGATGCTTCGTGGGGGTTTAAATGTGACGCGAGGGTTTCGAGGAGGCCATTCGCCCCCTCTTCTCGCCCTGCTCCGAACTTTCTTCCTCCTTGCGTCCTGAGAAGAAGAGCTCGCGCCCTTTGTCTCCTTCCTCTTTGCCGTCGAGACCTCCGCCGACCGCTTCGAGCTCTCGACACCTGCAGCCATGGCCAGCGGATCTTCTTCGAAGAGGTCCTCGGTGTAGCAGGCGTCCTTGCAGGGGGCCTGGCTGGGCAGCGATGTCGACGAGGAGCTCATCGATGCGCTCCGTCATCATCGACTGCTGCCCCCGGCCTCCCAAGTGTCAGTGCGCCTTCCTTCTTCGCCGAGCACTTCTACCGGGGTTTCGGGCTCCCGGCTAGCTCTTTCTTCGCCGAGTGGCTCCAGTTCTTCGGCCTGCAGCCGCATCATCTGGCGTCGAACGCCATACTGTAGCTGGCCGCCTTCGTAGTCCTGTGCGAGGGCTTCGTGGGGATCGAGCCTCGCGTCGATCTGTGGCGCAGCCTGTTCTTCTTTACGCAGCAATCCATCGCCATGGAGAAATCTGAGGTAGAGAAGCTCAAGGGGCCGTGCCCCCTGACGCAGTGCAGGGCCACGTTGGTGCATCACCGCCCGAAGTCCGGCTTCCCCCAGATGCCTTTTAAGGACTCCGTCAAGCATTGGCAGAAGGGGTTCTTCTACGTGAGGAGCACCGACCCGGCCCAGGATGCCCTCAACATGCCCCCGTCTGCCATCGCCCCTTTGACACATCAAAACTGGGACGTGAAGACCCCCGAGCCGCATCCCGAGGTGGTGCCTATTTGCGCCCACCTCAATATCTTGAGGGAGAGCGGCCTCCTCGGCCGCGACCTTCTCGCCACCATGGTGGTTCGCCGGATTCTGCCTCTGCAGAGGCGGCCGCATCTGGTCTGCCAGATGAGCAGCCGGCTTGATCCGTGCCGGCTGTCCATCAAGAGGTTCACCCCGGGCGCTGTAGCGCGAAGGGTGAACCTGATCTCCACCGCCCGCATGGATGAGGGCGGGGAATGGACATGTGGGATCTCCCCGTTCAACCGGGCTCATCCGCCTCCGATGGTAGCCTTACTCCCTTCTTTTTTGTGATTTTGTTTTGAATCCGGTGGCGTTTGCTGAGCCTGGTTGAATTCCTTTCTTGTAGAAGTTCAAGAACCTGCAGGGTTCCCTCCGTCTGCCTGCTTTTGACGTGGAGGCGTCTGACGCCTCCGAGATGGAGGATGAGGACGCGATGGAGCCCAGCTCAAACTCCTCCACCGGCAAGGGAGATCCCGTGGAGTCGGAAGGGACCGAGCCGTCTGGTGAGGTCCCGCGACATGCCCTAGCAGACTGGACGGACGACGATGAGGAAGCGTCATTCTGGTCTGATGCAGCCTTCGAGGGAGATTCCGACAAGGTGGATGAGGTCACCGACCCACAACCGTCGCGCGGCCGGCGTCAAGGTGGCGGAGCGACCGCTGCTAACGAGGCAGCCTGGAAGAAGGGCAAGTGAGCCACAGCTTCCCGGTCGGCCTCTAAGTGACCGGCGCCTGGTCCTCCAGCCGGGCAGCGAGCAGACGGCGCCAAGAGGCGCCGTGGCGGTGGCCGGAGGAAGGTCCCGGTAGTTGGCGGGTATGGTTTCCTCCTCTTCCCCCTTCCATATTTTGAGATGAACTTTGTTCCTGAGAAGCTTGGCTTGACAGGGAGGCGGAGGATGCGTATGAAGACACCGCCTCCGCAACCGAGCGGGCTGGCTGGGCAGCAGCTGATGCTGCCGATAGGGAGCTCGAGATAGAATCCAAGCGCTGGTGGGACACGGCTGCAGGGAAGACTGCCGTAGGCTAGCCATGCCCCAGCCGGGTCGAGAGGCCGGCGGAGAAGCGTGCGAAGGCTAGACAGGACCCCTCCGCACATGCTTGTGTGGAGGAGCCAGCTAGCGAGGCCGCCGCCAGGCCGGACCCAAGGACCGAAGGAGCCCAGCCGTCCGAACCGGCAGCCCCGGAGCAGGTGGACCTGGAGTCGATCCCGGTTTCCCTGAGGGCCGAAGCGGCTCCTGATGCGTCGGTGCTGGATCTGACCACGCGGGACGCGACCCTGATGCTCTAGGGGCGACCAGGAATGCGCCGAACGCGGCTCATCCGCCTCCTGCGGAGGAGGTAGCGCCGGCTGGGACGACGCCCGAGCCGGCCGTCGAGCCGGCACCAGGAGTCGGCGCCATCCTCATCCCCCAGCAGGGCCCTATTGCACCAAGGGCAGGGGGCCTACCTGGGAGCCGGCCTATGAAGTCATGGCGGGCGGAGAACGCGGCCCGCCTGCGAATGCCCACCACCACCGTTCGTTCCGGCGTGCCGGAGATGGTGACGCTCTTTGACAGCGGCTGGTCGAAGGTGGAGCAGGCGGCCCGCATGGTATGCGGCGACATGAAGCGCCTGGAAGCCCGCACCCAGGTAGGCCTTGCCTTTTTTGGTTTTTCTTTGTGCTTTTTTCTCTTCTCTTGACGTCAGTGGGGGCGCGACAGCGCACCCAATGGATGTAGCCCCCGAGAAACGGGCGGGTTGATTGCCAACCGGTCCGAATCTCTTGGAGGCCTTTTTCTTCTGTATATTTTTCTTTTGTGGGGGCGCGCAAGCGCACCCACTGGGTGTAGCCCCTGAGAATCGGGCTGGTTATGCTTTTGACCAGGTCGAATCTTAATCCTGTTCCCTTTCTCTCCCCTTTGGCAGGCGCTTAACGATGCTCAGGTACAGGCGTACAACGAGCTTTGGGACCAGCACCTGGGGGCTGATAGCCGGATCGCCGAGCTTGAAGTCCGGCTAGGCGAGGCCGCCGCAGAGCGTGCTGCCCTTCGCGGAGCCGGCTGCTGGCTCCCAGAGTAGCTGGACCTTCTTCAGGCGGAGAAGAAGGAGCTCGAGGCGGCCGGCCGGGTGGAGCTGGAGCGGCTGCGGGCCATGCTGCAGGAGAAGGAGGCCTCCTACTCTGCTGACATGGACCACCTCGCGTCGCGCCATCTTGAGGAGGCGAACCTCGAGGATACCGCCTTGAGGGTGAAGGACGAAGCCCTTACCCAGAAGCAAGCGCAGCTGGGTAAGGCGCTGGAGTCCGCCGCGACCCTCCAGGAGGAAATCTCCTGCCTCACTCATGCGAGTGAGGTGCGGGAGAGCGAGGTCCTCGAGGTCTTTCATGAGACCGACGGCGCCTCCCAGCGTAGGTTTCCTTTCCTTGTTTTGCGTTTGGTTTTTTGGCCGTCTCCTCCTCTTGCTGTGTTCTTACGTCCCGGCTGTCTTTACCCCAGATCTCTTCTCCGAGACCCAGGTCGCAGCCAACACCGCCGTTGAGGTGTGCCGCGAGGAGCGCCGCGCGGCCTGGTAGGAGGTAGATACTACCTCCGGCTGGAGCGTCGAGGAGATCGATGTGGGCCTTCGGGCCCGCGTGCACGTCCTGGGTGAGTCTGTGACTCAGCTCCAGGTTGCGGGTTCGTCGATGGTGGCGGCCCTATGGACGGAGGGCGTGGAGCCGACAACCTTGAGCCATCTTGCCTGTTGGCTCGCGACGGGTGGAGAGCGCCTGGACGCCTGGCGAGCCTCCGCAGCACGGTCTGGGGCTTATATGGTCCTGCGCTTGGCCAAGTCATGGTATCGCAACCTGAACTTGGGCAAGCTGGCTGCCCAGCGCGACGGCTCAGAGGCGGAGCTGCGAGGCCTGGAGGAGGAGCTCCGGGTGAGGGCCAGTGCCGTTGGTGAGTACGCAGCCTGGGACGACTTCATCTTGGAGCGGGGTGAAGACGACAGTGTGATCGCTGAGGATCTGCACGGCCTTCAGCCTTACAACGCCGATGGCAGCTCCGACGAGGCGGCCTGGGCTGCGGAATCTGCAGCCGCCTCCAGCGGTGAGGTGTATGCCGACTCCGGGATCAGCGGAGCCGGGGGCCGCAATAGGGGAGACGGCGCATCCACCTCGGGAGGAGCCGGAGGCGGCGATGCTACCACATCAGGAGCAGCAGCCAAGACGACCCCTGAGGCCGCTGTCCCGTGACTGGCGTCCTTTTGTGTTTTTGGTTCTACCCCCGAAGGGTTGTAACAAACGTCGGCCGTGGACCAATGCTTTTTATGAATGTATATATTCAACATTATATTCGTCACCAAGCGTGTTGTCTTATGATCCCGTCTTTTGATTCCTGGTTGACTTCTCTTATCAGAAGCCATCAAGACGTAAAGAACAAGACATAAGCTAATCAGAGGCCGGCTTGAATGAACCAACTCGAGTCGGTCGTCACTAGTATAGCCAGACTGTGCATGTATTCGACGTGACCCGGCGTCACATCGCAAACCGAGCGACCGGAGCCAGCCCGTAGGTTCAAGCGATGGACCGGGAATCAGCCGGTACACTATGTGCCCGACTACAAGGATTGACCGTCCAAGCGGCTGGCGAGCCCCCGAGCTTGTTTTAAAGCTAGCAAGGGGCCGCGCTACGTAGCCTCCGAGCTTGAGCAAGCCAGCAAGAGGTGGTACTCGGTGTAGCCCGTACACTGAGTGAAAACTCTTTTAGCAAGAGAAAGCATGGAGCCTACTTTTTTCACCATATTTGTTGTTCCCGGCAGTGAGAGGCCGTCTTGAGTCTCGGCAAACGGAGGTCGTCTTGAGTCTTGAAGGAGATCGTATATACGATCGAGCCGACCCGAGCCGGTCGTCCCAAGTATAGCCGGACTGTGCATGTATTCGACCTGACCCGGCGTCACATCGCGAAACGAGCGGCCAGAGCCAGCCCGCAAGCTGAAGCGAAGGACCGGGATTCAGCCGGTATACTATGTGCCCGACTACAAGGATTTGACCGTCCGAGCGGCTGGCGAGCCCTGAGCTTGTTTAAAGCTAGCAAGGGGCCGCGCTACGTAGCCTCCGAGCTTGGTTAAGCTGGCAAGAGGTGGTACGTTGTGGAGCCCGTACACTTGAGTGAGAACTCTTGATAAAAAGAAACATGGAGCATGTCCTTTTTATTGCCTTCTTTGTTCCTTGCTAGCTTTAAACAAGCTACATGTGTATGCTCTTTCCTTTGCTTGTCTTCTGCCTTTTAGCAATAGAACGGGCAAAGCAACGCCGCGTTCCATGGGCGCTCGGCTTCTTGGCCGGAGTCGTCCCTCTTGCGCTTCCTTGTCTTCTGGGCGTCAATCAGGTAGTAAGCGTTGTTGTGTAACGCCCTAATGATGATGAAGGGTCCCTCCCAGGGGGGTGAGAGCTTGTGCTGGCCGGCAGTGCGCTGGATTCTTCTGAGGACCAAGTCTCCCTAACTGAAAGAGAGGGGCCTGATCCTTTTGCTTTGGTAGTATCTCAGCTTCTGTTGGTAGATGGCCATCCGGCTCAAAGCCAAGTCCCTTGCTTCCTCGAGGAGATCCACAGCGTCTTCTCTGGCCTCCTTCGCCTCCTTTTCTGTGTATAGGGTGACCCGAGGCGAGTCGAATTCGACATCCGTGGGGATGATAGCCTCAGACCCGTATACCAGAAAGAATGGAGTGAAGCCGGTCGACCAGTTGGGCGTGGTGCAGAGGCTCCATAGCACATCCCGCAATTCTTCGATCCAGCAGCCGGCTGACCTGACCAGTGGTGCCACCAGCCTTGGCTTGATGCCGGCTAGGATCAGGTCGTTGGCCCTCTCCGCTTGGCCGTTTGACTCGGGGTGTGCCACCGAGGCTAGGTCGAGCCGGATGCCTACCTTGGAACAGTAGAGCGCCAGACCGCCCTTGGCGAAGTTGGTCTCGTTGTCGGTGATGATGCTGTGCGGAACGCCATATCGGACAGAGATATCTGTGATGAACCTGACAGCAGTAGGGCCATCAAGCTTCTTGATAGGCCTAGTTTCGATCCACTTTGTGAACTTGTCGACGGCTACCAAAAGATGTGTCATCCCTCCGCGAGCCGTCTTGAAGGGCCCAACCATGTCCAGTCCCCAGACGGCGAATGACCATGATAAGGGAATGGTTTTCAGCGCTGAAGGCGGCATATGGCTTTGTGCATTGAAGCGTTGGCAGCCTTCACATTTGTCCACCAGATCCGCTGCCTCCTCGACGGCCGTGGGCTAGTAGAATCCATGGCGGAATGTTTTGGCCACCAGGGTTCTCGAGGCGGCATTATGCCCACACTCCCCCTGGTGGATGTCTCTGAGGATCTCCTTCCCTTTTTCTGATTCGACGCAGCGTTGGAACACGCCGGTCGTGCTGCGTCGCACCAGCTTGCGGTTGATGATGGCGTGAGCAGCGGACCTGCGCTGGGTCTGTCTCGCCTCCGCCTCATTCTGAGGAAGTTCACCGTGAAGAAGGAAGGCCAAAATGGCCTAAGCCCATGATGGAGCCGACACAAGGGTCGCCTCTGCTTCGTCTTGACTGTTGGGGGCTTCTGTAGCCCCCGAGCTTGATGGCGTCTCCGGCGCTATTGCTGCAGCCGGCTCCTCGTCTATCTCCATGACGTCCACCCACTGGGAGGATTCTAGCCCGGGTAGAGCCGGGGTTATCGTTGTAGCTGGTGCCGTTGTTGGAGTCGATTGGACCAATGGAGCCGGATTAGGATCCGAAGCCGGCGTAGTTGGTGGAGCCGACGGAGCTTGCACCGTAGATTCAGTCGGTGCCGCATTTGGAGCCGGTGCCGCCAGTGCAGACGGTGTGGGGTCCGCAGATGGCATCACTGGAGGAGCCGGCGGCGCTTGTATTGTAGAGTCGGCTGGTACGAAGATTGATGCTAACTCCGGAGACGGCTTGATAGACGGCTTGTGGAGTTGCTCGAGGGAGACGCCGGCTGGGGTGGCCTGCCTCGTGGAGCCAATCTTTGCCAGCGTATCTGCCGCCTCATTTTCCGCTCTGGGAACATGGTGGAACTCACACCCCTCGAAGGGGCCGCTGAGTTCCTGGATGAGGAAGTGGTAGCTTGCCATGTTGGTGTCCCTGGTGTCCCATTCGCCAGAGACCTGTTGTACCACCAAGTCCGAATCGCCGAAGCATATGAGCCGCCGGATGCCAATCTCCTTGGCAAGACGGAGGCCGTGAGCCAGTGCTTCGTACTCGGCGACGTTGTTGGAGGCGGCGAAATGGATCTGCAGAGCGTACTTGAGCTGGTCCCCTTTCAGAGACGTCAAGATGATGCCGGCTCCTAGTCCTGTCCGCATCTTCGAGCCGTCGAAGTGCTTCCGCCAATGCGTGGAGTCTAGAGGCGGTGGCTCGAACTGGGTCTCGGCCCAGTCGACTAAGAAGTCGGCCACCACCTGTGATTTGATGGTGGTGCGAGGCTCGTACCAAATGTCATGGTCCGCCACGGCGATGGACCATTTGGCAATTCTTCCCGTGGCATCACGGTTGCCCATGATCTCTGAGAGTGGAGCCGTGCTCACCACAGTGATGGCATGCTCTTGGAAGTATTGTTTTAACTTCTTTGCAGCAAGGTAAACACCATAACACATTTTCAGATAATGAGGGTAGTTCTGTTTAGAGGCGGACAAGACCTCACTAAGGTAGTAGACAGGGCGCTGCACTGCCAGGGCCTTGCCTTCCACTTTGCGCTGAACTACCAACACTACGCTGACCACGCGAGTGGTCGCCGCGATGTATATGAGTATGGGTTCCCTTTCAGATGGGGCTGCCAAGATTGGCAGGCTCGAGATTACCCGCTTGAGGTCGCGGAAGGCTTTGTCCGCCTGGTCGTTCCACTCGAACTTCGTCATCTTCTTCATGAGCTGGTAGAGTGGAAGGGCCTTCTTGCCAAGCCGGCTGACGAACCGGCTGAGGGATGCCAAGCAGCCGGCAAACTTCTGGACGTCGAGGATCCGAGCCGGCCGCACCATCCGCTCGATGGTGCTGATCTTCTCAGGGTTCGCTTCGATGCCGCGGGCGGACACGAAGAACCCCAAGAGTTTGCCGCCTGGGACCCAGAAGACGCACTTCTCAGGATTGAGCCGGATCTTGTATTCGCGCAGATTGGCGAATGTCTCTCGCAGGTCGCCGAGGAGGCTGAAGTGCTGCTTCGTCTTGACGACGATGTCATCCACATAGACATGGATGTTTCTGCCAATCTTTGGCAGTAGGCACTGCTGCATGCAGCGTTGGAATGTCGCACCTGTGTTCTTTAGACCGAACGTCATGGTGGTGTAGCAGTAGGCCCCGAAGGGCGTGATGAAGGAGGTCTTCAGGCGATAAACTAGATCCAGCTTGATTTGACGGTAGCCTGAATAAGCATCCAGAAATGATAGCAGTTCAGAGCCTGAAGTGGAGTCGATCACTTGATCTATCCTAGGCAACACGAAAGGGTCTTTCCGACAGGCCTTATTCAGGCTAGTGTAGTCGATGCACATTCGCCATGTGTTGTTCTTCTTCAGCACCAGGACTGGGTTCGCCAGCCAGTCCGGGTGGAAAACCTCCATGATGAAGCAGGGTGCAAGGAGTCGGGTGATCTCTTCTCCGATTGTGCGCCGCTTCCCCTCGGCGAAGCGGTGCAAAGGTTGTTTCACCGGTTCTTCCTCCGGTCGCACGTGAAGTTTGTGCTCGGCCTACTTCCTTGGAACACCCGGCACGTCCTTGGGGGACCATGCAAAGATGTCCCGATTCTCTGAGAGGAAGTCGACGAGCTCGCCTCCCTATTTGGGGCTGAGGCCAGCCCCGATGGTGATGCACTGCTTTGGGTTGGCAGGGTCGAGTGGGACCTGCTTCGTCTCTTTAGCCGGCTTGGAAGAGCCCTCGCCGGCCGATTGGGACGGAGGAGAAGGAATCGCCGGCTGCTCGGTAGCCTAGGCCACGAGCCGGTCGATCTGCCACTTCTCCTCGGCAATCACCAAGGTGTCGGCGAGGCGGCTGTTATCTTGGGCGCACTCGAGCGACTTCTTGTAGTCGCCAACAACAGTGATGATGCCCTTGAGACCCGACATCTTCATTTTCAGGTAGGCGTAGTGCGGGATAGCCATGAATTTGGCCAGAGCCGGTCTTCCCAGCAGCGCGTGATATGGGCTGCTGAGGTCCACCACCTCGAACCATATGGACTCTTGGCGGAAGTGGGCCTTGTCGCCGAAGAGGACGTCCAGCTGGATCTTGCCGATGGGCGAGCACGACTGCCAAGGCACGATGCCACGGAAGACAGTGCTGATTGGCAGGACGTCCGTCTCCTTGAGCCCGAGCTTGCGGAGAGTGTCGAGGTAGAGGATGTTGATGCTACTGCCGCCATCGACCAGCACCCGGGAGAATTGGCAGGTGAGCCTCTTGGAGGCGAAGGTGGGGTCGAGGACGAGTGCGTATGACCCCGGGTTGGGCATCACCGCAAGGTGGTCCACCCAGCTCCATGTAATTGGTTTATCAGACCAATGCATGTACTAGGGAACCGGGGGGACAGTGGCGTTTACCTCGCGCCGCCTTTGGCGCAGGTTGTGCTTGTCGTCGCCTTCACTGGTGAAGACGACGAACGCTCCGTCTTGATGCGGATAGTCGTGAAGGTGTGGGCCGTCGTCGTGAGGCGGCGACGGCGGAAGCGGAGCGTGATGGGCAGCCGGTGCACGGGGCGCCGCCTGCGCACCCGGAGGAGCCGGCATGCCCTCCCCTTGCAACAACCGGCGCGCGATGCTGCACTGTCAAATGGTATGGGCAGACGGCTCCGCCCCCGAATGTATCTTGCAGGGGGCGTCGAGTAGCTGCTCGGGAGACTGCTTGGGCAGCCAGTTGGGGTAGCCCTGATTGCGACGCTTTCGTGGAGGGCCGGCTTGGGAAGCCGACGCCTTGCCCTCCACGTTGGCCACTAGCTTGTTGTTGGCCATCTGCTCCGCCTTGCGCTTGTAGTTGTTCTGGCCGCCTCGGTTGTCCCCAGCCGGCTTGGGAGTAGCCGGCGCAGGCACAACCTTGTCCGAGGCGGTCACCTTGATGCGCATTGCGGAGTCGGCCGTGGCGTACTTGTCCGCCTTGGCCATGAGCACCGCCAAAGAGGTGGCCTCAGCGCACAAGAGCTTGTGCTTGAGGAGGGTGCCGTCTCAGCATCCGTCGATGAAGTACTGGATGGCTTGTACCTCATGCACCCCCTCACAGGAGTTGCGGAGCTCAGTCCACCGGGTGACGTAGTCATGGAGGGGTTCGTCGGCCTTCTGGACGTACATGGCCAGCTCACGGGGCCGACCAGGGCGCTTGTAGGTGCCGGTGAAGTTGTGAACGAATGCCTCCTCGAAGTCCACCCAGGAGTTGACACTGCCGGCCGGGACCTGTGAAGCCAGGTCCGGGCCAAGCCGGCCAGCATGAGTGGCACGTAGCGAACCGCTACGCGCTTGTTGCCCCTGGCGATGCCTACGGCCATGGTGTAGTTGATCAGCCAGTCTTCTGGCTTGGCCGTGCCGTTGTATTTCGGCGTATCCCGAGGCAGGGTGAAGCCTCGAGGGAACGGCTCCCCTCGGATCCAGGGTCCGAAGCAAGCCGGACCGACGGGTCCATCGTCCTCTAGGAGGGCCGAATCGGCCAGGGCGATGATGCGCCGGCGGGTGTCCCGCTCGTCCTGGGAGGCGGGGGCGCCAGCCCCGGTGGCGAGAGGGGAGGCTCCTCGGGAGCCCGAGGCGTGCGTTCTTCGCGGGGGAAGATCCCCGTACTCCGAGTCGCCCTCGTCGCCTCCGCGACGTAAGCCCGAAGTGTGCTCGCTCTGGTGCTGCGAGCGCCGGCCTTGGCTTCCCTCGCCCCTCCAGCCGGAAGGGCGATGCGAGGAAGATACCTCCGCGTGGTACTGGCCTCTAGGGTTGCGGCGAGCCCCCGAGCTCGGTCCCGTAGACTCTGAATGAGCGTGGCGGGGTCGAACCAAGCGTGGTGCTGGTTAGCGGCGTCAAGGAAATCCTTGACGCGCTTCTCCTGGAAGGTGCGCTCCTCGCCTTCCAGGCTTGCCATCTCCTCCATGGTCGCCTGTGTCGCCCGCATGTTGGCCGCAGGAGTCTCGTAGGTGGGTAGGTCCCCGCCTAGAACCTCGGCGACGAACCGTCCGCAGCTGCGGACCGATCCAAGCCGGCTGGGGGCCTCGGAAATAGGAGTAAGACCGTATGCGGAGTTATACTCATGATGTGTAGCCTCCAACCGACGTTTTGCCAAGGCTACGGCGATGCCCTCCTCCAAGATACGCTTGCGAGCCTCCTCCAGTGAGGCCCGAGCGTCTGCAGGGTTGGCGGAAGCAGTGACCGGTGTCTTCAGGCCGGCGATGGCGTCCCGAAGAGTGTCGGCGGGCGCTGCAGCGGGCTCGCCAGCGCCTGCGGAGGCCTTGCCGGGAGCCGCGCTGGTGCCGGCGCCGATAACCATCACCTCCACAGTGTTGGAGACGGCCGCAACATGGTATGGGGTGAAGAACCCCACCGACGGTGGAGGGCCGTCGAAGATGAGGATGTTACTGGGGTAAACATCGTGAGCAGGCATCTTAGCGACAGAGAGCCTGTCGAAGCTAGCACAGAGCGCCTCAAAGTCATAGTCCTCGCCGAAGTAGCATGGGTCGACGTTGAGGCGAAGGTCGCTGAAGAGAACCTGAGGTTCTCCATAGCCGCGACGACAATGCTAGGGAGCGCCTCGTCATCAGAATCTTCGTTCGAATCCGCATGGCAGACGGGGATGTCGATCATCATGGCGCCGCCTCATTGAAAGCGAGCTCCACGGTCATGCAAACTGATCCGGATGCGATGCATCCGGTGGTGTAGGTGCGGGGCCCCGCCTAGTGCGTGAAGCCAGCCGATGCTGCGATCGGCCCCACGGTGGGCGCCAAATGTCGGTGAATACTCACAACATATGCCATAGGTAGGCTAAAGTCGGTGAGAACTGAAGGGACAAAGGTGGGCGCTGGGAACACACATGGGACGCACGATGTACCCAGGTTCAGGGCTCTCCGTCGAGATAATACCCCTAATCCTGCTTGTGTGTTTGATGTATGGGAACATAGTACAATGTTGCTCCTGGAGCTGTGTTGGGAGGAGGAAGAGGGGAGCAGCCGGCTCGTCTCTACCTTGCTCTCTGTTGGTTGGTGAGTGTGTAGTGTTGAATGACTGGCAAGTGATCGTCCCCCTTGCATGGGGGCGGCCAGGGGGTTTTATAGGCGAACCCGCCGGCCTACAATATGGATAAAAGGTACACGCGTGGGACCCGGCTGGCTGCTTCGCCGGCTGGCCAGGGGCCCACACGGGTCTTGTCTTGTCAATGAGGGGCCCGCCGGCTGCATGGTATCGATTGCTGGTGGGACCCACTGGCTGGCCAATGGTGCTCCCGCGTAGGGTTGATGCTAAGCACGCGCTGTACTTCGAGCGTCGCCTCGCGAGATTCTTCATGGGCAGGCAGTACGACCGCCTCCACTATTCCCCACGCCGAGTGCAGTAATGGAGTGGGAGTGTGACGGTCCGACATCAAGCTGGGTGATGGATCAGAGCCGGGGTAGGTCAGCAGCGTGGCCGCCGACGCTCGTACCTGCCCGGCGCCCCGATCCAGTACCTTTGCTGACGCGTAGCTACCTTTAATCGTGAGGTCCTTTCCTGACCTACGATCTGATGTCACTGGTGATCCTAGGCCGGCTAGCCTGCTTAGTTAGCCGGCTTGAGGGTGGCCGCCTCCTCCTTAGTCCGGCTGGCGGGACCAGGCTGGGTCTGAATGGGAGGCCGCTTGGATTCTAGCCGGCAGGGGTTGCTTGGCCGGTCAGAAGACTTGGGCCTTGAGAATCTCCACGCCTTCATGTCCATTGGGCCGGAAATGAAGGAACATGCTTGATGAGCCTACCCCGGGGTTATCCCCCCGACATCGATTACAGGGACGGGGCCGCTAGCCTCTGCGCCTGCTGGTTCCCCCTCGTCAGAGATGGTATCGTCAACAGTAATGCTTGCCGGAGACCCATCCACGGGCAACATAGAAGATGGAGGCGGCACATTAGGGGTAGCCTCCGGAGTTTTGTCTTGCCGCAGCCCCTCCCCTGCAGGCCCGATACTATCAGTAGAAAATATAACTGACCCAGCACTCGCTAGTGGAAAATGGGTAGAGAACCCACGCTGGCGGCTAGGCACGGGGCTACGTTGAGGGCTTTGTTGGATGCTGGGCTCCGGGCTGGCAGGAATTCCCCTCGACACTCCTGAGGTACTAGCCGGGGGCTCGCTGCCCATTGGAGTCTTCGCCCTTTTCAAATATCTCTGCACCACAGGTTCCGGGTCCCTGCAATGGCAAAAACGGAACCAAGTAAACAAACCAGATCAGTGAGGCGGGAACCAAAGGATACGGTAGTACGCCTTACTCTTCCTCTTCCTCCGAGTCGAAGACGGAAAGGTCGAGTTCAATGCTGGCCGCAGCACTCGGGGGAGGCGGCGGAGTAGCGCTCCGACGACGCTTGGGCGCGACAGCAATGGAAGATCGCTGAACGGGAACGCCGGAGGATGCATGGCGAAGAACCCATTTCTTCTTAGGGGCTGGGGGCTTCCCGGAGCCTCCTCATAAACCTACTCCTCGTTAGGAAGGTTCTGGGTGGCGGCACCGATGTGCCCCTCGGTAGAGGGACCCCGAGTGGCGACACCGCTATGTTCCCCGGCAACTTCATCCAGCCCAGCAAATGTTTCCTCCGGCACCGTCCTGTCTTTGCTGTACTCCCCCACAAAGCCCACGCTGTCGGCCGCCTCGGCAAGAACCGCCTCTTGGACCCTAGTGACGATATACTCCACCTTCTCATAAGCGGTGTGGCGAATGACCTTGTCCTCTTCGCGGATGGCCACCTCCTTCAGATTGTCGAAGAATTCTAGCGTCTACTATGCAGTCGACTCCTCCCACGATAGGTCGAGGCCATGGGCGTTGCACACGGGCATCATGGCGATGATTGAGCTAACAACAGAGTTGTTGCATAAGGGGACTACGTTTGTCGTCATCCTAAACTTCCCCTCGAGCTTGAAAAGGTTGTGGCAGACGGCCGCGTGCTGCATCACCATCAGGTTGCCGTTTATCCCGAGGCGCAGTCTCATGATGTCCAGCGAGTTTTTGTATTCCCAGGACGGCCTCCCTTTCCTCTGCAAAGGGGCAATACGCCGGCACAGGAAGTCCGCGTCCACCATCTTAACCGTAAGTCCAGCAGCCCTGAGGCGTAAGATCCTGGTGGCGGAAACCGAGAGCTTTTTGTTCGCCGGGTCGAGGTCGCTCCAGCCCCTTCCACACAATATTGTGGTTGTCCTGGGCTTGCAGAAAGCGTGGGGTTCATCTTCCAAAACTGAGCACCACCTCCCACGCCACTCTTCCCACTTCTTATGGCAGATCTCGTCTATGTACGCCCCTTTGGTCCTGGGGATCCAGGCGAGGAACCCGCAGAGAGCTTCCCCCTTATAGATGCGGGGGTTTAAGTAGTGGCGGAAGAGGGAGACATTTGGGATGACCCCAACAAAATTCTCACCAAGGTGTGCAAACACAGCCATACAAGTGACCACGTTCAGCGCGAAATCCAAGAGCCGGAAGTTATAAGAGCACATGACCTCTACGAAGAAATCAGAATAGGGGGGCAAAGGCTGCAGTAAAAGTAATCCGCAAAGAAGGGATACCCGTTTGGCCCAACGCCGACGGAGTTTGGTCTCATGTGGGCCTTAGGATGCGCCTTTGTCTCCCTCACCCACATGAGCAAGTACTGGGCCTTCATGGTCTCCGCCTCCAGCCCTGGGGGAATACGACCATCTTCTGCCGCATCTTCACCATTTCGCCCTCCGTGACGGTCTCCTTCCCCTTGCTTGGCTTTGGCGCCATGGCGATGAGGACGAAGGGGGTACTAGGACCGGGAAGGGTGTGGGATGGGAGGCAACGCAAGGCTGGAAGAGCTCTGCTTCGCGCTCGAAGGAGGAAAGCAATGGCAGTACCGAGATTTGGGCAAAAAGGGGGATAACAGGTGGCGGCGTCAGCAGTTTCCTCTTTATGAGGATAGGACGCCGGGCCGCCCCTTCGCCACCACGAAGCTGCCCCCACACGCGCACATGCATTTCAACCACTCTGCCCACGACCCCCCATGTTGCGCATTCGACGAGTGTCGTGGGAGGACAGGGGCACGGTAACGGTAAAATTGCCGCCCCTGGGTCTCAAAGTCAACTACCCGCGCACCATTTTTGGGCCTAGCCCAACGACGTATCGCATCCGGTATAGCCCAGGCCCGGGGGCTCTTGTCGGTGCACCAAAGATTGGGCCTTTGATGCCCCGTACTGGTGCACGCGCAGTCACAGTCCTGCCCGCAGTAGGGTCTCGCCAGATACCACAGAAAACTACAATGAAGGCACCCGAAGCCTCAAGCCCGAAGACCGAAAGCATCGACCCCGGCAAGCCCCTTTGCCGAGGGAAGGCAGCAAGGCCCCGACAAGCTCCTTGCCGGGAGAGCTGCCAACGCTCCAGCACACCTCACCCCCAGCAGGGCCCCGACGCACCCTTGTGCAAGCGCAACAACCAACTGTCCCCTAGCCACTTGATACGTGACGTTCCGATCGACGCGTGTCGAGCGGAACCTGTGAGCACAGTGCCCATGGGACACACCCTTGTCCCATCTGTGGGACACCTAACGATGTAGTAAATGTGTCTGCTAAGACGCCAGAAGCACTGTAACGCACTATGTGACTTGTGGGTGCACTGTTTTACTGTGCACCCCGTGAGAACCCTGTAACCACTCTTGGAGACCCCTTCGACCTATAAAAGGAGGCCCTGGGCATACATTTAGGGAGGTTAGCAAGTCCAAGAACATACGCTTAGCCGCTCATTACCTTTACATCATAAACACGAACTAGGAGTAGGGATTTACACCTCTGAGCGGCCCGAACCTGGGTAAAACGATCGTTCCCTGACATCTCGGTTTGATCTTGGTGCGTCCGCCTCCCCCGCCGAACCACAAGGGATCCCTAGGTCCCATAGGTGTTCGTATCGCACGACATAATGATATACCTTTTACATTATATCAAGAAATAATGCATGATGTATCACCCGTTTGGACTGAAGACATATATTTTACTGTTAAACTTGCCAACCGAGATACTATATCGCCACTTGGGATTGTTAGAGATGTTGAAGTATTGTGTTGAAAAGTAAAATACCCCACTAATTTCTTAGTACTTGGTTCAGAAAAAGATAATATTCCCCCCTTTATATTCGGTAGGCCTTTCTGGAATACTGTTAATGCCGAAATTAACTACGCTACAAAGAAGGTCAAAGTCACCTTCAATGATATGTCTCGTGAGTTCAATTTTTCAAAGTTTAGTAAACAATCGCATGAAAAAGAACTGCCTAATAAAGGTGAAATAATTGCTCTTGCTTCTATTGTTGTAGCTCCCACAGATCTATTAGAACAGTATCTGCTAGACCATGAGAATGATATGCACTTAAATGAAATGAATGAATTAGATAGGATACTTCTTGATCAGCAATCTATTCTTAAGCACAACATACTTGTTCGAATGTTAGGTGGGCCTCCTCCACCCAAAGGAGACCCCGTGTTTGAGCTCAAGGCTTTACCTAATACTTTGAAATATGCTTATCTTGACGATAATAAGATATATCTTCTTATTCTTAGTGCTACCCTTTCAGGGCATGAAGAAAAGATATTACTCAAGATCTTAAAGAAGCACATGGCTGCTATTGGCTATACTCTTGATGATCTTAAAGGCATAAACCCTACTCTCTATGAGCACAAGATTAGTATGGAAGTGGATGCCAAACCGATTAGTTATCATCAACGCCGCCTCAATCCTAAAATAAAGGGGGTGGTAAGAAGTGGAATACCAAAACTTCTGGAAGCAGGTATAATTTATCCTATTGCTGATAGTAGATGGGTAAGTCATGTTCATTGCATTCCTAAGAAAGGTGGTATATCTGTTGTTCCCAATGATAAAAATGAACTCATCCAAAAAGGATAGTAACTGGTTATAGGATGGTGATTGATTTTCAGAAATTGTATGAAGCTAATAGGAAACTAATCATGTCTTGAATTGGGAGAAGTTCCACTTTGTGGTGAACGAAGGTATAGTGCTTGGGCATAAATTTTCTGAACTAGGTATTTGAGGTTGATAAAGTCAAAGTTGATGCAACAAAGAAAAGGCCTTCCCCAAAAGATATCAAAGGTATAAGAAGTTTCTTTGGTCATGTTGGTTTCTATCGACATTTCATTAAAGATTTCTCAAAGATTTATAGGCCATTAACTAATTTTATTCAAAAAGACGGTTGCTTTGTTTTTTATGATGATTGTGTACAATCCTTTGAAATACTTAAGAAAGCCTAAATTTCTGCACCTACCGTCCAACCACTTGATTGGAATTCACCCTTTGAAACTATGTTTGATGCTAGTGACTATGCTGTTGGTGTTGTCCTATGAAAAAGAATAGACAACAAATTGAATGTTATTCATTATCCTAGTAAGACCGTAGATTCTGCTCAAAGAAATTATGCTACTACTGAAAATTATTTTTTAGCAGTTGTGTTTGCGTGTGATAAATTTAGACCTTACATTATTGATTATAAAGTAACTATACACACTGGTCATGCTGCTATTAAATACCTCATGGAAAAGAAAGACGCTAAACCTAGACTCATCATGTGGGTGGTTTTACTTCAAGAGTTTGATTTGCATATCGCTCATTTAAATGGGGCTGATAATCATGTACCCGATAACTTATCTAGAATGGAAAATGTTCTTGATGACCCACTACCGATTGATGATAATTTTCGTGATGAGCAACTGGCTACTGTAAATACTTCTCCTATCTCTCCTTGGTATGCTGATTATGCTAATTTTATGGTGGCCAAATATATTCCACCTACTTTCACCTATCAACAAAAGAAAAAATATTTTATGGCCTAAGGCATTACTTTTGGGATGACCCACATCTTTATAAAGAAGGAGTAGATGGTATTATTAGACATTGTATACCTGAGCATGAAGAGGAACAAATCTTAGGGAAATGCCATTCTGAAGCTTATGCAGGACATCATGCTGGTGACGGAATGGCACACAAGGTACTACAATATGGTTTTTATTGACCTACTCTTTTAAAGATGCTCGTAAGTATGTCCTTTCTTGTGATGAATGCCGAAGATTTAGTAATATTGGTAAACATCGGGAAGTGCCTATGAATTATTCACTTCCTATTGAACCATTTGATGTCTGGGGATTTGATTTTATGGGACCTTTTCCCTCCTCTAATGGATACACTCATATGCTAGTTGTTGTTGATTATGTTACTAAATAGGTAGAAGATATTCCAACTAGTAGTGGTGATCATCACACATCTATTAAAATGATTAATGACATTATATTTCCGAGGGTTGGAGTCCCCACATACTTGATGACTCACGAAGGTTCACATTTTATTCATGGTGCTTTTCGTAAACTTCTAGCTAAATATGATGTTTACCACATGATTGAATCACCTTATCATCCAAAACTAGTGGCCATCTTGAGCTGAGCAATCACGAAATAAAATTAATCTTGCAAAAGACTATGAATAGATCCAGGAAGAATTTCTGTAAGAAACTACAAGATGCTCTTTGGGCATATAGGACTGCATATAAGAATCCTATGGTGATGTCCCCATAAAAATGGTCTCTGGAAAATCTTGTCATTTACCTCTTAAGCTAGAACATAAATCTTATTGGGAAATTACAAAACTTAACTATGATTTCAAACTTGCCGATGAAAAGAGGTTATTTGATATTAGCTAATTAGATGAATGGATGGCGCAAGATTATGAAAATGCTAAGTTATTTAAATAGAAAGTTAAAAATGGCATGACAAGACAATTCAAAAACAAGAATTCAATGTAGGAGACCTAGTGCTTTTGTACAACTCTCGTTTCAGATTCTTTGCAGGTAAACTCCTCTCCAAATGGGAAGGACCTAGTGTTGTCGAGGAGGTCTATCGCTCCGGTGCCTTAAAATTAATAACTTCGAAGGTAAAAACCCGAGAGTGGTGAATAGGCAATGAATCTAACATTATATTTCAGGTGCACCCATTAATGAGGAGACTAATATCATCCAAGTCATAACACCGGAAGACGACATAAATGAAGTCTTCCGGAACACTCTAGAAACGTGAAACAAGGTAGGCACGTGGTACGGTAAGTAAAACGACTCCAGAAATTCCGATTTTTTGTCGGCTTTGGTATTTTAGAAAAATTACAAAAATAAAAAGGAGTCCATGGGACCCACGAGGGAGGCACAAGACAATAGCGCGCCCCCTGGCTGCGCCTTGATAGTTTGTGGGGCCCTCATGTGCCTCCCGGACTCTAACTTCTTCCCGAGCACGTATTCTAGTCCAGAAAAATAATTATATATACTCCTAGTTGTTTTGATTAACGCATCACGAGATTTTTCTCTCTTCTTGTTTTGGGATGTTTTCCTAATATATCTAAGAATATGTCTTTACAAGATTCGAATGGAGAGAGCTATGTTTCCCAATATACCGCGGACCAAAAGATCTTTGGAGATATTACCCCTACCTATGTTCCTCGGGCGAGGAAGAAGATGATGATTTCGAAGAAATAGAAGAGGCTGGTCCTAACGCCGGTTCAGATAAAGATGAAGTTCCTTTCTCTCAACTTGAAGATATGCACGTGGAATTCAAGAATTCAAGTATCCCAAAAATGGTAAATAAGTCTATGGATCAATTTATCCCGTCACATTTTCTGCAGGAAAGCAAGATGGCACTGTGCAAAGAGGTATTGAAGCTTGAGCAACGAAACGATGACTTGAGGGAGGAGAATTTTATCCTTTGATGTAAGCTGGAGAAGAATTACTCAACTACACCACCACCATCACGTAAGGAGGACGCTTGCGTACATGGTTATGGGCATCACGCTAGGCTTACTCCAAGCTTTGGGAAAATGTCCCAGTATCGTATCACTATCACTTTCACCACCACTATCTATCTTAGTTTGATCTTTAGTTTTCGTGGATTTAAAATTTCAGATTGGGTTTTCTTAATATTTTTCTTTGAGACCTATCTACCTTTGTAACAGAGTATGAGAGTTATATAATAAAGATTAGTTGACTATGTGTGCTTTGCTCTCATTACAGCCATTATCATATCATAGCAATATAAATATATATAGAGAAAGAGCATATGCTTATCCCATGAGGAGTAATGACTTCACATAGTAAAAAGTATAAGTGATGATGGTTATTGAAAATAAAAATAAAATAGTATTAGTCATGGTTACAATCTAAGAAAGACTATGAAAGAGGAGAGGAGATTCTCGTATAAATACACTATCTTCGACATCTTTTATGACTGTGAGCCCTCATCAAATATTATATAATGATCAAGTATTGACGTAGGACATGCAAGACAACATAATGGTTATGAAATTTTACATTCATATGGATGCTATATGGTCATGGATTCTTTAACAGGTGATGCTTTCTTTAGACCTTTTGCTAGCGCAACAATTTCACACTAATTATAGATACTACCGGTGAATCCATAACCCTGAAACCCAGTTTCTTGCCATGAGATTCCACCATACCTATCCATGGATATAGTAAGATCCTTCAAGTAAGTTGTCATCGGTGCCCCAAGCAATATAAAGTTGGTCCTAAATATGTATGATCTTTTATTACAAGGGAAAATAAACTTTGTAAGATCTTGTGAATGAAAGAAATAAAAGTGTCAGGATGCATAACAAAGCTTGCTATCACAAGGATAAATATAAAGTGGCATTCCTTTGCATTAAGAGTTTGAGCATTCAAAAAACCTAAAAGGACATGACAACCTTTGCTTCCCTCTATGAAGGGCCTATGTTTTATCTTTGAAAGTTCACTCTTTAGCATGCTCAATAAATTCATTCTTCTTTCTACCTATTAATTCTATAGTGGCAAGCATAATGTGTTGAGAAATGATTCAGATGTATATATCCAAGTGAATGTAGGTTTTCATGATTTATTGTTGTTGACATTATCCTAGAGGTAAATGAGTTGGGCAGTGAATCATTTAAACCCCTATCTTCCTATGTATCCTATGAAAACATGAGCTCCAAAAATTTGACTTGAGTATGACCAATCATAGAAGAATAAATGATAGTTGAGTATGTGAACTTGCTAACAAGAAAGCTATTAGATAGACTCCCTTTTGAAATATGTTTAATTATGATTGTCCCATTGAATGAGAACATAGTTTGTTGTTTCTCTACAAAGTTTATGCTTCATACTCCAATATTTGTGAATGGATTGTTACTTGCTTATGAGAAGATATATGATAAAATATTTGTTGCTATGATAATATTCATTATTCTCTCATGTCTATATTTTATTTTATCGACTTATCCCTCCTAAATCATGTGGCCATTATTCTCGAGCTCGGCTTTCGCTTGAGGACAAAGAAGGTCTATGCTTGGGGGAGTTGATGCATCCATTTTGCATCATGAATCTTTATTGATATTTGTATTATTATTTTCCATTATTCTCTATTACTATGTAATTATTACGACTCTTCTCTCTGAATATGCAAGGTACATCTTGAAGAGGGAATATCTAGAAAATGGAATTCTAGACCGAGAAACCAAGAGAAGGCGGAAAAATCAAGTTTCTCCAAATAACCTATAAGTTCATGGAGAATTTTTATGCTATATATAAGAATTATTGGGCAAAAAATATACCAGAGAGGGGCAGCCAGTTAGCCACAACCCAACAAGGCGCCCCCCGGCCGCACCCTGATGACTTGTGGGGCCCCTGCTGGTCCTCCGACGCCCCTCTTCTCTTATCTGGTCTGTTTTACCCTAGAAAACATCAAGACATAACTTCCGGGATGAAGCACCGCCGTCGTGAGACGCAAACCTGGGTAGAGGCCCTTTTGCTCTCCAACAGAGATTCTGCCGTGGCAATTCACCTCCGGGAGTGGGAAACCGAAGCCATCGTCATCACCAATGCCTCCTCCTTCATGGGAGGACCAATCTTGAATGATAGAAGCTTAAACCCCAGTTTATGCATTGCTTCATAAGGGGCTGATTTGGATCCACATGTTTCATGCTATGGTCAGAGTTATCTTAATTGTTCTTTCATAGTTGCGGCTGCTTGCGAGAGGGGTTAATCATAAGTAGGTTGTTAGTTCAAGTAAGAACAACACCTTAGCACTGGTCCACACACATATCAAATTAATCAAAGTAGCGAGCGCGAATCAACTCAATATGATGAACATGACCACACAGAAATTCCCATGTGTCCTCGGGAGCACTTGCTTTATATAAGAGTACTTCCAGGCTTGTCCTTTGATATAAAAAGGATTGGGATACCTTGTTGCACCATTGTTACTATTGCTACTTGTCACCAAATACGAATTATCTTGCTACAAAACTATCTATAACTGCTACTTACAGCACTTGCACAGAATAGCTTGCTGAAAACTGCTTATCATTTCCTTCTGATCCTCGTTCTGTTCGACACTCTTACTTATTGAAAGGACTATGACTGATCACCTATACTTGTGGGTCATAACTTACGGGCCCACATCTCAATTATGTGGTATTGGGATCTTTCACTCATGTGCTATACTCTAGGTTGTGATCTTTCTTCCATTTCAGGTTAAAGATTTTGCTAACTCTAACTCTAGGTTCTCCTAACTACTTCCTCGCAGAGAGCCCCTCATACCATACGATGGCTTGTATCATTAGAAGACACCGAAGGTATTATTCGAAGTTCTCCAGAGAAATTGTGATCATTGTTTTGTGATCGACAAGACCCAAACTATGAACGTAGCATGTGACTGTGTCAGTTTATTGCTACTGTTTTCTGCTTGTCAAGTATGTGTTCCTATGACTATGATATTATACAACTCCCGGACACCGGACGAATGCACTGTGTGTATCAAATGTCACAACATAACTGGGTGAATATAAAGGTGCTTCATAGGTATCTCCGAAGGTGTTTGTTGGGTTGGCGCGAATTGAGACTGGGATTTGTCACTCCCTATGACGGAGAGGTATCTCAGGGCCCACTTGGTAATACAACATCACAACAAGCATGCAAGCAAATGGGCCATGAGCCTTTATCATGAGCAACATCCAAGTAAATATTTCTCGATTATGGAGGTGATGAAAGAGTTTGTCGTAAAGGGTCACATCGATGCAAGCTTTGACACCAATCCGGATGACTCTGAGTAGCAGACCGGATTCGTATAATGGAGCAGTCCTTTGGAATAGTTCCAAATGGTGCGTGGTAGCAGCATCTATAGTATCACATAGAGATTTGTAAAGAAAACGTGGATCTTAAAGGTTGAGACATGTTGACTAAAACCTCTCTCACAAGTAAAACATGATAAACCCCGGAACTTATTGTGTGTGAATCACATAGTGATGTGAACTAGATTATTGACTCTAGTGCAAGTGGGACACTGTTGAAAATATGCCCTCGAGGCAATAATAAATTAGTTATTATTATATTTCCTTGTTCATGATAATCATTTATTATCCATGCTATAATCGTATTGACTGGAAACTCAAATACATGTGTGGATACATAGACAACACATTGTCCCTAGGGAGCCTCCAAGGACTAGCTCATTGATAAAAGATGGTCAAGGTTTTTTACCATATACAGAGTTTTCATTTGATAATGGTATCACATTATTAGAAGAATGTTGTGATGGACAAGACCCAAACTATGAACGTAGCATGTGATCGTGTTAGTTTATTGCTACTGTTTTCTACATGTCAAGTATATGTTCTTATGACCATGAGATTATACAACTCTCGGACATCGGAGGAATGTATTGTGTGTATCAAATGTCACAACATAACTAGGTGCTATAAAGGTTCTCTACAGGTATCTCCGAGGGTGTCTGTTGGGTTGGCGTGAATAGAGTCTGGGATTTGTCACTCCGTATGACGGAGAGGTATCTCAGGGCCCACTCGATAATACAACATCACAACAAGCTTGCAAGCAATATGACTAAAGAGTTAGCCATGGGATATTGTATTACGAAATGAGTAAAGAGACTTGCCGGTAACGAGATTGAACTAGGTATGGAGATACCAACGATCGAATCTCAGGAAAGTAACATACCGATGGACAAAGGGAATTGTATACGAGATTGATTGAATCCTTGACATCGTGGTTCGGCAGATAAGTATCTTCTTAGAATATGTAGGAGCCAATATGTACATCCATGTCCCGCCATTGGTTTTTGGCCAGAGAGTGTCTCGGTCATGTCTGCATAGTTCTCGATCCAGGTTATGTGACGATTTTGTATTAGTGAGTTATGTGTGATCCTAACCGAATGTTGTTCGGAGTCCTGGATGAGATCTCGGACGTCATGAGTAGCTCCGGAATGGTCCGGAGGTAATGATTTATATATCGGAAGTCATATTTTGGCTACTAGAAAAGTTTCGGGTTTTTCGAGTATTGTATCCGGAAGCTTCTAGAATGTTCCAGAAACTTTCGGAGGAGTCCAGAAGTCCACCAAGGGTTCCACCATGTCCCAAGGGTTTGCATGGGCTGAGGGGAGATGTCATGGCCTTATTGGGCCAAGCACACAAGTCCCTCAAGGACCATGCAGTTGGGAAAGGTGGAAAGTCCACCTTTGTAGGGAAGGGAAGCAAGGGGAATAGGATTCCACCTCCTCCCCCATTGGCTGCACCCTAGGGCTTGGAGGGGCTGTTCCCCAGGACCCTCCACCTATATATAGAGGGGAGGGGGTGATCCAAGAGCATACACAAAGCCCTTGTCGCCCCTCTCTCTACATAGATCATTTTCTCCTCCAATCGTGGTTTTGGTAGCGCTAGGCGTAGCCCTGCCGGGACAGCTGGACCACCACCACCATCATGACGTCGCTTTTCCAGATAACTCAGGTACCTCTCCTTCCTCGCTTGTTGGATCAAGCAGGAGGAGAACGTCATCAAGCTGTATGTGTGCTGAACATGGAGGTGCCATTCGTTCGGTGCTAGACCAGGATGGACCGTGATGGGATAGCGGGACGGATTGCGATTTTGATCGTGAGGACGTTCGACTACATCAACCACGTTTTATACGCTTCCTAACAATCTACAATGGTATGTAGATACACTCCCCCTCTCGTAGATGTTAGTCTCCATAGATTGATCTTGCTGAGCGTAGGAATTTCTTTGTTTCCCATGCGACGCTCCCCAACATGGTTTTGCAATTCCCTTCCTCCGTCAACCCCTATGGATGACTAAATACAAGTGTCGTTCATACTCTCCTTTCCATTTGATCTTGTTATTACAAGGTACAATGAAATATCTTACCGGGTATTCTTTCGTCGTCATTTTTCATGGGTTTTGCAAGTCCTTTGAATTGCTATTCGACATTCCGAAATCTCACTAGCCTATTGCTCTTGACTTTTCTCACCTACTTGCTTTATTGTTAATTCCATATGTCTATAAAAAGTCAAGAAAATAATTTGTGATGGTTCTTTGATCTTTTTGATTCAACCTATGTGTGAGTGCACACAATCATCAGTTGATCCTCATAAATTATGTGTTCGACTCAAACGTCTTTGCAAACAGGAGTTGGTTCTTGGAAAATCAACTTTGATTGATTGTCCATCTAAGTCCTTTCAACTTGCTTGTATTTGATCGGAGCGTGTGATTAAGATACACCAACCTGGAAATAAAAATTCCTTTGGTATTTAAGTATCGATATTACTCAGATGATGTCTAATCCGATGCCCTGCATTCCTTCTTCCTCTGATTGGGTACCCATACACAGAGGTCCTTTGTGGACACGCACATCCATTGTTGGGTTATTATCCGATAGCATCCTTCACATTCAAAATTCTTGAGATATTATTCCCCTAATACATGATACCATTGGTAAATTGTGTCTTCTGCCTCTGATAAGTTGTATCCTATGCTTTTCTCAGCCATGCTTTTCTAGCATGTGTTAATTACTCTTGAAGTTCGTGGTATATGTTCCTAAGATACCAAAATGGTTTGAACCAATGCTTTCCCTAATATGTGTGAGCCTGGAAACTTCTATGGGTCATACTCTACTAGTGCTTACCAGTTAAATTTTATACACTGCTACTTCATCGAAAGTGAGGAGTGAATGAAAGGTTATGCCTTGATGAAATGGGAGTCAACATTGAACCTTGTGTTCATGCCCATGGACCCGGTTTATGGCTTATCATGGAAGCTTCTCGTAGCAATAAAATTCCCTTTGTAAAATTTGATCTATTATTTCTGATCTTGTCCTTTGCAGTCGTGATTCCGACAATGTTGTTCTACTTGGATTTCATTCTCAAACAAGTTAAAGTGCTTATCTACAGATCAGTACATTACTCCAACCTCTATTCCGCTCTACCTTCGAGTGTTACCCTCTGGTATCTCGGCAATATCGAAGAACCATGTTGCTTGTAATGAATCTTCCTTGGGTATTAGTTCTCACTGATTCCAATTTTTCTTGGGTTCTGAGTTTTTACACACACGAGGGCACCCATAACTAAATCGAGTCCGCACTATGATTCAGCAGATCTTAAAAATCATCTTTGCTTACGAGTTTGTTCTCGATCGTGTCATTCCCAGCTAATTGCTTGACCACGCTACCTATGTCCTTCATCCCCGGAACACAACTACAACCTTTTACTAAGCTTGCATTGAGCTTTCAACATCGCGTTGTATGTCTTGAATGGCAACTCTAATCTTGAGCTCTCATCTTATCTGTGGTTCCAATATTTTTTTTGCTTCACCATTCATTTGCTTGATGTCGTCGTTTTACGATTACATCTTCAAGAAACTTCACGACAAATGTGTCAAGATGATCATCAACATTTTGCGCTCTTCCATGATACTTCTCATGATCACCATTCTTTTCTTGGTCCCTGTGTTATTTATAAACAGGAATACCGACAAATGAACTATGATGTGTGATTCCAATACTTCTAGCAACCCTATTGCTTGAAGTTAATGTCTGATAATTTCATTCTTAATGTGTTGGTTGTTAACTCACCTTTATAAAATTGGTTGTGCTACTCAGTCTGTATTTCCGAGTGGTCCCTTCGATCAATGTTTAATTGTCGATGTTTCCTCGAACATACGTCATTATATCATTTGATCTCACAAATGTTGTCTCCTTGTTCTTATAATCTTGGAAATTCTACTCTATAGAAATCTTGAGGGATTGTTGCTGAGTCCATTAACCACACCCTCAACTTCTCCATGTTTCAAGATGAAGCATTTGAAAGAATTGTCTTTGTGCCTAGCTCACGAAGAATATGTTTGATAGAAGAAGTGTATTCCCAAGGTTCACGTGCATTCTTGCCGCCGTGAATATGAGAATGTTTTGTTTTGCTGCCTCTGGGATCATCCCAAATCATTCACGCATGTGCAGAGTGTTATATGTTTTGAAGATTCACTATCTTCAATTCATATAACTTTATTAGCACCCAAGCCACTCACTGATTTGATCAAGGAAATGAAGTTCCTTCATAAGAGATAATACAAAATTACACAATGACCTTGATATCCTCGATGATGGTTCCCAAATCAGAAGTGGGATGCATTTAGTTGTAAGAATTACATGTGGGCACGAATGTCTTGACATTCTGTTCAATTGTCTTATAATACAGCTCATGATTCAAGACTTTCTTCCATAGTTCATATCCCTAGAATCTTGCATCATCACCTCGTCAATTTTTGTTTCCCCCTTTCATCTAAGTCATCCTGATTGTGAGGTATCCTGACACCAATCAGATCTGAATCTCGGGCACATATGATTGTTGGAAAAAAATTCAATAATTATAACTTTGGTGTTGAAGTAACCCACTACAGTGATGTCTTGTCTAGCACACCTGGCCGGAGGACCTATTGTTATATTATCTTCCTTGGTAAGGTTAGCCATTCTTCCATGAGAAAATTGTATGACTTATTTGATAAGTTGTTCCTGATGGATCCTTTGTGTACCCAAAGTCCGACCTTTACCGGATGACCATGTCGATGCTCCCCCAAAGCACAAATGTGGTACATCAAATGTCAACAGGAACATTGGAAGCGCAAGGCTAAAATGCTCATGGTTAATGATGTCAGCTGTGCTTCCCTTGCAATGGTGCCAGAAATACTTTTGCTATGTGAAAAAAGATCTCCGGCAACGGCGCCGGAAATTGTCGTGTCGACGGCACCATGAATCCTTCAGCTGCGGGTACGCCTTAAGGGACTTCCTAGGCAAGTATGCAAAGGATTTCCCCCATGGCCTTGGAGCCTTGCGTTGGTGTTCCCTCGAAGCAGAAAGGGTGATGTAGCACAGCGGTGGTAAGTATTTCCCTCAGTTTGAGAATCAAGGTATCAATCCGATAGAGGAGTATCTCAAGATCCTGCACAAACACAAAAACTTGCTCCCAACGCTATGAAGGTGTTGTCAATCCCTTATAGATTGTTTGCCAAGTGAGAACTGAAAGCAACAAAGTAACAAAGCAATGTAAAAGCAAAGGTGTAGAAGATGGATGTGAATAGACCCGGGGGGCGTACTGTTTACTAGTGGCTTCTCTCATGAAAGCAAGTAGACGGTGGGTGAACAAATTACTGTTGAGCCATTGATAGAACCGCGCAAAGTCATGATGATATATATGCAATGATTATTTCTATAGGCATCACGGCCAAACCAAGTAGACCGATACTGTCTGCATCTACTACTATTACTCCACACGTCGACCGCTATCCAGCATGCATCTAGTGTATCAAGTCCATAAGAACAGAGTAACCCCTTAAGCAAGATGACATGATGTAGAGGGATAATCTCAAACCAATGATAAAAACCCCATCCTTTTACCCTTGATGCCAACTACTTGATGTTTGCCTTGCTTCCCCTACTGTCACTGGGAAAGGTCACCACATGGCAGAACCCAAAACCAAGCACTTCTCCCATTGCAAGAATCATAGATCTAGTTGGCCAAACAAAACACAAGACTCGGAGTGACTTGAAAGGATATCAAATCATGCAAATAAGAAATTAGCAAAGACTCAAATATATATCATAGATAATCTGATCACAAATCAACAATTCATCGGATCTCGACAAACACACCGCCAAAGAAGATTACATCGGATAGATCTCCATGAAGATCATGGAGAACTTTGTATTGAAGATCTAAGAGAGAGAAGAAGACATCTAGCTACTAACTACGGACCCGTAGGTCTGAAGTGAACTACTCACGAGTCATTGGAGGGGTGATGATGATGATGAAGAAGCCCTCCAACTCCAAAGTCCCCTCCGGCAGGGCGCCGGGAAGGGTCTCCAGATGAGATCTCATGGAAACGGAAGCTTGCAGCGGCGGAAATGTATTTTTGAGGCTCCCCTGATTTTTTGCGGAATATTTGGGAATTTATAGGCCAAAAACCTAGGTCAGGGGGCGGCCAGGGAGGCCACAAGCCTGCCCACCGCCGCCTCCCCCCGGTGGCGGAGTGGGGGCTTGTGGGCTCCCTGGATCCCACCTGGCTTGGCCAAAAGCCCCTGGTCTTCTTCCGTTCAGGAAAAATCATTTCGGGGTTTTTCTTCCGTTTGGACTCCGTTCCAAAATCAGATCTGAAAAGAGTCAAAAACATGGAAAAAACACGAACACGCACTTGGCACTGAATTAATAAGTTAGTCCCAAAAAATATATAAAAGGTACATACAACAACCAAAGAAGACAAGATAACAGCGTGGAACCAGCAAAAATTATAGATACGTTTGAGACGTATGAGTGAATTATCCAAACAATATTGTACGGGTAAACATCATGATTCTCCTTGCCCCTTTATCTAAATAGTTATGTACTTGGTGACCTATCATGTATACCATGCTTTGTTTTCCTTGGGAAAGGTATACTCTAATACTTGTGTGTGAACACATTTTCCTTCCCATTTGTGTGTTTAACCTTTCTTGTAATCTAACTTATCTGAGGAGTGGTAAATCCTTCCTTTGGTAAAAACCTCGGTGTACAACTCTGTTAGTAAGACCCTGTTACTATTGTGGATAACATTCCGGTAGTTGTCGGTGGATGAGAACTTTGCCTATTGGCCCGCCTCGTTTTAACGAGCACGAAAATGGTTCTAATCGGCCCTCGCCCTTGGCACCGACATTGTTGCCAACATAACTGACAGTCTATCCTCTGACATGTCTTGCTGCTAAGACCGTACAAGATGTCACCATTGTGCCTAGTCTTGACCCACATGGTGGGCCCTTAACCCACAATTCCACAAGTTCGAAACCTGACTCTCTTGTACATCTTTCATTCCAAAGTATCCTTTGCACTTGGCTTTGTATGTAATTCCTCACACACCGTCCAAGGGATGATTTATTCTATTATCAGGCGCAATATTTAATTTCGTTGCCCTCAATCCCTTTCACCTTCTGATCAGGCTTCAAATGATTGCCTACCGATTTAAAACTTTTGTATCATCATTTATTGCTCTCAATGGACTCCCTGGTTTACAACTCGAGGAATGATTCATGTCTTGTTCCCCGAGTTCAATGTCAGGTGATCAACTTTGTGTAGCTACGTTCTTCAAGAATTTTTATTTTTATCGCATTCGTAGGATGATGAAGATACCGGAGAAAGGTTGACGACTTCATCGGGATTACCTGAAACAGAGAATTGCAGACATCGACAAAAGGAACCAATTCCTTCAAAAAGAGCAACCAAGAACGAGAAGATCCGTTAGAATTTCGTAACCAACTTCCCCCTTACTTCTACCTCTTAATTCTCGGGACGGGAATCTCTTTTAGAAGAGGAGAATTGTGACACCCCGAATGTAATGAGCTACAATGATCATCATTACGGGACCAAGAATTTTCCTTAATTAGTCTTGATCATCTTGGTTCAAACCTCATATTAAATTCCACTATGAATTCAAATTCAAATATTAAGTGTGAAACAAAAGTTCACAAAAATGAAACACAAATGTTCATCATGTGGCAAATATTCCATAACAAATTATGGTGTTGAACCAACTTTTTATAAAGTATTTTAGTGCCTCAAAATAATTAAATCAGAGGCCACACAATTAGTTAAATGCCTTTCAAATTATATGAATTTCTAACTTTGTCAATTGGTCCTCAAAATTTTTGTGGTAAAGGATATAAATGCATTATAATTATTGGGGCATACTTCATATTTTAAAAAAAAAATTGGTGCTAGAATTGAAGCAAATAGTAGTTGTTAAATAGAAAATAGATTTATAAAGCAATAAAAGGAAAAGCCCCCCTTGGTGTAGCCCCTCGGCCTTAGCCCAATTGTCTCCTCCAACCGTCCCACCTGCCCCCATCCCTAACCTCCTCCTACGGCTTTGTTCGGTTCCACAAAAAATGAGAGGGATTGACATGGATTGACAATGATTAAATCCCATCTAGTACAAATTGCACCCCATTCCCCTTCAATCCACCTCAATCCACTTTGACAGTGGATTAACCGAACAAGGCCTACAGGAGGCACGCGGGGTGGCGTGGTGGCCATTCACCGGCCAGGGTGTCGTGTGATATGTCTCCATCGTATCTACTTTTCCGAACTCTTGTGTCCTTGTTTTGGACTCTAATTTGCATGATTTGAATGAAACTAACCCAGACTAACGCTGTTTTCAGCAGAATTGCCATGGTGTTGTTTTTGTGCAGAAATAAAAATTCTCGGAATGACCTGAAAATTTACGAAGAATTTTTCTAGAATTAATGAAAAATACCTGCGCATAGATCCACCGGAGGAGGTGAGCCAGTGGGCCACAAGCCGAGGTGGCGCGGCCACCCCCCGGCCGCGCCTGACAGGCTTGTGGGGCCCACGAGGCTCCACCGCCTCCAATCTCAGCTCTATATATCCTGTTTCGCCCGGAAAAAATTAGAGAGAAGGATTCATCGCGTTTTACGATATGGAGGCGCCGCCACCTCCTGGTCTTCATCTGGAGGGCAGATCTGGAGTCCGTTCTGGGCTCCGGAGAGGGGAAATCGTCGCCATCGTCATCATCAAACTTCCTCCATCGCCAATTCCATGATGCTCTTCACCGTTCGTGAGTAATCTCATCGTAGGCTTGCTAGACGGTGATGAGTTGGATGAGATCTATCATGTAATGGAGTTAGTTTTGACGAGGATTGATCCCTAGTATCCACTATGTTCTGAGATTGATGTTGCTAAGGATTATGAAATCTCTGTCGACCCTGAGCAAATCACTCAGGTCGAATCTGATCCTTTTCATGGTTATGAGTCTGAAACGGTTGTAGGCCATCTTACCAAACTGCACGATATAGCCACCCTATTCACTAGTGAGGAGAAGATCGGCCACTACTATATCCTCAAGCTGTTTGCTTTCTTGCTAAAGGATGATGCTAAGACCTGTTCACTTCTCTTGCTCTTGGTTTTGTGCGTAGCCCCTAGGATATGGTCTACTACTTCTCTGAAAAAAAATTCCCTGCCCATAACAAGCAAGCTGTCTTGCAGGAAATATACAACTTTGCTCAAGCTGGAGAAGAGAGTCTCCCACAAGCTTGGGGAGGCTCGTCCACCTACTGAATGCTTTGCCTGATCACCCTCTTGAGAAGAATGAAATACTTGATATCTTCTATAATGGACTTACCGATGCTTCCAAAGACCACCAAGATAGTTGTGTTGGTTGTGTTTTTATGGAACAAACCGTAGAACAAGCTGAGATCCTATTAAATAACATATTGTGCAATGAGAATGCTTGGACTATTCCCAAACCACCTCCTAAGCCAACTCCGAAGAAAAGAGGTATTCTATTCCTCAGTCCTGAAGATAGGCAAGAAGCCAAGAAATCTATGCGAGAGAAAGGCATTAAATCTGAAGATGTCATAAATCTACCACCTATCGAAGAGATCCATGGTCTTGATAACCCGATACAGGTAGTAGAAGTAAATTCTCTGCGTAGGTTTGATGAGAGAGATATTCCTTTTGATAAACCTGCTAGCTTATGCGTGGATGAATTTGATAACTTTGTTGCCAAACAAAAGAGTTTCAATGATTATGTTAACGGACAATTGGAACAGAATGCTCGTATGCTTAGTCATTTAAGTGCTTGTGTGGACAGAAATGTCAATGATCTTAAGCTTGAGAGTAAACATGCCTCTATGGTTACTACTCAAGTAGAACAAGTACTTAAGGCTCAAAATGACTTGCTCAATGAGTTGAATGACAATTCTGTCAGAGTGGTCACTAGAGGCGGTAGAATGACCCAGGAACCTTTGTATCCTAAGGGTCATCCGAAGAGAATTGAACAAGAATCTCAAGGAGTTAGCACTGATGCACCTAGTCATCCTAGAAAGAAGAAGAAAGATGATAGGAACCTGCACGCTAGCAACCCTATTGCTGCTACACCTGAGAGTCCAAACGATTTCTCTGTCTCTAATGCTGAAACACAATCTGGTGATGAACATGAGCCTAATGATAATATCAATAGTGATGTTCATGATGATGCTCAACCTAGCAATGATAAGGATGTGGAGATTGAACCTGTTGATCTTGATAACCCACAACCTAAGAATAGAAGATATGATAAGAATGACTTCACTACTAGGAACCATGGTAAAGAAAGGGAACCATGGGTTTAGAAACCTATGCTCTTTCCTCCCAAGCCATCCAAGAAAAAGGATGATGAGGAATTGAGCGCTTCGTTTAAATAATTAGACATGTCTTTCTGCAAATGCGTTTGACAGATATGCTCAGAATGTCTCTGTATGCTAAGTACATGAAAGAT
This sequence comes from Hordeum vulgare subsp. vulgare, assembly GCF_904849725.1. Taxonomy (NCBI): domain Eukaryota; kingdom Viridiplantae; phylum Streptophyta; class Magnoliopsida; order Poales; family Poaceae; genus Hordeum; species Hordeum vulgare. Next base: position 246,368,885 of record NC_058522.1, read on the forward strand.
ATTGTGACTAATAAGAGGAGGATACTAGAGGTTGAGATTTCCACCATGCTTGCTAATTATACCTTCAAGGGTGAAACTCCTAAGAAACTAGGTGATCCCGGTGTACCCACTATACCTTGCTCCAATAAAGGCAACTACGTTAGAACTGCTTTATGCGACCTTGGAGACGGTGTTAGTGTTATGCCTCTCTCTTTATCGTAGGCTTGAACTGGATAAGTTGACACCCACTAAAATCTCTCTACAAATGGCCGACAAATCAACTGCTTTCCCTATCGGCATTTGCGAGGATGGGTGTGTTGTGGTTGCCAACGTCACCATCTTAACAGACTTTGTTATTTTGGATATTCCCGAGGACAATGCCATGGCGGTCATCCTCGGAAGACCCTTTTTAAACACTGCAGGGGCTGTTATAGATTGCAACAAAGGCAATGTCACTTTTCATGTCAACGGTAATGAGCATACGATGCACTTTCTGAAGAAACAATATCGAGTACATTGCATCAATGCTATCGAAAAAACTTCATCGATTCTTATTGGGAACTTTGAATGCCATATTCCCCCTATTAAGATGAAGTATGATTTGCTTGTTCGGGAAATACACATCCCCCATTGAGGTGACCTAGTGACTATTCAAAAATTCTCTGTCTTCTTTTGTGATTCGAAAATGGTTTGTCGAGGAGGCTTGATCAACCTCACTGACGGATTTCTTTCGATGACCATGAGGTGGATGAATCGAGGAGTCACAAACCTCTGTTCCAAGCTTTCGCCTTCGGTTGCTTAGAAGAAAAATGATAGATTCAGTTTAGTTTTCCCTGTTTTCTGTCTTAACGTCCCGTGGAAACGTACCCCGAAAATTAAAGTTATCCGAACGTCCTGAAAACCAAGTATGATTTTTTACGGATTTTTTGAAAAATACTAAGACGAAGAGCTTGACTGGGGGCTGCACCAGTGGGCCACAAGCCCTAGAGGCGCGGGCACCCCCTGGCCGCGCCACCTAGGCTTGTGGGGCCCACAGGCACCCCCTCAACTCATTCTTGCTCTCATCTGGTTCTCCTACCTCCAAAACAAATCGTGTACTACATACGGAATACTTCCTACATTAGTATGACTACATACGGAATACTTCCCTACATTAGATTGACGAACGGGAGCTAGTTACTTATCTCTCCTTGTTATAGCTGTTACATAATGAATCACATCTGGCATAATCATCCATCACCGATCCAATGCCTACGAGTCTTCTACTACTGGTCCTTGTTGTGTTACTTTGCCGCTACTGCTGTTACTGTTGCTGCTGTTACTCTATTGCTACTGCTGCTATCATACTACCTTGCTACTGATACTTTGCAGCATACACTAAATCTTTCATGTGTGGTTGAATTGACAACTCAACTGCTAATACTTGAGAATATTCTTTCGCTTCCCCTTGAGTCGAATCAATAAATTTGGGTTGAATACTCTACCCTCGAAAACTGTTGCGATCCTCTATACTTGTGGGTTATCACCGTGGCGGCCGTCCGAAGGGCCGCCGCCTCTTACATAATCACCGGCGAGCCCCACCCCCCGCGGAACCCTAAAAACCTTTCCCCTTGCGCCCATGTTCTTCACCCCTCTGCCGCGAGCTTGAGCTCGGGCTCGAAGAGCCGCTTGCCCTATCGTCGTTGCCCGCTCTCCGCTACCACGGCCAACAGCCTCCCCGCCGGCCGAAATGATGTCTACGAGGCGCCTCATCATCTTCTTCATCTCCTACAAGCCCAAGCTCGAGCTGTACCTCATCGAGCCGCGAGATCGAGATTCTTCTCCAACTTCGGCCGTCGCCGGCTTCGCCGTCGATTTCCACCTCCAGCGCCACCCGGCCGTCATGAGCTTGCATCCACCTGCTCAGTGTTAGACTCCTTCTTTCCCCCCTTTCCCTTCTGCCTCCCCTCGCTGTGGACGCCATGTGTCGCCTACGCCCTAGCCCGCTCAACCACGTGCTCTTGCTAGCCAGCCCCGCGTGCCCTCCTGCTCGACTCGTCGCGCCCGCGCCATGTTCGCAACCGCCCGTGTTGGGATCACCCGTTCGCCCGGCCACACGCCCATGTAGGTCGTACCGCAACGACCGCACTTTTGTTGTTGTTGTTGCTGCCGCATGCCGCCCGTGTCGTTGCTTTCCTTCGCTCCCATACTGCTCTACTGTTGTTGTAGTCGTGCCCGCTATCGATGTCTCTATTGTTGTTGTTGCCTAGCTGCTCCCACTGCTGCTGCCTCCTATTGCGCCCCGCCTCCGCTCGGCCGCACGTGCCATCGGGGCCTGGTCCCTGCTGGCCACCAGTTGACCCAGCCAGTGCCCCTCCTCTAAACAGAGGAAAGTGGGGTGGGGGGACTAAACCCCACTATTTTAGGCCTAACCCCCCTCCCCACTACCACTTACCACTGGGGCCCATGCCCTTGTTAAATGAAAAAGAAAATAAAAATAAAAATAATATATAGTAAAGATTAAAGTGACTAATTAGTGAAATAATTAACTTAATGAAATCAACTTAATTAACGTGTCGAATTTATTAATTAATTTGTTCATTAGTTAGATCACGCGATGACACGGGACCCCACCCCGTGTTGATGAGTCAGCTTTTACTCGTAATCTCGGACCTTCGTGGACCCACTGTCGGCCACACGGTGCAAGGCTGTATGCAATATGCTAGGTGCACATAGCATTTTACTATTTAATTTCGAATTAAATTAATCCCAGAATATTATTAAAACTTTGAAAATTCGTATCAAATAATCCGTAACTCGGATGAAAGTATTTTATACATGAAAGTTGTTCAGAAAAATCGCACGAATCCGAATACGCTGTCCATTCATTTGTCACATGCTCTTAGGATGATGAACATGGTCATTTGACGTCAGGATCATCTATGAGGTAGTAGCCAAAGCCTCGGGAAATATCATGAGATATTTTCCCGCTCCGTCCATTATGTGTGGTACTGCATTAACTCAACCCTAGCACAACATCTTACCATCTCATGCATCCCAATGCATTTCTTTGCTATATATTTATTGTTTCTTCCTCCTTCTCTCTGGTAGATCTCAAGATTGACATCGCTGTCGCCCGGTACGACTACGGTGTCGATGACTCCGCCTTCTCGACTGAGCTTCTAGGCGAGCATTCCCCCACCTCCTTGATCATTTCGATATCGCCTACTCGTTTCTCTCTATTACTTGCATTAGAGTAGTGTAGAAGTTACTGCTTATCAGTTTGATCCTATATTGCTGCATAGCATGTCCTTGCTAATGTTGTTGATACTCTTACCCTTTATCCTAAATTCCTAGTATAGGTTGCTAGTATTCCATCAGTGGCCCTACATTCTTGTGTGTCTGCTATGCTATATTATTGGGCCGTGATTCCCTAAGGGAGGTAATTACACACACACACACTCACACACACACACACAAACACACACACACACTCACACACACACACACACATATATATATATATAAAGAGAGAGAGAGAGAAACTATATTCTTCACCCAAGGTACAGAATAAGTTATTCTTATTCTTCACCCGAGGTAATCTTATGATGTTTCATATATAAATTACATTTTAAATACAAATAGTTATATTTATATTGATTCATTAATCTAAATTTGATATAATAAATAAAAAATATAGGTCACAAGACCAGAAAAATGCATTTATTTTGTATTTTACACAATTTTGTAGTGTTTGTAACTTTACGTGACATAAAATATGTTTATGGTGGTTTTATATTTTCTTACGGTCTATTTTTACATATGAAATAAGATAAAATTTACAGAATTTAAAATTACGATGCATTGATGTTAAAATAGAGGTGGGGCGAAGAGTAACTATTCCTCATCCACGGTGACGAATAGCGGGACCATATATACATAAATAAATAAATACATACATACATACATACATACATATGTATATATATATATATATTGAAAGTCTATTAATCACCATGCAAATAATTACATTTATATTGATTCACTACATAAAGTTTGACATAAAAAACAAAAATATAGGTCATAAGACCAGAAAAATGTTTATTTATCTCTATTTTACACTAAATATTTGTGTTTGTAATTTTATGTGACATAAAATATTTTTTACGATGACTATATATTTCTTACAATCTCTTTTTATGTATGAAATAAGACAAAATTTACGAAATGTAAAATTACGGTGCGTTGATATGAAAATAGAGGGGGTGAAGAATAATTATTCCTCACCCAGGGTGACGAATAGTCAAACCCTATATATATACACAACTCATATATTCTGCTAATATTAGCAGAATAGTTATTCTGTACGCAATTTCCAACTACACGTTCAACGTTAATGCACTGTATCCCTATCAAACGAAACAGTGCAATGTAACGAGAAAAAACTGCACACACTTTTTCGACACCATTTTGTCTCCAGGTTTAAAACCGTTTGTCGGAATGAGGCGTATAATCTATCGTTGGATTGGTATGAAAATACCCAACTCCATAATGTTGAACATATTCGCCATTGCTCTTAGTTTGAGATAAACTTCGAAAATGGTGGGCGCATGACAGGGTGCAACGAGCGTATTTTCGCTATTTTTCTAAACCGCTCGTCAGAATGAAGGAAACGATATGGCGTTGTTATCGAGCCGCATATTTTTCATGTAGATTACTCTCTCTAATTTCCTACGGATTTGAGAGTAATTTCAAATTTACTAAAAACGAAGTTCTGTTTTTGAAATTTTCCGATTTTTTACTGTTTTTGTTGCATTTTTAACCGTTTATCAAAACAAGGCGTGTGATACAGCGCTAAAAATCTGTGAAGTAGGCGCAACTTTCATATGTTGATCATTTGTTGAGATTCCTTACGGTTTTAAATGTATTTTGAAAACGGTGTGGCTGCCTACTAGTTGCAGCAATCGTATTTTTGTAAAAAAATCAAACCGCTTGTCGGAATGATGCAAATGATACGGCGTTGGAAAGATATCGACAAGGCGCATCTTTTTCATGTCCCGCACTTTCTCTAATTCCTTACGGTTTAAGAGCAGTTTTGAAATTAACAAAACGCGGACATTGTTTTTTCGCCACTAAAAACTGACGCATGGACTTTATCACACATAAGAACGTACTCTTTTCGGACCAAAAACTGCACTGCATCGAAATGGCAAGCGAACTTCATGGTTTACTTCATAGTTTTATCTTGTCACTTTTCTAATTTTTTTATGAACGAGAGTGGACCACACTTCACATCGGGCATGAGCGAACCGCAACATTATTGAGAAGTGAATTGCATTACATCAGGCATGCGTTTTTATTGTCCTTTTCAAAATACTTATTTACTTTTGCATAGAATGGGCATGTGGACCACATGGATTGAGCGAGTGAACTCCATGTTAGGACCATACCAACTCCACTTTTTCTTAGAATTTTTGTTTCAGATAAGGATTTTAAATTTTTTTGTTATACCAAATCCATTATCCATTGTATGTTCAAGGGGAACCACTCGCAATGCCAGAGTGCACTACACCATAGCTCTAGCTCACTGCATTTTTTTCATTTGTTTTTGATGCGTTTTTTGCATCACACGAAACCATAGTCTATGCAGTGCACACTATATTTTTTGTCCCTAGTTTCTTCTGCAATAAGTCATAAAATAAACCACGAGGACAACAAATAGTAAACCACACTGCATTTGATTCTCCAATATAGAGCACAATTTTTTTCCAGTACATTGGATCTTCACAAGATCACCAGTCAAACTGCACAAAAGATACAAATGAGCGACAACCCACACTTCGACACAAAAAACAAAACATTAACGAACTGCAACAATCCAATCAGGAAAGCACTAAAGAATTTTAGAACTGCATGCCATTGCGTCAACCAATTTTTTTCACACAACTTCAACACTATTTTTCCCTCGGTCTCCGGGAGCTTCCGTGAATGCTCATCCTCCTAACGCCCTCTACAACCGAGGAGGAGGATGGGAAGAGGTGAGCAGCGCTGGTTGTCCATGCTCCTTCTCTGGCTGCCCCGGAGGAGTAGCCCGACCACTACAAGGGATCCAGCCTCCTGGGCCACAACACGACCGAGGGCGCGCGAGGGGAAGCGTGGGAGGAGGCGTGTCACCACGAAGGGCGTGGGAGGAGGCGAGCGTGGCGTTGTGGTAGGAGGCCACCGACGAGCCAGATCCAGCGGAAGATGGGCTAGAGGCCAGCCAATGAGGCACGGGGTGGGAGCCGTCGGGCGGTGGGGGTGAGATGTCCATCCGTACAAGGGGAAGGGCATCGGGGCCGGAGTGGCAGCTGGCGAGGGTGCTGGGTGGTCGCCGGATCCGGCATAGGGGCTGACGGATCTAGAGAGGGAGGTGTTGGTCGCCGACCTTTTTCTCAGACACAATAGGTTGTGGGGGGGGTGCTCGACCTTGTATGTTGGGAAGAGGGAGGAGGAGGAGGGGAGGTTGTGGTCATGGAGGCCGGCGCCGGAAGAAGAAGGCAGCAAGGCGAGGAGCCTGCTATCCAGCTCACTGGCTTGGGAAGAGGCTGGAGGTAGGTGCCAGTCTAGAGGAGTGGAGGAGGCTCTAGGGGAGTGCGGCAACGGGCTTGGGTGGGGCGCTAGCGGCACTACGGGTGGGAGAGGGGAGATGGGGCGGCCGAAAGAGGACGAGGGTGGTGGCCGGTGGTTTCAAGGGTGTGATACGTCGTAAACGTATCTATAATTTCTGCTTGCACCATGCAAGTTTTGGGTGATATTGCTATGTGTTTTGTACACTTCCATACCTTTTTGAACATATTTGGACTAACCTATTAACGGAGTGCACCCAACGCCAGTTTTTGTGTGCTGATGTTTGTGAATTGCAGGTTTATACCCATATTTACAGTGCCCGAAAAATTCCACAGTAAATATATAAAAAATCAGCGTTCCAGAAGACTCCAGACATCCGAAGGCGAGCCAGAGAGGGGCCACCCCCACCTATGCGGCCACCTGGCGCGGCCTATGGGAGGCCTCGCCACCAGGTCGCCTGGGCAAGTGGGACCTCCCCTGGTGTCCCCTTTGGCCCTATTTTCACCCCCGTGGAGGAAACACTTATGGGAGAACCCTTTTCTCCAAAAGAAATCCCGATCTCTGCCGCCATCGTCAACAAATTTCGGGGAACCAGAATTCCTGTGTCGGCACCCTGCCGGGACGGGGAAGTGCCCCCGGATTCATCTCCATCGACGTTGCTTCCTCCCTCCATGAAGCGGGAGTAGTTCCTCCTTGGGGTGAGGTCATATACAATAGCTATGTGGTTAATTCTCTCTCCCATGATGTGATCTTGATTGTGATCATAGGCTATGTTAAGCTAGGGTGATCCCATGATGTTTCCCCTTCTTCTATGTATTGGATTGATGTACTCACTTGATCTTATCTAGTATAATCTCCGAGACCATGGTGATAGCGGTCTACTGGACATGGTTTAGAAGAATATTTTCATGAGTGATTTCCTCTTTTGTGAATTGATTGAAGATTGAGAGTATCTTGGTGCTTGTCTTTGACTATACTTTGGATGGACGCGGTGACATTGGGAAATCCATAGATGAGAACTACGAACTCTGAGGTGTGCTTTTGTAGCCCTACATAATTCTCGTCTTCCCTTGATCACAAAGGAATGTGCTTCGAGTACGTCTCCATTGCATGTTTTAGTGGAAATATCATGTGATTAGACTATGTTAATGTTGTTGGGAGTTGCCACTAGTGAAAGTATGAAGCCTAGGCCTTGTTTCTCACTATTGTTACACCGTTTGTGCTCACTTTTTTCACTTGCTACATTGCTGTAATTTTTTTATTACAGATTTATATTACCTTGCTTTGCCACACCTATCACCCATATTTTACCATCTCTCCGCTGATCTAGTGCACCTATACAATTTACCATTGTATTAGGTGTTTTGGGGACACAAGAGACTTCTTGTTTCTTAATTGCAGGGTTGCGTGAGAGAGACCATCTCCAACCTCTACTTCCGTGAGTCCGATAAACCTTAGGTGATCCACTTGAGGGAAATTCCTGCTGTCCAACAAACCTCTACGCTTGGAGGCCCTACACAGTCTACAAGAATAGAAGCGTGCGTAGACATCAAGCTATTTCTGGCGCTGTTGCCGGGGAGGTGAGTGCTTGAAGGTATATCTTTAGATATTGCAATTAAATCTTTTCGTTTCTTGTTTTTATTTTCACTAGTTAGGCTTATGGAAAACCGCACTCTTAGTTCGCTGCTTGGGGAAGGCCGCTTCACCAAACTCGTGGTAGAGAAGTCTCCTCCACCTACCGAATGTATCCCATTCAAAATATCACTTGGCATAATTCAAATAATTAGGAATGATTGTTATGTAGGAGATGGAATAGTCAATCCTAGTATTCATTTGTTGAAACTTACATAACTTTGTGAGTTGTTTAATATTTCAGGTTTGACAAGAGATGGAGTCATAAGGAAATTATTTGCCTTGTCACTGAAAGAAAAGCATTGGAATGGTATAGGCTACTAGATGATTCTCACCTACGGGATTAGGAAGAGATCATCTTTTACTCCAAGTTTTATCCTCTTCATAAAGTCTATGAGAATAGGAATTATGTTTATTAATTCTATCCTCATGACGGAGAGAGCATAGTTCAAGCTTGGGGGAGACTGAAAACTTTAATGCTAAAATGTCCTAACCACTACTGGAATCTGCTGGTTTACCGACAACCAGAGCTGACGGCAAAGGACAGTTTAACTGTTGGCAAAGGCTTTGCCGTCAGTGTGCTGTCGGCAAAGGAACCGGCCAAGATTTTATCGCCAATCACCTTCTTTGCCATCAGCTGAAGGTCGACCGATGGCAAAGACTTTGCCATCATCTTTGTGGCACGGGCTGACGGCAAAGAGCAATGGCGGCAACGGCGCAGGCCGAGCCCCGTTAGAAGGTTAACGACAGGCTTTGCCCAGAGCCGTAGCAAAGCTGACGGCAAAGCCGAAACCCTGGGTCCCCTAGGTCCCCTCTTTGCCCACAGCCGTAGCAAAGCTGATGGCAAAGCCGAAAACTTGGGTCCCCTTGGTCGCCTCTTTGCCGACAGCTCGAGCACAGCTGACGGCAAAGCCGAAAATCTGGGAAAATTTGGTATTCCCAGAGTTGCTAGGATACACAGGCTGCCGCCACGTGTCTTCTTTGTCGTCACTCCACAAAGCCGTTGCCGTCAGTAAGCTGTAGGCAAAGACCCTCTCTGCTTTTTTTCATATTTGTTTTCTGTTAATTCCCTGCATTTGCAAACATAGATACAAACAACAACATATATATATTTGCCCAGCCCCTAAACAGCACCACAAGTGCATCACAAAGTGCAAACATCACAACACAAGTGCATCACCAAGTGCAAACAGCACGAATATATGTAATTAAAGTGCAAACAAGATCACAAAGTATTAGAAAGCATCACAAGTACATCCACAAATACAAGTGCATTACAAAGTTCATCTAAGACTACACAAGTGCATTACAAAGTCCCTCGAGCATCAATCCATATGCCACGCTGCTTTATCAAAATCTGCATAATGAGAAAGAAGTTAGAAGAAGAATACAATAAGAAAGAAGTTATCTAAATTAAGCTAAGCAATTAGAAGAAGAAGTGGAAGAAGAAGAAGAAGAAGAAGAACAAGAACAAGAACAAGAACAAGAAGTGGAAGAAGTGGAAGAAGAAGAAGAAGAAGAAGAAGAAGATGGAGAAAAAGAAAGAAGAGAAGTTATCTTTTTCTCCTCTTTCTTCTTCTCTTATTTCTTCATCTCTTGTTTGTTCTTCTCTTCTGGTTTCTTTTAAAACTTTCTAAACTAATTATGTCATTTTTGAGCTCTAATATCAACTAGAATTTACTAAGCTAACTAAAGCATGGCTAATATCAACTAGAATTTACTAAGCTAACTAAAGCATGGCATAATCTAAGTTGATCTAAACGATAAGAAGAATAAGAAGGAGAGGAATAACTTACCGAATGCCAAGAAACGGAGGAGAAGCTCCATCTCCGTTGGTCGCTGGGTTGCTAGGGCTCTCACCAGGAGAAGTAAAGGGATCGTGGGATTCAACTCTAGAATGATGCTGCAACAAGCCAAGAGTTAAAATATGTGGTTAGCACGGCGACACACAATGGTATAAGACCGTCCAAGGTTGGTCATTGAAAGGGAACTCACCGTTCCCACCAGAGAAGGCATCGGCGGAGGGGGCGGAAAACCTTCCTTCTCACACATAGCCTGCAAATTAGTTTTCTAGGAGTCAAAGAAATAGCCTTGTTGCGTCTCACACAAAGCCTTGCTTCTCACACAACTGACTTACTGCAACGAAGTTGTGCATGGCCTTTGCATGGGCATTATTGCGTGCCCTCTCCTCCTCAAGCAACCTCTGCGTATTCCGGTCCCTCTCCTCCAACAAGAGCCTGGTGGCCTCCCTCTCCTTCATAAGTGCGGCCTGCAACCACTCCTCAAAAGGATTTTTCATCATCCATCCAGGGACAAAAGAACGAAAGAAATAATGAAGAAAACTAACCTCGATGGCAAGATCAACTGGCCTCGCGCGTTGACGTATTACAGGAGCGGAGCTCGTTTGCCTCGCCTTGATCTGAGATAGAGTCTCAGTGATAGGGACGAAGCCATCACACATGGCCAGCGTGCCATGACTCTTACCGCCACCAGAGATCATTAACGCCTCTGGATCGATATGATTCTGGCTCGGGTCAAAGTCAGGCCTGCGCAGCTGTTTGACCACCTCAGAATAAGACGTCATCTTGTTGTAGGCGGACAGGCTTGTGTACGCCGACGGCCCGTCCCCCCTCAGAATATGCCTTCGCCGTCTTGTACGAGCCCTTATGGGCCATGCTAAACGCGGCATATCCCTCAGGCTCGGGCTGGTTATTGTGTTTGGCCTACACGAAAAGACAAAGAATTAGTACAACAAAAATCATGAACGAATGAATTATTGATGAAACAAAACAAGGCACACATACCCATTTTTGGCATATTGCTTGATGTTGGCATTGCCTTGGTGGTGTGGCACACCAACCAATTGGGCACGACGGTCCTTGTCCATAGTGTGGGTGCTCAACCAAGCCTCTGTGCACCACCTGTCCACTATCATCTCCCAACAATCCATCTTATCGGCCAACCATCTCGGGGGCACCTATGAATGTAAGTTAATGAAGAATGAAACTAAGTATTATAACTAAATAGACCTAACTAGCCCTAAGAATTGATCTTTGGAATGTACATACCTCCATGTACTCGGTCTTATCAAGGAAAATCTTTCGACATTCAGTCTTTGTCTTCGGCTCCCCTTGCTTGGCATACCAATCTCGAACAGCCTGAACACGCAGCTCATGCCTCGTGTTATTCAATAAACTCTTGCACTCTTTCATGAGGTTCTTCTTGGCTGCCTCCTCCATCCCCTCCTCGACCCTAAAGTAACTCTGCAATTATGCCAAATAGATGCGCAGATGAATAGTGAAATGATTTGGAAGGAAATAACAATATATAACATTGTATACTTTTTATTGGGTAAAATAATAGTTACCCAAAAATCAGCCAACACCTTGTCGGCCACGCTCACACAAACAACACCATTGACATGTGTGTTTTCCGGGAGCACAGCGGCTTGGTAGTGCTCCCACTTGAGTCCTGGCTCGGGAACCATACCCTCACCGGGCAACTGCACTATCCCGGGGAAGTGCTCCCTAAGTAAAGCACCAAGGAGGCAGTTTGGATTCCGGGTATTCTGCGGGTAATCCCACCCCCTACATAATGATAAGGCAAAGACATTAGCTACTTGGTGAAATATAATGATATAAGGTACACAATATATATCAACTTACTTCTCGCCATCTGGCTTAATGAACGCCATGTGCTGCAACTCCAATCGGTCTGGAACTCGTGTCATACCACGTTGGTAGACCGACTTGCTGGCAGCCCCCTCAGCCTCTGCCTCAGCCCCCTACGCCTCAGCACCCTCTGCCTCAGCCTCTGCCTCAGCATCCTCCGCCTCAACCTCCGCCTCAGCACCCTCCGCCTCAGCCCCCTGCATCGGTGTCTGCTCTTGGACGGGAGGATCCCGCACCGGTCACACCCTCGTCTGCAAGGGTGAAGTGGCAGAGACAGATGTAGCCAAGGGTGGTGGAGACCGGCTCCTATCATGCAGACTCCCTCTCCCATGACCACATCCTCTGCCTCTCTTCTTTCCTACGCCTCTCCCACGGGGCTCCTCGGCAAAGCTCTGCAACAAAGTTCTCCGTAGCTGCCCAGGTGCTATCCTCAACTTATCCCCGCCTGCCATGTCTCACCACTGTAACGATAAATAGTTAAATAATTAGTACAAATTCAAGGACAATAATTAAATGAACAATAATAAATACATGAATAATTCAACTAATAATTGAATAATTAAACAACAATGTTTGGATGCATACAAAGTACTAATAGTCTGGATCATCTGTCTCTTCTCCATGGTCAATTGAAGCAAAATCATCATCAGTATCACACGTGTTGTCATGACTGATATCGTCATCGGGTTCAGGGACATCATGTGGAAGGCCTTTTTGTAACCGATCAAGCATTGATAGCTCATCGGCATTGGTAACTTCTTCTACTTCCACTTCTTCCTCACCATCACGTGAGTCTTGTTCCTCCGTGTTCAGGGTGGACGTAGAGCAGTTTCGGGTACGACGTCTGACGCCACGTGATTCTTGGAAGAATTCTCCATCATATGTTATTGGGTCAATTTGAGGTTAATAATCGTCTCCATTTGGGGGAGGTGGTCTAAGATGTGGCGACATGTGAACACAACAACGTTCGGAGGATTTTCACCATAATAATGAAGTTTGTAGACTTCTTCAAGTCTTCCATAATACTCGACACCTCCCTCGCCTATAGTAGAGACACCGGAATTGTTTGTTTTTCGATCGGGCATTGAAAGCTCTTTGCTAGAAGTACGAAAGCGATACCCGTTGTTGTCGTACTTCTGAAATGTAGGGATCTTACAGTCAAAACCATTAGCTATTTGTCTCAATTCATCGTCGACTTGCTCATCTGAATTAGCCTAGAAGTTAAGAAAAGATAGAGTTTGGTGTGTTACTCATGAGTAATAGCAACAAAGGAAATCACTTATTATATATACGGGAGGTACCTTTTTTTAAACCAAGAGATGAAACCGGGATAGCCGCCTCCTGTCTTTTCAAGAAGTTCATACTCGAGAATGGATTCTTTTTTGATTGCATCACCATTCGAGAATTGTTCGATGTATCGACTATATCAATTAATAATAGTTGTTAGACACAAAACTTGTTAAAATTTGCGAAACAATGTACATAGCACTTACTCGATGTATGGCCGAACTTCTGTTAAGTTGTTCAATATATACATCGTTAGTGTGCGCCACTCCTCGACGCACAACAACTTTGGTTTTCCCACACCAGAAGGTGCGAGCTTCCCTTTGAAGAGGCTGAGATTGGATTCACGTTGTTTGGGGTCGCCCAGATTGTACCGAGGCTTTGGATTATGCAAGCTGTGCATAGTGGCATCATAGTGTGCTGTTACGAAGTTTGCCGCCTCCTCAGTAATGAACGCCTCGGCCATCGATGCTTCAATTCTACGTTTATTTTTACATTTTCCTCGAAGTGTCTTCTACATTCTTTCAGTTGCGTAGCACCAACGATTTTGCACCGGGCCACCCAATCTTGCCTCGGTTGGGAGATGCAAAATCATGTGTTGCATCGGATTAAAGTAGCCCGCTGGAAAAATCTTCTCTAACTTGCAGAGCAACTCAGGCGCCAACTCTTCCATGTCATCTATCAAGGCACGCGACAACTCTTTAGCACAAAGAACTCGGAAGAAATAGCTCAACTCGGCCAATACTAGCCATTCAGCCTCAGGGATATAGCCGTGCAACATCACCGGCATTATCCACTCAAGCCATATGTGCCAATCATGACTCTTGAGCCCAAAAATGTTAATTTTTTCAATGCTCGCTCCCCTCGCTAGATTCGCAGCATACCCATCGGGGAACAACAACTTTTTTTGCACCCACAAGAGGATTTCCCTTATTGCTCCCTTCTCAAGATTGTACCAGGCAGGTGGTTTGGACCAATTTTTCTTCCTTTCGGTTCTCGCATGTTTAGTGATGGCCTATCACACAGAGTCTCCTGGTCAACTCTAGCCTTTGTATTATCTTTGCCCTTATCAGTGCCAAAAATGTGCCAAGAAGGGCCTCGACGATATTCTTTTCAGTGTGCATCATGTCAATGTTGTGTGGAAGTAAGAGGTCTTCGAAGTAGGGGAGATCCCAGATGCATGGCATGTGGGTCCAGGCGTGTTCCTCATTATAACCCAAGAAATACCCTGGACGGTTTGGATCAGGCTCCATAGATTTTAACTGTTCATTAATTTGTGCCCCTGTCAACGCAGGTGCTGCTGAGTGTTTGAGAACTTTACCTTTCATGAAATTCTTCTTGTCTTTTCTGAATGGATGGTCCATAGGCAAGAACTGTCTATGCAAGTCAAAGCAGGAATACTTCCCACCCGCCGGCAACCAATGAAACTTAAGAGTTTCCTTGCATTGTGGGCATGGGATCCTTCCATGCACACACCAGGAAACGAAAAGCGCAAATGCCGGCAGATCATGCAACGAGTATTGGTACCAAACATACATTTGAAAGTTCTCTTTCTTAGCTGCGTCGTATGTGTTGACCCCATTCACCCAAGCTTCTTTCAATTCATCCATCAACGGTTGCATGTACACACTCATATTCTTCCCCGGGTAGTTTGGCCCTGGAACTATCAACGTCAGAAATATGTGCTTTCTTTGCATAATGGATGATGGTGGAAGATTGAGGGGAATGACAAATACAGGCCAACAACTATATTGGGTAGCCGTCATACCAAAAGGATTGAACCCATCGAGTCTGATGGCGATTCGACAATTCCTTGGTTCTTTAGCTTTTTCCTTATGTATACTATCAAATGCCTTCCATGCGTCACCATCTGAAGGGTGTACCAACATCGGAACTCCGTGTTCATCTAATTCTTTCCTAATTCCATGTTTGTGCCATGTCATCTGTTTTGCTGTTTCTTCGAGCATGTAAAGTCGTTGAAGTCTTGGTAGGATCGGCAGATACCGTAGGACACTCACGGGGATTTTGCTCTGCTTCTTCTCACCTTCACCGTTTTCTACCTCAACATATCTGGAGGACTTGCAAAATGGACAATATGTTTCGTTCGCATACTCTTTCCTACATAAGGCACATCCCTTCTCACAAGCATGTATCTGCTCATACGGCATCTTGAGTGCACTAAGGATTTTGTCTGACTCATATAGGTTTGAAGGCATAATATGACCTTCTCGTAGAAAGCGCCCAAATAGGGTCATCACGGAGTCAAACGGGTCTCTTCCAATGTTGAACTGGGCCTTCAGAGCCATTACTTGTGCGATGGCATCTAGCTGAGAAATCTTAGTGTGCTTGTGAAGAGGACGTTTTGAAGACTCCAACATGGCATAGAAGGCTTTGGCGGATTCCTCCATCTCTTCGTCCTTGTTCCGAGCATCATCAAAGCCATTCACCATGTCTTTAATCCCTGTACCATAATCATCGGTGCGCCGACGCAACACCTCGTCTCTGTTACGTTGGGCCGACTCACCATGAAATGTCCACAAGGTATAGCCGGGAGTAAAACCACGCATCTCCATGTGTTTACCCATTACATCCTTTGTCTGTCGCGAATAATTCTTGCACATAGTGCAGGGGCACCATGTTTTTGGCTGGCCTTTAGAAAATGCCGTTTCCACGAATTCATAGGTTTTGCTCAACCATTCATCGGTCATAATTCTCTGACTATGGTGACCGGTGTACATGCATTCACAATCAGTCATTCTAGCAAGCTAGCTACCTAGTATCCACATATAAAACAATATAAATTATCAGTTCATCAAGTATGTTAAATTAATTATGGCCATTTTCTAATCATGGTTAATACATTGGGATGCACGGCATGCACACCTACCAGCTACTAGGTAAAGATGGGTCCTAATCCCACCCGAGTATGTGTAGATTGGGTTATTTCCCCATGCTCTGCTCCCGGCCCAACGCAAAATTTCGGCAACACCTCCCCGCTGTTCTCCTGATACACGTCTCGGCAACTAACCGAGAGGATGTGTACCCGGAGAACAACAAGGAAGAGCTGTCGAAACTCTGCATGGGATCTGGAGCAAAGCGTGGGAAACGACCAAATCTACACATACCCGGACTGTCCATGGATAACGTTTGACAATTCGAAAGAATCACCGTTATAAATATGCAAATGCATGCATATTTATGACAGGAACCCTTTCGAATGGGAGACACATATTGGTTACGCAACAACTTTGCATTTTAATACTAAAAATACCTCACTTTCGAATGCAGGGGAGGTCGTCGAAAACCAATCCCTCGCGGAGAAGCTACTGCACATTTAAATGCACTCAATCAACACAAATACGCACTCGCGGTAATTAAGCTAACTAATTCTAACATCTATTATTAGTAATTTATTATTCTAGTTTTGTTACTCTTCTCTTCTTGTATTTCTTTTCTTCTTATTATTTTCTTTCTATTGCTAACAGCTAGCTAACTAATACTAACAACTACCTGACTAATACTAACAGCTAGCTAACTAATACTTACATGTACTAACATCTATTGCTAACTAAATCTAACTAAAAATCTACCACTAAAAATATACCACTAAGTAATTGCTAACTAAATTTAACTCAAAATCCACTACTAACATATCTAACTAAGGCCTCCTTTGATTTGAAGGATTTTTCATAGGAAAAACGCAGGAATGCAAATTCCATAGGATCTAACTAAGGCCTCCATTTCAAACGTTTCATTTGTTTCATATTCATGTACTTTTCCTCTGTTTTTCAATCCTCAGTTTTACACATGCATCTTCTCTTCTTAAATAGTTGCAACCCACAAAGTATTTTTCCTAAGCATGCAATGCTTCCACACCAACAAACCATGCATGTATGCCACATAATTAATCTACAATCCCACTAAATATATTTTCTATGCATGCAACCCTTTTCTATTCTTAAATAGTTGCAACCCACAAAGTATTTTCCTAAGCATGCAACGACTTCCACACCAACAAAATATGTATTTTCCTAAGCATGCAACGACTGCCAAATCACTAGTTCCGATAGTTTTCCTATATTTTTCCTATTCCTATGTTTTTACGATCCTGTAAATATAAGAGGCCCTAACATAGAAAAAATAATACAAAAAAAAGAAAAAAAAAAGGGGAGGAGGAGCTCACCAGCGAGTCGAGGCGGGGCTGGCGCGGGGCAGAGGCGAGTAGGGGCAGCGCGGGGCGTCGCCGGCGACTACGGGCGGGCGCGGGGCAGCGCGGGGGCCGATGCCTCGCGGCGGGGCGATGGCGGGGCTGGCGCGGGGCGGCGCCGGCGAGTAGGGGTGGCGCGGGGCGGTGCAGGGCGAGTAGGGTCGACGACGGCGGCGGGTCGGGAGAGCAGGGTGGGAGAGGTGAGAGAGAAGAGGGGTTAGGTCGTGGCACGGGGGGATAACCACCCGACTATGCCGTCAGCTGGCTCTCGGCAAAGACAGCCGTTAGGCTTTGCCGTCAGCTGGTTGTAGGCATAGACGGCTACCGTTAAGCCGTGGTCGAACGTGGTACCGAGAACCTCCCTATGTGGTTTGCCGCCCTTTGCTATCAGTCTTTTGCTCCAGCTGACGGCTTAGATAGAGCGGACGGCATAGAGATTCTATGCCGTCACCCGCGCCTATGCCGTCAGCATTATTTTCGGCTGAGGGTAAAGCCTCTATGCCGTTAGCCCCGTGAAAATGCTGATGGCAAAGCCAAAAGCTGTTGGCAAATTAGGTTTTTCCAGTAGTGAACCATGGGCTCCCCAAAGATATGATTGTTACTAATTTCCATGCGAGGCTCTCTCAACAGGATAAAGACTTGCTCGATGCTTCCTCTATGGGTTCTTTCACAAACAAAAGGATTGATGCTAAATGGGAACTCCTTGAAAGAATTCAACGCAATACTGAAGATTGGGAGATCGACAAAGGTAAAGAGTGAGGTATAAATTATGAGTATGATTGCATTAAGGCCTTTGTTGGAACTGCAAGTTTTAATAAGTTTAGTGGTAAGTTTGGGCTTAATTCTCAACTCCTTGTTGATTTCGTCAAATCTTTTGCTTCACATCTTAATATGCCTAAGGAGAATTGGATCAAGCATCATGAAACTTTTAAAGAATTTTGCAAAGAAAATGAAATTGTTAATGATAATTGCAACATGCATGATCCAATTCCTGAAAATGAAGTTTTATATAAGCATGTTAATTTTTTGTGGAGTGGATGGACCTTGTGAAAGGCCTATGATTGAAGAAGAGAAGTATTGTAAGCAACATAAGCATGAAAGAACAATCACTTGGGTTAGAGATTTAAATAAAATAGCTAGAGAATTGTGTGACCTCGATCCTTTTACTTGTGAACTTTGTGGTATAGTGGGTCACTTTAATTTTAAATGGATGTACTTTCAAAACATAACTATTAACTAGTTGTGTGATAACATGATCACTTCTGTTCTTTATGATGAACTTATGTTATTTTTGATGTGTGAAGAGTTATCAGAAAAAACTTCTTGGCTAGATGATGATGCCTTAGGAATACACAACACTTTGCAAAAATGCCATCTCTATTGTGTTGTTAATTTCCATGAAAATGATTACATAAGTAAGATTAGAAAGGAGGGAACTTTACCAAAGCATAAAAATGTCTCTTATGATTCCACTAATACAAAGGAGAGTTTCTCCCAACCTTCCCCTATTGTTTCTAATGATAAACAAGAATATGTGGAGAAGCTTCCTCTCCAACCACTCCCTCCTAAGGTGAATAAGAAGAAAAAGAAGAGGAGGAAGAGGAACAAGGAAGAAGAATGGGTATCAACCTCGCTTGAGCTTATTCCTTGCATCAACTTTTATCCTAATGGACATGAATTTATGGAGGATGGTGAGCTTGATTGCATCTATCTATTATATACCTAAAACGATAGAAAAGTAACGGTAGGGATTTAACGCTCCAAAGTTATGCGATATGCATGGTTGAGATTCATGGAAAGCAAATTGTACGCAACGCACACAACTATGATTTTTTATGGAACAAGAGTCCTATGTACCGTGACTTGGTAGTCATCGCAGAATTCAAAACGTGAGCCACTATGCAAGGAAAATTTACATGTACAATTTTTTAGAAAAATTTACATGTACGTGTCATCTTACCAAAATTTTCCAAAGAGACATAATGTGGTTCCTCCAAAAAACAAGACATAACGTGAAATCAAACCATGTTAAGTAATAGGCTGATGTCGAAGGTGTGTGTGGGTCGGTATCATCACGAAGTTGTCGCTATCACCACACAGTTGTTTTCCTGCACGACGACCAAGCTTTTCTTCACAAAAAAACGAGTTGGATTGCATCACACTCCAAGGGAACATCCTCACGTAATGGGTACGTATACCTGAACTTGCGTTTGGCACAACACACAATATCAAGCAGATCACGTAAAAAAAGGAATCCTCCCGTAAAAAAGGCATTCGGAATCCACAAAATATTCCATATATAAGTGCGTGTTCCTTTTTTTAAGATGAGGAAACGAAGACATGTTCCAGTCCTGAACGGACGTGCCAAACATATCTAGGCACTCATGAGGGCTGGCATATACAAACACAAGCAGAATGAAAAAAGCATAGGCCCTGTTTGTTTGAGAAGTCCTCAGATTTTTTTTAGTCCCAACTTAAAAGTTCCTAGTCCCTATCCGTTTGTTTCCAGGGACTAAATAGAGACTAGAGGTCATTAAATGACATGTAAAAAGACCATGTTATCCTTAGTAATGTAGTAGTAGTTATTAAATTACATGCTAAAAGTAGGGGCATTGTTGGAAAAAGTGCCAAAAAGTCCCTCACATAGGTACTTCTTCAAATAGTCCCAAACACCCCACTTTAGTTCCTAAAAGTCCCTCCTGTTTGTTTCACATGGAACTTTTTGGAACTTTTTTTAGTCCCTACACCAAAAAGTCCCTGGAAACAAACACCACCATAGTCAATCGAGATGCTTTATCAGACCACAAGATATGTAGTGGGCTGAGTACTAATGTGTTTCTTTGTTTCCTAATATGCATGCGTTCGTCTAGACACTAGAGTGTACGACAACGGACGAACTAGAATGTACGGCGACACAAAAAAGCTAGAATGTATGGCATCATAGAGTAAATGAAGCAATGCAGATTCTAAAAATATATGAATGAAAATAGGAAAATAAAAAACAAAAAATCTAAAAACATGATTAACCTATGTAAATATAAGTGGGTTGTAATAAAGTCGAATGAAGGACCAATATTTTAGAGCATTCTAGGGGCAAGTCAAATACATTGAGTAACAAAAAACATATCTGATTCATGTTATCAAATAAAATAAATTGTTTTTTCAAAGTTTAAATTCATAGAATAACATATAACAATTATGTAGGAAATATCCATGTAAATGCGCATGCAACATACATCTGCGACTTCTAGTATTAATAGTAGGCATATATAAAAGTAGTTAGATTGGCCTGGTAAAAAACTAAAAATAATGTAATTTGTTTCAGCATAAATTACTAAAATCATTCTCTCACTTATAATTTTATATATGAACACATATCTATTGAAGAAATCTGAAGTTATGCATTAAGACCGTGCCAAAACCTAAACGATGGATGTTACGTTATAGATGTAACCTATACTTCATGTTATGTGAATAAAATATAAAACATTCCCCCGTACCGAGCCACTCGGATGCATCCACATACATTAGTTATCTCCACGATTTACTATTTGATGGAACGTAATATAGCAACTTAGATTTAATAATACAAAAGAAGATAGCATGCTCCAGTGTCCAGTACTAACCACAATAGACTAATCAAAAATCACACATATTAGAAAACAAAGAAAAAGCGCAAAGTGGACGCGCATGCCACTTGAATTTTCCAAGTTTGCAATTCAAAGTATAGTACTATAGAAAAAGGTGGACGAGTACACATGAAAGATGGTATATTACACAAATATGGATTCGCACCATTTGTGGCATTTAGTTTTATATGGAAAAGATATGAAATTGGTTGGTGGTTCATATATTTTAAAAATTAAATAATAAGTTGACACGAAACAATAGAAGACATGATCAACATGAATAAGCTTGAGAGATCATCATTCATCACAAATACCAGTATATAATGACAACAGATGATCATAAGGTCTGGATTCATATGTTGGTAGGAAATATATTGAATTAACACACGGAAACCAAAAGTGTAGCCAATAGTCGATTTGACAAAACGAGAGAAAAAATGGCTTACATAGAAGTCGTTCATGTTTAGATCTTCTTGGAGGGGATTACTCAATAGCCACATTGATGCAAAGATATGTAATATGGGATAAGGAGTGGATCAAAGGGTGGACATATGAACATATTGGCACAAAAATGTACATACGATTTTTTGTCCGTCTTCTTAAGTCATAAAGAAGGTATTGTATCTACAAACTACAACACACTCCATAATAAAACTATTTTTACAACATAGTGTATTTATATGACATATAATTAGCGTCAAATTAAGTCGGATAATATTTGAGAGAGATGTCATATAGTTGGAAGAGAAAAGTAACCCATAATATAGCATTATATATAATTAATCTATCCGTGCAAATGCGCAGGTCACCCCGCTAGTTCATTATTATTTTGATTATGATATGCATGTTACTTATTATGATTGGGAGGATGATGATAATGCTACTTATGATCTTGAAAATCTTTTTGGTACCAACTCTGAAGATGATGATATGGAAATCTCTAAGATTGGGGATGTTAGGATTGCAAGTCCTTTACCCATTAGTGATGTGATAATTGATAATTCTTTTGCTAGTAAGAATAAAGACAACATGTTTACAAATATAGTTGCTAGCAATAATAATGCTCTTCTCTACCATGAGGATGTTATAACTCCTAACTATAGTGATTGTAAAGATACCTATGACATAAGGAGAAATTATCCACATAAAGCTGGTGATAATCATGGAGGAAATTACTCCCTTGTTGAACACCATCTCCCCGATACACAATTAATCTATAGTGTTCAAGTTGTTTATGATAGTCCTACTCCCACTATTACCAATGAGAAAGATTATGCTTATGTGGAGAGTAAGAGTACCTTTTTGCATGTGGATCATGGTAACAATGATTTATGTGATACTTATATTGTTGAGTTTATTCATGATCCCACTGAAAATTATTACGAGAAGGGAACATATGCTTATAGATATTTCAATAATATCAAGTTCCCTCTCTTTATGTTGAAGATTTTGAAGCTGCACTTGTTTTGCCTTCCTATGCTTATTGCTTTGTGCTATTGCAATATTCCTATGCATAGGTAGCATGTTAGACTTAAATGTGTTTGGTATTTGTTTCTTGATGCTCTCTTTTGTTCTACAACTCTTATTCCTACGAGAGCATCATTAGAATCTTAAGTCTATCTTTATGGCTATAAAGAAAGAGCTCTAGGGAGACAACCCTTGTTCTCTTTACTTTGAGTTTTTACTTTCAGTTTTTAGTGGTCTTGATGTGTGTTACTACTATAGCAACATCATTGTATCTTTATTTTTAAGCTTTGTGCCAAGTTTTAGCCTCCGATTGCAAGAAAGTTCAAAAGTTGTGACATGTTGTCCAGAAACAGATTATGTCTGCTTGACGGAACAATTCACTACAAATCACCACATAATATTTTTTGTCTGAATGTTTTTTAAAGTATGCTCTATACAATTGGCTTTTGGGCGTATCTTCTGAGTTTTTTGATTTGAGTTTCGGAAGTGCCCTGAAAAAATTATTTACTACCTGCTGGTGTGTTTTTCACAGATTTTGCCACGTTTTGCGTTTTCATCGTTTTGCAAATCTTAAGCTTGCTTTTTTCTTCACAAATTTTTTCGGCAATCTTGAGAAACAGTAGATCTTCATGGAAATATTTATTTCCAGTGGAGAAAAATTATTTTATTATGGGTACTAACCACTCTAATCAGCTTATGATGAGTTTCGTATGAAGGGAGTTTTCAAGTTTGCGATGGAAGATGATGAAAGAAGATCCAGGAGTTTCAAACGCTCAAGCTTGGGGATTCCCCCATGCACGCCCAATAAATATTCAAGGAGACTTAAGCGTCTAAGCTTGGGGAAGCCCCCGTGCATCCCTTCTCCATCAACAATCATCAGTTCGTCCTTCTCCATGCTATATTTTTATCACTTCATATGTTATGTGCTATACTTGGAGCGTCCCGCTCTTTACTTTTTTAGTTTGTTTTAGTTTTGCTTGCTATTCATAACAAGTTTGACCCTAGCCTTCTTTGTTTCAGAGAGAAACATGCTCCACTCCACCCTAGAACACAACTTAGGTTTTCATAGCTTATCTTTTTGTGTGTTCTTTCTCTTTTCATAGCTGATGTCATGCTTAGCTCTTAGTTTTCATGCTTTATCTTTTTAAGAGATTTTATTTAGGTTTCTTTTGGAACTATCTTGAGTTATCATGCTTATCTTGTTTAGAGAGTTGGCTTGTTGCACGGAGTTGTGTGTCTTGCATGAGTAGGTAATCGTGGTTGCTATTTAAGTATAGTAGTAACTTGCAATAGTTTTGAGGTATTGATTTGAGTAATTTTTGGACTTTTGGTGTCAAGAGCTTGAGCCTATTAGTGATAGGTGTCGTATTTTGGAAATCTGTGTTTAATTTGAAAAAAAATAGTTGAGAACTCTAGCTACTATATGGATCGCTAACCTCTGGAGGGGTTGTAATATATAGAGTACCCTCACGTTATCATGGGTCGAGGATCTGCAAGGATAAGAAAACCCCCAACACTCCTCCTTGGGGTACTTGTCTCTTTGTGAATCTCCTGACTAGATAGAGAGTTATGGATAATAAGTGCATGAGTTCTTCGGACTAATGCGAGTATTCGATTGTTGGCACTTCCACCATCCATATTTTGCTAGCCTCTTCGGTACCGTGCATTGCCCTTTCTCATCTTGAGAGTTGGTTCATAGTTCGCCGGTGCGTCGAAACCCTTGGCATGATATGCTCTGTCATCATAATCCTCATTATATCCTTCCTCAAAACAGCCACCCTACCTACCTATTAAGGCATTTCCATAGCCTTTCTGAGATACATTGTCATGCAACATCCACCATCTCATGACTTGATCTTCATTTCAAACATTATTTTTCTTGATTGAGGAGCCGCGTGCTAGTTGGGATTTACCCTTATTATTGCTACATGATGCGCTAGTATCATTGCATATCCTGCTACACTGGCAGAGGCATACATTTGCATACATCATGATAGTATTCATCTTGCTTTATGTTGTGTACTTCTTATAAAGTGTGAAGATCTTCTATATTATTGTAAAATATAGAGTGTTCCCTTAAGTGAGGAAAAGATCCCGAAGAGGACAAAACAAAATAGGACAAAAGAGCACAAATTAAAAGATCCTAAAGAGGACAAATGAGAGATAAATAGAAAGAGCCAAAGAGGCCACAAAAATACAAAAAAAGAGAGAGAAAGGGGCAACACTAATATTCCTTTTGAAAGAACCACACTCGTACTCCATTATCATATTTTTACTCCAGAGAGATTATCATTCATGCATAACTATGTGGGGACCCTTACACTATAGAACTTGGCTTGTATATTTCAATGATGAGCCTCCTCAAATGAGCTCTAGGTCTTCATGAGCAAGCAAGTTGGATGCACCCCGACTAATTCCATTGGAGAGCTTACCTTAGCTCATATGTGCATCTGTTGCATGGCAATCCCTACTCCTCACATCATATCTATTATTTGGCTTTCTCTCGCCTATGATTGTCCTCATTGATGTGAGCCTTTCACAACTTTTTTGTCTTCCTTCCCCATCATTTTTCTATTTGCCATCCTAAGTGCCAATTATCTTTCTTGCACTCATCCATTGCATGAGTGCTCAAAGTCGAAAGGGAGAGGATCAGTTTGACTTGTGCCTGACTAGTGGTCTGGGGACGAGTCAAAATGAGATTTCGAAGGAGACCAAGTGTGAAGTTTTAGTATATTGAGTTCTCAATTAAACTATATAATATTTTATGCTCTAAGCCCATCTCCCACTTCTTGCATGCAAACACCATTTGGAGAAATCCGAGTCACGGACAGCGAGATCTCTTGCAACTTTATGTTCTAACTTTTCTAAACTCAATACTAGATATAAACTCTTGCTTGTTATTGTCTTCACTTGAATTGCATATCTTAATTGCTTTACTTTGAAGTTCTTATATGTCTGTTAGCATGTCACCACAAAAATTATGCTTGCTATCATTTACCTACTCGAGGACGAGCAGGAATTAAGCTTGGGGATGTTGATACGTCCCAAACGTATCTATAATTTCTGCTTGCTCCATGCAAGTTTTGGGTGATATTGCTATGTGTTTTGTACACATTCATACCTTTTTCAACATATTTGGACTAACCTACTAACTGAGTGCACGCAATTGCAGGTTTATACCCATATTTACAGTGCCCAAAAAATTCCACAGAAAATATATAAAAAACCAGCGTTCGAGAAGACTCCAGACGCCCAAAGGAGAGCTAGAGGGGGTCTACCCCCCACCCATGCGGCCACCTGGCACGGCCTATGGGTGGCCGCGCCACTAGTTCGCTTGGGCGAGTGGGACCTCCCCAGGTGCGCCCCTTTGGCCCTATTTTTACCCCCATGGAGGAAACCCTGATGGGAGAACCCTTTGCTCCAAAAAATACCGATCTCCGCTGCCATCGCCAACAAGTTTCGGGGAACCAGAATTCCTGTGTCGGCACCCTGCCGGGACGGGGAAGTGCCCTCGGATTCATCTCCATCGACGTTGCTTCCTCCCTTCATGAAGCAGGAGTTGTTCCTCCCCGGGGCTGAGGTCTTCTACAGTGGTGATGTGGTTAACTCTCTCTCCCATTATGTGATCTTGATTGTCATCGTAGGCTATGTTAATCTAAGGTGATCCCAGGATGTTTCCCCTTCTTCTATGTATTGGATTGATGTACTCACTTGATCTTATCTAGTATAATCTCCGAGACCATGGTGACAGCCTATTGGACATGGATTAGAAGAATATTTTCATGAGTGATTTCCTCTTTTGTGAATTGATTTAAGATTGAGAGTCTCTTGGTGCTTGTGTTTGACTATCCTTGAGATATGTTGTGGTGATTGTGGTACTCTGTTTGGATGGCCGCGGTGACATTGGGAAATCCATAGATGAGAACTACGAACTCTGAGGTGTGCTTTTGTAGCCCTACATAATTCTCGTCCTCCCTTGATCACAAAGGAATGACCCCCCGAGTATGTCTCCATTGCATGTTTTAGTGGAAATATCATGTGATTAGACTATGTTAATTTTGTTGGGAGTTGCCACTAGTGAAAGTATGAAGCCCAGGACTTGTTTCTCACCATTGTTACACCGTTTGTGCTCACTTGTGTTACTTGCTACCTTGCAGAATTTTTTTATTACAGATTTATATTACCTTGTTTTGCCACACCTATCCCCCATATTTTACAATCTCTCCACCGAACTAGTGCACCTACACAATTTACCATTGTATTAGGTGTGTTGGGGACACAAGAGACTTCTTGTTTCTTATTTGCAGGGTTGCTTGAGGGAGACCATCTTCAGCCTCTACTTCCCTGAGTTCGATAAACCTTAGGACATCCACTTGAGGGAAATTGTTGCTGTCCTACAAACCTCTGCGGTTGGAGGCCCAACATAGTCTACAAGAATAGAAGCGTGCATAGACATCAGGGTGCGGGAGAGGCGGCGGCTGCAAGGGGAAGGAGGTGGTGCAACGACGGCGTCGCAAGGGAGGCGGTCTGGTGGGCTAGAAGTTTGGTGGTCGTGGGAGAGAGAGGAGTTGGGTGGGGTGGGTGGCAGGGATAAGCTAGTGTTTTTTCTTGGAGTGGGTTCATGTCGTGCAGTTCATTTGTGTTAGCAGAATAAGTGATCGGTCTATGCAGAATAAGACTCTTAGGGGGTGTTTGCAGAATAGACCCACCCTATATATATGATATAAATTATACTTGATGTGTCTAAAGTTGGGTCGGCTTGTAGAGTAATCGATAGTGATTCATGGATTGGGGGCTGAAAGGACATTACCGCGATGGCCCCCTGTGTGGATCTTTGTGGCGGAGCGACATGGCAAGTTGAGACCACCGAGGAGAGAGGTGGGCCTGGTCCCTGGTCGTTGTCCACACTTATTTCACAATAACACGCTTACCGAGTTTGGGTATTTGATTTGAGTTGATCGATTGACCTATACGCACTAACCTTCACGCGAGAACAGTTATGGATACTCGACGGCATTGCACCATCAGACATAAACATTGGAACGACGCTCGCCCGAGTGCTTTGCGAAAGCACCTGTCTTGTAAAGGAGGTCGCGATGACAGATCTCAGCCGCCTACGCAACGTGCAAGAGCGCAAAGGGAGACGGGGCCCAAGACCCCTGCACGCATAGGATTTAGTCTGGCGGGCTGGCCTCTATGTTGAGTCTAGGTGGGGCTATGACGTGTTGATGTCCCGAGGCCGGTCATGTCCCACGAATGTGTGTCCTACCAGAGGTATTAAGTGTGTTGGTAAATGTGGTGCACCCTTGCAGGGATGAATTAACTATATGAATAGTCATGTCCACGGTAACAAGACGATTTGGAGTTGTATTCCGACCTCTTACAATTAAAACCAGATACCTAACAAAATACACCCAGATAAGTGACATGTACAACTCGGTGATCGCTCTCTCTCAGGGAGATGAGGAGAGGATCTCCGGATTAGGATTATTGCTATAAGTTGATACTTGTTACTATAAAATTTGTTCTCTTCTCATGCCGCAAGATGATGGCTGCCACAAGCATAGTCTTCGACATGACTAGCTTTCCCCCCTTATTCTGGCATTGTACGGTTTAGTCCACAGATGGTACCCCTTTCATTTGATACCAATGTATATGTAGTTTAGACTTGATGTAAGTCCCGCGAGTACTTTGGATGAGTACTCGTGACCACTTTGCTACCTTTTCCCCTATGTTTATCTACCTGATTTCCGTGATCATATGGAGATTCCTAGGAGCGAGATGCTACTGCCGACGACTGCTACTACGCCGACGGAGCCTACTACTACGTGGAGGCCATGAACGACTTGGATTAATTAGAAGGCACCCAGGTAGGAGGCTTTGCCTTTTCGCTCGATTTATCTTTTGTGCTACCCTTCTTAAGGCAAAACTTGTTTTACTTAATGTGTGTACTCAGATATTGTTCCTTTCGCTGACTGATGTATTCAAGCCCTCATGGCGTGGCTTGTAATATATACCTTTATGTTTGATTTTGTGTCTAGAGTCATATTGTGATATTGATTAGTGAGTCATTGAGCTTGATCGTACATGTTTGCGTGTATGATTAGTGTACGATCCAATCGTGGGCATCACATAAAAAACACTATTAGTCATTGTTGCAATCTAAGCAATATTATGATAGAGGAGAGAACACTCACATATAAATACACTATTTTGCACATCCTTTATGATTGTGAGCCCCCACCAAATATTATATAATGATCAAGTATTGATGTCGAATATGGAAGACAACGTAGTGATCATGGTAGTTTACATTCACATAGAAGTTATATGGTCTTGGATCCTTTAACATGTGGTGCTTGATTTAGATCTTATGATGGCCAAAATATTCTACACTAAGTAGAGATACTACTTGTGCATCCATAACCCTGAAACCTAGTTTCTTGCCATGAGAGTCCACCATACCTACCTATGGATTGAATAAGGCCCGTCAAGTAAGTTGTCATCGATGCATCAAGCAATAAAAATTGCTCCTAAACATGTATGATCTTTTATTGTAATGAAAAAAAAATCTTTGTACGATATTATGATGGCAAATAAATAAAAGTGATGTTCTGCATAATAAAGTTATATATCACAAGGGCAATATAAAGTGACCTTCCTTTGCATTAAGTGTTTGCACATCCAACTTAAAAGTGCATGACCACCTCTGCATCCCTCTGCGAAGGGACTATCTTGTATCTTCTTGATTTTACTTGTGTGCAAGAGTCAAAAGGGGGATTTATCCCCACTCCATCCTCTTAATTCTATAGTGGCAAGCATCATGTGTTGAGGAAAGATTCAGACTTATATATCCAAGTGGATGTAGATTATCATGATTTATTATTGTTGACATTACCCTTGAGGTAAATGAGTTGCGTGGCAAACCATTTAAGCCCCTATCTTCCTATATGTCCTATGGAAACATGAGCTCCAAAAATATGACTTAAGTGTGAGAAATCATAGAAGATTAAATGGTAGTTCAGTATGTGAACTTGCTAATAACAAAGCTCTTACATAGACTCTCCTATGAAATTTGATGAATTATGATTGTCCCAATGACTGTGAACATAGTTTGTTGATTATCAATAAGGTTTATGCTTGATACTCCAATAATTGTGAATGGATTGATACTTATTTATGAGGAGATATATGATGAAATACGTGCTGCTATGTTAATATTCATGATGCTCTCGTGTCAGTATTTTGTTTTTATGGACTCCTCTCTCACAAATCGTGTGGTCATTATTCTCGAGCTTGGCCTTTATGCTTGAGGACAAGCGATGTATAAGCTTGGGGTGTTGATACGTCCATTTTGCATCATGATTTCTTATTGATATTCATGTTATTCTTGTCCATTATTCCCCACTACTGTATGATTCTTATGCTCTTTCTCTTTGAATATGCAAGGTACATCACGAAGAGGGAAATATCTAGAAACTAGAATTATGGACATGAAAACCGAGAAAAAGGCAGAAAAATCACCACACTCTAATATGTCCCAAACGTATCTATAATTTCTTCTTGTTCCATGATCTTTTGGGTGACATTGTTATATGTTTTGCCACACTTTTATATCATTTTACACATATTTGGACTAACCTACTAACTCAGTGCACCCAGTGCTAGTTCTGTCCACTGATGTCTATTTTGCAGGGCCTTTTACCCAATTTTCCGAAGCCCAAAAATTCCAAAAAAATATATAAAAAGGAGCCAAACGCAAGCTTCCGGATCACCGAAGATGGGCCAGGGGGGGCCAGGTGCCTCCCAGGCGACCTGCTCGCGCGGCCAGGCCCTAGGCCGTGGCAGGAGGCCGCCTCGGTGGGTCCCACCTCCTCTGGTGCCCTCCTTTGGCCTGTATTTAGAGTCCCAAGAGGAAACCCTTGCATAATTTCTCGAATCACGAATTTCTCCATCGTTCCGCCGCCGCAGCGCTTCCAAGATCGGGAGCGTCAGGAGACCTCTTCCCGGCACCCTGCCGGAGGGAGGATTGACCTCTGGGAGCTTCTCCACCACCATGGACGCTTCCCAAACGTGTCGTGAGTAGTCCTCCTCGGACCATGAGTCCATGACCAGTAGCTATGTGATGTCTTCTCTCCAATCTTGTGCTTCAATGGTTAGTCCTTGTGAGCTGCCCTACATGATCAAGGCATCTATGTAATTCTCTTGCTATTGATATGCTCGGTTTGTTTGGATCCGATGGAATATGAGATTATGTTCAGATTGTTATGAGTTATATTTGATTATCCTTTTATATTATGTTCCTTAGTGATTGATGCATGTTCTCCGTTGCTATTTATTGGTTTGGCCGAGTAGTAGATTGTAACTCCAAGAGGGAGCGTTATGACTGATTGTGGGTTCATGCCCATCGACGTATAGCTTGAGTGACAGAAACATGAGACTAGGGGATGTGCTTGTTCCCACCAGGGAGAAAACAACGGTGCTTGTGACAACGGTTCCAAGGATTGTTTACCTTACGCATAGTTCGTTAAGGCAGTTGTCCATTGCTTTGAGTTTACATGGGTGGGGCTCGCAACTTAATACCGGCGAGATGTTCTGGATAGATATCTCAAGGTGGATGATTAGTAAGTAGATGCTGATGAATAAACGGTCTACTTGTCTTGTCTTACTGCCCATTACTATTGAACCTCTAACTATCAAGTAGCATAATTAGCATTGCGGTGCGATCATAATTCTGTCAATTGCCCAATTGTGATTTGTTTACCCAAGCATAGTTGTTTATCATCTTTTGGGTGAGAGAAATCACTAGTGAACATCATGCGACTCCGGTCCATATCACCATCATTGTTTAGACCTCCATCATTTACCGCTTTCATTTACTTTTCCGTTGCAATCACTATTACTTTCCTGCTTGTGTTTTGATCCTTTGCAAACTACAAGGCCGGAGAGATTGACAACCTCTGTGTACTTGTTGGGAGAAAAGTTATTTGTTGTGCGTGCAGCTCCACGTCTTCTGCTAGTGCCCGGGTGGAAGACACCTACATGTTGAGCCTAGGAGTCCTCCTGGTTCGATAATCCTTACAGTCTCCGTGTAAGGAAAATCTGTTGCTGACTACATCTCCACCTTCCACTTGGGGTAACCAACGCGTGGGGAGAATTATATCCATCAACCTCGTCATCAAGAAAATTTCTAGCGCCGTTGCCGGGGAGTCCAATCTTCAAGATAGGGGAGTTGCACACTACCTTTTACCTTTGCTTTTAGTCTTGTTAGTTTGCCATGAGCTAGTTAAGTTATAGAGAACTCTGCTCTTCTTTTGTTGCTTGCGGGGAACCGCCCCACCGCTATTGTGGTGTAGAAGCCTCCCCCACCTACGGAAATTGTGCCCTTTAAAAACCAACTTGTATTATTGATTGTGTCTTGGCTAATCGATATGCAGGAGATAGACATCTAGGCGAACACTTGCTATATCTTTCACAAATATGCTCCTTATTTAAGCTTGCAGGTATATCGATGGATTTTTTATGAGAAATTTATTCTCTCTATCATTAAAAGATAAGGCTTTGGATTGGCATAGGCTTCTTGATAACTCTCATTTGCTAACTTAGCAAGATCTTATGCCTCTCTTTTACTCCAAGTTTTATCCTCTTCATGAAGTCCACGAGAATAGGAATTATGTTTATAATGTCTATCCTCATGACTGAGAGAGCATAGCTCAAGCGTGGGAGAGACTAAAAACTTTAATGCTAAAATGTCCTAACCATGGGCTCCCCAAAGATTATGCTTATGTGGAGAGTAAGAGCACCTTCTTGCATATGGATCATGGTAACAATGCTTTATGTGATACTTATATTGTTGAGTTTATTCAAGATCCCACTAAAATTTATTATGAGAAGGGAATATATGCTTATAGATATTTCAATAATATCAAGTTCCCTCTCTTTATGTTGAAGGTTTTGAAGCTGCACTTGTTTTGCCTTCCTATGCTTATTGCTTTGTGCTTCAATGAATTATTCTATTGCAATATTCCTATGCATAGGAAGCATGTTAGACTTAAATGTGTTTGGTATTTGCTTCTTGATGCTCTTTTTTGTTCTACAACTCTTATTCCTACGAGAGCATCATTAAAATCTTAAGCCTATCTTTATGGCTATAAAGAAAGAGCTGTAGGGAGACAACCCTTGTTATCTTTATTTTGAGTTTTTACTTTCAGTTTTAGTGGTCTTGATGCTTGTTACTACTGTAGCAACATCACTGTATCTTTATTTTTAAGCTTTGTGTCAAGTTTTAGCCTCCGATTGCAAGAAAGTTCAAAATTTGTGACATGTTGTGTAGAAACAGATTATGTCTGCTTGACGGAAAAAGTTGCCAAAAATCACCACATCATGTGTTTTGATCTGATTTTTTTGAAAGCATGCTCTATATAATTGCCTTTGTTGCATCTGTTCTGAGTTTTTTTATTGGAGTTGCAGAAGTGCCCCGAATAAATTATTTACTATGTGGTGTTTTGTTTTTCACAGATTCTGCCATGTTTTGCGTTTTCATTGTTTTGCAAATCCTAAGCTTGCTTTTTATTTGCAAAAACCTTTTGGAATTCATAAGAAGCAGTAGATTTTCATGAAAATCTTTATTTCCAGCAGGTAATGAATTATTTTATTAAGGGAACTAACCACTCTAATCAGCTTATGATGAGTTTCGTATGAAGGGAGTTTTGAAGTATGCGATGGGAGATGATGAAAGAAGATACACGAATGTCAAGCGCTCATGCTTGGGGATGCCGCCATGCACCCCAATAAATATTCAAAGGAGACTCAGGCGTCGAAGCTTGGGGATGCCCCCGTGCATCCCCTTTCTCTATCAACAATCATCAGTTCGCCATCTCGATGCTATATTTTCATCACTTCATATGTTATGTGCTATGCTTGGAGCGTCCCGCTATTTCCTTTTGAGCTTGTTTTAGTTTTCCTTGTTGTTCATAACAAGTCGGAACCTAGCCTACCTTGTTTGGGAGAGAGTCGCGCTCCATTCCACTCTAGAACACAACATAGGTTTTCATGATAATCTTTTTTTGTGTGTCTTTCATCTTTTTGTAGCTACTCTCATCCTTAGCTCTTAGTTTTCATGCTTATCTTTTAAAGAGCTATTATTTATGTTTATTTTGGAAATATCTTGAGTTATCATGCTTATCTTGTTTAGAGAGTTGGCTCATTGCACTGAGTTGTGTGTCTTGCATGAGTAGCTAATTAAGATTGCTATTTAAGTGTAGTAGTAACTTGCAATAGTTTTGAGGTATCGATTTGAGAAATGTTTGGAGTATTGGTGCCAAGATCTTGAGCCTATTAGTGATAGGTGTCATATTTTGGGAAATCCGTGTGTTTTCAAAAACTAAAAATTAGTTGAGAACTCTAGCTACTAAATTATCGCTAACCTCTCGAGGGGTTGGAATATATAGAGTACCCTCACAATACCATGAGTCGAGGATGCACAAGGATACAAACCCCCAAACACTCCTCCTCGGGGTACTTGTCTCTTTGTGAATTTCCTAACTAGATAGAGAGTTATCGATAATAAGTGTATGAGTTCTTCAGACTAATGTGAGTATTCGATTGTTGGCACTTCCACCATCCATATTTTGCTAGCCTCTTCGGTACCGTGCATTGCCCTTTCTCATCTTGAGAGTTGGTGCCAAATCCGCCGGTGCATCCAAACCCACGACATGATACGCTCTGTCATACATAAGCCTCATTATATCTTTCCTCAAAACAGCCACCATACCTACCTACTAAGGTATTTCCATAGCCTTTCCGAGATACATTGCCATGCAACATCCACTATCTCATGACTTGATATTCATGTCATACATGCTATTGCTTGATCGTATATCTGCATGCTAGTTGGGTCTTGCCCTTATTACTGCTACATGACGCGCTAGTATCATTGCATATCCTCCTACAGTGGCAGAGGCATACATTTGCATACATCATGATAGTTTTCACTTGTCTTTATGTTGAGTACTTCTTATAAAGTGTGATGATTTTTATTTTTATTCATGTAAAACATAGAGTGTTGCCCTTAAGTGTGGAAAAGATCCCACAGAGGACAAACAAAAGATCCCAAAGAGGACAAATGAGAGATAAAAAGAAAGAGCCAAAGAGGCCACAAAAAAGAGAAAAAAGAGAGAGAAGGGGGTAACACTACTATTCCTTTTGAAAGATATACACTCTTACTTCATTGCTATATTGGTACAACATATAGATTATCATTCATGCATAACTATGTGGGGACCCTTACACTATAGAACTTGGTTTGCATATTCCAGTGATGAGCCTCCTCAAATGGGCTCTAGGTCTTCATGAGCAAACAAGTTGGATGCGCCGCCACTAGTTCCATTGGAGGGCTTACCTTAACTCATAAGTGCATCCGTTACATGGCAATCCCTATCATTTGCTTTCTCTCGCCTATGATTTTCCTCATTGATGTGAGCCTTTCACACCTTTTTGTCTTCCTTCCCCATCATTATTCTATTTTCCATCCTAAGTGCCAACATATCTTGCTTACGCTCATCCATTGCATGAGTGCTCAATCTTGAAAGGGAGAGGTTAATTTGACTTGTGCCTCACTAATGATCTCGAGATAAGTCAAAATAAGATTCAAAAGGAGACTAAGTGTGAAATTTTAGTAGATTGAGTTCTCAATTCAAAAGGAGACCAAGGGATGATTGACCTCCGGGAGCTTCTCCACCATCATGGACGCTTCTGGGACGTGCCGTGAGTAGTCCTCCTTGGACCATGAGTCCATGACCAGTAGCTATGTGATGTATTCTCTCCAATCTTGTGCTTCAATGGTTAGTTCTTGTGAGCTGCCTTACATGATCAAGGCATCTATGTAATTCTCTTGCTATTGCTATGCTAGGTTTGTTGGGATCCGATGGACTATGAGAATATGTTCATATTGTTATAATTTATGTATTTGATTATCCTTTTATATTATGTTCCTTAGTGATTCATGTATGTTCTCCGTTGCTATTTATTGCTTTGGCCGAGTAGTAGATTGTAACTCCAAGAGGGAGTGTTATGAATGATTGTGGGTTTACGCCCCTCGATGTATAGCTTGAGTGACAGAAACATGAGACTAGGGGATGTGCGTATTGCCACCAGGGAGAAAACAATGGTGCTTGTGACCACGCTTGCAAGGATTGTTTACCTTACGCATAGTTCGTTAAGGCAGTTGTCCGTTGCTTTGAGTTTACACTTTGGGTGGGGCTTGCAACTTAATACCGGCGAGATGTTCTGGATAGATATCTCAATGTGGATGATTAGTAAGTAGATGCTGATGAATAAACAGTCTACTTGTCTTGGCGTACTGCCCATTACTATTGAACCTTTAACTATCAAGTAGCATAATTAGCATTGTTGTGCGATCATAATTTTGTCAATTGCCCAACTGTGATTTGTTTACCCAAGCATAGTTGTTCATCGTCTTTTGGGAGAGATACATCACTTGTGAACATCATGTGACTCCGGTCCATATCACCATCATTGTTTAGACCTCCATCAATTACTGCTTTCATTTACTTTTCCGTTGCAATCACTGTTACTTTCCCGCTTCTGTTTTGATCCTTTGCAAACTACAAGGCCGGAGAGATTGACAACCTGTTTGTACTCGTTGGGAGCAAAGTTATTTCTAGGGCCAGGGTGGAAGACACCTACTTGTTGAGCCTAGGAGTCTTCCTGGTTCGATAAATCCTACAGTCTCCGTGTAAGGGAAATCTGCTGCTGACTACATCTCCACCTTCCACTTGGGGTAACCAACGAGGGGCGAGAACTATATCCATCAACTCGTCATCACACTCTAAATGACCTGAAACCTCACAGAGAATTTTATGGGAAATTTAAGAATTCCTGGGCCAAAAATTACGTGAGGGGGCCACCAGTTGGCCACAAGCCAACAGGTAGGGCCTCCCCCTAGGTTGCTCCCTGATGGCTTTTGGGGCCCCCGCAAGCCTCCCGCCCCCCTCTTCTCTTATATGGTTTGTTTTAACCTATAAAAATCATAAGAAATCTTTCGGGATGAAGCACCACCGTCGCGAGGAGGAAACCTGGGTAGAGGCCCTTTTGCCCTCTCCAGTCAGATTCTGCTGGGGGAATTCCGCCCTGAGAGGGGGAGATCGAAGCAACCGTCATTACCAACGCTTGCTCCTTTGTGGGAGGATCAATATTCATAAACATCTTCACGAGCAGCATCTCATCTCCAACCCTAGTTCATCTCTTGTATTCAATCTTTGTCCAAAAACCTCAGATTGTTGCTTACATCTTGTGGTTGATTCTTGTTGGATTACTTGGTGGAAGATATTATATTCGGATCCTTAATCATTATTATTAAAACCCTAATCTTGAACATGATGATGAAGTGGGAGTAGTTACTATTGTTTCTGAGGACATGGGAGGAGTCTTTTTAAGTATTCTTGTGAAGTTGGTATTCGTTCGATATTTCGATGATATGTATGTTGTTACTTCCTTTAGTGGTGTCATGTGAATGTCGACTACATGACACTTCACCATGCTATGGGCCTAAGGGAAGTCACTGTGGAGTAACAAGTAGATGATGGGTTGCTAGACTGACTGAAGCTTAAACCCCAGATTACGCGTTGCTTCATAAGGGGCTGATTTGGATCCAGATGTTTCATGTTATGGTTAGATTTATGTTAATTCATTTTTCGTACTTGTGGATGCTTGCGAGAGGGGATAATCATAAGTAGGTTGTTAGTTCAAGTAAGAACAACACCTTAGCATTGGTCCACCTAAATATTCAAATTATCAAAGTAGCGAACATGAATCAACTCAACATGATGAACATGACTAGACAAAAATTCCCGTGTGTCCTCGAGAGCGTTTGCTTAATATAAGAGTACTTTTCGGCCTGTCCTTTCCTATAAAAGAATTGGGCTATCTTATTGCACCTTTGTTACTATTTCCACTTGTTACTTATTATGAATTATCTTTCTACAAAACTATCTACTATTGTTACCCGCCGCACATGCAGTGAATACCTTGGTAAAAACCCCTTGTCATTTCCATCTTCTCCTCGTTTGGTTCGACACTCTTACTTATCGAAAGGACTATGATTGATCCCTTATACTTGTGGGTCATCACCCACGCCCAATGCCTCACCCCACTACCGCCGGAGCATCTGTCGAAGTTTCCGCCAGCACCTCCTCTCTCTGTCCCAACGCCCAGCAGCGCCTCCCTGCCCGCCAATTGTAGGATCGAAAGTATGTCTAGGGGGTGATTATACTACTTGCCCAACCTTTTCCAAATTTTATAGACTGGGAAGTTTTAGCGATTTTACCAAGTCTAGCACACCCTTCACATGCAAGTCTATGAGTATGTGCATATTCCTTTCTCATATTGTTCTTCTTGGAGATGGCTTCTTCCACTTCAAAATCCTCCTCCTCATCATCAATTTTTTTCCTCTTCCTGGTTCTAGTGGCTGCCTTACACAGACTAAGGGAACTCCTCTCCCCCTCATGGTAGATCTTGTCAGGACTAGTGCCACTGCGCGTGTCGTTGTGGTTCTATGACCTGTTCCGGCTATCATCTCATGCAAACATCTTGAGCACATACCTTGTGAAATATATAGAGAGGAGTGGAGTAGATGGGCATCAAAAAATTCAAATTATTTTGCAAGTTTTTGAACTCAAAGTTTTAGTTTTGGGGTTTCACAATATGAAATTCAAAACCGCTGAGTTTTAGATTTTGGAGACTCCGAGGCAACAACAGAAACTTGACAACACCATTTTGATTTCATCGATATGCGCTTGGGTCTCTGTGAAGTTTCTCACTCAGCTCCTAGATCCCAATTTGGTGACACCGATAGTATCTTTTTGGTTCACCAAAAATCCTTTGTGATGTTTCCGTAACCACATCCGTGACTCAATTTTTTTTCTCTCGGAGAGCCTGAGTTTCCTCATTGCAGAAACCTAACCAAAAATTTCAAGGTTGGCAGATGTTACCAATTCTAACAAGTCTAGTACACCATACACATGCTAGTCAACATATATATGGCAGCGGAAAAGTAAAGACTTTGCACATGTAAAGGAGTAGAGTTTAGAAGATCAAATGCAAAGAGGTTGACACGGTGATTTCTGGCATGGTTCCGATAGGTGGCGCTATCGTATGTCCATGTTAGTGGTGTCTTCAACCCACGGAGGGTAACAGTTGCGAGAGTCCACGGAGGGCTCCAACACACAAGGGGTCCACGAAGAAGCTGCCTTGTCTATTCCACCACGGCTTCCGCCCACGAAGGACTAGCCTTACACACGATAGATCTTCACTAAGTAGGCAATATCCTTTCCCTTACAAACATCTTGGTTCAAATCCACAACACGAAGTAGGAGGCTCCCAAGCAACACCTAACCAATCTAGGAGGCACCACCCTCCAAAAGGTAATAGATGTGGTAGAACGATGAACTCCTTGCACTTGTGCTTTTAAATATAGTCTCCTCAACACAAAATCACTCTCTCATAGAATAGCCATGGGTAGGAGAGATTGATTTGGTGGAAAGAAGTTTGGGGAGCCTAGAGATCAAGTTTCAAATGATTGGATTGGACTATATTGGTCTCAACACATGAGTAGGTGGCTCTCTCTCAGAAAAATGGATTTGGCAATGAAGTGTGTGTTCTGAGTGCTTCTCCCATGAATGAGAGATGGGTGGATAGGTATATATAGGAAGCAGCTTAAATCCAACCATTACACCTAAAGTGGCCAAATTGGTGACACCGGAGTCATAAACTCGGTGGTACCAATTTGCACCAAAGGCATCAACTTTTGAATCTCGGTGGAACCGATATACACAACTCGGTGGCACCGAAAACGTGGCTAACGGTCAAATTACACAACTTGGTGACATCGATACCCAAACTCAGAAATTCCGATTTTGTGTACCGAGGCAACAAAAAGTTGGTCGCCTAAACTCGGTAGCACCAACACGATTTCGGTTGCACCAATTTGGTGGATATGGCTAGGGTTCTGTGTGAGATGAAAATCGGTAGTGCCGAAAAGGGGAAGTTGGTGGCACCTATTTTGAGTGTGTGGTTTGGACAGAATGGTTATGTGGAAAAAATGACTGAGTATTTCTGGTGGCTAACTTTGAGAACTTGAGCAACCAGTTCATTTTAAAACCTCACCCCCATTTAATAGTATTGGCTTTCCTATGAACTCAAAAGTGATTTCTAACAAATATAAAATGAAGAGTCTTCTAGCTTGAAGCTGGGGTCAATCTTATTCCTTTCTTGCATCAAGGGGTATTCCACATAATCCTTTAGCCAATGCATCTCTATGGACTAAACCTGAAATATACTAGGTAAAAGTGTTAGTCCACGGGACAATGTATGTTGTCATGAATTATCAAAACCACCAAGGGAGCATATGTGCTTTCAATCTCCCCCCTTTTTGGTAATTGATGACAACATACAATCAAAGCTTCAAATAATGATAGACATTAGAATATGACAACTTAGAAAGATATATGACTGGTACAAGCTCCCCCAAATGTGTGCAATCCCCTTTTAAAGGATAGTTGATTTGGAATGCATGGGAACACACATAATAGAAAGTACAAGACACATCATAAAAATCATTTCTATATGCATCAAACAAGTGTGAATGAAGGGCTTCCATGTTCAGGACTCGCCCTTGCAAACAATATGTGCAAGAATCAACAGATCATCATGAACAAGAATATGATGCATATACTTATCTTGAGGTTCTTGAGCGTCTTAGTAGTAGAAGTACACTTGAGAAAACATTTGTTAGATAACACAAGAGTACTCTATTCTAGAGATGCAAAGAGGTTCAAAAGTACCAAGATATTGAAGACATATTGAAAATAGGATTTGATGATAGATATGTCTCCAAGAGAAATTAGAACTTTGTCTCCTAAGAATGAATATGAAAGACTTCTTTATCCCCTAAATCATATCATGTAGATATTGGGAGTAGGTTAGACAAGACAAGTTCAATCAAAAGATATTAAAGCAATCATATATGAAACAATTTTATCTCTCTCCACCTTGATATGTAAGGTTTGATACATCTCCCCTTAGGTAGATCTCCCTTAGGTGGACCTTCCTTTAGGAACATATATCTCGCCTTGCTGATATTTCTCCCTCTTTCGTGTAAGCTTATTAGAGATTTTTCTCCCTTTTATATAGGATCATTAAAAGCTTTGGTATTTCTCCCCCTTTGGCATTAATTGCCAAAAAGGTGAGAGGGTAAGGGCTCATTGATAGAAAGGGATCCTTGATTCTTCTCTCTTTAATAAGGGTTCCTAGAACTATCTCCCCCTATGATAAGGATAAGAGTTCCTTGAACTATCTCCCCCTATGATAGGGATCCTAGATGATTCTCCCTCTTGTAATGTATGGGATCCTGAGGATTTCTCCTCCTAGAGAAGTTTCTCTGCCCCTCGAAAATAATGCTAAAACTGATTTTTGTTTCCCAAAATGTTCAATAAGATCATAGGAGTCAATGAAACTTGGGATCATTGATAATCTTTCTCACCCTAAAACAAAAGTCCAGAGAATATGAGAAAATCAAAGGCAATGTTAATATCGGAATCACCAAGGCGAAGTGGTTCGGTAGAACCGAGAATGAAAATCTGGCCTCTGGGAGATATCGGTTGAACCGAGTTTCCAAAATCGGTGAGACCGAGTTGCAAAGAAAATCAACTCCAAAGAAAAGACAGAAAATTCCAAGTGAAAGATTACCAACTGATAAATGAAAATGAGACAAGAAACGATACCAAATATTTTTGTGTTCTTCAAAATATTTATATAAATACATTTAGATGAGATTTTAATGGTTCTAAGAAGTTATGAAATGAGAAATGTAAACCATACAAGAATATCCATCTAGATGTGGGGAAGTGACTAGGTCACCTATATTAGAGTATTTGACTTGTGGAGTCGAGCAAGATTGCTTGATCATAGGTGATACTCATTGTTAAGCACAAAAATGGGGTTACCATTTTTCAATTAAGCATTTCAATGTCTTCATATCAGTTGAGTTGCTTTCCCTCATGACTTGGTGTAAAGATTTATCAAGGATATGAGTACATACCTGCAAATGATGTCGATGATGTGGCATGTAGGTGAACTTGTTGTGGATGCTCAATGTTGATGAAGATCATCTTGAGTTGGGAGTTATCCATGTCGTTTTAGTTCACTTTTTGCCTACAATGGTTAGTCATGCAAGGAATAACATAATATATCCAAATGAGATAAGTGAATAACTTCATCAAATGATAGTCAAGGATATGATTTTGTTGTCTTCTTCCTCCATCTCTGAAGAAGGTCTTGTTGATACTTGGCTATGTCAAAATTTCTTTTCATGTGAGTTAATGGCAATCTTGCGAAGTGCATTTCTTCCAAGTACCTACAAAAGGTTAGATGCAATACAAGGGAGCATAATTTTCAAAGATATAAGATATTGATGTCAATGGCAACAAGGAATAGTCAATCAAGCTCACGCCCTTGCATGAATCCGAGTGAGTCTAGCTCAAGTTTGAAGCACCAATGATGTTCAACTCACTCCTCAAATGACAGAACACTTTCTCATCAAGTGGTTCGGTAAAGATATCAGCTAATTGTTTGTCATTACGAACATGCTTGAGATTTATATCTCCTTTACCAACATGATCACGAATGAAATGATGTCGCACTCAGATATGTTTTGTTCGAGAATGTTGCACAGGATTATAGGCAATTTAAATAGCACATTCATTATCAGATAACAATGGGACTTTTCTAACATGAATGCCATAATCCTTAAAAGTTTGAGTCATCCATAGTAATTGCACACAACATGATCGAGCGACAATGTATTCTACTTTGGCAGTAGATAAAGATACTGAGTTTTGTTTCTTGGACGACCAAGACACAAGAGATCTCCCAAGAAATTGACATGTACCCAAGGTGGATTTTCTATCAACCCTGTCTCCAGCATAGTCCGAGATGGAATAGCCAACAAGATTAAAATAAAATCCCTTGGGATACCATATGCCAAAGTTTGGTGTATGTATGAGGTATCTTACTATTCTTTTCACATCCAATAGATGACACTCTTTTGGTGTCGCTTGATATCGGGCACACATGCAAACATTCAACATGATGTCAGGACGGGAGGCACAGAAATATAGCAATGAACCAATCATTGATTGATAATGTTGGAAATATGCCCTAGAGGAAATAGTAAAATGGTTATTATCATATTTGCTTGTTCATGATAATCGTCTATTGTTCATGCTATAATTGTATTAACAAGAAACAGTAATACATGTGTGAATAAATAGATCACAATGTTTCCCTAGCAATCCTCTAGTTCGCAAGCTCGTTGATCAATAGATGATCATGGTTTCCTGATCATGGACATTGGATGTCATTGATAACGGGATCACATCATTAGGAGAATGATGTGATGGACAAGACCCAATCCTAAGCATATCACTAGATCGTGTTATTCGTATGCTAAAGCTTTTCTAATGTCAAGTATCTTTTCCTTCGACCGTGAGATTGTGCAACTCTCGATACCGTAGGAGTGCTTTGGGTGTATCAAACATCACAACGTAACTGGGTGACCATAAAGGTGCACTATGGGTATCTCCGAAAGTATCTGTTCGGTTGGTAGGAATGTAGATTGGGATTTGTCACTCCGTGTGACAGAGAGGTATCTCTGGGCCCACTCGGTAGAATATCATCATAATGAGCTCAATGTGACTATGGAGTTAGTCACGGGATGATGTGCTATGCACCGAGTAAAGAGACTTACCGGTAACGAGATTGAACAAGGTATAGGGATACCGACGATCGAATATCACGCAAGTTCTATACCGACAGACAAAGGGAATTGTATACGGGATTGACTGAATCGTTGACATCGTGGTTCGTCCGATGAGATCATTGTGGAACATGTGGGAGACACCATGGGTATCCAGACCCCGTTGATGGTTATTGTCCGGAAAGGTGTCTTGGTCATGTCTGCATGCCTCCCGAACCCGTAGGGTCTACACACTTAAGGTTCGATGACGCTAGGGTTATAGGGAATTGTTATACGAGGTTACCGAAATTTGTTCGCAGTCCCGTATGAGATCCCGGACGTCACGAGGAGCTCCGAAATGGTCCGGAGGTAAAGATTGATATATAATATGGATGGGTTTGGATGTCGAAAATGTTTCGGACACCACCGGCAATGTGTCGGGACCACCGGAAGGGTTTCGGAGGCCCATCGGGAGGGGCCACCAGCCCCGGGCGGCTACATGGGCCAAGTGTGAGAGGGAACCAGCCCCTGGGAGGGATGGTGCGCCCCCCACACCCAGCCTAAGGTGCCCAAGAGAGGGAAGGGGGGAAACCCTAGCGATGGTGGCCCTAAGGCCCACCAGGGGGTGCGCCACCCCTTCCACCCCTCTTGGCCGCCACCTCCTGCGCCATCTACAGCTGCCGCACCCCTTAGGGGTGGGAACCCTAAGGGGGGAGCCACCCGCCTCTTCCCCCTATATATAGTAGGGGTTTTGTCCTTTGGAGACCCAAAAAATTCTCTCTCTCTCGGCGCAGCCCTGTCTCTCTTCTTCCTCCTCTCCCACGGTGCTTGGCGAAGCCCTGCTAGAAGACCTCGTCGCTCCATCGACATCACGCCGTCGTGCTGCCAGAGCTCTTCCTCAAACCTCTCCCTCCTCCTTGCTAGATCAAGGTACGGGAGACGTCAACGGGCTGCACGTGTGTTGAACGCGGAGGTGTTGTGGTTCGACACTAGATCGGAATCACACCGCGATCTGAATCGCAACGAGGACGACTCCGTCAACCGCGTTCTAGAAACGCTTCCGCTTAGCGATCTTCAAAGGTAAGAAGATGCTCTCACCCCTCTCTCATTGCTGGTTTCTCCATAGGAAGACCCATGTATGTCGTAGGAAATTTTTATTTTTTGCTACGTTACTCAAAAGTGGTATGAGAGCCAAGTTGTCTATGTGTAGATTCTTTGCACGAGTAGAACACAAAAAGGTTGTGGGCGCTGATTTTGCCAATCGCTTGCCGCTACTAGTATTATTCTTTTCTGGCGGTATTGTGGGATGAAGCGGCCCAGACCGACCTTACATGTACGCTTACGTGAGACAGGTTCCACCAGCTAACATGCACAGAGTGCATAAGGTGGCTAGCGGGGGTCTGTCTCTCCCACTCT
Source organism: Hordeum vulgare subsp. vulgare (assembly GCF_904849725.1). Classification (NCBI taxonomy): domain Eukaryota; kingdom Viridiplantae; phylum Streptophyta; class Magnoliopsida; order Poales; family Poaceae; genus Hordeum; species Hordeum vulgare. The sequence goes on from NC_058522.1 coordinate 246,413,570, forward strand.
AGTCCGATTGGATTTGATGAAAAGGGTCCTTATGAAGGGTAAATAGCTTTGGCATATCATCGTTGTGTGTGTCACGTAGATAAGAAGGCGTTCTTGCTAGAAACCCAAACCAGCCACGTAAAACTTGCAACAACAATTAGAGGACGTCTAACTTGTTTTTCGAGGGTATGACATGTGATGTGATATGGCCAATGGATGTGATGTTACATGTGTGATGTATGAGATGATCATGTTCTTGTAATAGGATTAACGACTTGCATGTCGATGAGTATGAAAACCGACAAGAGCCATAGGAGTTGTCTGAATTTATTGTATGAGAAGCAACGCCATGTGTTTACTACCTTTACTTCATTGCTAACGGTTAGCTGTAGTAGTAGTAGTAGTAGTAGTAGTAGTAGTAGTAGTAGTAGTAGTAGTAGTAGTAGTTGGCGTGACGACTTCACGTAGACACGATGATGGAGCTCATGATGATGGAGATCATGGTGTCACACCGGTGACGATGATGATCATGCGATGCCCGAAGATGGAGATCGAAGGAGCAAAGATGATAATGGCCATATCATGTCACTATATGATTGCATGTGATGTTTATCATGTTTTTCAGCTTATTGCATAGAACGACGGTAGCATAATAAGATGATCCCTCATAAAATTTCGAGAACATATTCCCCTAAGTGTGCACCGTTGCGAAGGATCGTTGTCTCGAAGCACCACACGATGATCGGGTGTGATAGATTCTAATGTTCACATACAACAGGTGTAAGCCAGATTTACACACGCGAAACACTTGGGTTGACTCGACGAGCTTAGCATGTACAGACATGACCTCGAATACAAGAGACCAAAAGGTATAACATGAGTCGTATGGTTGAATACGATCAGCATGAAGTTGCTCACCATCGACGACTAGTCCATCTCACGTGATGATCAGACGCGGGTTAGTCGACATGGATCATGTATCACTTAGATGACTAGAGGGATGTCGATTTAAGTGGGAGTTCATACTTAATTTGATTAGATGAACTTAATTATCATGAACTTAGTCTAAAAGTTGTCTTTACAAATATTGTAGATCCAATGGCAACGCACCTCTCAACCTCAATTACAATGCGTTCCTAGAGAAAAACAAGCTGAAAGATGATGGTAGCAACAATGTGACTGGGTCCGCAACTTGAAGCTCATCCTCATTGCATCCAAGAAGGCTAATGTCCTTGATGCGCTGTTAGGTGACCCTCTTGTTCCCGCGGCAGCCCAAGATGTTCAAAACGTGTGGCAGGCGCGGAGTGATGACTACTCTTTGGTTAGGTGTGGCAATAAAGTGTGTGTTCTGAGTGCTTCTCCCATGAATGAGAGATGGGTGGATAGGTATATATAGGCAGCAGCTTAAATCCAGCCATTACACCTAAAGTGGCCAAATCGGTGACACCGAAGTCATAAACTCGGTGGTACCAATTTGCACCAAAGGCATCAACTTTTGAATCTCGGTGGAACCGATATACACAACTCGGTGGCACCGAAAACGTGGCTAACGATCAAATTACACAACTTGGTGACATCGATACCGAAACTCAGAAATTCCGATTTTGTGTACCGAGGCAACAAAAAGTTGGTCGCCTAAACTCGGTAGCACCAACACGATTTCGATTGCACCAATTTGGTGGATATGGCTAGGGTTCTGTGTGAGTTGAAAATCGGTAGTGCCGAAAAGGGGAAGTTGGTGGCACCTATTTCGAGTGTGGTTTGGACAGAATGGTTATGTGGAAAAAATGACTGAGTATTTCTGGTGGCTAACTTTGAGAACTTGAGCAACCAGTTCATTTTAATACCTCACCCCCATTTAATAGTATTGGCTTTCCTATGAACTCAAAAGTGATTTCTAACAAATATAAAATGAAGAGTCTTCTAGCTTGAAGCTGGGGTCAATCTTATTCCTTTCTTGCATCAAGGGGTATTCCACATAATCCTTTAGCCAATGCATCTCTATGGACTAAACCTGAAATATACTAGGTAAAAGTGTTAGTCCACGGGACAATGTATGTTGTCATGAATTATCAAAACCACCAAGGGAGCATATGTGCTTTCAATCTCCCCCTTTTTGGTAATTGATGACAACATACAATCAAAGCTTCAAATAATGATAGACATTAGAATATGACAACTTAGAAAGATATATGACTGGTACAAGCTCCCCCAAATGTGTGCAATCCCCTTTTAAAGGATAGTTGATTTGGAATGCATGGGCACACACATAATAGAAAGTACAAGACACATCATAAAAATCAAGGCTATATGCATCAAACAAGTGTGAATGAAGGGCTTCCATGTTCAGGACTCACCCTTGCAAACTATATGTGCAAGAAGCAAGAGATCATCATGAACAAGAATATGATGCATATACTTACCTTGAGGTTCTTGAGCGTCTTAGTAGTAGAAGTACACTTGAGAAAACATTTGTTAGATAACACAAGAGTACTCTATTCTAGAGATTCAAAGAGGTTCAAAAGTACCAAGATATTGAAGATATATTGAAAATAGGATTTGATGATAGATATGTCTCCAAGAGAAATTAGAACTTTGTCTCCTAAGAATGAATATGAAAGACTTCTTTATCCCCTAAATCATATCATGTAGATATTGGGAGTAGGTTGGACAAGACAAGTTCAATCAAAAGATATTAAAGCAATGATATATGAAACAATTTTATCTCTCTCCACCTTGATATGTAAGGTTTGATACATCTCCCCTTAGGTAGATCTCCCTTAGGTGGACCTTCCTTTAGGAACATATATCTCCCCTTGTTGATATTTCTCCCTCTTTCGTGTAAGCTTATTAGAGATATTTCTCCCCTTTATATAGGATCATTAAAAGCTTTGATATTTCTCCCCCTTTGGCATTAATTGCCAAAAAGGTGAGAGGGTAAGGGCTCATTGAGAGAAAGGGATCCTTGATTCTTCTCTCTTTAATAAGGGTTCCTAGAACTATCTTCCCCTATGATAAGGATAAGAGTTCCTTGAACTATCTCCCCCTATGATAGGGATCCTAGATGATTCTCCCTCTTGTAATGTATGGGATCCTGAGGATTTCTCCTCCTAGAGAAGTTTCTCTGCCCCTCGAAAATAATGCTAAAACTGATTTTTATTTCCCAAAATGTTCAATAAGATCATAGGAGTCATTGAAACTTGGGATCATTGATAATCTTTCTCACCCTAAAACAAAAGTCCAGAGAATATGAGAAAATCAAAGGCAATGTTAATATTGGAATCACCAAGGCGAAGTGGTTCGGTAGAACCGAGAATGAAAATCTGGCCTCTGGGAGATATCGGTTGAACCGAGTTTCCAAAATCGGTGAGACCGAGTTGCAAAGAAAATCAACTCCAAAAAAAAGACAGAAAATTCCAAGTGAAAGATTACCAACTGATAAATGAAAATGAGACAAGAAACGATACCAAATATTTTTGTGTTCTTCAAAATATTTATATAAATACATTTAGATGAGATTTTAATGGTTCTAAGAAGTTATGAAATGAGAAATGTAAACCATACAAGAATATCCATCTAGATGTGGGGAAGTGACTAGGTCACCTATATTAGAGTATTTGACTTGTGGAGTCGAGCAAGATTGCTTGATCATAGCTAATACTCATTGTTAAGCACAAAAATGGGGTTACCATTTTTCAATTAAGCATTTCAATGTCTTCATATCAGTTGAGTTGCTTTCCCTCATGACTTGGTGTAAAGATTTATCAAGGATATGAGTACATACCTGCAAATGATGTCGATGATGTGGAATGTAGGTGAACTTGTTGTGGATGCTCAATGTTGATGAAGATCATCTTGAGTTGGGAGTTATCCATGTCGTTTTAGTTCACTTTTTGCCTACAATGGTTAGTCATGCAAGGAAGAACATAATATATCCAAATGAGACAAGTGAATAACTTCATCAAATGCTAGTCAGGATATGATTTTGTTGTCTTCTTCCTCCATCTCTGAAGAAGGTCTTGTTGATACTTGGCTATGTCAAAATTGCTTTTCATGTGAGTTAATGGCAATCTTGTGAATTGCATTTCTTCCAAGTACCTATAAAAGGTTAGATGCAATACAAGGGAGCATAATTTTCAAAGATATAAGATACTGATGTAAATGGCAACAAGGAATAGTCAATCAAGCTCATGCCCTTGCATGAATTCGAGTGAGTCTAGCTCAAGTTTGAAGCACCAATGATGTTCAACTCACTCCTCAAATGACAGAACACTTTCTCATCAAGTGGTTCGGTAAAGATATCAGCTAACTGTTTATCATTACGAACATGCTTGAGATTTATATCTCCTTTACCAACATGATCACGGATGAAATGATGTCGCACTCGGATATGTTTTGTTCGAGAATGTTGCACAGGATTATAGGCAATTTAAATAGCACATTCATTATCATATGACAATGGGACTTTTCTAACATGAATGCCATAATCCTTAAAAGTTTGAGTCATCCATAGTAATTGCACACAACATGATCGAGCGACAATGTATTCTACTTTGGCAGTAGATAAAGATACCGAGTTTTGTTTCTTGGACGACCAAGACACAAGAGATCTCCCAAGAAATTGACATGTAACCAAGGTGGATTTTCTATCAACCTTGTCTCCAACATAGTCCGAGATGGAATAGCCAACAAGATTAAAATAAAATCCCTTGGGATACCATATGCCAAAGTTTGGTGTATGTATCAGGTATCTTACTATTCTTTTCACATCCAATAGATGACACTCTTTTGGTGTCGCTTGATATCGGGCACACATGCAAACATTCAACATGATGTCAGGACGGGAGGCACATAAATATAGCAATGAACCAATCATTGATTGATAATGTTGGAAATATGCCCTAGAGGCAATAGTAAAATGGTTATTATCATATTTCCTTGTTCATGATAATCGTCTATTGTTCATGCTATAATTGTATTAACAGAAAACAGTAATACATGTGTGAATAAATAGATCACAATGTGTCCCTAGCAAGCCTCTAGTTCGCTAGCTCGTTGATCAATAGATGATCATGGTTTCCTGATCATGGACATTGGATGTCATTGATAACGGGATCACATCATTAGGAGAATGATGTGATGGACAAGACCCAATCCTAAGCATATCACTAGATCGTGTTGTTCGTATGCTAAAGCTTTTCTAATGTCAAGTATCTTTTCCTTCGACCGTGAGATTGTGCAACTCTCGGATACCGTAGGAGTGCTTTGGGTGTATCAAACATCACAACGTAACTGGGTGACCATAAAGGTGCACTACGGGTATCTCCGAAAGTATCTGTTGGGTTGGTAGGAATCGAGAATGGGATTTGTCACTCCGTGTGACAGAGAGGTATCTCTGGGCCCACTCGGTAGAATATCATCATAATGAGCTCAATGTGACTATGGAGTTAGTCACGGGATGATGTGCTATGCACCGAGTAAAGAGACTTACCGGTAACGAGATTGAACAAGGTATAGGGATACCAACGATCGAATCTCAGGCAAGTTCTATACCGACAGACAAAGGGAATCGTATACGGGATTGACTGAATCCTTGACATCGTGGTTCGTCCGATGAGATCATTGTGGAACATGTGGGAGACACCATGGGTATCCAGACCCCCTTGATGGTTATTGTCTGGAAAGGTGTCTCGGTCATGTCTGCATGCCTCCCGAACCCGTAGGGTCTACACACTTAAGGTTCGATGACGCTAGGGTCGGGACCACCGGAAGGGTTCCGGAGGCCCATCGGGAGGGGCCACCAGCACCGGGCGGCTACATGGGCCAAGTGTGAGAGGGAACCAGCCCCTGGGAGGGATGGTGCGCCCCCCACACCCAGCCTAAGGTGCCCAAGAGAGGGAAGGGGGGAAACCCTAGCGCTGGTGACCCTAAGGCCCACCAGGGTGTGCGCCACCCCCTCCACCCCTCTTGGCCGCCACCTCCTGCGCCATCTAGAGCTGCGCACCCCTTTGGGGTGGGAACCCTAAGGGGGGATCCACCCGCCTCTTCCCCCTATATATAGTGGGGTTTTTGTCCATTGAAGACCCAAAAATTTCTCTCTCTCTCTCGGCGCAGCCCTGTCTCTCTTCTTCCTCCTCTCCCACGGTGCTTGGCGAAGCCCTGCCAGGAGACCTCGTCGCTCCATCGACATCACGCCGTCGTGCTGCCAGAGCTATTCCCCAACCTCTCCCTCCTCCTTGCTAGATCAAGGTGCGGGAGACGTCAACGGGCTGCACGTGTGTTGAACGCGGAGGTGTTGTAGTTCGGCACTAGGTCGGAATCACACCGCGATCTGAATCGCAACGAGGACGACTCGGTCAACCGCGTTCTAGCAACACTTCCGCTTAGCGATCTTCAAAGGTACGAAGATGCTCTCACCCCTCTCTCATTGCTGGTTTCTCCATAGGAAGATCCATGTATGTCGTAGGAAATTTTTTATTTTTTGCTACGTTACTCAAAAGTGGTATGAGAGCCAAGTTTTCTATGTGTAGATTCTTTGCACGAGTAGAACACAAAAAGGTTGTGGGTGCTGATTTTGCCAATCGCTTGCCGCTACTAGTATTATTCTTTTCTAGCGGTATTGTGGGATGAAGCGGCCCGGACCGACCTTACACGTACGCTTACGTGAGACAGGTTCCACCAGCTAACATGCACAGAGTGCGTAAGGTGGCTAGCGGGGGTCTGTCTCTCCCACTCTAGTCCGATTGGATTTCATGAAAAGGGTCCTTATGAAGGGTAAATAGCTTTGGCATATCATCGTTGTGTCTGTCACGTAGGTAAGAAGGCGTTCTTGTTGGGGAACGTCGCATGGGAAACAAAAAATTTCCTACACGCACGAAGACCTATCATGGTGATGTCCATCTACGAGAGGGATGAGTGATCTACGTACCCTTGTAGACTGTACAGCAGAAGCGTTAGTGAACGCGGTTGATGTAGTGGAACGTCCTCACGTCCCTCGATCCGCCCCGCGAACAATCCCGCGATCAGTCCCACGATCTAGTACCGAACGGACGGCACCTCCGCGTTCAACACACGTACAGCTCGACGATGATCTCGGCCTTCTTGATCCAGCAAGAGAGACGGAGAGGTAGAAGAGTTCTCCGGCAGCATGACGGCGCTCCGGAGGTTGGTGATGACCTTGTCTCAGCAGGGCTCCGCCCGAGCTCCGCAGAAACGCGATCTAGAGGAAAAACCGTGGAGGTATGTGGTCGGTCTGCCGTGGAAAAGTCGTCTCAAATCAGCCCTAAAACCTCCGTATATATAGGTGGGAGGGAGGGGACCTTGCCTTGGGTCTCAAGGAGCCCCAAGGGGGTCGGCTGAGTCCAAGGGGGAAGGCTCCCCCCCCCAAACCGAGTTGGACTTGGTTTGGTGGGTGGGAGTCCTTCCTTCCCTTCCCACCTCCTCTTTTTTTTCTTTTCTCTTCGATTTTATTTCCTAGGCGCATAGGGCCCTTTTGGGCTGTCCCACCAGCCCACTAAGGGCTGGTGTGCCACCCTCAAGGCCTATGGGCTTCCCCGAGGTGGGTTCCCCCCCCCCCCCCCCGGTGAACTCCCGGAACCCATTCGTCATTCCCGGTACATTCCCGGTAACTCTGAAAATCTTCCGGTAATCAAATGAGTTCATCCAATATATCAATCTTCGTTTCCGGACCATTCCGGAAACCCTCGTGACGTCCGTGATCTCATCCGGGACTCCGAAAAACATTCGGTAACCAACCATATAACTCAAATACGCTTAAAACAACGTCGAACCTTAAGTGTGCAGACCCTGCGGGTTCGAGAACTATGTAGACATGACCCGAGAGACTCCTCGGTCAATATCCAATAGCGGGACCTGGATGCCCATATTGGATCCTACATATTCTACGAAGATCTTATCGTTTGAACCTCAGTGCCAAGGATTCATATAATCCCGTATGTCATTCCCTTTGTCCTCCGGTATGTTACTTGCCCGAGATTCGATCGTCAGTATCCGCATACCTATTTCAATCTCGTTCACCGGCAAGTATCTTTACTCGTTCCGTAATACAAGATCCCACAACTTTTACTAAGTCACATTGCTTGCAAGGCTTGTGTGTGATGTTGTATTACCGAGTGGGCCCCGAGATACCTCTCCGTCACACGGAGTGACAAATCCCAGTCTTGATCCATACTAACTCAACTAACACCTTCGGAGATACCTGTAGAGCATCTTTATAGTCACCCAGTTACGTTGCGACGTTTGATACACACAAAGCATTCCTCCGGTGTCAGTGAGTTATATGATCTCACGGTCATAGGAATAAATACTTGACACGCAGAAAAACAGTAGCAACAAAATGACACGATCAACATGCTACGTCTATTAGTTTGGGTCTAGTCCATCACGTGATTCTCCTAATGACGTGATCCAGTTATCAAGGAACAACACTTTGTTCATAATCAGAAGACACTGACTATCTTTGATCAACTGGCTAGCCAACTAGAGGCTTGCTAGGGACGGTGTTTTGTCTATGTATCCACACATGTAAATGAGTCTTCATTCAATACAATTATAGCATGGATAATAAACGATTATCTTGATACAGGAATTATAATAATAACTATATTTATTATTGCCTCTAGGGCATAATTCCAACAGTCTCCCACTTGCACTAGAGTCAATAATCTAGCCCTCACATCATCATGTGAATTACATTGTAATAAATCTAACACCCATACAGTTCTGGTGTTGATCATGCTTTGGCCGTGGAAGAGGTTTAGTCAGCGGGTCTGCTACGTTCAGATCCATATGCACTTTGCATATATTGATGTCCTCTCCCTCGACGTAGTCGCGGATGAGGTTGAAGCGTCATTTGATGTGTCTGGTCTTCTTGTGAAACCGTGGTTCCTTTGCTAAGGCAATGGCACCCGTGTTGTCACAGAACAAGGTTATTGGATTCAGTGCGCTTGGCAGCACTCCAAGATCCGTCATGAACTGCTTCATCCAGACACCCTCCTTAGCCGCCTCCGAGACAGCCATGTACTCTGCTTCACATGTAGAATCTGCTACGACGCTTTGCTTGGAACTGCACCAGCTTACCGCACCCCCATTAAGAATAAATACGTATCCGGTTTGCGACTTAGAGTCGTCCGGATCTGTGTCAAAGCTTGCATCGAAGTAACCTTTTACGGCGAGATCTTCGTCACCTCCATACACGAGAAACATCTCCTTAGTCCTTTTCAGGTACTTTAGGATATTCTTGACCGTTGTCCAGTGATCCACTCCTGGATTACTCAGGAACCTACCTACCATACTTATGGCCAGGCTAACATCCGGTCTAGTGCACAGCATTGCATACATGATAGAACCTATGGCTGAAGCATAGGGGACGGAGCGCATATGCTCTCTATCTTCATCAGTTGCTGGGCACTGAGTCTTACTCAATCTCGTACCTTGTAAAACTGGCAAGAACCCTTTCTTAGACTGTTCCATTTTGAACCTCTTCAAAACTTTATCAAGGTATGTGCTTTGTGAAAGTCCTATCAGGCGTTTTGATCTATCCCTATAGATCTTAATGCCTAGAATGTAAGCAGCTTCTCCTAGGTCCTTCATAGAGAAACTCTTATTCAAGTAATCCTTTATGCTCTCTAAAAACTCCACGTTGTTTCCAATCAGTAATATGTCATCCACATATAATATTAGAAACGCCACAGAGCTCCCACTCACTTTCTTGTAAATACAAGATTCTCCAACCACTTGTATAAACCCAAATGCTTTGATCACCTCATCAAAGTGTTTGTTCCAAGTCCGAGATGCTTGCACCAGTCCATAAATGGATCGCTGGAGCTTGCACACCTTGTTAGCATTCTTAGGATCGACAAAACCTTCGGGTTGTATCATATACAACTCTTCCTTAAGGAAACCGTTAAGGAACGCCGTTTTGACATCCATCTGGCAGATTTCATAATCGAAAAATGCAGCTATTGCTAACATGATTCTGACGGACTTTAAGCATCGCCACGGGTGAGAATGTCTCATCGTAGTCAACTCCTTGAACTTGTGAAAAACCCTTTGCCACAAGTCGAGCTTTATAAACGGTCACATTGCTGTCAGCGTCCGTCTTCCTCTTAAAGATCCATTTGTTCTGAATAGCCTTGCGGCCCGCAGGTAGTACCTCCAAAGTCCACACTTTGTTCTCATACATGGATCCTATCTCGGACTTCATGGCTTCTAGCCATTTGTTGGAATCTGGGCCCACCATTGTTTCTTCATAATTTGCAGGTTCATTGTTGTCTAACAACATGATTGATAAGACGGGATTACCGTACCACTCTGGAGCAGCACGTGGTCTCGTCGACCTGCGTGGTTCGACAGAAACTTGAACTGGAGTTTCATGATCATCATCATTAACTTCCTCCTGAACCGGCGTTGCAACGACAGAGGTTTCCCCTTGCCCTGCGCCACCATCCAGAGGGATGAGAGGTTCGACAACCTCGTCAAGTTCTATCTTCCTCCCACTCAATTCTCTCGAGAGAAACTCCTTCTCGAGAAAAGCTCCGTTTTTAGCAACAAACACTTTGCCCTCGGATTTGAGATAGAAGGTGTACCCAACTGTCTCTTTTGGGTAACCTATGAAGACGCACTTTTCCGCTTTGGGTTCCAGCTTTTCAGGCTGAAGCTTTTTGACATAAGCATCACATCCCCAAACTTTAAGAAACGACAACTTTGGCCTTTTGCCATACCACAGTTCGTATGGTGTCGTCTCAATGGATTTTGATGGTGCCCTATTTAAAGTGAATGCAGTTGTTTCTAATGCATAACCCCAAAACGATAACAGCAAATCAGTAAGAGACAGCATAGATCGCACCATCTCTAATAGAGTACGATTACGACGTTCGGACAAACCATTACGCTGTGGTGTTCCAGGCGGTGTTAACTGTGAAACGATTCCACATTGTCTTAAGTGAGTACCAAACTCGAAACTCAGATATTCACCCCCACGATCAGACCGTAGGAACTTGATCTTCTTGTTACGATGATTTTCCACTTCACTCTGAAATTGCTTGAACTTTTAAAATGTTTCAGACTTGTGCTTCATCAAGTAGACATAACCATATCTACTCAAATCGTCAGTGAAGGTGAGAAAATAACGATATCCGCCGCGTGCCTCCACGCTCATCGGACCACACACATCGGTATGTATGATTTCCAACAAGTCACTTGCACGCTCCATTGTTCCGGAGAACGGAGTCTTAGTCATCTTGCCCATGAGGCATGGTTCGCACGTGTCAAGTGAATAAAAGTCAAGTGACTCCAAAAGTCCATCAGCATGGAGTTTCTTCATGCGCTTTACACCAATATGACCTAAGCGGCAGTGCCACAAAAATATGGCGCTATCATTGTTAACTCTAACTCTTTTGGTCTCAATGTTATGTATATGCGTATCGCTATCAAGATTCAATATGAACAATCCTCTTACATTAGGTGCATGACCATAAAAGATGTTACTCATAGAAATAGAACAACCATTATTCTCTGACTTAAAAGAGTAACCGTCTCGCAATAAACAAGATCCAGATATAATGTTCATGCTCAACGCAGGCACTAAATAACAATGATTTTAGTTCATCACTAATCCTGATGGGAACTGAAGTGAAACTATGCCGACGGCGATTGCATCAACCTCGGAACCATTTCCTACGCGCATCGTCACTTCATCTTTCGCCAGCCTTCGTCTATTCCGGAGTTCCTGTTTCGAGTTGCAAATATGAGCAACAGAACCGGTATCGAATACCCAGGCACTACTACGAGAGCCGGTTAAGTACACATCAATAACATGTATATCAAATATACATGATTTTTCTTTGGCCGCCTTCTTATCTGCCAGATACATGGGGCAATTGCGCTTCCAGTGACCCATACCCTTGCAATAGTAACACTCCGTTTCAGGCTTAGGTCCAGCTTTGGGTTTCTTCGTCGGATTGGCAACAGGCTTGCCGCTCTTCTTCGAATTACCCTTCTTGCCTTTGCCGTTTCTCTTGAAACTAGTGGTCTTATTCACCATCAACACTTGATGCTCTTTACGGAGTTCAGACTCTGCGACTTTCAGCATCGCAAACAACTCGCCGGGAGACTTGTTCATCCCTTGCATGTTGTAGTTCAATACAAAGCCTTCATAGCTTGACGGCAGTGATTGAAGGATTCTGTCAGTGATAGCCTCTTGCGGGAGTTCAATCCCCAGCTCAGCTAGACGGTTTGAGTACCCAGACATTTTGAGCACATGTTCACTGACAGACGAGTTTTCCTCCATCTTGCAAGCATAGAATTTATCGGAGGTCTCATACCTCTCGATCCGGGCGTTCTTCTGAAAGATAAACTTCAACTCATGGAACATCTCAAATGCTCCATGACGCTCAAAGCAACGTTGAAGTCCCGGTTCTAAGCCATACAAGACTGCACATTGAACTATTGAGTAGTCCTCCTTACGTGCTAACGAAGCGTTCTTAACATCCTGATCAGCCGTAGCGGGTGGTTCATCTCCTAGCGCAGCATTAAGGACATAATCCTTCTTCCCAGCTTGTAAGATTAGCTTAAGATTACGAGCCCAGTCTACAAAGTTGCTTCCATCATCTTTCAACTTAGCTTTCTCTAGGAACGTATTAAAATTCAGGATGACTGTAGCGTGAGCCATGATCTACAACACAAATATATTCAAAGTGGACTTTAGACTATGTTCAAGATAATTAGAGTCTAACTTAATCAAATTATTCGCTAAACTCCCACTCAAAAAGTACATCTCTCTAGTCATTTGAGTGGTTCATGATCCACTTATACTAGCTCATGTCCGATCATCACGTGAGTTGAGTATAGTTTCAGTGGTAAGCATCCCTATGCTAATCATATCGGCTATATGATTCATGATCGACCTTTCGGTCTCATGTGTTCCGAGGCCATGTCTGCACATGCTAGGCTCGTCAAGATTAACCCGAGTGTTCCGCGTGCGCAACTGTTTTGCACCCGTTGTATGTGAACGTTGAGTCTATCACACCCGATCATCACGTGGTGTCTCGAAACGACGAACTGTAGCAACGGTGCACACTCGGGGAGAACACAATTTCGTCTTGAAATTTTAGTGAGAGATCACCTCATAATGTTACCATCGTTCTAAGCAAAATAAGGTGCATAAAAGGATTAACATCACATGCAATTCATAAGTGACATGATATGGCCATCATCACGTGCTTCTTGATCTCCATCACCAAAGCACCGGCACGATCTTCTTGTCACCGGCGCCACACCATGATCTCCATCAACGTGTTGCCATCGAGGTTGCCGTGCTACTCATGCTATTACTACTAAAGCTACATCCTAGCGAAATAGTAAACGCATCTGCAAGCACAAACGTTAGTATAAAGACAACCCTATGGCTCCTGCCGGTTACCGTACCATCGACGTGCAAGTCGATATTTACTATTACACCATGATCATCTCATACATCCAATATATCACATTACATCGTTGGCCATATCACATCACAAGCATACCCTGCAAAAACAAGTTAGACGTCCTCTAATTTTGTTGTTGCATGTTTTACGTGGTGACCATGGGTATCTAGTAGGATCGCATCTTACTTACGCAAACACCACAACGGAGATATATGAGTGGCTATTTAACCTCATCCAAGGACCTCCTGGGTCAAATCCGATTCAACTAAAGTTGGAGAAACCGACACTTGCCAGTCATCTTTGAGCAATGGGGTTACTCGTAGCGATGAAACCAGTCTCTCGTAAGCGTACGAGTAATGTCGGTCCAAGCCGCTTCAATCCAACAATACCGCGGAATCAAGAAAAGACTAAGGAGGGCAGCAAAACGCACATCACCGCCCACAAAAACTTTTGTGTTCTACTCGAGAAGACATCTACGCATGAACCTAGCTCATGATGCCACTGTTGGGGAACGTCGTATGGGAAACAAAAAATTTCCTACGCGCACGAAGACCTATCATGGTGATGTCCATCTACGAGAGGGGATGAGTGATCTACGTACCCTTGTAGACCGTACAGCAGAAGCGTTAGTGAACGCGGCTGATGTAGTGGAACGTCCTCACGTCCCTCGATCCGCCCCGCGAACAATCTCGCGATCAGTCCCACGATCTAGTACCGAACGGACGGCACCTCCACGTTCAGCACACGTACAGCTCGACGATGATCTCGGCCTTCTTGATCCATCAAGAGAGACGGAGAGGTAGAAGAGTTCTCTGGCAGCGTGACGGCGCTCCGGAGGTTGGTGATGACCTTGTCTCAGCAGGGCTCCGCCCGAGCTCCGCAGAAACGCGATCTAGAGGAAAAACCGTGGAGGTATGTGGTGGGGCTGCCGTGGAAAAGTCGTCTCAAATCAGCCCTAAAACCTCCGTATATATAGGTGGGAGGGAGGGGACCTTGCCTTGGGTCTCAAGGAGCCCCAAGGGGTCGGCCGAGTCCAAGGGGGAAGGCTCCCCCCCAAAACCGAGTTGGACTTGGTTTGGTGGGTGGGAGTCCTTCCTTCCTTTCCCACCTCCTCTTTTTTTTCTTTTCTCTTTGATTTTCTTTCCTAGGCGCATAGGGCCCTTTTGGGCTATCCCACCAGCCCACTAAGGGCTGGTGTGCCACCCTCAAGGCCTATGGGCTTCCCCGGGGTGGGTTTCCCCCCCCCCGGTGAACTCCCGGAACCCATTCGTCATTCCCGGTACATTCCCGTTAACTCCGAAAACATTCCGGTAATTAAATGAGGTCATCCTATATATCAATCTTCGTTTCCGGACCATTCCGGAAACCCTCTTGACGTCCGTGATCTCATCCGGGACTCCTAAAAACATTCGGTAACCAACCATATAACTCAAATACGCATAAAACAACGTCGAACCTTAAGTGTGCAGACCCTGCTGGTTCGAGAACTATGTAGACATGACCCGAGAGACTCCTCGGTCAATATCCAATAGCAGGACCTGGATGACCATATTGGATCCTACATATTCTACGAAGATCTTATCGTTTGAACCTCAGTACCAAGGATTCATATAATCCCGTATGTCATTCCCTTTGTCCTTCGGTATGTTACTTGCCCGAGATTCGATCGTCAGTATCCGCATACCTATTTCCATCTCGTTCACCGGCAAGTCTCTTTACTCGTTCCGTAATACAAGATCCCGCAACTTTTACTAAGTCACATTGCTTGCAAGGCTTGTGTGTGATGTTGTATTACCGAGTGGGCCCCGAGATACCTCTCCGTCACACGGAGTGACAAATCCCAGTCTTGATCCATACTAACTCAACTAACACCTTCGGAGATACCTATCGAGCATCTTTATAGTCACCCAGTTACGTTGCGAAGTTTGATACACAAAAAGCATTCCTCCGGTGTCAGTGAGTTATATGATCTCACGGTCATAGGAATAAATACTTGAGACGCAGAAAAACAGTAGCAACAAAATGACACGACCAACATGCTACGTCTAGTAGTTTGGGTCTAGTCCATCACGTGATTCTCCTAATGACGTGATCCAGTTATCAAGCAACAACACTTTGTTCATAATCAGAAGACACCGACTATCTTTGATCAACTGGCTAGCCCACTAGAGGCTTGCTAGGGACGGTGTTTTGTCTATGTATCCACACATGTAAATGAGTCTTCATTCAATACAATTATAGCATGGATAATAAACAATTATCTTGATACAGGAATTATAATAATAACTATATTTATTATTGCCTCTAGGGAATAATTCCAACAGTTCTTGCTAGAAATCCAAACCAGCCACGTAAAACTTGCAACAACAATTAGAGGACGTCTAACTTGTTTTTGGAGGGTTTGACATGTGATGTGATATGGCCAAAGGATGTGATGTTACATGTGTGATGTATGAGATGATCATGTTCTTGTAATAGGATTAACGACTTGCATGTCGATGAGTATGACAACCGACAGGAGCCATAGGAGTTGTCTGAATATATTGTATGAGATGCAGCGCCATGTGTTTACTACCTTTACTTCATTGCTAACGGTTAGCTGTAGTAGTAGTAGTAGTAGTAGTAGTAGTAGTAGTAGTAGTAGTAGTAGTAGTAGTAGTAGTAGTTGGCGTGACGACTTCACATAGACACGATGAGGGAGCTCATGATGATGGAGATCATGGTGTCACACCGGTGACGATGATGATCATGCGATGCCCGAAGATGGAGATCGAAGGAGCAAAGATGATAATGGCCATATCATGTCACTATATGATTGCATGTGATGTTTATCATGTGTTTCAGCTTATTGCATAGAACGACAGTAGCATAATAAGATGATCCCTCATAAAATTTCGAGAACATATTCCCCTAAGTGTGCACCGTTGCGAAGGATCGTTGTCTCGAAGCACCACACGATGATCGGGTGTGATAGATTCTAATGTTCGCATACAACAGGTGTAAGCCAGATTTACACACGCGAAACACTTGGGTTGACTCGACGAGCTAAGCATGTACATACATGACCTCGAATACAAGAGACCAAAAGGTATAACATGAGTTGTATGGTTGAATACGATCATCATGAAGTTGCTCACCATCGACGACTAGTCCATCTCACGTGATGATCAGACGCGGGTTAGTCGACATGGATCATGTATCACTTAGATGACTAGAGGGATGTCGATTTAAGTGGGAGTTCATACTTAATTTGATTAGATGAACTTAATTATCATGAACTTAGTCTAAAAGTTGTCTTTACAAATATTGTAGATCCAATGGCAACGCACCTCTCAACCTCAATTACAATGCGTTCCTAGAGAAAAACAAGCTAAAAGATGATGGTAGCAACAATGTGACTGGGTCCGCAACTTGAAGCTCATCCTCATTGCATCCAAGAAGGGTAATGTCCTTGATGCGCTGTTAGGTGACCCTCTTGTTCCCGCGGCAGCCCAAGATGTTCAAAACGTGTGGCAGACGCGGAGTGATGACTACTCTTTGGTTAGGTGTGGCATGTTATAGAGTTTAGAAATGGGGCTCCAAAGGAGTTTTGAGCAACACGGAGCATATGAGATTTTCCAGGAGCTCAAGCTAATTTTTCAAGCTCATGCCCGGGTCAAGAGATATGAAGTCTCCGACAATTTCTTTAGCTGTAAGATGGAGGAAAACAGTTCTGTTAGTCAGCATATACTCAGAATATCTGGGTTGCACAGTCGTGTGACTCAGCTTGGAGTCAAACTTCTGGATGACGGTGTAATTGACAGAATCCTCCAGTCTCTCCCACCAAGCTACAAGGGTTTTGTGCTGAACTACAACATGCAAGGGATGGAGAAGACCATTCCCGAGTTGTACTCGATGCTGAAATCTACAGAAGTAGAAATCAAGAAAGAGCATCAAGTGTTGATGGTCAACAAGACCACTAGTTTCAAGAAGGGCAAGGGTAAAAAGAACTTCAAGAAAGACAGCAAAGCCGTAAGCCAGATTCTAGGAAGAAGAAAAATAATGGACCCAATCTTGAGACTAAGTGCTTCTATTGCAAGGGAAAAGGTTAGTGGAAGCGGAACTGCCCCAAGTACATAGCTGATAAGAAGGCCGGAAACATTAAAGGTATATATGATATACATGTTATTGATGTGTACCTTACCAGCGCTCGTAGTAGCTCCTAGGTATTTGATACCGGTATTGTTGCTCACATTTGCAACTCAAAGTAGGAACTGCGGAATAAACGGAGGCTGGCCAAGGACGAGGTGATGATGCGCGTCGGGAATGGCTCCAAGGTCGATGTGATCGTCGTCGGCACACTGCCTCTACACCTACCTTCGGGGTTAGTTTTAAACCTTAATAATTGTTATTTAGTACCAGCTTTAAGCATGAACATTGTATCAGGGTCTTGCTTAATGCGAGACGGCTACTCATTTAAGTCACAGAATAATGGTTGTTCTATTTATATGAGTGATATGTTTAATGGTCATGCTCCGCTGGTGAATGGTTTATTCTTGATGAATCTCGATCGTGATGTTACACATATTCATAGTGTGAATACCAAAAGATGTAAAGTTGATAATGGTAGTCCCACATACTTGTGGCACTGTCGCCTTGGTTATATCGGTGTTAAGAACATGAAGAAACTCCATACTGATGGACTGTTAGAATCTCTTGACTTTGAATCATTTGACACATGCGAATCGTGCCGCATGGGCTAGATGACTAAGACTCCATTCTCAGGAATAATGGAGAGAGCAACCGACTTATTGGAAATAATACATACTGATGTGTGTGGTCCAAGGAACGTTTAAGCTCGCGGTGGGTATCGTTATGTTCTCACTCTCACCGATGATTTGGGTAGGTATGGGTATATCTACTTGATGAACACAAATCTGAGACGTTTGAAAAGTTTGAGGAATTTCAGAGTGAGGTGGAGAATCAATGTGACAAGAAAATAAAGTGTCTACGATCTGATTGTAGAGGAGAATATTTGAGTCAGAGTTTGGCACATACCTAAGGAAATGTGGAATTGATTCACAACTGACGCCGCATGGCACAAAACAATGTAACAGAGTGTCTGAACATCGTAATCACACTTTATTAGATATGGTACGATCTATGATGTCTCTTACCGACTTACCGCTATCATTTTGGGGATATGCATTGGAAACTGCAACATTCACTTTAAATAGGGCACCTTCTACATCCATTGAGACGACAACGTATGAATTATGGTTTGGCAAGAAATCTAAGCTGTCGTTTATAAAATTTGGGGTTGCGATGCTTACGTGAAGAAACTTCAACCAGAAAAGCTCGAACCCAAAGCGGAGAAATGCGTATTCATAGGGTACCCTAAGTGTAAGTGCATCTAGTGCCCCTGAGTGATTTTGGCGGTTTGAAGACTTATAGGTTATGTATCTAATGTGTTTGTGAGTGTACACAGGATCTATAAGTCATTGAGGAGTTTGAGATATTTGAAGAATATCGACCCCTAAAAATGTATGCCTTCAGTTGAAGAAAATGGTCTGAAGGTGAAGAAATGAATCGCGAGGAATCTGCGATAAAATTGATATTCCTCATGAAGATACTGATATTGAGAAGTCCGGTGTGTCCTGAAGAAAATCACTCTGAAGAATTTGAAGCATGAAGATTTACACTTTCTGTTTTACTTTCTTCGCATTTGAGTAATAGGAACACCGTACTCTTAAAGGGGGTCGAAGTTACACTATGGAATGAATTTCCTCATGATGCTCAACCCAAGCCTAATCCTACCAAAAGCCTCAAATGAGGAATACGAGTGACATGAGGACTCTCACAGTTGAGGGTTCTGAACGTTTCGATAGCCACGCCAAGTCACTGGTCTTATCCACTCCAACGGTCATATTACTTAAGGGCATTAGTGTCAAATCATGTCGGGATGCTCCCAGGCCATAAATAGCCACCCCCACAACCACTAGCTAGTTGGCTGCTCCGTTAGAAACTGACACTTGTCATAAGAGCAACCCAATTCCCCAGAGCGTTCGAGAGTAATTCATCAGTGAGGAAATACACCATACACCGAAACCACAAACCAAACCTAGTGATTGAGCATCACTGAAGAAGTTGTTCCTGTGTGGGACTTTACCTTTGAGGACTGTGCATCCTCCAGACGGTTAGGCGTCATGGTGTAGAGCTTTCCAGCAGTCAATTGTGGATCGCCCGGTGACCTAGTTTGTGAGGGTTTGGAATTCTGCCCTGAAGACTTACCACGAGTGTTGGGCGAGGACTGTGTGTCCTTAGCTCAAGGAGAATACGGTAGGGACTGTGTGTCCTTTGGTTTCAATACCAAGTCGCTCCAAACCAGATGTACGACTGTCACAGCAGTTGGAACTGGGTCATCAACGACTGTCTTCACTGAGAAACGGGTTCTAATTCCTCAACTCCTTACTTGCCCCATATTATGTGTTGACGATTTTCACTGTGACTGTTTGAATAATTTGCTGAAGACTTTCTCTGAATTTCCTCAACCCCAAATTCTTCACGTTAGTTAATCCTCATCTGAATTCTGCGTGCCTCCTCACTATGCAATCTGTTTTCACATTCTTCACTTTGAAAAACTGCTGTTGTGAAACTTTGCACTTCTGATCCTTTACTGTTTCCGCTGTAAATTAGTCATCGGTGAGGAATTTCCTCAGTGATGAAATTCTAAAATTCTCCTATTCACCCCCTCTAGTCGATATAACACACTTTCAATTGGTATCAGAGCAAGGTACTCCCTTGTTCTGTGTGATTTTGGTTTAACCACCTCGAGTTTTAGTTATGTCGACTGCAGGCATGTTTAAGGTGACTGCAGCATGTCCTACCTACGAAGGAAAGAACTTTCCCTTCTGGAAGAACAAAATGCAAATGCATCTACAAGCTATTGATAATGATCTCTAGTATATTGTGGAACATGGCGTCCCCATCATCTCTGCTAGTGTCTCTGCAGCTGATGTGAAGAAATTCAAGCAACTCGACTCTCAAGCGAAGAACATCATCTGTGGCCATCTGAGCCCAGGCCAGTTTGGAAGAGTAAGTGCTTTGGGCTCTGCAACACTGATATGGGAGAGACTGTGCAAGGTAAATGATGGAGTATCAACCCAGCGTGACTCTCGTGTTGATATTCTTCGCAATCTCTTCAATCGCTTCAAGAGACATGACAATGAAAGCTGCCAAGACACCTTTGATCGCCTCACTGACATATCAAATGAACTGCAACCACTGGGAGCTCGAGACATCACCGATCACGAAGTTGTGAAGAAACTGCTGAGATCTTTGGATTCTTCATTTGATACTTTAGTTCTGATGATTCAAGAAAGACCATACTACAAGATGATTGATCCAGCTGATATACTTGAAAGGCTAAATAGTCATGAATTCCAACTAGAAGAAAAGACAGATCTATATGGACCAAGCTATTCCAGAGCACGTGCACCGAAGGCTAGAGCAATTTCCTCATTTGAAGAAGAAGACACAAATGACAGCATTTGTGACCCTGAAGAATTTGGACAGGAGCTTGCAATGCTCGTGAGGAAATTCCAGAGATTTACACGACGTGGCCAGTTCGGTAAATCTTCAAGAAGAGACATGAGGAAATCAGAATCTTCATCTGAGGACTACAAGAAACGAACCTATCACAAGTGCAAGAAATCAGGTCATTACATTGCCGATTGTCCCCGTTGGGGAAAGGAATCAAAGAAGAAGAAATACAAGGATGACAGTTCTGATGACTCGAAGAAGAAGAAGAAATCTTCAAAATCCTCATCTTCAAAGCCCTCATCACACAAGAAGACTAGTTTCAGAAAGGCTCGGGCACTTATTGGCAAGGAAATGGACTCCGAGGCAGAATCAGAGGAATGTGATGAAGAAGAGGGTTCTGATGAAGACTCAGAATCCGGACAGGCTAGTCTTGCACTGGCAACCACTTTTGTCAGCAAGTCAATCTTCAATCTTGAAGAAAATGATTGCACCATCCATATTGATGACTATGTTGATGACTTCGCTCCAACCTATTGCTTCATCGCAAAAAGTTCAAAGGTACCAAATAATGCCTCCTCCTCTGATTCAAGTTACTATGAACCTAATGATTATAAGAAACCCAGTTACAGTAAACTTGCTATCATTGCCACTAAACAACAAACTGCTCTGGAAAAGCTTCAGAAACTGCTAGATAAATGTGATGATCTATTGAATGATGAAATGAACCTTACCCAAATCCTCAATGATGATGTGAAAAGTCTTCAGTCTAGATTTAATAATCTTCAGGGTCGTTATGATACACTCCTCACTGATCATGAGAAGCTTTCCTATGAATTTCTTCAAAGGAAGCTTCATCTTGAGAGGCTGAGGATGTCTCATGATGATCTTCGTATGGAAAATGATTCATTACTAGCTCAACAGATCAACGTTGATCAAGATGAATTTATTCCTCCATGTCTTAAATGCAATGAACGCGAAACTGCTAATTCCTCACCAGAATCATCAAATGCTACCATTGCTACAAATTCTTCAACTGCACCTGTTGTGTCTATTTCCTCACTTGAGGAAAACACAAATGTTACTGATGAAAATGCAGGGTTGAAGGAATTGTACGTGAAAGGCATATACAAAAGTCTCAAAGGACATCAAACCCTTTGTGATGTGCTCAAAAAGCAGATCTTGAACAGGAACCCGAGGAAAGAAGGAATTGCCTTTGAGAGGAAATTAAATGCTGAAGGATCTTATTGGAAACCTGAGCGGTATCCCAAAACCGCATGGGTTGCTGCTACTGGGCATCCTTTTGATCCATCTAATCTAACTAGCTTTTCATGTGAATTATCCTATTCCTCAGATGAGTCATTTGACTCCACCTATAAACTGTTCAAAAATCAATCTGGTGAAGTATTTGCTCGATATGTTGGAACTAACTGCGGGAATGGCCCTCCCTTGAGGAAAATCTAGGTTCCCAAAAGTTGTCTTAAAAATCTTCAGGTGAATGTCCTCATGACACCACCACCGAAGAATCTGAACCCCAGATCAAATTCCTCAAGAGGACCAAAGTCTTCAAGAGGATCAAAATCCTCAACTGGTCAAAACTATGCTTGTACCCGTGCTAATGCATCTAACGTGCAGGGAAACTACAAGGAATATGAATATGAGCGTTACTCCTCAAATCATTATGTTCATAAATCCTCTAACCAATTCTCTGCATATTCATATGAGTACTTTAACCCCCCTACTGTTAAGAGAAGTGCATTGGTTTCAATGCCACCTTTCTCATATGGTGCTCGCAGGATGATGAATGCTTTGCCACCCCTTCAGATGTGGGTGGTGAAGAAATCGAACTAATCACTTCTGCAGGCAGGTCTCGAGATGAAAATCATCATCTGAAGAATTTGCTGGAGACCTGAGGAAATGCTTGATAGGACGTGGGCTAATGATTGATGAAATAGAAATATTTCACACGTCCTTACATTTGTGTTATGATGAAATTACTGATATGATGACATTAGTATCATATTCTTCAAATCTGAAGCATATGAGATGGTAAGCTGTACTAATTCATCTGCAGGATGACAAACCCAAGAATACTGAGTGGGTTCTTGATAGTGACTGCACACATCACATGACTGGTGATAAAAGCTTACTGATGAATATGCCACTAACTCCATCACCTCTGAAGCAAATCACATATGCTGACAAAGGTAAAAGAAAGGTATTGGGACTTGGCAAAGTGGCTATTTCGAAGGATAGACATATGGACAAAGTGATGCTTGTTGAATCCCTTGGTTTTAACCTTATGTCAGTCTCGATGCTTTGTGATCTTGATATGATTGTTATCTTTGGTAGATATAGATGTGTAGTCATCATGGAATTTGACAGATCCAAAGTCTTCGAAGGTGTAAGAAGAGGGGATTTGTACATTGCTGATTTCTCTACAGGTCCTTAATCAGCCACTTGATTACTAGCAAAAACCTCAGAAGGATGTTTGTGGCACCGAAGACTAGGTCATGCAGGCATGAGGAATTTGCACACCCTCGCGAAGAAGAAGCATGTCATCGGCATCGAATCGGTCAAATTCCTCAAGGATCATCTCTGTGGTGCTTGTGAATCTGGGAAAATGACCAGATCCAAGCATCCCTCAAAAACGATCATGGCCACTACACGTCCATTCGAATTGCTTCACATGGATTTATTTGGACCTACTCACTATGCCACACTAACCAATGCAGCATCTTTATATGGCTTCGTCATAGTTGATGATTATTCCAGATATACTTGGGTGCATATCATATATAGTGTATAAAACTGAAGTGCAGGAAATCTTCAAACGATTTTCTTCAAGGGCGTCGACGAACTTTGGCATCAACATCAAACATATCCGGAGTGATAATGGAACCGAGTTCAAAAACACTGGTCTTGATGATTATCTTGATGAACTTGGTATTACTCACGAATTGTCTGCTCCGTATACTCCTCAGCAGAATGGTGTCGTCGAAAGGAAGAACATGATCTGGTTGAAATGGCAAGAACTATGCTTGAAGAATATCAGACTCCTCGTCGCTTTTGGCCTGAAGCAATTAACACTACATGCCATATCATCAACAGGGTATATCTTCACAAATTCCTCAAGAAAACCTCATATGAACTCCTCACTGACAAGAAACCAAATGTAAGTTATTTCAAAGTCTTCGGTGCAAAATGCTGGATTAGAGATCCTCACCAAAGCTCAAAATTTGCACCTAAGGCACATGAAGGTTTTATGCTCGGTTATGGAAAGGACTCGCACACTTACAAAGTCTTCAACAACTATCACAACAAAGTTGTTGAGACTGTAGATGTGCGGTTCAGTGAAACTAATGGCTCGCAAAGAGAGCAATTGCCTTCTGATCCAGATAAACTGTCTCCTGAGGAAGCAATAAAGCTCAAAGCTACTGAAGACATTGTCCCCACTGAGGAAATTGGTGAAGAAACGATTCCCATAACTGATGAAAATCAAGAAGATGCTCCTGAGGAAATTGCACCAGCACCACTTCCTCAGCCTAGACAAAATCCTCAACCAGCTCATCCAAGGATTGCAAACGAAGTAGAACTTGACAAATTCCTCAAGGACATCAACGCTCCAGGTCCTCTCACTCGCTCAAAAGCTTCACACTTAGTTAACTTTTGTGGGCATTTTTCCTTTGTATCCATCACAGAACCCTCAAAGGTTGTTGAGGCTTTTCTGGAACCGGAGTGGATCCAAGCTATAAAAGACGAACTTCTTCAATTCAAGCTAAATGACGTATGGGAGCTCGTCAAACGACCAGATCCTCGCAAGCACAATATCATCAGCACCAAGTGGATTTTCCGAAACAAGCAAGATGAGGACGATCAAGTGGTGAGGAACAAGGCACGACTTGTAGCCCAAGGCTACCCCCAGGTTGAAGGAATAGATTTCGATGAAACTTTTGCACATGTTGCTAGACTTGAAGCTATTCGAATACTGCTTGCTTATGCTAATCATCATAACATCATCTTATATCAAATGGATGTGAAAAGTGCATTCCTCAATGGTAAGCTTGAGGAAGAAGTATATTTTGCTCAGCCCCCAGGTTTTGAGGATCCAAAGAATCCAGACAAAGTCTTCAGACTCAAAAAGGCTCTTTATGGTCTCAAACAAGCCCCTCGGGCATGGTATGATACATTGAAGGAATTCCTCATGAAGAAAGGCTTCAAACCTGGTTCACTCGATCCAACTCTTTTCACAAAATCCTATGATAATGAGCTATTTGTATGTCAAATATATGTCGATGATATCATATTTGGCTGTACTGACAAACGGTACAGTGATGAATTTGCCTACATGATGAGTGAAGAATATCAGATGTCCATGGTGGGGGAGCTAAAATTCTTCTTGGGTCTTCAAATTCGTCAACAAAGCAATGGAATCTTCATATCACAGGAGAAATACCTCAAGGATGTTCTGAGGAAATTCGATATGCATGAATGCAAAGGTGCCAAGACTCCAATGCCTACCAACGGCCACCTCGGCACTGATGAAAATGGTAAAGACTTCGATCAGCAGGTATATCATTCTATGATTGGCTCATTATTGTATCTATGTGCATATAGGCCAGATATAATGCTTAGTGTTTGCATGTGTGCACGTTTTCAAGAAAAACCGAAGGAATCACACCATAAGGCTATGAAACATATTCTTCGATACTTAGCTCACACACCAACACTAGGATTATGGTATCCCAAGGGCTCAAATCTTCATCTCGTAGGGTATTCTGATTCTGACTATGCTGGTGACCATGTGGATCACAAGTCAACTTCTGGCACATGCCATTTCCTCGGAAGATCATTAGTTTGCTGGTCCTCAAAGAAGCAGAACTGCATATCACTCTCCACTACCGAAGCTGAGTACATTGCTGTTGGTTCTTGCTGTGCTCAATTGCTATGGATGAAGCAAACCCTCAAGGACTACGACATCAACATGAAGAATGTGCCTCTCTACTGTGACAATGAGAGTGCTATCAAGATTGCATACAACATAGTACAGCACTCGAAGACCAAGCACATCCAGATTCGTCATCATTTTCTTCGGGACCACGTCCTCAAGGGCAATATCCTCATCGACCATGTGAAGACTGATGATCAACTGGCAGATATCTTCACTAAGCCCTTGGATGAGAAAAGGTTTTGCAAGTTGCGGTGTGAGCTTAATATCTTAGATTCTTCAAATGTTTTGTAAAAACATGCACACATCCTAACACTTATGCAAAGTTGATGACTTAGATGTGCAACACATGATGAATCGATTTTCTTCAACTAATGAAGAATGTCACTCTGAATGTGAAGAAATTAACGAAGAAATTGATTCTCAGGGCCCTACGACAATTGTACGTGGCGTCTGTAATCAACATTCTTATATGGTGGGTCACACCACCGTCCAATGTGAAATTCCTCAAGTTGATTTTCTTCAAATGTTCTGTTTCCTCAAAATGTGTTTTCTTCAAAACAGTTGTTCTTCATTGTGATGATTTATCACAAAATCTTCAAAAACACTTGATAACTTTCATCCGACTAGATAGACTGTGATTTCAAGTCCTCAACAGCATTCACTTATTGCTATTTCTTCAAGTTGATATTTCTGCTAAGTGAATGTGATCGGACCCTACTTTCCCTCTATGCTATACTCATCCAGTCTATTCAATTCTTCATATGCGTTCTACTTGAAACTTTGTTCAAAATCCTCACCGCGTCCTTGTCAGCTGATGATTTTGTAACGAAAATCCTCAAATCTTCAAAAATTATTTCTTTAATACACAGTAACTGAACCCCACTTCCCACGATCGGATAACCACGATCTCCACTATCTCCACCGCATCGTTCGGGAGCTACACGTGTCCTGCGGAGACTTAGAGGCAAGGGCTGTTTGGTCCGATATTTTCGCGCCAACAGTAACTTTTGGCTATAAATATGTCCTTATCCCCCTCGGCATACTCTTCTTCACTCCATCGCTCTCCTGCCACAGCATACACCACCGAACGCTAGCGCCATCGCTGGTAGTCTCGTCGCCGGTGAGGAAGAGCTTCACTGCCTCAACTTCTCCGTCGCCGGAACCACGCCGGAGTCGGACCATCTTCGTCCGCCGCCGCCGTAGACGTCCTTTGTCGCCGGGTTAGGGTGCATTGGACACGCGACCAAAGAGCTTCTCCACACACACCTTTCTGTGTTCTTTGTGCCCACCTTCCAGGGTAAATAAATCCCATTTTTACAGCAAGTTAGATCTAAAATTTTACATCTTCTATGTGAAATCTGTTTTTCCTCAAGAAACAATAAGTACTTGATTCCTCAAACACTGCCTATCACCACATCATTGATGAACTATGCTAAACATCTAAGATTTTCACGAGATTCCTCAATTGTTCGAATTTTCGGATCTGTACAGCTGTGGAACCCAAGAACAGTATGCTTAGGCAAATTCCTCAACCACTGGTTATATTCCTCAAACTGTCAAACTTTTTTCATTTTCTTCAAATCTGAGAACGCATATGACCTCTCCAAAATCCTCGCAACTATACTCTGTTCACAGGTACACACATGTCAGCTGATGAATCTCTCGGTTCTCATCACATTAACTCATTTGCAGCGTTTCTGGAAGAAAATCTTCAAGTCTCATCAGAATCCTCAAGAGTTCAATTTCATCAGCAAAATCCTCAACTGAAGAAAATGGAGGATGACAGAAAACAGAAGGGGGGAAAGAAACTTGAGAAAAACACAGCTGTGGATATCCCTGAGAATATTTACTTGGACTATTGCCAGCGTGATGAAAATGAGACAATGGCCAAGAGAAAGATACGACTGCAGAAGATAGAACGCCGATGGGCGAAGGAATGGAAGGAATATAGGTTTGTGACTCCCAAATATGCGAAGAAATTCGCTCTGAAGCCCCCTGGCAGAAGAGCCCCACTTGAGGATCATCAAGTAGCACATCCCTCAAGCCTCATGACTATTGATGACTATCCAGATGAGAAGGAAAAGCATCTGGCTAAGCTCAAGAAGCAGGCAGAAGCTGCAGTGAGGAAATTCAATGAATCCTCAGTTGTTGCCTCAGCTGCTGCTACTTCCTCTGCCGCAGAAACCTCTAGCTCAGAAATTCCTCAAATGCAGTCTGTGCCATCAAAGCCAAGGGCTCCAAAGCCTCAAGAGAAGTCTGCTCAGGCTTCAGTCACAAAACCCTCAGCACCAAAACCCTCAGCACCAAAACCTTCAACACCAAAACCATCAGCGCCAAAGCCCTCAGTACCAATCTCCTCAGCTCCAAAATCCTCAGCTCCACCTCCAAAGCCTCAAGAGAAACCAGTACAGAAGCAAGTCATGAAGCCTATGACCGCCAGCTCTAGCTCCTCACTCCCAGCTGGAACCAGCTCGGAGACAAAGTCTTCAACACCTCCTGCGAAGACTTTGGTAACTGTTGAACGTGCAACTCTGCCAAGCCCTAGCAAAATCATCACCGTCCCGTCTGCATCAGAGGGAAGTGATGAATTTGATGATGAAACCCTGCAAGCCATCATCAGAAACAAGAAGGAAAGAGTAGCTCAAGCATAGGGCAGTGCCATTCCTCTGGCAATGGACCCCAAGGTCCTCCTTGACTACATCAACATCTAGTATGAGGACCCAAACACTCCAGTTGATGATTTGAAGCTTCCCCCTGGCATCAGCCACATGGTGACCACTTTCATCAATGAAGCCAAGTGGAAAGAACAGCAGGCCAGGCAGGCCAAAGTTGCAATGATTAAAAAGGAGAAATTCCTCAAGCAGAATCTCCTCAAATTAACTCCTGATGCACTGGTGTCAACACAGGCAGAGCTGAAGAAATTGACTGACAAGTACTCCAAGCTGTCAGATCGTAAAAGCCTCAAGAGCAATTTCATCAAGCTGGCCACTAGTCCTGTTGATGACTACAATAAGAAGGCCGCACCCCCAGCACCAACTCCTCAGCCCTTGATTGAGGAGCCAGCAGATGAATCTCCTCATTATGAGGAAACTCCTCAAGCTGAGGAAGTACACCAAGAAAGCCGTGTTGATGAACCGGCTATTGAAGCAATCATCATGGAAACTCCAGCTGATGAAATTGCTGCCGTTGATGAGACTGACCCTGACCCAGCTGCTTCGCCAAAGCAAGCTGATGACTCTATTCCAGCTGGTTCCTCAATACCAGTTGAAGAATCTGTCAAGAGAACCCCGTCACCAAAAGCTTCAACGGTGAAGAAGATGACTCCGTCTGCATCAGACGTGAAGAAAACCAGGGCTGCTGAAAAGGAAGCCAAAAAGAGAAAGGCCTCCTCAGCAGAAGAAGAAACAGAGGCAAAGAGCCTCAAAGCACTTGAAGAAACTGCTACTCTGGACCTTGTGCCCCTGAATGTCGCTCCTTCCTATGAAATGGTCATCATTGATGATCCAGCGAAAAAGGCAGATGAGGAAATGAAATATGCCGCCTCTGAGGAACACACTGACGAGGAAATTCATATAGACGAGAGTCCTCAGCCTTTCATTCCTCAGAAAGACAATGTTCAAGCATCAGCTGCACCAGCTGATGAAACTGCCTCTGCCACCAAGCCACCTGAGGAAGAACAAACTGAAAATCCTCAAGCTGATGAAATTCAACGCTCTGAGCAGAATCCTCAAGATGAGGAACAGGTTGATCCAACTCCTCCAACTGAGCAAGAAGAAGCAATTCCTCAGCCTGAAGCACACCCAGAGCAAGCCCCTTAGCCTGACGCCCAGCAAGCACCATCTCCTCAGCCTGAAGTACTAGCTGCTGAAATTCCTCACCGTGACGAAAATGCTGAGGAAAATGCACCGAACCAAGACAATGCATTCATCGTGCTCAACCCAGAGACTACCATTGTTGTCTCCCCTCCTGTTCCTCAGCAAAATCTAAAGCCAGTTCAGTGTGAGCCATTCTCCAAGTGTTCTAAGTTTCAAAAGGAAAATTTCTTTGAAGAACGCATGTACTTCATTGGAGAGAACCCCTATGACAAGCCTCAAATGAGGCATCTGAAGTTTTGGACTAGGACTCAGATGAATTACTATGCCTCTGTGCTATGTGGACGAAACAAGATATTCCAGCACAAGCATATTCCTCATGTTGAACTTGAAGTAATACCGTGCCTGGCGCCAGTCCTCAGTGTACTCCATGATGCTTCTTTACTACCAATGTGCTCCGACATCTCTGACTGCAACAGCGAGCTAATTCTTCAGTTCTATGCCACTCTTCACATCTCCGGCAACCCTGAAGATATTAACACTTGGGTGTTTGACTGGATGACACAAAACACTCACTACAAGGCGCCTGCTACTGAGCTTCTCTGTGAACTGCCTGGACCAATTCCCTCAGATGAGGTTGTGAAGCTTTATGGTGAGCGGGAGCTGCCAAATGGGATGATGGAAGTCATCATGAAACCATTGGCTGAACGAAAATCTCCGAGAACAACCTTCCTCGTCCACGAGCTCAAGTACACACCCAGATCAGTTTACAGAATCCTCTGCAGTGTACTCGCGCCGATCAAAGGCCATGATGATGAAGAAGATGTTGTAGGCCTCATGAAGAATATCCTATTCAACATCATTCATGGTATTCCTATCAACATCCATGATTTCTTCTTGAGGACTTTGGCCGACAATGCTATGTGCCCTTTTGATCACAAGATATATGCCCCATGGATCATGAGATTCATCAGGACAAGGATAGGCATCAACTTCCACGCTGATTTCCAAAACCATGTTGGTTATATGCCTCCTATCCGGGTCAACAAGAAGACTTTCGAGTCCATTGAAGGAAAAGGCAAATCTATGATTGAAGAAGGCAGTAGGCCCCTTGATGGCCAGTTCAGAGAGCCAGAAGCTTATTCTTCATGGGATGATACTGAGACTCGTCCGGCAAGCCCCATTCCTCCTCGCGTGATGAATACCAGAGAGCTCCTCCTCAGTCTTCACCAGAAGGTGGATCGCAACCACAAATGGGTCAAACGCCAGTTTGGTGCCATTGTGAAAACCCTCACTGAAACACAGAACTCTGTGAAGCTCAACCATCACTATCTGTATGAGGTTTTTGATCGCACCTGGGCTACACTTGCACATCTGAAGACTCAGACTGAGCTTGAAGAAATGGACTTTGAGCGAAACTTTGAATGGTCGTGGCCTCCCAAGAAGAAGTTCAAGCCTATTCCAGTGCCGAACCTTGAAGAAAGCTCCTTTTCTTCATTCCGCACTGCTGAAACTGATGAAGAACAGCTCGACACTGCTACCGGTCCAAGGAAGAAGACTACTCCCAAGAAGCATCACGGCTCTTCATCAACTGCCACGAAGTGAAGTCTTCACGGACGTTAGTCCTCAGTTTGTCCCTTTTTTTCACTTGATGACAAAGGGGGAGAAACTTGAGAGTTAGTCTTCAAGCGGGATATTTTTGGGGCTTATGAACTATATTTAAGTTACGAACTCTTGGCTCTTCTGAAGTTTTTATGTAATGAGTTGTAACTTAAGCCCGATGGTACTCTGACGCATTTGAACGTTTTTCTTCGCATGCTTATTCCTCGAGTTTTAATGCACGCATGTTGGAATTCGTCAGATACCATTTGTCATCATGCATCTTCATTTTCTTCATATGATATGTTACATATATGCATGATTTACAAGACTCAGGGGGAGATCTCCATGATATAAAACATCAATGTGCATTTGATGTAAAAAGCAAAATCCTCAAGACATGCACATCTTCAGGGGGAGTCTCTCTGAATCTTGATTTCAAATAGCTCAAGGACTTACCACAAGTGTTGGGCGAGGACTGTGTGTCCTTAGCTCAAGAAGAATACGGTAGGGACTGTGTGTCCCGGGATTGTGTGTCCTTTGGTTTCAATACCGAGCCGCTCCAAACCAGATGTACGACTGTCACAACAGTTGGAACTGGGTCATCAACGAATGTCTTCACTGAGAAACGGGTTCTAATTCCTCAACTCCTTACTTTCCCCGTATTATGTGTTGATGATTTTCACTGTGACTGTTTGAAGAATTTGCTGAACACTTTCTCTGAATTTCCTCAACCCCAAAGTCTTCACGTCAGTTAATCCTCATTTGAATTTTGCGTGCATGCTCACTGTGCAATCTATTTTCACATTCTTCACTCTGAAAAACTGCTGTTGTGAAACTTTGCACTTCTGATCCTTTATTGTTTCCGCTGTAAATTAGTTATCGGTGAGGAATTTCCTCAAAAGGAATTTCCTCAGTGATGAAATTCTAAAAATCTCCTATTCACCCCCCCTCTAGTCGATATAACGCACTTTCACTAAGGAAACTATTGGGTATACCTTCTATCTTAGATCCGAAGGTAAAACCTTTGTTGCCAGGAACGGATCCTTTCTTGAGAAAGAGTTTCTCTCGAAAGAAGTAAGTGGGAGGAAAGTAGAACTTGATGAGGTAATTGTACCCCCTCTTGAACCGGAGAGTAGCGCAGCGCGGGAAATTGTTCCTGTGGCTCCTACGCCAACTAAAGAGGAAGTTAATGATGATGATCATGAAGCTTCAGATCAAGTTGCTACTGAACCACGAAGGTCCATGAGGGTTCGTTCCGCACCAGAGTGGTACGGCAACCCTGTGATGGAAATCATGTTGTTAGACAACGGTGAACCTTCGAACTATGAAGAAGCGATGGCGGGCCCGGATTCCAACAAATGTCTTGAGGCCATGAAATCCGAGATAGGATCCATGTATGAGAACAAAGTATGGACTTTGGTGGACTTGCCCGATGATCAGAAAGCCATAGAAAATATATGGATATTCAAGAAGAAGACTAACGCAAACGGTAATGTGACCGTTTATAAAGCTCGACTTGTCGCAAAGGGTTTTCAACAAATTCAAGGAGTTGACTACGATGAGACCTTCTCTATCGTAGCGAAGCTGGAGTCAGTCTGAATCATGTTAGCAATTGCCGCTTTTCATGATTATGAAATTTGGCAAATGGACGTCAAAACAGCGTTTCTTAACGGGTATCTTAAGGAAGAGTTGTATATGATGCAACCAGAAGGTTTTGTCGATCCTAAGAGTGCTAACAAGGTATGCAAGATCGAGCGCTCCATCTATGGGCTGGTGCAACCATCTCGGAGCTGGAACATTCGCTTTAATTAGGTGATTAAAGTGTTTGGGTTCATACAGGTTTATGGAGAAGCCTGTCTGTACAAGAAAGTGAGTGGGAGCTCTATAGCTTTTCTCATAATATATGTGGATGACATATTATTGATGGGGAATGATATAGAGTTATTGGAGAGCATAAAGGCCTACTTGAATATATTTTTTTGAATGAAGGACCTTGGAGAAGCTGCATACATATTAGGCATCAAGGTCTGAAGAGATAGATCGAGATGCCTCATCTGTCTTTCATAAAGTACATACCTTGACAAGACATTGAAGAAGTTCAATATGGAAAACTCAAAGAAGGGGTTCTTGCCAGTTTTGCAATGTAAGAGATTGAGTAAGACTCAGTCACCGACCACAACAGCAGATAGAGAGAAGATGAGTAGTGTCCCCTACGCTTCAGCCGTTGGCTCTCTAATGTATGCCATGCTGTGTACCAGACCTGATATAAACCTTACCATCAGTTTGGTAGGGAGGTACCAAAGTGATCCCGGTATGGATAACTAGACCGCGGTCAAGAATATCCTTAAGTACCTGAAAAGGACTAAGGAGATGTTTCTCGTTTATGGAGGTGACGAAGAGCTCGTCGTAAAGGGTTACGTTTGTGAGCCCTTGAGCTTGATCGTACATGTTTGCGTGTATGATTAGTGTATGATCCAATTGTGGGCATCACATAAAAAACACTATTAGTCATTGATGCAATCTAAGCAATATTATGATAGAGGAGAGAAGACTCACATATAAATACACTATTTTGCACATCCTTTATGATTGTGAGCCCCCACCAAATATTATATAATGATCAAGTGTTGATGTCGAATATGGAAGACAACGTAATGATCATGGTAGTTTACATTCACATAGAAGTTATATGGTCTTGGATCCTTTAACATGTGGTGCTTGATTTAGTTCTTATGATGGCCAAAATATTCTACACTAAGTAGAGATACTACTTGTGCATCCATAACCCTGAAACCCAGTTTCTTGCCATGAGAGTCCACCATACCTACCTATGGATTGAATAAGGCCCGTCAAGTAAGTTGTCATCGATGCATCAAGCAATAAAAATTGCTCCTAAACATGTATGATCTTTTATTGTAATGAAAAAAATCTTTGTACGATATTATGATGGCAAATAAATAAAAGTGATGTCCTCCATAATAAAGTTATATATAACAAGGGCAATATAAAGTGACCTTCCTTTGCATTAAGTGTTTGCACATCCAACTTAAAAGTGCATGACCACCTCTACATCCCTCTGCGAAGGGACTATCTTGTATCTTCCTGATTTTACTTGTGTGCAAGAGTCAAAAGGGGGATTTATCCCCACTCCATCCTCTTAATTCTATAGTGGCAAGCATCATGTGTTGAGGAAATATTCAGACTTATATATCCAAGTGGATGTAGAATATCATGATTTATTATTGTTGACATTACCCTTGAGGTAAATGAGTTCCGTGGCAAACCATTTAAGCCCCTATCTTCCTATGTGTCCTATGGAAACATGAGCTCCAAAAATATGACTTAAGTGTGAGAAATCATAGAAGATTAAATGGTAGTTCAGTATGTGAACTTGCTAATAACAAAGCTCTTACATAGACTCTCCTATGAAATTTGATGAATTATGATTGTCCCAATGACTGTGAACATAGTTTGTTGATTATCAATAAGGTTTATGCTTCATACTCCAATAATTGTGAATGGATTGATACTTATTTATGAGGAGATATATGATGAAATACGTGCTGCTATGTTAATATTCATGATGCTCTAGTGTCAGTATTTTGTTTTTATGGACTCCTCTCTCACAAATCGTGTGGTCATTATTCTCGAGCTTGGCCTTTATGCTTGAGGACAAGCGATGTCTAAGCTTGGGGGTGTTGATACGTCCATTTTGCATCATGATTTCTTATTGATATTCATGTTATTCTTGTCCATTATTCCCCACTACTGTATGATTCTTATACTCTTTCTCTTTGAATATGCAAGGTACATCACGAAGAGGGAAATATCTAGAAACTAGAATTATGGACATGAAAACCGAGAAAAAAGCAGAAAAATCACCACACTCTGATACGTCCCAAACGTATCTATAATTTCTGCTTGTTCCATGATCTTTTGGGTGACATTGTTATATGTTTTTCCACACTTTTATATCATTTTACACATATTTGGACTAACCTACTAACTGAGTGCACCCAGTGCCAGTTCTGTCCGTTGATGTCTATTTTGCAGGGCCTTTAACCCAATTTTCCGAAGCCCAAAAATTCCAAAAAAATATATAAAAATGAGCCAAACGGAAGCTTCCGGATCACCGAAGATGGGCCAGAGGAGGCGACCTGCTGGCGCGGCTAGGCCCTAGGCCGTGGCAGGAGGCCGCCTGGGTGGGTCCCACCTCCTCTGGTGCCCTCCTTTGGCCTGTATTTAGAGTCCCAAGAGGAAACCATTGCAGAATTTCTCGAATCACGAATTTCTCCATCGTTCCGCCGCCGCAGCGCTTCCAAGATCGGGAGCGTCCGGAGACCTCTTCCCGGCACCCTGCCGGAGGGACGATTGACCTCTGGGAGCTTCTCCACCACCATGGACGCTTCCCAAACGTGTCGTGAGTAGTCCTCCTCAGACCATGAGTCCATGACCAGTAGCTATGTGATGTCTTCTCTCCAATCTTGTGCTTCAATGGTTAGTCCTGGTGAGCTGCCCTACATGATCAAGGCATCTATGTAATTCTCTTGCTATTGCTATGCTCGGTTTGTTTGGATCCGATGGAATATGAGATTATGTTCAGATTGTTATGAGTTATATATTTGATTATCCTTTTATATTATGTTCCTTAGTGATTGATGCATGTTCTCCGTTGCTATTTATTGGTTTGGCCGAGTAGTAGATTGTAACTCCAAGAGGGAGCGTTATGAATGATTGTGGGTTCATGCCCATCGACGTATAGCTTGAGTGACAGAAACATGAGACTAGGGGATGTGCTTGTTGCCACCAGGGAGAAAACAACGGTGCTTGTGACAACGGTTGCAAGTATTGTTTACCTTACGCATAGTTCGTTAATGCAGTTGTCCATTGCTTTGAGTTTACATGGGTGGGGCTCGCACCTTAATACCGGCGAGATGTTCTGGATAGATATCTCAGGGTGGATGATTAGTAAGTAGATGCTGATGAATAAATGGTCTACTTGTCTTGGCTTACTGCCCATTACTATTGAACCTCTAACTATCAAGTAGCATAATTAGCATTGCGGTGCGATCATAATTCTGCCAATTGCCCAACTGTGATTTGTTTACCAA
The DNA here is from genome assembly GCF_904849725.1 of Hordeum vulgare subsp. vulgare. Lineage (NCBI taxonomy): Eukaryota > Viridiplantae > Streptophyta > Magnoliopsida > Poales > Poaceae > Hordeum > Hordeum vulgare. Next base: position 246,449,988 of record NC_058522.1, read on the forward strand.
AGCATAGTTGTTTATCGTCTTTTGGGTGAGACACATCACTAGTGAACAATATGCGACTCCGGTCCATATCACCATCGTTGTTTACACCTCCATCATTTACCGCTTTCATTTACTTTTCCGTTGCAATCACTATTACTTTCCTGCTTGTGTTTTGATCCTTTGAAAACTACAAGGCCGGAGAGATTGACAACCTCTTTGTACTTGTTGGGAGCAAAGTTATTTATTGTGCGTGCAGCTCCACGTCTTCTGCTAGTGCCAGGGTGGAAGACACCTACATGTTGAGCCTAGGAGTTCTCCTGGTTTGATAAACCTTACAGTCTCCGTGTAAGGGAAAAATGTTGCTGACTACATCTCCACCTTCCACTTGGGGTAACCAACGCGTGGCGAGAATTATATCCATCAACCTCGTCATCAAGCAAATTTCTGGCGCCGTTGCCGGGGACTCCAATCTTCAAGATAGGGGAGTTGCACACTGCCTTTTACCTTTGCTTTTAGTCTTGTTAGTTTGCCATGAGCTAGTTAAGCTTATAGAAAACTCTGCTCTTCTTTTGTTGCTTGCGGGGAACCGCCCCACCGCTATTGTAGTGTAGAAGTCTCCCCCACCTACGGAAATTGTGCCCTTTAAAAACCAACTTGTATTATTGATTGTGTCTTGGCTAATCGATATGCAGGAGATAGACATCCAGGCGAACACTTGCTATATCTTTCACAAATATGCTCCTTATTTAAGCTTGCAGGTATATCGATGGATTTTTTATGAGAAATTTATTCTCTCTATCATTAAAAGATAAGGCTTTGGATTGGTATAGGCTTCTTGATAACTCTCATTTGCTAACTTAGCAAGATCTTATGCCTCTCTTTTACTCCATGTTTTATCCTCTTCATGAAGTCCACGAGAATAGGAATTATGTTTATAATTTCTATCCTCATGACTGAGAGAGCATAACTCAAGCTTGGGAGAGACTAAAAACTTTAATGCTAAAATGTCCTAACCATGGGCTCCCCAAAGATTATGCTTATGTGGAGAGTAAGAGCACCTTCTTGCATATGGATCATGGTAAGAATGCTTTATGTGATACTTATATTGTTGAGTTTATTCAAGATCCCACTAAAATTTATTATGAGAAGGGAATGTATGCTTATAGATATTTCAATAATATCAAGTTCCCTCTCTTTATGTTGAAGGTTTTGAAGCTGCACTTGTTTTGCCTTCCTATGCTTATTGCTTTGTGCTTCAATGAATTATTCTATTGCAATATTCCTATGCATAGGAAGCATGTTAGACTTAAATGTGTTTGGTATTTGCTTCTTGATGCTCTCTTTTGTTCTACAACTCTTATTCCTACAAGAGCATCATTAAAATCTTAAGCCTATCTTTATGGCTATAAAGAAAGAGCTGTAGGGAGACAACCCTTGTTATCTTTATTTTGAGTTTTTACTTTCAGTTTTAGTGGTCTTGATGCTTGTTACTACTGTAGCAACATCACTGTATCTTTATTTTTAAGCTTTGTGCAAAGTTTTAGCCTCCGATTGCAAGAAAGTTCAAAAGTTGTGACATGTTGTCTAGAAACAGATTATGTCTGCTTCACGAAAAAAGTTGCCAAAAATCGCCAGATCATGTTTTCGATGTGATTTTTTTGAAAGCATGCTGTATATAATTTCCTTTCTTGCATCTGTTCTGAGTTTTTTTATTTGAGTTGCAGAAGTGCCCCGAATAAATTATTTACTATGTGGTGTTTTGTTTTTCACAGATTCTGCCATGTTTTACGTTTTCATTGTTTTGCAAATCCTAAGCTTGCTTTTTATTTGCAAAAACCTTTTGGAATTCATAAGAAGCAGTAGATTTTCACGAAAATTTTTATTTCCAGCAGGTAATGAATTATTTTATTAAGGGAACTAACCACTCTAATCAGCTTATGATGAGTTTCGTATGAAGGGAGTTTTGAAGTATGCGATGGGAGATGATGAAAGAAGATACACGAATGTCAAGCACTCATGCTTGGGGATGCCCCCATGCACCCCAAGAAATATTCAAAGGAGACTCAGGCGTCGAAGCTTGGGGATGCCCCCGTGCATCCCCTTTCTCTATCAACAATCATCAGTTCGTCCATCTCGATGCTATATTTTCATCACTTCATATGTTATGTGCTATGCTTGGAGCATCCCACTATTTGCTTTTGAGTTTGTTTTAGTTTTCCTTGCTGTTCATAACAAGTCGGAACCTAGCCTACCTTGTTTGGGAGAGAGTCGCGCTCCATTCCACTCTAGAACACAACATAGGTTTTCACGATTATCTTTTTTTGTGTGTCTTTCATCTTTTTGTTGCTAGTGTCATCCTTAGCTCTTAGTTTTCATGCTTATCTTTTTAAGAGCTATTATTTATGTTTCTTTTGGAAATATCTTGAGTTATCATGCTTATCTTGTTTAGAGAGTTGGCTCGTTGCACTGAGTTGTGTGTCTTGCATGAGTAGCTAATTAAGATTGCTATTTAAGTGTAGTAGTAACTTGCAATAGTTTTGAGGTATTGATTTGAGAAATGTATGGACTATTGGTGCCTAGATCTTGAGCCTATTAGTGATAGGTGTCATATTTTGGGAAATCCGTGTGTTTTTCAAAAACTAAAAATTAGTTGAGAACTCTAGCTACTAAATTATCGCTAACCTCTCGAGGGGTTGGAATATATAGAGTACCCTCACAATACCATGAGTCGAGGATGCGCAAGGATAGAAACCCCCAAACACTCCTCCTCGGGGTACTTGTCTCTTTGTGAATTTCCTAACTAGATAGAGAGTTATCGATAATAAGTGTATGAGTTGTTCAGACTAATGTGAGTATTCGATTGTTGGCACTTCCACCATCCATATTTTGCTAGGCTCTTCGGTACCGTGCATTGCCCTTTCTCATCTTGAGAGTTGGTGCAAAATCCGCCGGTGCATCCAAACCCATGACATGATACGCTCTATCATACATAAGCCTCATTATATCTTTCCTCAAAACAGCCACCATACCTACCTACTAAGGTATTTCCATAGCCTTTCCGAGATACATTGCCATGCAACATCCACTATCTCATGACTTGATATTCATGTCATACATGCTATTGCTTGATCGTAGATCTACATGCTAGTTGGGTCTTGCCCTTATTACTGCTACATGACGCGCTAGTATCATTGCATACCCTCCTACAGTGGCAGAGGCATACATTTGCATACATCATGATAGTTTTCACTTGTCTTTATGTTGAGTACTTCTTATAAAATGTGATGATTTTTCTTTTTATTCATGTAAAACATAGAGTGTTGCCCTTAAGTGGGGAAAAGATCCCACAGAGAACAAACAAAAGATCCCAAAGAGGACAAATGAGAGATAAAAATAAAGAGCCAAAGAGGCCACAAAAAAGAGAAAAAAGAGAGAGAAGGGGGTAACACTACTATTCCTTTTGAAAGATATACACTCATACTTCATCGCTATATTGGTACTACATATAGATTATCATTCATGCATAACTATGTGGGGACCCTTACACTATAGAACTTGGTTTGCATATTCCAATGATGAGCCTCCTCAAATGGGCTCTAGGTCTTCATGAGCAAACATGTTGGATGCGCCGCCACTAGTTCCATTGGAGGGCTTACCTTAACTCATATGTGCATCCGTTACATGGCAATCCCTATCATTTGCTTTCTCTCGCCTATGATTTTCCTCATTGATGTGAGCCTTTCACACCTTTTTGTCTTCCTTCCCCATCATTATTCTATTTTCCATATTAAGTGCCAACATATCTTGCTTACGCTCATCCATTGCATGAGTGCTCAATCTTGAAAGGGAGAGGATCACTTTGACTTGTGCCTGACTAATGGTCTCGAGATAAGTCAAAATAAGATTCAAAAGGAGACCAAGTGTGAAATTTTAGTAGATTGAGTTCTCAATTAAAAAATATTTTATGATCTCAACCCATCTCCCACTTCTTGCACCCAAACACCGTTTGGAGATATTCGAGTGACGGACAACGAGAGCTCTTGCACCTTTATGTTCTTACTTTTCTAAACTCAATACTAGATATAAACTCTTGCTTGTTATTCTCTTGACTTGAATTGCATATCTTACTTCCTTTATTTGAAGTTCTTATATGTGTGTTAGCATGTCACCACAGAAATTTTTGTGTTATCATTTATCTACTCGAGGACGAGTAGAAATTAAGCTTGGGGTTGTTGATACGTCCCAAACGTATATACAATTTCTGCTTGTTCCATGATCTTTTGGGTGTCATTGTTATATGTTTTGCCACACTTTTATATCATGTTACACATATTTGGACTAACCTACTAACTCAGTGCACCCAGTGCCAGTTCTGTCTGCTGATGTCTATTTTGTAGGGGCTTTTACCCAATTTTTCGAAGCCCGAAAAATTCCAGAATATATATATAAATAATCAGCAAAACAGAAGCTTCCGCATCACCGAAGATGGGCCAGAGGGGGGCCAGGCGCCTCCCAGGTGACCTGCTGGCACGGCCAAGCCCTAGGCCGCGCTAGGAGGCTGCCTGGGTGGGTCCCACCTCCTCCTGTGCCCTCCTTTGGCCTATATTTAGAGTCTTGAGAGAAAACATTTGCAGACTTTCTGGAATTAGAAAATTATCCATCGTTCTGCCGCCGCAGCGCTCTCGAGATTGGGAGCGTTACGAGACCTCTTCCGGGCACCCTGCCGGAGGGATGATTGACCTCCAGGAGCTTCTCCACCATCATGGACGCTTCTGGGACGTGCCGTGAGTAGTCCTCCTTGGACCATGAGTCCATGACCAGTAGTTATGTGATGTATTCTCTCTAATATTGTGCTTCAATGGTTAGTCCTTGTGAGCTGCCCTACATGATCAAGGCATCTATGTAATTCTCTTGCTATTGCTATGCTCGGTTTGTTGGGATCCGATGGATTATGAGAATATGCTCATATTGTTATGATTTATATATTTGATTATCCTTTTATATTATGTTCCTTAGTGATTCATGTATGTTCTCCGTTGCTATTTATTGCTTTGGCCGAGTAGTAGATTGTAACTCCAAGAGGGGGTGTTATGAATGATTGTGGGTTCATGCCCCTCGATGTATATCTTGAGTGACAGAAACATGAGACTAGGGGATGTGCGTATTGCCACGAGGGAGAAAACAATGGTGCTTGTGACCACGCTTGCAAGGGTTGTCCGTTGCTTTGAGTTTACACTTTGGGTGGGGCTCGCAACTTAATACCGGCGAGATGTTCTGGATAGATATCTCAATGTGCATGATTAGTAAGTAGATGCTGATGAATAAACAGTCTACTTGTCTTGGCGTACTGCCCATTACTATTGAACCTTTAACTATCAAGTAGCATAATTAGCATTGTTGTGCGATCATAATTTTGTCAATTGCCCAACTGTGATTTGTTTACCCAAGCATAGTTGTTTATCGTATTTTGGGAGAGAGACATCACTTGTGAACATCATGTGACTCCGGTCCATATCACCATCATTGTTTACACCTCCATCAATTACCACTTTCATTTACTTTTCCGTTGCAATCACTATTACTTTCCCGCTTGTGTTTTGATCCTTCAAACAACAAGGCCGGAGAGATTGACAACCTGTTTGTACTCGTTGGGAGCAAAGTTATTTGTTGTGTGTGCAGGTCCACATCTTTTTCTAGGGCCAGGGTGGAAGACACCTACTTGTTGAGCCTAGGAGTCTTCCTGGTTCGATAAATCCTACAGTCTCCGTGTAAGGGAAATCAGCTGCTGACTACATCTCCACCTTCCACTTGGGGTAACCAACGAGAGGCGAGAACTATATCCATCAACTCGTCATCGCACTCCAAATGACCTGAAACCTCATAGAGAATTTTTATGGGACATTTAAGAATTCCTGGGCCAAAAATTACATGAGGGGGCCACCAGTTGGCCACAAGCCAACAGGTAGGGGCCACCCCCTAGGTTGCTCCCTGATGGCTTTTGGGGCCCCGCAAATCTCCCGGCCCCCTCTTCTCTTATATGGTTTGTTTTAACCTATAAAAATCATAAGAAATCTTTCGGGATGAAGCACCACCGTCGCGAGGAGGAAACCTCGGTAGAGGCCCTTTTGCCCTCTCCAGTCAGATTCTGCTGGGGGAATTCCGCCCTGAGAGGGGGAGATCAAAGCCACCGTCATTACCAACGCTTGCTCCTTTGTGGAAAGATCAATATTCATAAACATCTCCACGATCACCATCTCATCTCCACCCTAGTTCATCTCTTGTATTCAATATTTGTCAAAAAACCTCAGATTGTTGCTTGCGGGTTACTAGTTGTATGCATTACATCTTGTAGTTGATTCTTGTTGGATTACTTGGTGGAAGATATTATATTCGGATCCTTAATCATTATTATTAAAACCCTAATCTTGAAGATGATGATGAAGTGGGAGTAGTTACTATTGTTTCTGAGGACATGGGAGGAGTCTTTTTAAGTATTCTTGTGAAGTTGGTATTCGTTCGATATTTCGATGATATGTATGTTGTTACTTTCTTTAGTGGTGTCATGTGAATGTCGACTACATGAAACTTCACCATGCTATGGGCCTAAGGGAAGTCACTATGGAGTAACAAGTAGATGATGGGTTGCTAGACTGACAGAAGCTTAAACCCCAGATTACGCGTTGCTTCATAAGGGGCTGATTTGGATCCAGATGTTTCATGCTATGGTTAGATTTATGTTAATTCATTTTTCGTACTTGTGGATGCTTGCGAGAGGGGATAATCATAAGTAGGTTGTTAGTTCAAGTAAGAACAACACCTTAGTATTGGTCCACCTACATATTCAAATTATCAAAGTAGCGAACATGAATCAACTCAACATGATGAACATGACTAGACAAAAATTCCCCTGTGTCCTCGGGAGCGCTTGCGTAATATAAGAGTACTTTTCGGCCTGTCCTTTCCTATAAAAGGATTGGGCTATCTTACTGCACCTTTGTTACTATTTCCACTTGTTACTTACTACGAATTATCTTTCTACAAAACTATCTACTATTGTTACCCGCCGCACATGCAGTGAATACCTTGGTAAAAACCCCTTGTCATTTCCATCTGCTGCTCGTTTGGTTCGACACTCTTACTTATCGAAAGGACTATGATTGATCCCTTATACTTGTGGGTCATCACCCCCGCCCAATGCCTCACCCCACTACCGCCGGAGCATCTCTCGAAGTTGCCGCCAGCACCTCCTCTCTCTCTCCCGATGCCCAGCAGCGCCTCCCCGCCCGCCAATTGTAGGATCGAAAGTATGTCTAGCGGGTGATTATACTACTTGCCCAACCTTTTCCAAATTTTATAGGCTGGGAAGTTTTAGCGATTTTACCAAGTCTAGCACACCCTTCACATGCAAGTCTATGAGTACGTGCATATTCCTTTCTCATGTTGTTCTTCTTGGAGATAGCTTCTGCCACTTCAAAATCCTCCTCCTCATCATCAATTTTTTTCCTCTTCCTGGTTCTAGTGGCAGCCTTACACAGACTAAGGGAACTCCTCTCCCCCTCATGGTAGATCTCGTCAGGACTAGTGCCACTGCACGTGTCGTTGTGGTTCTATGACCTGTTCCGGCTATCATCTCATGCGAACATCTTGAGCACATACCTTGTGAAATAGATAGAGAGGAGTGGAGTAGATGGGCATCAAAAAATTCAAATTATTTTGCAAGTTTTTGAACTCAAAGTTTTAGTTTTGGGGTTTCACAATATGAAATTCAAAACCGCCGAGTTCTAGATTTTGGAGACTCTGAGGCAACAACAGAAACTTGACAACATCATTTTGATTTCATCGATATGCGCTTGGGTCTCTGTGAAGTTTCTCACTCAGCTCCTAGATCCCAATTCGGTGACACCGATAGTATCTTTTTGGTTCACCAAAAATCCTTTGTGATGCTTCCGTAACCACATCCGTGACTCAATTTTTTTTCTCTCGGAGGGCCTGAGTTTCCTCATTGCAGAAACCTAACCATAAATTTCAAGGTTGGCAGACGTTACGAATTCTAACAAGTCTAGTACACCATACACATGCTAGTCAACATATATATGGCAGCGGAAAAGTAAAGACTTTGCACATGTAAAGGAGTAGAGTTTAGAAGATCAAATGCAAAGAGGTTGACACGGTGATTTCTGGCATGGTTCCGATAGGTGGCCCTATCGTATGTCCATGTTAGTGGTGTCTTCAACCCACGGAGGGTAACGGTTGCGAGAGTCCACGGAGGGCTCCAACACACAAGGGGTCCAGGAAGAAGCTTCCTTATCTATTCCACCACGGCTTCCGCCCACGAAGTACTAGCCTTACACATGATAGATCTTCACTAAGTAGGCGATCTCCTTTCCCTTACAAACCTCTTGGTTCAACTCCACAACACGAAGTAGGAGGCTCCCAAACAACACCTAACCAATCTAGGAGGCACCACCCTCCAAAAGGTAATAGATGTGGTAGAACGATGAACTCCTTGCACTTGTGCTTTTAAATATAATCTCCTCAACACAAAATCACTCTCTCATAGAATAGCCATGGGTAGGAGAGATTGATTTGGTGGAAAGAAGTTTGGGGAGCCTAGAGATAAAGTTTCTAATAATTGGATTGGACTATATTGGTCTCAACACATGAGTAGGTGGCTCTCTCTCAGAAAAATGGATTTGGCAATGAAGTGTGTGTTCTGAGTGCTTCTCCCATGAATGAGAGATGGGTGGATAGGTATATATAGGCAGCAGCTTAAATCCAACCATTACACCTAAAGTGGCCAAATCGGTGACACCGAAGTCATAAACTCGGTGGTACCAATTTGCACCAAAGGCATCAACTTTTGAATCTCGGTGGAACCGATATACACAACTCGGTGGCACCGAAAACGTGGCTAACGGTCAAATTACACAACTTGGTGACATTGATACCCAAACTCAGGACTCACCCTTGCAAACAATATGTGCAAGAAGCAAGAGATCATCATGAACAAGAATATGATGCATATACTTACCTTGAGGTTCTTGAGCGTCTTAGTAGTAGAAGTACAATTGAGAAAACATTTGTTAGATAACACAAGAGTAATCTATTCTATAGATGCAAAGAGGTTGAAAAGTACCAAGATATTGAAGACATATTGAAAATAGGATTTGATGATAGATATGTCTCCAAGAGAAATTAGAACTTTGTCTCCTAAGAATGAATATGAAAGACTTCTTTATCCCCTAAATCATATCATGTAGATATTGGGAGTAGGTTGGACAAGACAAGTTCAATCAAAAGATATTAAAGCAATGATATATGAAACAATTTTATCTCTCTCCACCTTGATATGTAAGGTTTGATACATCTCCCCTTAGGTAGATCTCCCTTAGGTGGACCTTCCTTTAGGAACATATATCTCCCCTTGTTGATATTTCTCCCTCTTTCGTCTAAGCTTATTAGAGATATTTCTCCCCTTTATATAGGATCATTAAAAGCGTTGATATTTCTCCCCCTTTGGCATTAATTGCCAAAAAGGTAAGAGGGTAAGGGCTCATTGAGAGAAAGGGATCCTTGATTCTTCTCTCTTTAATAAGGGTTCCTAGAACTATCTCCCCCTATGATAAGGATAAGAGTTCCTTGAACTATCTCCCCCTATGATAGGGATCCTAGATGATTCTCCCTCTTGTAATGTATGGGATCCTGAGGATTTCTCCTCCTAGAGAAGTTTCTCTGCCCCTCGAAAATAATGCTAAAACTGATTTTTGTTTCCCAAAATGTTCAATAAGATCATAGGAGTCAATGAAACTTGGGATCATTGATAATCTTTCTCACCCTAAAACAAAAGTCCAGAGAATATGAGAAAATCAAAGGCAATGTTAATATCGGAATCACCATGGCGAAGTGGTTCGATAGAACCGAGAATGAAAATCTGGCCTCTGGGAGATATCGGTTGAACCGAGTTTCCAAGATCGGTGAGACCGAGTTGCAAAGAAAATCAACTCCAAAAAAAGACAGAAAACTCCAAGTGAAAGATTACCAACTGATAAATGAAAATGAGACAAGAAACGATACCAAATATTTTTGTGTTCTTCAAAATATTTATATAAATACATTTAGATGAGATTTTGATGGTTCTAAGAAGTTATGAAATGAGAAATGTAAACCATACAAGAATATCCATCTAGCTGTGGGGCAGTGACTAGGTCACCTATATTAGAGTATTTGACTTGTGGAGTCGAGCAAGATTGCTTGATCATAGGTGATACTCATTGTTAAGCACAAAAATGGGGTTACCATTTTTCAATTAAGCATTTCAATGTCTTCATATCAGTTGAGTTGCTTTGCGTGATGACTTGGTGTAAAGATTTATCAAGGATATGAGTACATACCTGCAAATGATGTCGATGATGTGACATGTAGGTGAACTTGTTGTGGATGCTCAATGTTGATGAAGATCATCTTGAGTTGGGAGTTATCCATGTCGTTTTAGTTCACTTTTTGCCTACAATGGTTAGTCATGCAAGGAAGAACATAATATATCCAAATGAGATGAGTGAATAACTTCATCAAATGATAGTCAAGGATATGATTTTGTTGTCTTCTTCCTCCATCTCTCAAGAAGGTCTTGTTGATACTTGGCTATGTCAAAATTTCTTTTCATGTGAGTTAATGGCAATCTTGTGAAGTGCATTTCTTCCATGTACCTACAAAAGGTTAGATGCAATACAAGGGAGCATAATTTTGAAAGATATAAGATACTGATGTCAATGGAAACAAGGAATAGTCAATCAAGCTCATGCCCTTACATGAATCCGAGTTAGTCTAGCTCAAGTTTGAAGCACCAATGATGTTCAACTCACTCCTCAAATGACAGAACACTTTCTCATCAAGTGGTTCGGTAAAGATATCAGCTAACTGTTTGTCATTACGAACATGCTTGAGATTTATATCTCCTTTACCAACATGATCACGAATGAAATGATGTTGCACTCGGATATGTTTTGTTCGAGAATGTTGCACAGGATTATAGGCAATTTTAATAGCACATTCATTATCAGATAACAATGCGACTTTTCTAACATGAATGCCATAATCCTTAAAAGTTTGAGTCATCCATAGTAATTGCACACAACATGATCGAGCGACAATGTATTCTACTTTGGCAGTAGATAAAGATACCGAGTTTTATTTCTTGGACGACCAAGACACAAGAGATATCCCAAGAAATTTACATGTACCCAAGGTGGATTTTCTATCAACCTTGTCTCCAGCATAGTCCGAGATGGAATAGCCAACAAGATTAAAATAAAATCCCTTGGGATACCATATGCCAAAGTTTGGTGTATGTATCAGGTATGTTACTAGCAATGTGAATAAATAGATCACAATGTGTCCCTAGCAAGCCTCTAGTTGGCTAGCTCGTTGATGAATAGATGATCATGGTTTCCTGATCATGGACATTGGATGTCATTGATAACGGGATCACATTATTAGGAGAATGATGTGATGGACAAGACCCAATCCTAAGCATATCACTAGATCGTGTTGTTCGTATGCTAAAGCTTTTCTAATGTCAAGTATCTTTTCCTTCGACCGTGAGATTTTGCAACTCTCGGATACTGTAGGAGTGCTTTGGGTGTATCAAACATCACAACGTAACTGGGTGACCATAAAGGTGCACTACGGGTATCTCCGAAAGTATCTGTTGGGTTGGTAGGAATCGAGATTGGGATTTGTCACTCCGTGTGACAGAGAGGTATCTTTGGGCCCACTCGGTAGAATATCATCATAATGAGCTCAATGTGACTATGGAGTTAGTCACGGGATGATGTGCTATGCACCGAGTAAAGAGACTTACCGGTAACGAGATTGAACAAGGCATAGGGATACCGACGATCGAATCTCAGGCAAGTTCTATACCGACGGACAAAGGGAATTGTATACGGGATTGACTGAATCCTTGACATCGTGGTTCATCTGATGAGATCATTGTGGAACATGTGGGAGACACCATGGGTATCCAGACCCCGTTGATGGTTATTGTCCGGAAAGGTGTCTCGGTCATGTCTACATGCCTCCCGAACCCGTAGGTTCTGCACACTTAAGGTTCGATGATGCTAGGGTTATAGGGAATTGTTATACGAGGTTACCGAAATTTGTTCGCGGTCCCGTATGAGATCCCGGACGTCACGGGAGCTCCGGAATGGTCCGGAGGTAAAGATTGATATATAAGATGGATGGGTTTGGATGCGGGAAATGTTTCGGGCACCACCGGCAATGTGTCGGGACCACCGGAAGGGTTCCGGAGGCCCGTCGGGAGGGGCCACCAGCCCCGGGAGGCTACATGGGCCAAGTGTGAGAGGGAACCAGCCCCTGGGAGGGATGGTGCGCCCCCCACACCCAGCTTAAGGTGCCCAAGAGAGGGAAGGGGGGAAACCCTAGCGCTGGTGGGCCTAAGGCCCACCAGGGGGTGCGCCACCCCCTCCACCCCTCTTGGCCGCCACCTCCTGCGCCATCTAGAGCTGCCGCACCCCTTAGGGGTGGGAACCCTAAGAGGGGAGCCACCCGCCTCTTCCCCCTATATATAGTGGGGGTTTTGTCCATTGGAGACCCAAAAATTTCTCTCTATCTCGGCGCAGCCCTGTCTCTCTTCTTCCTCCTCTCCCACGGTGCTTGGCGAAGCCCTGCCAGGAGACCTCGTCGCTCCAGCGACATCACGCCGTCGTGCTACCAGAGCTCTTCCCCAACCTCTCCCTCCTCCTTGCTAGATCAAGGTGCGGGAGACGTCAACGGGCTGCACGTGTGTTGAATGCGGAGGTGTTGTGGTTCGGCACTAGGTCGGAATCACACCGCGATCTGAATCGCAACGAGGACGACTCCGTCAACCGCGTTCTAGCAACACTTCCGCTTAGCGATCTTCAAAGGTACGAAGATGCTCTCAACCCTCTCTCATTGCTGGTTTCTCCATAGGAAGATCCATGTATGTCGTAGGAAATTTTTTATTTTTTGCTACGTTACTCAACAGTGGTATGAGAGTCAAGTTGTCTATGTGTAGATTCTTTGCACGAGTAGAACACAAAAAGGTTGTCGGCGCTAATTTTGTCAATCGCTTGCCGCTACTAGTATTATTCTTTTCTTGCGGTATTGTGGGATGAAGCGGCCCGGACCGACCTTACACGTACGCTTACGTGAGACAGGTTCCACCAGCTAACATGCACAGAGTGCATAAGGTGGCTAGCGGAGGTCTGTCTCTCCCACTCTAGTCCGATTGGATTTGATGAAAGGGTCCTTATGAAGGGTAAATAGCTTTGGCATATCATCGTTGTGGCTGTCACGTAGGTAAGAAGGCGTTCTTGCTAGAAACCCATATCAGCCACGTAAAACTTGCAACAACAATTAGAGGACGTCTAACTTATTTTTGGAGGGTTTGACATGTGATGTGATATGGCCAAAGGATGTGATGTTACATGTGTGATGTATGAGATGATCATGTTCTTGTAATAGGATTAACGACTTGCATGTCGATGAGTATGACAACCGACAGGAGCCATAGGAGTTGTCTGAATTTATTGTATGAGATGCAACGCCATGTGTTTACTACCTTTACTTCATTGCTAACGGTTAGCTGTAGTAGTAGTAGTAGTAGTAGTAGTAGTAGTAGTAGTTGACGTGACGACTTCACGTAGACACGATGATGGAGCTCATGATGATGGAGATCATGGTGTCACACCGGTGACGATGATGATCATGCGATGCCCGAAGATGGAGATCGAAGGAGCAAAGATGATAATGGCCATATCATGTCACTATATGATTGCATGTGATGTTTATCATGTTTTTCATCTTATTGCATAGAACGACGGTAGCATAATAAGATGATCCCTCATAAAATTTCGAGAACATATTCCCCTAAGTGTGCACCATTGTGAAGGATCGTTGTCTCGAAGCACCACATGATGATCGGGTGTGATAGATTCTAATGTTCGCATACAACGGGTGTAAGCCAGATTTACACACGCGAAACACTTGGGTTGACTCGACGAGCTTAGCATGTACAGACATGACCTCGAATACAAGAGACCAAAAGGTCTAACATAAGTCGTATGGTTGAATATGATCAGCACGAAGTTGCTCACCATCGACGACTAGTCCATCTCACGTGATGATCAGACGCGGGTTAGTCGACATGGATCATGTATCACTTAGATGACTAGAGGGATGTCGATTTAAGTGGGAGTTCATACTTAATTTGAATAGATGAACTTATTTATCATGAACTTAGTCTAAAAGTTGTGTTTACAAATATTGTAGATCCAATGGAAACGCACCTGTCAACCTCAATTGCAACGCGTTCCTAGAGAAAAACAAGCTGAAAGATGATGGTAGCAACAATGCGACTGGGTCCGCAACTTGAAGCTCATCCTCAATGCATCCAAGAAGGCTAATGTCCTTGATGCGCTGTTAGGTGACCCTCTTGTTCCCGCGGCAGCCCAGGATGTTCAAAACGTGTGGCAGACGCGGAGTGATGACTACTCTTTGGTTAGGTGTGGCATGTTATAGAGTTTTGAAACGGGGCTCCAAAGGCGTTTTGAGCAACACGGAGCATATGAGATTTTCCAGGAGCTCAAGCTAATTTTTCAAGCTCATGCCCGGGTCAAGAGATATGAAGTCTCCGACAATTTCTTTAGCTGTAAGATGGAGGAAAACAGTTCTTTTAGTGAGCATATACTCAGAATATCTGGGTTGCAGAGTCGTGTGACTCAGCTTGGAGTCAAACTTCCGGATGACGCTGTAATTGACAGAATCCTACAGTCTCTCCCACCAAGCTACAAGGGTTTTGTGCTGAACTACAACATGCAAGGGATGGAGAAGACCATTCCCGAGTTGTACTCGATGCTTAAATCTACAGAAGTAGAAATCAAGAAAGAGCATCAAGTGTTGATGGTCAACAAGACCACTAGTTTCAAGAAGGGCAAGGGTAAGAAGAACTTCAAGAAAGACAGCAAAGCCGTTGCCGCGCCCAGTAAGCCAGATGCCAGGAAGAAGAAAAAGAATGGACCCAATCCTGAGACTAAGTGCTTCTATTGCAAGGGAAAAGTTTAGTGGAAGCGGAACTGCCCCTAGTACTTAGCTGATAAGAAGGCCGGAAACATTAAAGGTATATATGATATAAATGTTATTGATGTGTACCTTACCAGCGCTCGTAGTAGCTCCTGGGTATTTGATACCGGTATTGTTGCTCACATTTGCAACTCGAAGTAGGAAGTGCAGAATAAACGGAGGCTGGCCAAGGACGAGGTGACGATGTGCGTCGGGAATGGCTCCAAGGTCGATGTGATCGTCGTCGGCACACTGCCTCTACACCTACCTTCGGGGTTAGTTTTAAACCTTAATAATTGTTATTTAGTACCATCTTTAAGCATGAACATTGTATCAGGGTCTTTCTTAATGCGAGACGGCTACTCATTTAAGTCACAGAATAATGGTTGTTCTATTTATATGAGTGATATGTTTAATGGTCATGCTCCGCTGGTGAATGGTTTATTCTTGATGAATCTCGATCGTGATGTTACACATATTCATAGTGTGAATACCAAAAGATGTAAAGTTGATAATGGTAGTCCCACATACTTGTGGCACCGCCGCCTTGGTCATATCGGTGTTAAGAACATGAAGAAAATCCATAGTGATGGACTGTTAGAATCTCTTGACTTTGAATCATTTGACACATGCGAATCGTGCCTCATGGGCTAGATGACTAAGACTCCATTCTCAGGAATAATGGAGAGAGCAACCGACTTATTGGAAATAATACATACTGATGTGTGTGGTCCAATGAACGTTTAAGCTCGCGGTGGGTATCGTTATGTTCTCACTCTCACCGATGATTTGAGTAGGTATGGGTATATCTACCTGATGAACACAAATCTGAGATGTTTGAAAAGTTCGAGGAATTTCAGAGTGAGGTGGAGAATCAATGTGAGAAGAAAATAAAGTGTCTACGATCTGATTATGGAGGAGAATATTTGAGTCGGAGTTTGGCACACACCTAAGGAAATGTGGAATTGTTTCACAACTGAAGCCGCATGGCACACCGCAACGTAACGGAGTGTCTGAACGTCGTAATCACACTTTATTAGATATGGTACGATCTATGATGTCTCTTACCGACTTACCGCTATCATTTTGGGGATATGCATTGGAAACTTCAGCATTCACTTTAAATAGGGCACCTTCTAAATCCATTGAGACGACAACGTACGAATTATGGTTTGGCAAGAAACCTAAGTTGTCGTTTATAAAATTTGGGTTTGCGATGCTTACGTGAAGAAACTTCAACCAGAAAAGCTCAAACCCAAAGCGGAGAAATGCGTATTCATAGGGTACCCTAAGTGTAAGTGCATCTAGTGCCCCTTAGTGATTTGGTGGTTTGAAGACTTATAGGTTAAGTATCTAATGTGTTTGTGAGTGTACACAGGATCTATAAGTCATTGAGGAGTTTGAGATATTTGAAGAATATCGACCCCTAAAAATGTATGCCTTCAATTGAAGAAAATGGTTTGAAGCTGAAGAAATGAATCGCGAGGAATCTTCGATAAAATTGATATTCCTCATGAAGATACTGATATTAAGAAGTCCGGTGTGTCCTGAAGAAAATCACTCTGAAGAATTGGAAGCATGAAGATTTACACTTTCTGTTTTACTTTCTTCGCATTTGAGTAATAGGAACACCGTACTGTTAAAGGGGGTCGAAGTTACACTATGGAATGAATTTCCTCATGATGCTCAACCCAAGCCTAATCCTACCAAAAGCCTCAAATGAGGAATACGAGTGACATGAGGACTCTCACAATTGAGGGTTCCGACCGTTTCGATAGCCACGCCAAGTCACTGGTCTTATCCACTCCAACGGTCATATTACTTAAGGACATTAGTGTCAAATCATGTCGGGATGCTCCTAGGCTATAAATAGCCACCCCCACAACCACTAGCTGGTTGGCTGCTCCGTTAGAAACTGACACTTGTCATAAGAGCAACCCAATTCCTCAGAGCCTTCGAGAGTAATTCATCAGTGAGGAAATACACCATACACCGAAACCACAAACCAAACCTAGTGATTGAGCATCACTGAAGAAGTTGTTCCTATGTGGGACTGAAGCCTTTTTACCTTTGAGGACTGTGCATCCTCCAGACGATTAGGCGTCATGGTGTAGAGCTTTCCAGCAGTCAATTGTGGATCGCCGGGTGACCGAGTTTGTGAGGGTTTGGAAGTCTGCCCTGAAGACTTACCACGAGTGTTGGGCGAGGACTGTGTGTCCTTAGCTCAAGGAGAATACGGTAGGTACTGTGTGTCCCGGGACTGTGTGTCCTTTGGTTTCAATACCAAGTCGCTGCAAACCAGATGTACGACTGTCACAGCAGTTGGAACTGGGTCATCAACGACTGTCTTCACTGAGAAACGGGTTCTAATTCCTCAACTCCTTACTTTCCCCATATTATGTGTTGATGATTTTCACTGTGACTGTTTAAATAATTTGCTTAAGACTTTCTCTGAATTTTCTCAACCCCAAATTCTTCACGTTAGTTAATCCTCATCTGAATTCTGCATGCCTGCTCACTGTGCAATCTGTTTTCACATTCTTCACTTTGAAAGACTGCTATTGTGAAACTTTGCACTTCTGATCCTTTACTGTTTCCGCTGTAAATTAGTCATCGGTGAGGAATTTCCTCAAAAGGAATTTCCTCAGTGATGAAATTCTAAAAATCTCCTATTCACCCCCTCTAGTCGATATAACGCACTTTCAATTTGTATCAGAGCAAGGTACTCCCTTGTTCTGTGTGATTTTGGTTTAACCACCTGGAGTTTTAGTTATGTCGACTGCAGGCATGTTTATGGTGACTGCAGCATGTCCTACCTACGAAGGAAAGAACTTTCCCTTCTCGAAGAACAAAATGCAAATGCATCTACAAGCTATTGATAATGATCTCTAGTATATTGTGGAACATGGCGTCCCCATCATCTCTGCTAGTGTCTCTGCTGCTGATGTGAAGAAATTCAAGCAACTCGACTCTCAAGCGAAGAACATCATCTGTGGCTATCTGAGCCCAGGCTAGTTTGGAAGAGTAAGTGCTTTGGGCTCTGCAACACTGATCTGGGAGAGACTGTGCAAGGTAAATGAAGGAGTATCAACCCAGCGTGACTCTCGTGTTGATATTCTTCGCAATCTCTTCAATCGCTTCAAGAGACATGACAATGAAAGCTGCCAAGACACCTTTGATCGCCTCACTGACATATCAAATGAACTGCAAGCACTGGGAGCTCGAGACATCACCGATCACGAAGTTGTGAAGAAACTCCTGAGATCTTTGGATTCTTCATTTGATACTTTAGTTCTGATGATTCAAGAAAGACCAGACTACAAGATGCTTGATCCAGCTGATATACTTGAAAGGCTAAATACTCATGAATTCCAGCTAGAAGAAAAGAGAGATCTATATGGACCAAGCTATTCCAGACCACGTGCACTGAAGGCTAGAGCAATTTCCTCATTCGAAGAAGAAGACACAAATGACAGCATTTGTGACCCTGAAGAATTTGGACAGGATCTTGCAATGCTCGTGAGGAAATTCCAGAGATTTACACGGCGTGGCCAGTTCGGTAAATCTTCAAGAAGAGACATGAGGAAATCAGAATCTTCATCTGAGGACTACAAGAAACGAACCTGTCACAAGTGCAAGAAATCAGGTCATTACATTGCTGATTGTCCCCGTTGGGGAAAGGAATCAAAGAAGAAGAAATACAAGGATGACAATTCTGATGACTCGAAGAAGAAGAAGAAATCTTCAAAATCCTCATCTTCAAAGCCCTCATCACACAAGAAGACTAGTTTCAGAAAGGCTCGGGCACTTATTGGAAAGGAAATGGACTCTGAGGCAGAATCAGAGGAATGTGATGAAGAAGAGGGTTCTGATGAAGACTCGGAATCCAGACAGGCTAGTCTTGCACTGGCAACCACTTTCGTGAGCAAGTCAATCTTCAATCTTGAAGAAAATGATTGCACCATCCATACTGATGACTATGCTGATGACTTCGCTCCAACCTATTGCTTCATGGCAAAAGGTTCAAAGGTACCAAATAATGCCTCCTCCTCTGATTCAAGTGACTGTGAACCTAATGATTATAAGAAACCCAGTTACAGTAAACTTGCTATCATTGCCACTAAACAACAAACTGCTCTGGAAAAGCTTCAGAAACTGCTAGATAAAAGTGATGATCTGTTGAATGATGAAATGAACCTTACCCAAATCCTCACTGATGATGTGAAAAGTCTTCAGTCTAGATTTGATAATCTTCAGGGTCGTTATGATACACTCCTCACTGACCATGAGAAGCTTTCCTATGAATTTCTTCAAAGGAAGCTTCATCTTGAGAAGCTGAGGATGTCTCATGATGATCTTCGTATGGAAAATGATTCATTACTAGCTCAACAGATCAACGTTGGTCAAGTTGAATTTATTCCTCCATGTCTTAAATGCAATGAACGCGAAACTGCTAATTCCTCACCAGAATCATCAAATGCTACCATTGCTACAAATTCTTCAACTACACCTGTTGTGTCTATTTCCTCACTTGAGGAAAACACAAATGTTACTGATGAAAATGCAGGGTTGAAGGAATTGTACGTGACAGGCATATACAGAAGTCTCAAAGGACATCAAACCCTTTGTGATGTGCTCAAAAAGCAGATCTTGAACAAGAACCCGAGGAAAGAAGGAATTAAATGTTGATGGATCTTATTGGAAACCTGAGCAGTATCCCAAAACCTCATGGGTTGCTGCTACTGGGCCTCCTTTTGATCCATCTAATCTAACTAGCTTTTCATGTGAATTATCCTATTCCTCAGATGAGTCATTTGACTCCAACTATAAACTGTTCAAAAATCAATCTGGTGAAGTATTTGCTCGATATGTTGGAACTAACTGCAGGAATGGCCCTCCCTTGAGGAAAATCTGGGTTCCCAAAAGTTGTCTTGAAAATCTTTAGGTGAATGACCTCATGACACCACCACCGAAGAATTTGAACCCCAGATCAAATTCCTCAAGAAGACCAAAGTCTTCAAGAGGATGAAAATCCTCAACTGGTCAAAACTATGCTCGTACCCGTGCTAATGCATCTAACGTGCAGGGAAACTACAAGGAATATGAATATGAGCGTTACTCCTCAAATCATTATGTTCATAAATCTTCTAACCAATTCTCTGCATATTCATATGAGTACTTTAACCCCCTACTGTTAAGAGAAGTGCATTGGCTTCAATGCCACCTTTCTCATATGGTGCTCGTAGGATGATGAATGCTTTTCCACCCCTTCAGATGTGGGTGGTGAAGAAATCGAACTAATCACTTCTGCAGGTCAGGTCTCGAGATGAAAATCATCATCTGAAGAATATGCTGGAGACCTGAGGAAATGCTTGATAGGACGCAGGCTAATGATTGATGAAACAGAAATATTTCACACGTCCTTACATTTCTGTTATGATGAAATTACTGATCTGATGAAATTAGTATCATATTCTTCAAATCTGAAGCATATGAGATGGTAAGCTGTACTAATTCATCTGCAGGATGACAAACCCAAGAATACTGAGTGGGTTCTTGATAGTGGTTGCACACATCACATGACTGGTGATAAAACCTTAGTGATGAATATGCCCCTAACTCCATCACCTCTGAAGCAAATCACATATGCTGACAAAGGTAAAAGCAAGGTATTGGGACTTGGCAAAGTGGCTATTTCCAAGGATAGGCATATGGACAAAGTGATGCTTGTTGAATCCCTTGGTTTTAACCTTATGTCAGTCTCGATGCTTTGTGATCTTGATATGATTGTTATCTTTGGTAGATATAGATGTGTAGTCATCATGGAATCTGACAGATCCAAAGTCTTCGAAGGTGTAAGAAGAGGGGATTTGTACATTGTTGATTTCTCTATAGGTCCTTAACCAGCCACTTGCTTACTAGCAAAAACCTCAGAAGGATGGTTGTGGCACCGAAGACTAGGTCATGCAGGCATGAGGAATTTGCACATGCTCGCGAAGAAGAAGCATGTCATCGGCATCGAATCGGTCAAATTCCTCAAGGATCATCTCTGCGGTGCTTGTGAATTTGGGAAAATGACCAGATCCAAGCATCCCTCAAAAACGATCATGACCACTACACGTCCATTCGAATTGCTTCACATGGATTTATTTGGACCTACTCACTATGCCACACTAACCAATGCAACATCTTTATATGGCTTCGTCATAGTTGATGATTATTCCAGATATACTTGGGTGCATATCATATATAGTGTATAAAACTGAAGTGCAGGAAATCTTCAAATGATTTTCTTCAAGGGCCTCGACGAACTTTGGCATCAAGATCAAACATATCAGGAGTGATAATGGAACCGAGTTCAAAAACACTGATCTTGATGATTATCTTGATGAACTTGGTATTACTCACGAATTGTCTGCTCCGTATACTCCTCAGCAGAATGGTGTCGTCGAAAGGAAGAACAGGAGCTGGTTGAAATGGCAAGAACTATGCTTGAAGAATATGAGACTCCTCGTCGCTTTTGTCCTGAAGCAATCAACACTGCATGCCATATCATCAACAGGGTATATCTTCACAAATTCCTCAAGAAAACCTCATATGAACTCCTCATTGACAAGAAACCCAATGTAAGTTATTTCAAAGTCTTCGGTGCAAAATGCTGGATTAGAGATCCTCACCAAAGCTCAAAATTTGCACCTAAGGCACATGAAAGTTTTATGCTCGGTTATGGAAAGGACTCGCACACTTACGGAGTCTTCAACAACTATCACAACAAAGTTGTTGAGACTGTAGATGTGCGGTTCGATGAAACTAATGGATCGCAAGGAGAGCAATTGCCTTCTGATCCAGATAAACTGTCTCCTGAGGAAGCAATAAAGCTCAAACCTACTGAAGACATTGTCCCCACTGAGGAAATTGGTGAAGAAACGATTCCCATCACTGAAGAAAATCAAGAAGATGCTCCTGAGGAAATTGCACCAGCACCACTTCCTCAGCCTAGACAAAATCCTCAACCAGCTCATCCAAGGATTGCAAACGAAGTAGAACTTGACAAATTCCTCAACCACATCAATGCTCCAGGTCCTCTCACTCGCTCAAAAGCTTCACATTTAGTTAACTTTTGTGGGCATTTTTCCTTTGTATCCATCACAGAACCCTCAAAGGTTGCTGAGGCTTTTCTGGAACCGGAGTGGATCCATGCTATGCAAGACGAACTTCTTCAATTCAAGCTAAATGACGTATGGGAGCTCGTCAAATGACCAGATCCTCGCAAGCAAAATATCATCGACACCAAGTGGATTTTACGAAACAAGCAAGATGAGGACGGTCAAGTGGTGAGGAACAAGGCACGACTTGTAGCCCAAGGCTACACCCAGGTTGAAGGAATAGATTTCGATGAAACTTTTGCACCTGTTGCTAGACTTGAAGCTATTCGAATACTACTTTCTTATGCTAATCATCATAACATCATCTTATATCAAATGGATGTGAAAAGTGCATTCCTCAATGGTAAGCTTGAGGAAGAAGTATATGTTGCTCAACCCCTTGGTTTTGAGGATCCAAAGAATCCAGACAAAGTCTTCAGACTCAAAAAGGCTCTTTATGGTCTCAAGCAAGCCCCTCGGGCATGGTATGGTACATTGAAGGAATTCCTCATGAAGAAAGGTTTCAAACCTGGTTCACTCGATCCAACTCTTTTCACAAAATTCTATGATAATGAGCTATTTGTATGTCAAATATATGTCGATGATATAATATTTGGCTGTACTGACAAACGATACAGTGAAGAATTTTCCTACATGATGAGTGAAGAATATCAGATGTCCATGATGGGGGAGCTGAAATTCTTCTTGGGTCTTCAAATTCATCAACAAAGCAATGGAATCTTCATATCACAGGAGAAATACCTCAAGGATGTTCTAAGGAAATTCGACATGCATGAATGCAAAGGTGCCAAGACTCCAATGCCTACCAACGGCCACCTCGGCACTAATGAAAATGGTAAAGACTTCGATCAGCAAGTATATCATTCTATGATTGGCTCTTTATTGTATCTGTGTGCATCTAGGCCAGATATAATGTTTAGTGTTTGCATGTGTGCACGTTTTCAAGCAAAACCGAAGGAATCACACCATAAGGCTGTGAAACATATTCTTCGATACTTAGCTCACAAACAAACACTAGGATTATGGTATCCCAAGGGCTCAAATCTTCATCTGGTAGGGTATTCTGATTCTGACTATGCTGGTGACCGTGTGGATCGCAAGTCAACTTCTGGCACATGCCATTTCCTCGGAAGATCACTAGTTTGCTGGTCCTCAAAGAAGCAAAACTGCGTATCACTCTCCACTGCCGAAGCTGAGTACATTGCTGCTGGTTCTTGCTGTGCTCAATTGCTATGGATGAAGCAAACCCTCAAGGACTACGGCATCAACATGAAGAATGTGCCTCTCTATTGTGACAATGAGAGTGCTATCAAGATTGCATACAACCTAGTAGAGCACTCGAAGACCAAGCACATCCAGATCCGTCATCATTTTCTTCGGGACCACGTCCTCAAGGGCAATATCCTCATCGACCATGTGAAGACTGATGATCAACTGGCAGATATCTTCACTAAGCCCTTGGATGAGAAAAGGTTTTGCAAGTTGCGGTGTGAGCTAAATATCTTAGAGTCTTCAAATGTTTTGTAAAAACATGCACACATCCT
Source organism: Hordeum vulgare subsp. vulgare (assembly GCF_904849725.1). Lineage (NCBI taxonomy): Eukaryota > Viridiplantae > Streptophyta > Magnoliopsida > Poales > Poaceae > Hordeum > Hordeum vulgare. The sequence continues at coordinate 246,473,779 of NC_058522.1, forward strand.
AACACTTATGCAAAGTTGATGACTTACATGTGCAACACATGATGAATCGATTTTCTTCAACTAATGAAGAATGTCACCCTGAATGTGAATAAATTAACGAAGAAATTGATTCTCAGGGCCCTACGACAATTGTACGTGGCGTCTGTAATCAACATTCTTATATGGTGGGTCACACCACCGCCCAATGTGAAATTCCTCAAGTTGATTTTCTTCAAATGTTCTATTTCCTCAAAATGTGTTTTTCTTCAAAACAGTTGTTCTTCATTGTGATGATTTATCACAAAATCTTCAAAAACACTTGATAACTTTCATTCGACTAGATAGACTGTGATTTCAAGTCCTCAACAGCATTCACTTATTGCTATTTGTTCAAGTTGATATTTCTGCTAAGTGAATGTGATCGGACCCTACTTTCCCTCTATGCTATAGTCATCCAGTCTATTCAATTCTTCATATGCGTTCTACTTGAAACTTTGTTCAAAATCCTCACCGCGTCCTTGTCAGCTGATGATTTTGTAACGAAAATCCTCAAATGTTCAAAATTTGTTTATTTAATACACAGTAACTGAACCCCACTTCCCACGATCGGATAACCACGATCTCCACTATCTCCACCGCATCGTTCGGGAGCTACACGTGTCCTGCGGAGACTTAGAGGCAGGGGCTGTTTGGTCTGAAATTTTCGCGCCAACAGTAACTTTTGGCTATAAATATGTCCTTATCCCCCTCGGCATACTCTTCTTCACTCCATCGCTCTCCTGCCACAGCATACACCACCGAACCCTAGCGCCATCGCTGGTAGTCTCGTCGCTGGTGAGGAAGAGCTTCACTGCCTCGACTTCTCCGTCGCCGGAACCCCGCCGGAGTCGGCCATCTTCATCCGCCGCCGCCGTAGACGTCCTTTGTCGCCGGGTTAGGGTGCATTGAACACGCGACTGAAGAGCTTCTCCACACACACCTTTCTATGTTCTTTGTGCGCACCTTCCAGGGTAAATAAATCCCATTTTTAGAGCAAGTTAGATCTAAAATTTTACATCTTCTATGTGAAATATGTTTTTCCTCAAGAAACGACAAGCACTTGATTCCTCAAACACTGCCTATCACCACATCATTGATGAACTATGCTAAGCATCTAAGATTTTCACGAGATTCCTCAATTGTGCGAATTTTCGGATCTGTACAACTCTGGAGCCCAAGAACAGTATGCTTAGGCAAATTCCTCAACCACTGGTTATATTCCTTAAACTGACAAACTTTTTCATTTTCTTCAAATCTGAGAACGCATATGACCTCTCCAAATTCCTCGCAACTATACTCTGTTCACAGGTACACACATGTCAGCTGATGAATCTCTCAGTTCTCATCACATTAACTCATTTGCAAAACACAGCTGTAGATATCCCTGAGGATATTTACTTGGACTATTGCACGCCTGATGAAAATGAGACAATGGCCAAGAGAAAGATACGGCTGCAGAAGATAGAACGCCGATGGGCGAAGGAATGGAAGGAATATAGGTTTGTGACTCCCAAATATGCGAAGAAATTCGCTCTGAAGCCCCCTGGCAGAAGGGCCCCACTTGAGGATCATCAAGTAGCACATCCCTCAAGCCTCATGACTATTGATGACTATCCAGATGAGAAGGAAAAGCATCTGGCTAAGCTCAAGAAGCAGGCAGAAGCTGCAGTGAGGAAATTCAATGAATCCTCAGCTGCTGCCTCAGCTGCTGCTACTTCCTCTGCCGCAGAAACCTCTAGCTCAGAAATTCCTCAAATGCAGTTTGTGCCATCAAAGCCAAGGGCTCCAAAGCCTCAAGAGAAGTCTGCTCAGGCTTTAGTCACAAAACCCTCAGCACCAAAACCCTTAGCACCAAAACCCTCAGCACCAAAACCTTCAACACCAAAACCATCAGCGCCAAAGCCCTCAGTACCAATCTCCTCAGCTCCAAAATCCTCAGCTCCACCTCCAAAGCCTCAAGAGAAACCAGTATAGAAGCAAGTCATGAAGCCTATGACCGCCAGCTCCAGTTCCTCACTCCCAACTGGAACCAGCTCGGAGACAAAGTCTTCAACACCTCCTGCGAAGACTTTGGTAACTGCTGAACGTGCAACTCTGCCAAGCCCCAGCAAAATCATCACCGTCCCGTCTGCATCAGAGGGAAGTGATGAATTTGATGATGAAACCCTGCAAGCCATCATCAGAAACAAGCAGGAAAGAGTAGCTCAAGCATAGGGCAGTGCCATTCCTCTGGCAATGGACCCCAAGGTCCTCCTTGACTACATCAACATCTGGTATGAGGCTCCAAACACTTCAGTTGATGATTTGAAGCTTCCCCCTGGCATCAGCCACATGGTGACCACTTTCATCAATGAAGCCAAGTGGAAAGAACAGCAGGCCAAGCAGGCCAAAGTTGCAATGATTAAAAAGGAGAAATTCCTCAAGAAGAATCTCCTCAAATTAACTCCTGATGCACTGGTGTCAACACAGGCAGAGCTGAAGAAATTGACTGACAAGTACTCCAAGCTATCAGATCGTAAAAGCCTCAAGAGCAATTTCATCAAGCTGGCCACTAGTCCTGTTGATGACTACAATAAGAAGGCCGCACCCCCAGCACCAACTCCTCAGCCCTTGATTGAGGAGCCAGCAGTTGAATCTCCTCATGATGAGGAAACTCCTCAAGCTGAGGAAGTACACCAAGAACGCCGTGTTGATGAACCGGCTATTGAAGAAATCATCATGGAAACTCCAGCTGATGAATTTGCTGCCGCTGATGAGACTGACCCTGACCCAGCTGCTTTGCCAAAGCAAGCTGATGACTCTGTTCCAGCTGGTTCCTCAATACCAGCTGAAGAATCTGTCAAGAGAACCCCTTCACCAAAAGCTTCAATGGTGAAGAAGATGACTCCGTCTGCATCACACGTGAAGAAAACTAGGGCTGCTGAAAAGGAAGCCAAAAAGATAAAGGCCTCCTCCGCAGAAGAAGAAACAGAGGCAAAGCGCCTCAAAGCACTTGAAGAAACTGCTCCTCTGGACCTTGTGCCCCTGAATGTCGCTCCTTCCTATGAAATGGTCATCATTGATGATCCAGCGAAAAAGGCAGATGAGGAAATGAAAGATGCCGCCTCTGAGGAACACACTGACGAGGATATTCATATAGACGACAGTCCTCAGCCTTTCATTCCTCAGAAAGACAATGTTCAAGCATCAGCTGCACCAGCTGATGAAACTGCCTCTACCACCAAGCCAGCTGAGGAAGAACAAACTGAAAATCCTCAAGCTGATGAAATTCAACGCTCTGAGCAGAATCCTCAAGATGAGGAACAGGTTGATCCAACTCCTCCAACTGAACAAGAAGAAGCAATTCCTCAGCCTGAAGCACAGCCAGAGCAAGCCCCTCAGCCTGACGCCCAGCAAGCACCATCTCCTCAGCCTGAAGTACCAGCTGCTGAAATTCCTCACCGTGGCGAAAATGCTGAGGAAAATGCACCGAACCAAGACAATGCATTCATCGTGCTCAGCCCAGAGACTGCCATTGTTGTCTCCCCTCCTGTTCCTCAGCAAAATCTAAAGCCAGTTCAGCGTCAGCCATTCTCCAAGCGTTCTAAGTTTCAAAAGGAAAATTTCTTTGAAGAACGCATGTACTTCATTGGAGAGAACCCCTATGACAAGCCTCAAATGAGGCATCTGAAGTTTTGGACTAGGACTCAGATGAATTACTATGCCTCTGTGCTATGTGGACGAAACAAGATATTCCAGCACAAGCATATTCCTCATGTTGAACTTGAAGCAATACCGTGCCTGGCGCCAGTCCTCAGTGTACTCCATGATGCTGGTTTACTACCAATGCGCTCCGACATCTCTGACTGCAACAGCGAGCTAATTCTTCAGTTCTATGCCACTCTTCACATCTCCGGCAACCCTGAAGATATTAGCACTTGGGTGTTTGACTGGATGACACAAAACACTCACTACAAGGCGCCTGCTACTGAGCTTCTCTCTGAACTACCTGTACCAATTCCCTCAGATGAGGTTGTGAAGCTTTATGGTAAGCGTGAGCTGCCAAATGGGATGATGGAACTCCTCATGAAACCATTGGCTGAAGGAAAATCTCCGAGAACAACCTTCCTCGTCCACGAGCTCAAGTACACACCCAGATCAGTTTACAGAATCCTCTGCCGTGTACTCGCGCCGATCAAAGGCCATGATGATGAAGAAGATGTTGTAGGCCTCATGAAGAATATCCTATTCAACATCATTCATGGTATTCCTATCAACATCCATGATTTCTTCTTGAGGACTTTGGCCGACAATGCTATGTGCCCTTTTGATCACAAGATATATGCCCCATGGATCATGGGATTCATCAGGACAAGGACAGGCATCAACTTTCATGCTGATTTCCAAAACCATGTTGGTTATATGCCTCCTATCCGGGTCAACAAGAAGACTTTCGATTCCATTGAAGGAAAAGGCAAATCTATGATTGAAGAAGGCAGTAGGCCCCTTGATGGCCAATTCAGAGAGCCAGAAGCTTATTCTTCATGGGATGATACTGAGACTCGTCCGGCAAGCCCCATTCCTCCTCGCGTGATGAATACCAGAGAGCTCCTCCTCAGTCTTCACCAGAAGGTGGATCGCAACCACAAATGGGTCAAACGCCAGTTTGGTGCCATTGTGAAAACCCTCACTGAAACACAGAACTCTGTGAAGCTCAACCATCACTATCTGTATGAGGTTTTTGATCGCACCTGGGCTACACTTGCACATCTGAAGACTCAGACTGAGCTTGAAGAAATGGACTTTGAGCGAAACTTTGAATGGTCGTGGCCTCCCAAGAAGAAGTTCAAGCCTATTCCAGTGCCGAACCTTGAAGAAAGCTCCTTTTCTTCATTCTGCACTGCTGAAACTGATGAAGAACAGCTCGACACTGCTACCGGTCCAAGGAAGAAGACTACTCCCAAGAAGCATCACGGCTCTTCATCAACTGCCACGAAGTGAAGTCTTCACGGACGTTAGTCCTCAGTTTGTCCCTTTTTGTCACTTGATGACAAAGGGGGAGAAACTTGAGAGTTAGTCTTCAAGCGGGATATTTTTGGGGCTTATGAACTATATTTAAGTTACAAACTCTTGGCTCTTGTGAAGTTTTTATGTAATGAGTTGTAACTTAAGCCCGATGGTACTCTGACGCATTTGAACGTTTTTCTTCACATGCTTATTCCCCGAGTTTTAATGCACGCATGTTGGAATTCGTCAGATACCATTTGTCATCATGCATCTTCATTTTCTTCATATGATATGTTACATATATGCATGATTTACAAGACTCAGGGGGAGATCTCCATGATATAAAACATCAATGTGCATTTGATGTAAAAAGCGAAATCCTCAAGACATGCACATCTTCAGGGGGAGTCTCTCTGAATCTTGATTTCAAATTCCTCAAATGAGTATTTACACTTCATATTTTTGATCCCTGTTGAAGACTTAACCTAATTCTCATCAACCACCAAAAAGGGGGAGATTGTAAGTGCATCTAGTGCCCCTTAGTGATTTTGGTGGTTTGAAGACTTATAGGTTAAGTATCTAATGTGTTTGTGAGTGTACACAGGATCTATAAGTGATTGAGGAGTTTGAGATATTTGAAGAATATCGACCCCTAAAAATGTATGCCTTCAGTTGAAGAAAAATGTCTGAAGCTGAAGAAATGAATCGCGAGGAATCTGCGATAAAATTGATATTCCTCATGAAGATACTGATATTGAGAAGTCCGGTGTGTCCTGAAGAAAATCACTCTGAAGAATTTGAAGCATGAAGATTTACACTTTCTGTTTTACTTTCTTCGCATTTGAGTAATAGGAACACCGTACTGTTAAAGGGGGTCGAAGTTACACTATGGAATGAATTTCCTCATGATGCTCAACCCAAGCCTAATCCTACCAAAAGCCTCAAATGAGGAATACGAGTGACATGAGGACTCTCACAGTTGAGGGTTCCGACCATTTCGATAGCCACGCCAAGTCACTGGTCTTATCCACTCCAACGGTCATATTACTTAAGGGAATTAGTGTCAAATCATGTCGAGATGCTCCCAGGCTATAAATAGCCACCCCCCACAACCACTAGCTGGTTGGCTGCTCCGTTAGAAACTGACACTTGTCATAAGAGCAACCCAATTCCTCAGAGCCTTCAAGAGTAATTCATCAGTGAGGAAATACACCATACACCGAAACCACAAACCAAACCTAGTGATTGAGCATCACTGAAGAAGTTGTTCCTGTGTGGGACTGATGTCTTTTACCTTTGAGGAATGTGCATCCTCCAGACGATTAGGCGTCATGGTGTAGAGCTTTCCAGCAGTCAATTGTGGATCGTCGGGTGACCGAGTTTTGAGGGTTTGGAAGTCTGCCCTGAAGACTTACCACGAGTGTTGGGCGAGGACTGTGTGTCCTTAGCTCAAGGAGAATACGGTAGGGACTGTGTGTCCCGGGATTGTGTGTCCTTTGGTTTCAATACCAAGCCGCTCCAAACCAGATGTACGAATGTCACAACAGTTGGAACTGGGTCATCAACGAATGTCTTCACTGAGAAACGGGTTCTAATTCCTCAACTCCTTACTTTCCCTGTATTATGTGTTGATGATTTTCACTGTGACTGTTTGAAGAATTTGCTGAACACTTTCTCTGAATTTCCTCAACCTCAAAGTCTTCACGTCAGTTAATCCTCATTTGAATTTTGCGTGCCTGCTCACTGTGCAATCTATTTTCACATTCTTCACTCAGAAAAACTGCTATTGTGAAACTTTGCACTTCTGATCCTTTATTGTTTCCGCTGTAAATTAGTTATCGGTGAGGAATTTCCTCAAAAGGAATTTCCTCAGTGATGAAATTCTAAAAATCTCCTATTCACCCCCCCTCTAGTCGATATAATGCACTTTCACTAAGGAAACTATTGGGTATACCTTCTATCTTAGATCCGAAGGTAAAACCTTTGTTGCCAAGAACGGATCCTTTCTTGAGAAAGAGTTTCTCTCGAAACAAGTAAGTGGGACGATAGTAGAACTTGATGAGGTAATTGTACCCCCTCTTGAACCGAAGAGTAGCGCAGCGCGGGAAATTGTTCATGTGGCTCCTACGCCAAGTAAAGAGGAAGTTAATGATGATGATCATGAAGCTTCAGATCAAGTTTCTACTGAACCACGAAGGTCTACAAGGGTACGTTCCGCACCAGAGTTGTACGGCAACCCTGTGATGGAAATCATGTTGTTAGACAACGGTGAACCTTCGAACTATGAAGAAGCGATGGCGGGCCCGGATTCCAACAAATGTCTTGAGGCCATGAAATCCGAGATAGGATCCATGTATGAGAACAAAGTATGGACTTTGGTGGACTTGCCCGATGATCGGCAAGCCATAGAAAATATATGGATATTCAAGAAGAAGACTTACGCAAACGGTAATGTGACCGTTTATAAAGCTCGACTTGTCGCAAAGGGTTTTCGACAAATTCAAGGAGTTGACTACGAGGGGACCTTCTCTATCGTTGCGAAGCTGAAGTCAGTCTGAATCATGTTAGCAATTGCCGCTTTTCATGATTATGAAATTATGCAAATGGACGTCAAAACAGCGTTCCTTAATGGGTATCTTAAGGAAGAGTTGTATATGATGCAACCAGAAGGTTTTGACGATCCTAAGAGTGCTAACAAGGTATGCAAGATCGAGCGCTCCATCTATGGGCTGGTGCAAGCATCTCGGAGCTGGAACATTCGCTTTAATGAGGTGATTAAAGTGTATGGGTTCATACAGGTTTATGGAGAAGCCTGTCTGTACAAGAAAGTGAGTGGGAGCGCTATAGCTTTTCTCATACTATATGTGGATGACATATTATTGATGGGGAATGATATAGAGTTATTGGAGAGCATAAAGGCCTACTTGAATAAAAAAATTTGAATGAAGGACCTTGGAGAAGCTGCATACATATTAGGCATCAGGATCTGAAGAGATAGATCGAGATGCCTCATAGGTCTTTCATAAAGTACATACCTTGACAAGATATTGAAGAAGTTCAATATGGAAAACTCAAAGTAGGGGTTCTTGCCAGTTTTGCAAGGTAAGAGATTGAGTAAGACTCAGTCACCGACCACAACAGCGGATAGAGAGAAGATGAGTAGTGTCCCCTACGCTTCAGCCGTAGGCTCTCTGATGTATGCCATGTTGTGTACCAGACCTGATATAAACCTTACCATAAGTTTGGTAGGGAGGTACCAAAGTGATCCCGGTATGGATAACTAGACTGCGGTCAAGAATCTCCTTAAGTACCTGAAAAGGACTAAGGAGATGTTTCTCGTTTATGGAGGTGACGAAGAGCTCGTCGTAAAGGGTTACGTTGATGCTAGCTGCGACACAGATCCGGATGACTTTAAGTCACAAACCGGATACGTTTATGTTTTGAATGGTGGGGCAGTGAGCTGGTGCAGCAGCAAGCAAGAAGTCGTGGCAGCATCTACATGTGAAGCAAAGTACATAGCCGATTCGAAAGCGGTTCATGAAGGGATCTGGATGAAGGAGTTCATCACCGACCTTGGAGTGGTTCCAAGCGCGTCAGGTCCGATGACACTCTTCTCTGATAACACTGGAGCCATTGCCATAGCCAAGGAGCCCAGATTTCACCGGAAGACCGAGAACATCCAACGCCGCTACAACTCCATCCAGGACCAGGTCCAGAGAGAAGTAATAGATATTTGTAAAGTACACACGGATCTGAATATTGCAGACCCGTTGACTAAACCTCTTCCTCGAGCAAAACATGATCAACACCACAATGCTATGGGTGTTCGATTCATCACAATGTATCTAGATTATTGACTCTAGATCAAGTGGGAGAATGTTGGAAATATGCCCTGGAGGCAATAATAAAATGGTTATTATCATATTTCCTTGTTCATGATAATCGTCTATTGTTCATGCTATAATTGTATTAACAGGAAACAGTAATACATGTGTGAATAAATAGATCACAATGTGCCCCTAGCAAGCCTCTAGTTGGCTAGCTCGTTGATCAATAGATGATCATGGTTTCCTGATCATGGACATTGGATGTCATTGATAACGGGATCACATCATTAGGAGAATGATGTGATGGACAAGACCCAATCCTAAGCATAGCACTAGATCGTGTTGTTCGTATGCTAAAGCTTTTCTAATGTCAAATATCTTTTCCTTCGACCATGAGATTGTGCAACTCCCGGATATCGTAGGTGTGCTTTGGGTGTATCCAATGTCACAGAGTAACTGGGTGACCATAACGGTGCACTACGGGTATCTCTGAAAGTATCTGTTGGGTTGGTACGAATCGAGATCGGGATTTGTCACACCATGTGACGGAGAGGTATCTCTGGGCCCACTCGGTAGAATATCATCATAATGAGCTCAATGTGACTAAGGAGTTAGTCACGGGATGATGTGCTACAGAACGAGTAAAGAGACTTACCGGTAACAAGATTGAACAAGGTATAGGGATACCGACGATCGAATCTCGGGCAAGTTCTATACCGACAAACAAATGGAATTGTATACGGGATTGATTGAATCCTTTACATCATGGTTCATCTGATGAGATCATCGTGGAACTTGTGGGAGCCACCATGGGTATCTAGACCCCGCTGATGGTTATTGGATGGAAAGGTGTCTCGGTCATGTATGCATGCCTCCCGAACCCGTAGGGTCTACACACTTAAGGTTCGATGACGCTAGGGTTATAGGGAATTGTTATACAAGGTTACCGAAGGTTGTTCGGAGTCCCAGATGAGATCCCGGACGTTACTAGGAGCTCCAAAATGGTCCGAAGGTAAAGATTGATATATAGGATGGATGGGTTTGGATGCCGGAAATGTTTCGGGCACCACTGGCAATGTGCCGGGACCACCGGAAGGGTTCCGGAGGCCCACCGGGAGGGGCCACCAGCCCCGGGAGGCTACATGGGCCAAGTGTGAGAGGGAACCAGTCCCTGTGTGGGCTGGTGCGCCCACCACACCCAGCCCAAGGCGCCCAAGAGAGGGAAGGAGGGGAACCCTAGCGCCACCCCCTCCTCCCCTCCTGGCCGCCACCTCCTGCCCCATCTAGGGCTGCCGCACCCCGTAAGGATGGGAATCCTAAGGGGGGCGCCACCCTCCTCTTCCCCCTATATATAGTGGAGGTTTTGGCCATTGGAGACACGGAAATTTATCTCTCTGTCGGCGTAGCCCTGTCTCTCTTTTTCCACCTGTCCCACGGTGTTTGGCGAAGCCCTACCGGGAGACCTCGTCGCTCCATCGCCATCACGCCGTCATGCTGCCGGAGATCTTCCCCAACCTCTCCCTCCTCCTTGCTGGATCAAGGTGCGGGAGACGTCGCCGGGCTGCACGTGTGTTGAACGCGGAGGTGTCGTGGTTCGGCACTAGATCGGAATCACACGGCGATCTGAATCGCAGCGAGTACGACTCCTTCAACCGCGTTAAAGCAACGCTTCCGCTTAGCAATCTTCAAAGGTACGAAGATTCTCTCACCCCTCTCTTGTTGCTGGTTTCTCCATAGGAAGATCCATGTATGGCGTAGGAAAATTTTGAATTTTTGCTACGTTACTCAACAGATAAACCATTTGATCAACTAGTTTGTCCTCCTTAGTGAGGTCAAGATGTCCACTAGTGGGCATGGGGGTTCTTATACCATTGAATTCTTGCATGTTTAACTTGCTAATTAGGTCCTTGGTGTACTTGCTTTGAGAGATAAACGTACCATCTCTCGATTGTTTGATTTGCAATCCAAGGAGGAATTTCATCTCACACATAATGGACATTTCATACTTCTGTGACATCAACTTTCCAAACTTTTCACTAAAATGTGGGTTAGTAGAACTATAGATAATATCACTCACATAAATTTGCCACACAAACAATTCTCCATTAACTCTTTTAGTGAATAAGGTTGCGTCTATTTTACCAATCTCAAAACCTTTTTCAATGAGAAACTTAATTAGGCATTTGTACCAAGCTCTAGGGGCTTGTTTAAGACCATATAAATCTTTATGAAGTTTGTAAACACGATTAGGTTTCTTAGGGTTCACGAAGCCGGGAAGTTGTTTAACATAAATTTCCTCCTTAAGTTCACCATTTAGAAAGGCTCTTTTGATATCCGTTTGGTAAAGAGTAATATCGTGGTGATTGGGATAAGCAAGAAGAATGTGAATGGCTTCAACTCTAGCAACAGGGGCATAAGTCTCACCGTAGTCCATACCTTCGACTCGCATGTATCCTTGGTCAACGAGACGCGCCTTGTTGCTTACGACTTGTCAATCTTCCTCTTGCTTGTTCCGAAACACCCATCTTGTACCAATGATGTTTTGCTCGCCTTCGGGCTTTTCAACAAGTGTCGACACTTCGTTCCTCTCGAAGTTGTGTAGATCTTCGTGCATGACATTCCCCCAATCCGGGTCTTGAAGGGCTTCTTCAACCTTCAAAGGCTGAATGTGAGAGATGAAAGAATAATGCTCACCAAAGTTAGCAAAACAAGATTTAGAGCGAGTGATTCTCCCATTTTTTATGTCACCATAGATTTGATTGAACGGATGATCTCTCGCCACTCTTGTTGTAACTCTTGGCAGCTTCTTCTTGTTGGATGGTGGAGCTTCATCATCATCATCATCATTCTGCTCGTTATCACTCATGTCATCATCTCCTTGAGGTGGTGGTGAGGAAGGTTGAGGTGGATCATCACGATGTACTTCTGCCTCTTCTACATCATGTCATGTACCGCTTGTGGATGCCTCCATGTCGTTTTGTGGTTCTCCTAGATGCAAAGTAGGAGCTTCCACTTGAGTTGATGAAGTACTCTCCTTCACCTCCATGGGACAAATCTTGCCAATGGATAAATCTTGGATGGCTTCTGATGGTTCCTTATCTCCTACATCATTTGGCAATTGTTTGACTTGTGAACCATTAGTCTCATCAAACTTCACATCTACCGTCTCTGAAAATTTTCGAGTGAATTTGTTGTAGACACGGTAAGTATGAGAGTTTGATCCGTAACCAAGTAGGAAACCTTCATAAGATTTAGGAGCAAATTTAGAGCGACGATGCTTATCAAGAATATAGCACTTAGAGCCGAATACTCAAAAGTATCCAACTTGGGGTTTGTTACCGGTGAGTAGCTCGTATGCCGTTTTACCAAGAAACATGTGTAGGTAAAGTCGGTTTATGCCATGGCAAGTTGTTTCCACGGCTTCGGCCCAAAAGTGTCTGGGAGTATTGTATTCGTCAACCATCGTTCTGGCCACCTCTATGAGAGTTCGGTTCTTCCTCTCAAGAACTCCATCTTGTTGAGGTATGTACGTCGCCAAGAACTCATGTGAGATACCTTCTTTGTCAAGAAAAGTATCCACATTTGTGTTCTTGAACTCCGTTCTGTTGTCCCTTAGAACCTTCTTGATCTTCACTTCAAATGGATTTTGTGCTTTCCGAGCGAAGTTCTTGAAGGTCTTTTGTACCTTCAACTTATCATCAAGATAGATTACCCACGTAAATCTGGAAAAATCATCGACAATGCCTAAGCCATCAGAATTTCCACCGAGGCTCTTGTAAGCATTAGGACCAAAGAGATCCATGTGACGCAGCTCGAGTGGTCTTCTTGTAGTCATGATGTTCTTCACGGGATGACTTCCACCAACTTGTTTTCCTGCTTGACAAGCACTACAAAGTCTTTCTTTGTCAAAGGTAACATCTTTAACACCAAGAATATGATCACCTTTGATAAGTTTGTCAAGATTACGCATACCTACATGTCCTAACCTTCTATGCCATAACCAACCTCCAGAAGATTTAGCAATAAGATGTGTACGGAGCTTGGATTTCTTAGAGAAATCGACAATGTATAGATCACCTCTACGGCAACTAGTAAATACCATGTTATGATTGTCACTACGAAACACTTGGTAGTCAACTTTCATAAATAGCACATTGAAACCAAAGTATGCTAGTATAGATACAGAAAGAAGATTGTAACCAAGGGATTCAACAAGCATGACATTTTGAATGGAACTATCATGAGATATGGCCAACTTACCAAGACCAAGTACCTTACCCTTGGAGTTATCTCAAAGGTCACATACCTTTGAGGTCCACGGTTTGGTGTAATCTCGTGGAACATGTCTTTATCTACGATCATGTGATCGGTGCATCCACTGCCGAGAACCCAATCCTTTCTACTGGCCATGTAATCTCTAAGGTTCGCCATAAGACTAATGTTCTTCATGGTGTTCTCATACTCGATGTCAAATGCTTCATCTTCATTGTAGTAGCCATGCTCCACATAGTCATCATCGGATGAAGTTCCCTCATCATAAACAAGAGCTTCATCATAATGTTGACTATCACAATATTCATATTTGTGCGTGCGAATGGCTTCAACAATGATGTTGTTAATAGTAATGACATCTCGTTTAGCATGCATGAGGTCACGAAGCTCAAATATACATTTATCAAAACTAGGATCACTTTGCTTCATTTTGTGAAAGGAAATGCATTTATGGAAAATTATATCAAGATTTTTCAAGGAATAGTTTGGATATCTTTCCTCTAAGTCTTTCCGCAAGGTATAAGCACACTTGAAGTTTTGCATATGATTAAGAACACTTCTTGGTAATCCTCAAATGATTAGATTAACGGTGTTAAGATTACCAATCATATCAACTTCATCATCATGAGAAGGATGTATGTGATCAATGGGAGACGCATAGGGATATTCAACATACTTGCGCAAATGTAATTTATCAAATATATCAAGCATTTCATCTTTGCATTGTCCATAATACTCACCATTGAGAATGGGCACTCTACAACTAAAAATCCGGGAACTAGTCACATTCATCTTCCTCCAACTGTGATTAAACCAAGGTTTTGCAGAACTTGCTCTGGTACCAATTGTAGGATCGATGTAAGGTGTGTCTAGAGGGGGTGAATAGACTACTTGTCAAGATTAAAATCTTAGCCTTCCCAATTTCAAGGTTGGCAGATTCTACCGATTCTAACAAGTCTAGTACACCCTACACATGCTAGTCAACATATATATGGCAGCGGAAAAGTAAAGACTTTGCACATGTAAAGGAGTAGAGTTTAGAAGATCAAATGCAAAGAGGTTGACACGGCGATTTTTGGCATGGTTCCGATAGGTGGCGCTATCGTACGTCCATGTTAGCGGAGACTTCGACCCATGGAGGGTAACGGCTGCGGGAGTCCATGGAGGGCTCCACCCACAAGGGGTCCATGAAGAAGCGGCCTTGTCTATTCCACCATGGCTTCCGTCCATGAAGGACTAGCCTTACTCACCGTAGGTCTTCACGTAATAGGTGATCTCCTTGCCCTTACAAACATCTTGGTTCAACTCCACAACACAAAGTAGGACGCTCCCAAGCGAGACCTAACCAATCTAGGAGGCACCACCGGCCAAAAGGTAATAGATGTGGTAGAGCGATGAACTCCTTACTCTTGTGATTCTAAAGATAGTCTTCTCAACACAAAATCACTCTCCCACGGAATAGGTATGGGTAGGTGAGAATGATTTGGTGGAAAGAAGTTTGGGGAGCTAGAGATCAAGTTTCAAATGATTGGATTGGAATATCTTGGTATCAACACATGAGTAGGTGGTTCTCTCTCAGAAAAATGGATCTAGCAATGAAGTGTGTGTTCTGAGTGCTTCACCCACGAATGAGAGCTGGGTGGATGGTTATATATAGGCACCAGCCAAAATCCAATCATTACACCTAAAGTGGACAACTCAGTGACACCAAAGTCATAAACTCAGTGGTACCGATTTTCCCTAAAGGCAACAACTTTTGAATCTTGGTGGAACCGATATACACAACTCGATGGCATCGAAAAGGTGGCTAACAGTCAGATGACAGAACTCGGTGACACCGATACCCAAACTCGGAAATTCTGATTTTGTGTACCGAGGCAACAGAAAGTTAGTCACCTAAACTCGGTAGCACCAACACGGTTTCGGTTGCACCGATTTGGTGTCTATGGTTAGGGTTCTGCCTCAGAAGAAAATGAGTAGTGCCAAAATGGGAAAGTTGGTGGCACCTATTTTGAGTGTGTGGTTTGGACTGAATGGTTATGTGGCAAAATTGACTGAGTATTTCTGGTGGCTAACTTTGAGCACTTGAGCAACCAGTTCATTTTAATACCTCACCACCTTTTAATAGTATTATCTTTCCTCTGGACTCAAAAGTGATTTCTCACAAATATAAAATGAAGAGTCTTCTAGCTTGAAGCTGGGGCCAATCTTATTCCTTTCTTGCATCAAGGGGTATCTCCACATAATACTTTAGCCAATGCATCTCTATGGACTAAACCAGAAATATACTAGGTAAAAGTGTTAATCCAAGAGACAATGTATGTTGTCATGAATTATCAAAACCACCAAGGGAGCATATGTGCTTTCATGGTGATACGATATCGGGGCACCTCCCTCAAGCTTGGGGCGAGCCAAGGGTGGTTCCCATACCCATGTACTTAAGTTTCCTCCTTAGGAGACGGTGGTTGTGTAGTAGGGGTGTCCTACGTCCTCCAGGGTGTAGACTCCCCATCATAGAGAGAAAATTTTGTCGTGGGAGTGCTAAAATTGGTAGCAAGGCTTATCCTGTGAAACCTAGATTCATACTCACAGTTTGTTCCTTGAAGTTTATAGATTTGATCTTGGAGGTGATCGATCCGCTCTTGAAGCTTGAAGAGAACCGCCCCCATGTTCTGGGTGTCCAGCTTGTTCTCCGGGATGAAGTTCGTGATCATAAAGTGATAAGCACTCTAACCACGTTCAACCGACCCTCAGCACTTCAAGATCTCCTGCTCCACCGCCGTAAGCCTGGCATTCTCGCTTGCCTCCTTCTTTGGTCCTTGGAAGTCACGGATGTGAAGCACCTCCTCATGCATCTAAATGGCTTGAGGGTGTTTCATCACTTCCGGGAGGTATAAATTGATGACCTTCTCCAAGAACTTGTCCTTGGAGGGGCCTCGTGTTGTCATGGCGATCTAGATATGTTAGAAAAACAGCCCGAAACAAGAACAAAGGAAAATCTCCTGATGCGTTGGTCAAAACACACTGGAGTATATATAATTATTATTTTTCATGTAAGAATACTTTCTCGGGGAGAATTTGGAGCTCAAGAGGCACACGAGGGCCGCACAAGCCATCAGCGTGCAGCCTAGGGGCGCCTAAATGGCTTGTGCCTCCGTCGTGGGTCCCCTAGACTCCTTTATAGTTTATATTTTCTCTAAAATACTAAAAAAAGCAAAAAATATTTTTTGGAATTTTTGGAGTCGGTTTATTTACCGTACCACATACCTACCCCCTTTTTAGATTTCTAGAGAATTTCCAAAAGACCTCCTTTATGTGATCCTCTTGTGTTAGACTTGGATGACATTAGCTTCCTAATTAATGATTGTACCTAAAATATAATGCTTTATTCTTTGCCCATTCACCACTCTCAGGTTTTTACATTCGAAGTTATTAATTTTTATAGCGCCGGAGCGATAAACCTCCTCGACAACATAATGTCCTTCCCCTTTGGAGAGGAGTTTCCCTGCAAAAAATCTAAAGCGAGAATTGTACAAAAGCACTAGGTCTCCTACATTGAATTCTCGATTTTGAATTCTATTGTCATGCCATATTTTAACCTTTTCTTTAAATAACTTGGCATTTTCATAAGCTTGTGTCTTTCATTCGTCCAGTGAGCTAATATCAAATAACCTATTTTCACCGGGAAGTTTAAAATCATAATTATGTTCTTTAATTTCCCAATAAGATTTATGTTCTAACTCAATAGGTAAATGACAAGATTTTACATAGACCACTTTATATGGGGACATCTCCATGGGGTTCTAATAAGAAGTCCTATAAGCCCATAGAGCATCATGAAGTTTCTTAGACCAATTCTTTTTGGACCTATTAACATTCTTCTGCAAGATTAATTTTATTTCTCCATTCCTCAATTCAACTTAACCACTAGATTGAGGATGATAAGGTGACGCAATTCTCTGGTTAACATTATATTTAGCCAACGGTTTACTGAAAGCACTACGAATAAAATGTGATCCACCATCAGCCATTAAATATCTAGGGACTTCAATTCTCAAAAAATATAATGTATTTAAGCATTTTAATAGAAGTGTGATTGTGAGCACTACTAGTTGGAATAGCTTCTACCCACTTAGTAATGTAATCAACAACAATTAAAATATGAGTATATCCATTAGAGGAAGGAAAAGGTCCCATAAAGTCAAAACCCCACACATCAAATGGTTCAATAGAAAGTGAGTAGTTCATAGGTATTTCCCGAGGTTCACCAATATTACCCACTCTTTGGCATTCATCACAAGAAAGGACAAACTTACGGGCATCTTTAAAAAGGGTAGGCTAATAGAAACCATGTTGTAATACCTTCTGTGCAGTTCTGTCACCGACATGGTGTCCTCCGTAGGCCTCGGAATGGCACTTCCTCACGATCTGTTCATGTTCATGCTCGGGTATACAACGTCTAATAACACCATCTAATCCTTCTTTATAAATATGTGGGTCATCACAAAAGTAATGCCGTAAATCATAGAAGATTTTTTTTCTTTTGTTGATAGGTGAAGCTCAGTGGGATATATTTACAAACAATGAAATTAGCATAATCAACATACCAAGGAGAGCTACGTGAAGTATTAATAGCAGCAAGTTTCTCATCATAGAAATTATCATCAATAGGTAGTGGGTCATCAAGAACATTTCCCATTCTAGACAAGTTATCTGCCACACGATTATCAACTCATTTTCTATCAACGATATGCAAATCATACTCTTGAAATAAAAGTAACCACCTAATGAGTCTAGATTTAGTATCTTTCTTTTCCATAAAGTATTTAATAGAAGCACGATCAGTGTGAATAGTTACTTTAGAATCAACAATGTAAGGTCTAAACTTATCACATGCAAACACAAGTGCTAAAAATTCCTATTCAGTAGTAGCATAATTTCTTTGAGGAGTATCTACGGTCTTGCTAGCATAGTGAATAACATTCAATTTCTTGTCCACTGTTTTCCCTAAAACAGCACCAATAGCTTAATCACTAGCATCACACATAATTGCAAATGGTAGGTTCCAATCAGGTTATTGGACAATAGGTGCGGAAATTAAAGCTTTCTTAAGTATTTCAAAGGCTTCTACACAATCATGATCAAAAACAAAATAAAAAAATTCTGGGAGAAGATTAGATAATGGCCTAGAAATCTTTGAGAAATCTTTAATGAAACGCCTATAGAAACGAGCATGACCAAGGAAGCTTCTTCTACCTATGATATCTTTTGGGCAAGGAATTTTCTCTATTGCATCAACTTTGGCCTTATCCACCTCAATACCTCATTCACAAATTTTATGCCCAAGCACTATACCTTCATTCAATATAAAGGACACTTCTCCTAACTCAAGACGATGTTAGTTTCTTCACATCCCTGCAAAACTCAATCAAGGTTGCTCAAGTAATCACCAAAGGAAGTCCCATAAATGGAAAAATCATCCATGAAAACCTCAACAATCTTCTCAGAAAAGTCAGAGAGTATAGCAATCATGCATCTTTGAAAGGTAGTAGGTTCATTGCATAGACCAAAAGGTATACGCCTATAAGCATAGGTTCCCAAAGGGCAAGTAAAGGTACTTTTATCTTGGTCCTCTTTTGACATAGGGATTTGAGAGAACCCACAATATCCATCCAGAAAACAAAAGTGTGTGTGCTTAGATAATATTTCTAACATTTAGGACAGTAAAACTGAACATATTCTGAGCCCTCTCACAACTTAGACATACTGGCCATCTATTTGCATGATTTTTATGATTGTTGAACATATGATTTTGCATGTATATGTCTATAGCTTGGCACATCTTCTAACATTTGTATAGTTAAGGCAGAGGCTCATATTGTACTCTATATATATACCAGGACAATAAAAGGAAAGGGGTAATGATCTTTTCTAGTAGCCCTATTCAATTTCCTGAAATTAATTACCATGCTATAACCAATTACTATCCTTTGTGGAATAAGTTCATTTTTATCATTAGGAACAATGGTTATACCACCTTTCGTAGGAACACAATGAGCAAGACTTACCCATCTACTATGAGCAATAGGATAGATTATACCTGCTTCCAGAAGTTTTAGTATTTTAGTTCTGACCACCTCTTTCATCTTAGGGTTGAGACGATGTTGATGATCAACAACTGGTTTAGCATCAGGTTTCATATTAATCTTATGCTGACAGAGAGTAGGGCTTATGCCCTTAAGATCATCAAGAGTATATCCAATAGAAGCCGTGTGCGTCTTTAAAGTTTTGACTAATTTCTTTTGTTCATGTTCTGAAAGGTTAACACTAATAATATCAGGATATATCTTCTAGTCATCAAGATAAGCATATTTCAAAGTATCAGGTAAAGTCTTAAGATCAAATATGAGATATCCCTTGGGTGGAGTTGGATCTTAAGTTGTGCTTAAATATAGGTTGTTGATCAAGGAGTATCCTATCTATTTCATTCCTTTCATCCAAATGCATATCATTCTCATGTTCTAGCAAATATTGTTCTAGTGGACATGTAGGAGGTGCAATAATACATGCAAGGCAAATTATTTCATCCTTACTAGGCAATTCCTTTTAATGTGGATGTTTTATAAACTTGGAGAAATTAAACTCATGAGGTATGTCGCCAAAAGTCACTTTGACCTTCTGTGTAACACAAATAATTTCAGCATTAACCGTATTCAAGAAAGGTCTATTGAATATGATGGGACAAAAGTTATCTTGTCCCGAACCATGTACTAGGAAATCAGTGGGGTACTTGACTTTCCCGCACAAGGCTTCAACATCTCTAACAATCCGAAGTGGTGAAATAGTATCACGATTTGCAAGCTTAATAGTAACATCAATATCTTTGATACGTCTCCAACATATCGATAAGTTATGAAGTATGCATGCCATGTTTGCCTCTATTTACAATACTTTTATATGGTTTTGATGCACTTTATATGATGTATTCAGAACTAACACGGACTGACGTTGTGTTTTGCAGAATTACCATGGTGTTGTTTTTGTCTAGAAAATGAAAGTTCTCTGAATCGCCCGATATTTTTATAATTGTGTTTGGAGTAAATAAGAAATATTGGAGCAAAGAACCACTGGAGGGGAGCCACCTGTGGGCCACAAGCGCCCCTAGGCGGCGCACTTTATGGCTTGTGGGCCCATGTGGCTCCGTTTTGTGCGATTCCAACGCTGAAAAGTCCTATATATTCCCAAAACCCCATAAATAAAGAGAGAACTTCCGCTCCGCCGCCGGAACTCTCTGTATCGACCAAAAACCCATCTGGAGCCTTTCCAGTACCCTGCCGGATAGGGGAAATCATCTCTGGTGGCAATCTTCATCTTCCCGACGGAGGGCATGACGAGGAGGGAGTAGTTCACCCTCGGGGCTGAGGGTATTTACCACTAACTATGTGTTTGATCTCTCTCTCTCTCGTGTTCTTGAGATGGAACGATCTTGATGTATCACGGGCCTTGTTAATCTAGTTGGATCATATGATGTTATTCCCTTTCTACCATGTTGTGATGAATTGAATCTTTCCCTTTAAGATCTCATTATGTTGGATTGAATATTTTGGTTTGAGAACACTTGATGTATGTCTTGCATGAGGATACTCATAGTGGCATTGGGGTATTCAAGTGATTCATTTGGTATATTTTTTGGCATCAACTTGCGGATTTCGGTGAACTTGGGGATCTATGCATAGGGGTTGATTGCACGTTTTCATACTATGTTCTTCGATAGAAATGTTGGGGTCCTCCTTGAGTTATTTGTGTAGGATTGAATATGATAGATCTGAAAATTTTTTGATGCGTGTCACATAATGTAACCATGGATAATCGAGGTGACATTGAAGTATCTAGGTGACATTAGGGTTGATTGATATGTATCATGGGTGTTATTCTAGTACGAACTCTACAAATGTTTGTGAAACTTATAGGAATAGCTCAATAGATTTATCAGAAAGAATAACTTTGAGGTGGTTCTACTACCTACACCAATTTCATCTTATTCTTCTCCGCTAGATAGGAACTTTGGAGTGATTCTTTATTGCACGTTGAGGGATGATCATATGATTCTGCTATGTTAGCATTGTTGAGAGATTGCACTAGTGAAAGTATGGACCCTTATAGTTTTCCGACGAAAAAAATCAAGTATCTCATGATAGTTATTTTGTTGAGTTTTCTCCCACTACTATGAATGATAAGAATTTTCCTTGTGTGGGTAGTAATAAAAATTCTATGATTGCATCATGAAAAGAATGCTTTATGTGATAGTTATAATGTTTAATTCCTTCATGATGCTATTGATAATTATTATGAGGGAGGAACATATGCTTGTAGGAATTGCAATAATATCAAGTTTCCTCCCTATGTGTTTAAAGTTTTGAAGTCATGCTTGTTTTTCCTTCCTATGCAAGTTGTTTATTCCTACAATAAATTATTTTATTGCAAAATACCCATGCACATGAAGTCGGTTAGACTTAAATGTTCTTGTCATGTGATTCATGATGCTCTCTTGCATGTTTCAATTACTAGTTCTTATGTGAGCATCATTGAAATCATTATGCCTAGCTAAAAGGAATTAAATAAAAGTGCTTGTTAGGAGACAAACCAGTACTTTTCCTTTATATTTTTGTGTGTTCACATGATTAAGGTACTATAGTAATCATGCTTGTGTCTTTTATTTCAATAAAGTGCCAAGTAAAAACTTTTTTTCAATAAACAAAAACTTTTACGTTGAGTACATAATTTTTATGATTTTAGTGGAGAGTCAAAAAATTCTGGAATTTTCACACAAATTTTATATGCAAATTCTCTGCATTTTCCTAATTTTGCACAATTTTTAGAGTCAACAAAGTATGATGTTCATTGAGACCTTGACATATTGTTCTGTTACTGACAGATTCTGTTTTGCATGCATAGTTTGTTTTTTAGTATTTACGTAGCTTATATTTAGTGACATAAATTATGGGAATGATAGAATACAGTCGGTATTATGTGATAACACTTATGAATATTGTCTTGGCCGTACCTAAGTGAATGATCTATCTTTGTTACACCAACCCATCTCACGAAGTTCCATTAAGTTTTGTGTGATTGAATTTTCCAAGTTTTGGGCGAGATATTGATATGAGGAGAATAAGGAGCAGCAAGAACCTAAGCTTTGGGATGCCCAAGTCACTCCCAAGATAATATCCAAGTAATACCGAGGCGTCTAAGCTTGGGGATGCCCCGGAAGGCATCCCCTCATTCGTCTTCAACACTATCGATATATCTTACTTGGAACTATATTTGTATTCATCAAATAATATGTGTTTCGCTTGGAGCATAATTTTATTTTGTTCTCTCTTAGATATTAGTTTTAGTCTTGTTTTTCAATAAAAAGTTCCAAGAATTGCCTTTAGAATGCTTGAATTGCATGTGTGATGTGTGTCCTACAAAGACACAAACTTGTGTTGTTGTATTTGAATTATCAGTTTTTACTGGAACTTGGAAAGTTTCTGAACTTTTTACACAGTACTGGCGCACAAATTATTTATCATGTCCCAAATTTTCAGAATTTTTTAAGATACAGAAAGACAAGTTTTAAATACATTTCTGGAGACTGTTGTGTTTGGACAGATTGCTGACATAGTTTTGTTATTTACTTATCCTAGAGTTTTCATGGCTTATATTGGAAGATATAAATTGTATAAATAATAGTATATCATAACTAATGTCTGAAAATTATTATGCAACATCTCTTGGTAGTAAATGAAGTGTTGATTTATTCTTATCTGTACTAACCTATCTCACGAGTTCTTGTGGAATTTTGTCTCGATGAAGTTTTTGAGACATGTGAAACCAGGATATGAAAGGATTCAACAAGATACAAATGCTCAAGCTTGGGGATGCCCAAGTCACCCCAAGTAGATATTACAAGAAGTCTCAAGCCTCTAATCTTGGGATGCTACGCATCCCACCTCTCTTCATCAACAAATATCGGTTAGCCTATGTTGAGCCTAAGTTCTTATTTGTCCATATGATATGATCTATTCTTGGAGTGCATTTTTATTTAGTTTTATATTTGAATAAAATACTCTGATCGAAAATCTTTATTGAGAGAGAGTCCTCACATAGCTACTTAGTTGTTTGACTACTCATTGATCTTCACCTATATCTTTTGGGAGTAGTTTGAATGTCTGCTCTTGTGCTTCACTTATATCCTAAGAGTAAATTGTGAACGAATGAAATATCATAAATATGAAATTATCACTCTGGTATATTCTTAGAAGTAGTTTCACATTTGGTTTAGGAAGTAAAATCTATTGAATTTTGACAATCATAGTATTGGTCATACAAGCAATTCATGAATGTCTAGTATAAGAAAGAGAACTTTCACATATAAATACATTATCTTGGACATCTTTCATGATTGTGATTATCCATTATCTATGTTCAATCTTGATCAAATTTATGAAGTTGGACAAGGAAGACAACGTGATGGTTATGTTTTTGTATATTTCCATAGAATTTATATTGTTATGGATCCTCCAACATGTGGTTCTTGCTTAGAACCTTTTGCAAGCCCAAACTTCGTATTAAGTACAGATACTACTTGTGCGTCCAAATCCTTGAGCCAAGTTTCTTCTATGAGAGTCTCGGTTTGCATATATTTTGTATGGTTAGTTGAAATGTGGTTTGAAATGTTTGCTCATAGCATTGGATAATTGTCTCTCGCATTCGCATTAGCGTATTGATCCCCTGTTCATGGACAAATGTGGTGTCCAGTTTAAGGGTTAGCGTTGGAGATGCCCTTACAACCATGCATCTGACCGCCTAACTCGAGGCTTATTCCCACAATGCAAACTCGGCTTTATTCTTGACCACTTCTCCCGACAAGATGGCTTCCTTGCAAATATTAAAATCGCGGGCGAGAGGTAATCACGATCAAGATTATTGCCGCGACAGTTAAGGAAGAAGCGGCACAATCGCCCGCGATAGCTGCGTGATCTCCCGCGATTCCGGGAAGGCAGCAAATCGCGGCGTGGTTTTAGATTCGCGATAGCACCGCAATCGCTTAGATTTCGCCCGCGATTTTAATCTTTGCTTCCTTGTCAAAGGCATGCTTGTTCTACTGGCTTGATGGAATATTTGGATCCAAAGGAATGGGAAAATTTTGAGAGCACAACAACAATCAATTCAATCTTGGAGATTCTACCTTAAGAAGAACCTTAATTGCCGAGATTCAAAATAAAAGAGAAGCATGCTCAAGCTTTTGCTGAGTGGATAGAAAATAAATTCTGATATTATGTCCCTTTTCCCAAAAGTTGGAATTGGATAGCTCTGTTTTTTTAGCTTTTGTTTTTTTCTTTTATATCTTTGTAACATATCTCTTTATTATTAATAAGAAATACCATAGAACGATTGTTTCACGGTTTGGGGATAAAAAAAAGGACATGCTTGTTCTACTCCAACCATATAGATAACTTGCAGACTGTGATGAATTTGAGACATTGTTATGACCCCTTAAAGAAAATAATACACATGCAACTTATTTTTGTTAGTTGCGGTAGACCTAATTTGAAGTTTGACACTGAGATCCCAACTTGTTTAATATATGGCCCTGCTATTTCATAAATCAAGCATCAGTCAGTAAGTACCAAATGTAAGTAATGGAACAAAGCGTGTGAACAGCCAACAGAAAGCAAAACAGGGGAGAGTTGGTAGCTAGCGTTTAGCAATAAACCAGTGGCATGCGTGCCAAATTACCAATTGGATTGTCCATTGGCATTGACTAATCATGGTGTCGCTATCAAAACCACAACGAAAATGTACACCAGGTGGGCAAAAGGGCAGACACGTGAAGTCGACGAACCGTGTTTGCCGGATTTACATCATCATGCCTAAAGATTTGCCCAATGCTTTAAAAAATTCACTTAGAACCAAATTACCATCCTGATTTCAAGTCACCCAGTTCAATCGTGCAAAAGGTAACCAATAATTGAGGCACTAGACTCTGGTGCCTGTCACTCGAATATACTACAAGTCCACAACACATCAGGGCCGTCATTTTCAATCCCAAGTTCAAAGCACCTTATACAAAATACCTAATTTAGTAGCAACGGCATATAATTGCTTCATGAACTGAAAAACACCATATGCTAGAGCTATAGCTTATATATATATATATATATATATATATATATATATATATATATATATATATATATATATATATATAACAAATTTTATCTACAACTAGTGGTAGTTACCCTCTAGTCAATTGTCTTCCACGTGTCTCTTCTTATATGTAAACCCATTAGTGGAGGCGAAAGAATTCAATAGCATTCAGGTAACTAACGTCTAATTAAATACTAATTGAGTAAATGGTGCGAGTTTGTTCAACAACCTTCTATTTCCTTCGCTGGCCGAATGCATGACGTGAATAGATTAGATACTTTATATGGTCAACGTGCTGGACCAAACACCTCTTGTATTGTTTTTAGGAATCTATTGTATTCTCTTAAAAACAATATACAGAATATAGTTCGGAAGACAATATATAGTTTATTGTTTAAAAAACATTATATATATATATATATATATATATATATATATATATATATATATATGTATAGAGTAGTATATTGTCTGGAAAAGAGTATATCATGGAACCTGAAAAGAAAAACTATATACTCTCTCTAGTATGTAGTATGTAGTATATGTATACATAGTGTGAAGTCGAAAGCAGTATATAGTATGGTAGTTTGTAGTATGGAGTACATTGTGTGGAATTGAAAGGAGTATATGGGATGTATTGAGGAGTATATAGTTTGGGAAAAAGTTAGGGTATATGTATACTTCCAGCAGCAGAATGGAGTATCATTATATACCTCCAGCGGCATATGTTCATTCAATTTGCATGCCCGTGTATTGACATGTGCACAAGATTTATTTGCATGTGAAATATTCTATTTTAGATCACTTTGGTAGCAAAAGCATGGGGTATTCTCTTATAAGAGTATGTACGTGTGTGTGTAATATAACTTTTAGATGGGAGGATGGGCTATTTTTCTGAGGCAAAGTATGTAGAATATAGCATGGTAGTATCGAGTATGTATATACAAGAGTATGCCCAATGGAATTTACAAGATGATGCAACAGATCATCAAATGAAGTCCACGCCATGGACGTACATGATCATGCATCAGTGCATGCGTGCGGTCGACCAGATCTGAAAACTAACGAGGTTGTTAGATGGATATACCTAGTCATGCACAAAAATAGGGATTGTTCGGCTGACATTTTATCGGGTATGAAGCAGAAAAAATTGTTTGTGCAATCGAACCTATTAATCACAGGTCTTGCGTGAGATTGGATTGGACGGCAGCGAAGGTAGAGGTAGTTACCCTCATATGGTAGGATGTATTTTCATATATATATATATATATATATATATATATATATATATATATATATATATATATATATATATATATATTATGTTGATTATGTTGATTATATTTTTTATGGTTCTTTTACGTATAGAACAAGACAAAATTTAATAAACATAAAATTACGATGCATTAATGACAAAATAAAGGGTGAAGAATAACTATCATCACATAGGATGACGAATAACGCGACTCTATATATATATATATGAGGCAAGTGTACAATTCCTTTAAGGCAAGTGTACAAATTATTACCGAGTAGTCTGCATCGATTGTTTACCTATCTATAGTATGTATTTCATGCAATAATACTTCAATACTTCCTCTGTTTCATAATATAAGAGATTTTTTAATATTACACTAGTGTCAAAAAGGCATACATCTTTATGCACCAACTAAAGCCAAGCCAATGCAAGTATGTTTAATCAGGTGTCGTGTTTAGTGACACCTTTTTATTTGCGATAGAAGTCGAGTCGATCAACATGGGTGCACGCGCGCAGATCGTCATGAAAAGTACGTGTCCTTGACAACATTCCCACAAAACGTAATAAACATGCATATCTATCGTACGTCAGGTATATTCCTGCTATAGTCATGTGTTCATATCTGAATCCATTAAGTAAACTTGTACACACGTACACCACAACAACTAGAATCAGGATAGCATATATTTCTTGGAGTAGATGGTTCAAAGGTCCAAGAAAACTGCACACGCCAGGAATATATACAACCGATTAGGTGATGCGGACTCGAGTCCACACAGAGAAATTGATTTGGAACTTGGCTGTAAGTAAAAAGCATCTATGTGTATCGTGTAGGGATGTGCTATCACTTGTCATTAAAAAAGCAGTACGCGAAGGTTGCTGCGGCATGGATTGAATGGTCAAAAAGGTGTTTTCGCAAACAAAACAAGAATGGTCAAAAAGGTGACCGCAACTTGGCACGAACAAAGCTACCCCGGATATAAGTGATCATTCGGTGAAGCGGAAAATACATCCAAAGTGCATTTAAGAGTGGCTGTAAGAGGATTAGAGAGCAAGAGAATTGACTTAATTCGATGTGTGTATATCCTTATAGTGAGTACATATTTACTTCTATAATAATGTTGGAGTGCTCTCTGTCTTCAGGAGGCTTAGGCGTGCGAAAGTGCCCTTGGTGCCCTCTTTTCACGTTGGCCTCCCGCCGTTGGCTCCCTATAGTGCTCTCTGTCGTTTGATCTTGCAGATGCTTTGCACCCGACCTGCTTTCATCGGGAGTCCACGACGCTTGCGCTGCGGGCACGCACGGTTCACGCGCCACGGATTGTAGTGCATGTCCCAATAGTCCAATATATTAAAACTTAAAATAATGAAACAAAAACTAACCCAACACACAACTGCAAGCAGGCAATACATTCATACTTCCTCCGTTTCAAAATTCTTGTTTTAGAATTTTCCGTATATGAATGTATCTAGTCACATCTTAGTATTTACATACATTCACTTTTAGATAAACCTAAGACAAAAATTTTGAGACGGATGGAGTACTTCATATTTGACGTCCGTGTCAATGATAAGTTACTCGCACCATCCACAGAAAGCTATCTGACCAGCGGCGCAACCATATAGTAGCTTTTTCATGCGTGAACTGAAAGCATGTACGTTTTGACTTGTATGCAAGCAATAAGGCTGGTTGTAATGAATAATATCATAAGTTAATAGCATATTTGTGTATGATACTATCTTCTTAATGCATAATATCGTAAATTTGTATCATAGATCATTTTATTTATTAGTATGTATGACACATAGTAATATAACATTTATTATGATATGGTATCATGATATAATACTCAATTATTTTTTTTCTTTATTAAATTTCATGTCACCTCGTTTAAACTGTATAGTTGACATACATGATACTAGCTATGATACTTTTATTACAACCAGCCTAAAATAGAGCACGGCCAAATATATATTTATTACTCATCTTCTGTTTTCAAGTATACCACATTTTCATCCGCTTGACAATAGTTTGGCTGCATGAGTGCATGCATGGCCGCGCGCGGTATCTTCATATGAAGGTACGTGTTCTTATCAGCTTTCCCGGACAGAGAGAGCTAATACACATGTCTAGTAGATATATATGCACTATAGACCATCTTTGGATGACTCGTTGATCATATCCAGGTGAATAAAGTTAACTTATACAAACATGTATCACAACTACTTCAACTACAAGAACCCATATATATTTCCTAGAGTGGTCCGAAAAAACTGCACGCACGCCAAGGAACATGAACACAGCCATTTAGATTTGGAAATTGCATTTGGGAGCATATTAATAGTATATGATGTAATAGCATTGGAGGTACTAGAACTTGTCCTAGATATGCAAGTTTAGTCCTACAACTTGTAAAAATGCATTCATCAGTCCTAGAACTTGTCCAATATGTGCAAGTTTAGTCCTGAAGTAATCACACGCAACCAAGTTTAATTGTTGAATTCAACCCGTAGGAAACCTCTTCCACTATTCTTGTTTGGGTGTCGGTGAGAGGTGGCTGCTGGCTGACGTCCCGTCGAGGCGTCCGTGTTAGAGTTAAGCATGAGTCCTAGTATGATTGGTATTCTAATCAAGTAGGATTAGGAGATCTAAAGGAGATGAGGATTGGAGCGATTGGATCGCAAGCTAGCTGAAGCTACGTACGCTGCCTGGGTGTGCATGTGTCAAGACACTTTTCATCAATCAAACAGCCAGCCAGCTTTGCTAGCTTGCACGTACTACTGTTGCCACTCTGGTAAATTGATCAAGCGATCAAAAGCCAATAATTTGTATCTCGAGCCTCGACGATCTACGATCTATGATGACGGACAGCGACGCTGAGTCGGTCAAGTCCGGCAACGGCGGTCCCAAGGCGAAGAAGAATGGCGACAAGGTGAAGAAGGGCGGCAAGTCAGCAACCAGTGGTGGGGGAACGGGCGGCGCCAACGTCTAGGCGCATCGTAACATCCCCATCCAGTACCCGATGTTCACCGACGCCAACTATGGCGTGTGGGCGGTGAAGATGAAGATTATTCTCCGAACCCTCCGAGTGTGGCAGGCAATCACGGACGATGACGGAAATGACGAGTCCGACGAAGATGCCATGGGCGCCATAGCCCAGTCCGTGCCGGAATCCGTGCTGATGACATTGGCGGAGTTCGAGACGGCAAGAGAGGTGTGGAACACACTCAAGGAGATGAGGATCGAAGAAGATCACGTCACCAAGGCTCGGGCACAATTGCTGAAGCGCCAATTTCATAAGTTGCAGATGGAGGAAACTGAATCGGTGAACAACTATGCCATGCGTCTTACTACTTTGGTGGGAGAGATCCGCGCGCTTGGTGCAAAGCTCAAGGAGACCGAGATTGTGGAGAAATTTTTCAGTTCGGTGACTGATAAATTCACATACATCATTGGCACACTTGAGCAGCTTTACGACATCGACGACATGACCATAACGGAGGCGATCGGACGCCTACGGACGCGGGAAGAGAATGCTCGTGGCTGTCGGAAAGGTAACGGGGAGGTAGTGACCAACTCATGTACTCGTGTGCAGATTGGGAGTCCCCAAGTAGGAAAGGAAGGCGTGATGGCAACCAAGGCTCAAGCAACGCAATGCATGGCGGACAAACTGGAGAAGACAAAGGAAAAGGCAAGCCACAAGGTAGTGGTAAGGTAGACCGATCTAAAGGGCGGAAGCAATGGAACTTGGATATGTCCGAGGTCAAGTGCTATAACTGCAACGAGATGGGTCACTTTGCAACGGATTGTCAGGAGCCTAACAAGTAGGAAATCAAGGCAAATTTGGCAAAGCAGGAAGACGAAGGTCCAGGTCTTCTGATGGACGAAGTTTGTGATCTCGCTGAAACGGTGGTTGTGAAACCAAGCGGGAAGGTGCTACTTCATGAGAAGAATGTGACACCTAAGTTATCCGGGGATCACAAAGTGTCTTGGTATCTCAACACGGGTGCCAGTAACCACATGATGGGATGCAAGGAGAAATTTCTCGAGCTGGAATATGATGTTGAAGGCTCGGTAAAGTTTGGTGATGGTTCAAATGTGGAGATTTGTGGGCAAGGATCTGTCCTCTTCGAGGGTCTCACAGGCAAACATTGCATACTCACCGGAGTGTACTATATCCCACGGCTTCGCAACAACATCATCTCTATTGGGAAGCTTGACGAGAATGGATGCAAGGTGAATATAGAGAGCGGAGTGATGACGATCTTCGACAACCTCCGAAACGTGCTAGCTCGTGTTAATCGCACACGGAATAGGCTCTATATCCTCAACCTTGATCAATATCAACCGGAGTGTTGGCTTGCCAAGAGTGATGATGATTCGTGGTTATGGCATGCTAGATTTGGACACGTTAACTTCTACGCCTTGAAGAAGATGTCAAAGATGCAGATGGTATCCGGGATGCCAGTTATCGACCATGTTGATCGAGTATGTGACGGGTGCTTGGTTGGAAAACAGCACCGCAGGCCGTTCCCTGCTCAGTCTACCTATCGTGCAAAAGATGCACTCGAGTTGCTCCGTGGTGATCTATGTGGCCCTATCACCCCGGCAACTCACGCGGAAAAGAAGTACTTCTTCTTTGTGGTAGACGACTACTCGAGATATATGTGGGTCGTTCTCCTACGATCTAAAGATGAGGCGTTTGAAGCGTTCAAGAAGCTGAAGGCTGCAACAGAGATGGAGCACAAGCTGAAGGTTCGCGCTCTACGGACAGATCGCAGCGGAGAGTTTACATCGAACGAATTCAACAATTACTGCGAGAAGGTTGGCATAAAAAGGTTCCTCACGACACCTTACACGCCGCAGCAGAACGGATTCATTGAAAGGCGCAATCGAACCGTCGTTGACATGGCAAGGAATTTACTCAAGAGCAAGAACCTGCCGGGGAATTTTTGGGAAGAAGCTATCTCGACGACGGTCTATCTTCTCAACCGGGCTCCAATAAAGGCGGTGACCGGCAAGACTTTGTATGAAGCATTTACGGACGTAAGCCGAATGTGTCTCATCTACGGATGTTCGGCTGTGTGGCACATGTGAAGACGGCGGAGCCGCATCTTTCAAAGCTTGCCGATCGTAGCACCAATATGGTGTTCATCGGATACGAGAGGAGTTCCGGCACCAAGGCATACCACTTCTACGATCCACAAACCAAGCGTCTACGGATTTCACGCGACGTCGTGTTTGAAGAGAACCAAGTGTGGAATTGGAGCACCGCAGCCGACGATGATCCAAACGGTAACATATTCACGGTTAAATTTCCAACTGATGATGATGCAGGGGAGGATGTCCGGGTGGTTGGCAAGACGCCCAACCAAGGTGACCACAATGGTAGTGATCATCATGGTGCCAACACCGATGACAACGCGCGTAGGTCGCAAGTAGATAGCGACAACGACGCGCACGACACTGGTGGAGATCTCGACGACAACATCGACAACGAGGCTGTCGGGGGGATAACCCCGGGGTAGGCTCATCGAGCCTGTTCCTTCATTTCCGGCCCAATGGACATGAGCATATGAAGATTCCCAAGGCCCAAGTCTTCTGGCCGTATAGGCATCACCTGTCGGCTAGAAGACGAGGCGGCCACCTTTCTGGCCGGCCAGGCAACCCCTGCCAGCTAGGATCCAGGCGGCCTCCCCTTCAGAGCCGGCCTGGTCCCGCCAGCTGGGCTGAGGATGAGCCGGCCACACTCAAGCCGGCTGACCAAGCAGGCTAGCCGGCCGAGGATCACAAGTCACATCAGATCGTAGGTCAGGAAGAGACCTCTCGATTAAAGGTAGCTACGCGTCAGCAAAGGAACGGGATCAGGGCGCCCGGCAGGTACGAGCGTCGGCGGCCACGCTGCTGACCTACCCCGACTCTGTTCCATCAATTAGGATAGTGTTGGACCGTCACACTTCCACTCCATTACTGCACTTGGCGTGGGGAACAATGGAGGCGGTCGTACTACGTGCCCATGAAGAATCTCGCGGGGTGACGCTGGACGTACAGCGCGTGCTCAGCGTCAGCCTTACGCGAGAGTCCCATTGGCCAGCCGGCGGGTCCCACATGCAATCGAGACCATGCAGTCGGCGGGCCCCTCATCGACAAGGCAAGACCCTTGTGGGCCCCTGGCTAGCCGACGAAGCAGCCAGCCGGGTCCCACGCTTGTACCCTTTATCCATATTGTAGGTCGGCGGGTTCGTCTATAAAACCCCCCGGTCGCCCCCATGCAAAAGGCCGATCATTCACCAGTCATCCAACACTACACACTCACCAACCACCGAGAGAGGTAGAGACGAGCTGGCTGCTCCCCTCTTCCTCCTCCCAACACAGCTCCAAGAGCGACATTGTACTCTGTTCCTATACATCAAACACACAAGCAGGATTAGGGGTATTATCTCTACGGAGAGCCCTGAACCTGGGTACATCGTGCGTCCAATGTGTGTACCAACCTCGTTCCCAGCGCCCACCTTTTTCCTTTCGGTTCTCACCGACTTTAGCCTACCTATGGCATATGTTGTGAGTATTCACCGACAGAGGCGCATAGTGACGACGACAATCAAGATGATGGTCACGGTCACGACGACTACACTGACGGCGCGGATGTCGATAACACGCCCGGGACTCAGCCGTCTTCCTCAAGTGCATCAACACCGACACAATTTGTGCCGCCTCCTTCGCAAGACACAACGGACTCCTCAGGGCCTCGTCGCTACAAGATACTCAAGAAAATCTATAAGTAGACAAAGCCAGTTACACTCGAGTACTCCGTACTATGTCTTCTCGGAGTTGAGGAGCCGACGAACTTCATAGAGGCGAGCAAAAGTCCTAGCTAGAAGCACGCCATGGATGAGGAGATGAAGGCGATTGAGAGCAATGGCACGTGGACTTTGGTAACCCGACCTCCGAACCAAAAGGCGATTGATTTGAAGTGGGTTTACAAGTTAAAGAAGGACATGGAGGGTGCCATTGTGAAGTACAAGGCAAGACTCGTTGCAAAGGGCTACGTACAACGTCAAGGAGTTGACTATGATGAGGTGTTTGCACCGGTTGCTCGACTCGAGACAGTGAGAGTGCTACTAGCTTTGGCAGCACAAGAGGATTGGAAGGTTCATCATATGGATGTTAAATCCACCTTCCTTAATGGTGATCTCACAAAGGAAATGTACGTGGAACAACCCCTCGGCTACGAGAAGAAAGACGAACAACCGAAAGTTTACAAGCTCAAGAAGGCACTTTATGGACTGAAGCAAGCGCCAATAGCTTGGAATTTAAAGTTAGACCAAGGTATGGTCACGCTCGGGTTCAAAAGATGTGCCCTTGATGGTTCGAAAGACAGTCTATCAAGCACCGACGAACATGTGAAGGTTGAACACGCGACCAACGAAAAGTATTGCCGTCAAGCTACCAATGAGTCGATGGCAGCAAAGCCGGTGAATGGGACGCTACAAGGAACGACGAAGGCAACGTCAAGGATGAAGCCTACGAGTAGTCATGTTTGGGATCCAGGTCATAACGAGGACGCCCTGCTTAGGGGGTGAACGTTAGAGTTAAGCATGAGTCCTAGTATGATTGGTATTCTAATCCAAGTAGGATTAGGAATACTAAATCAGCTTGGTTAGTTGCTAGGCTATGTTCAGCATATATATATATATATATATATATATATATATATATATATATATATATATATATATATATATATATATATATATATATATATATGCGTGTATCCCGTCCTTATAACATAATCAGATCAAGAGAAGAAATAAAAGAAAGGCTCGATACGAGCCTTTGGCAATCCATTGACTTAGTATTTTTTCTGTCCACGTTAAAGTTACGCAAGTCGCTTCCGTCGAAGTGAATCGACGCACGCTGCCTGGGTGTGCCTGTGTTAAGACACTGTTCATCAATCAAACAGGCAGCCAGCTTTGCTAGCTTGCACGTACTGCTGCTGCTACTCTGATAAATTGATCAAGGGATCAAAAGCTAACAGTCCGGTCGGATCGAGCTTCTTCCGGTGATCACGTCAAAGTTTCATTTTCATGTGGACCGTCTGCAACGAACCTGGTCGATACAAATAAATTTTATCATCCGAAACTTGGGTTGAAAGTGATGTCAATTTTCAGAATTCAGGTTGAAACAGAAGCTGAAATTTCACTGACCGCCGTAGCTGTTGAAAGAGGTCGTGATCTCCTGGCTTTGCTCCATGTCCATCTGAACCACGCTTTGCAGATCTTGCCAGAAAGCCCCGACCTGCAACACAAAGTGTTCATCATCATCGACAATGTCAGAACCCTACATACGAACAACGCGCCAGCTCAAGACATACCTGAGATGCGGCGTCGCTGAGGAAGTGATACCGCTGCTGCGATCCCATGGGTCGGCAAAAACACCTGGTCGAGAGGGTGCATGGCGGCCTGATCGTCGCCCATGCCGCAACCGAGAGGGTCGTTGTTCCCCTGGCTCATGTAGGGGACTGGCGCACCCGATGCCTGCAGCAGGAAATGCGACGAGCTCTGCAGCAGGCCACATGACTGATGATGCATCTGCGATCAGAAGCAAAATCGGCATATGAGTGAGTTGAGCCAGTCGGTCAGAGAGGAGGAGCCGGATGTGGCAATTGGAGCATGTATATAGATGCTTTGTCCTCACATCTATGGCAAGTAGGTTGGACAGATTGTTGAAGTCCAGCTGCGGGTGCACCGTGGCCAGCTTCAGGGACAGAAACTGCAACAAAAGTTGACCAGAATGGCATAAGTATAAGACACAATTCATGCGGTTTCATGATCGTTCTGCGTCTGATTTTGGTTCACAATGGGCGTGTGTGTGTGTGCGTATTTGTGTACCTCGACTTGCCGTTGCAGCAATTGCACGCAGTTTATGATCTCGTCCCGCATGATGGCCTTGCCCACCAGCTGGAACAGGCAACATTTCCCCGGGCTTCAAATCTGGGCACACCGAGATCTCTACTCTGAACATAGCGACGACAACTGTGAAATGATGAGTGCAGAATTGTATCAGATCTCTACTCTGAACATACTCTGAACATAGTTGGAGTGATCATCACTCCAACACACGCAAATGGAGGCGACAGGCCAAGAATTGTACCCTCTCAGCAGGCTATGGCTGTCCATGGCCTCGCTGCGTCACGCACGGACGTGTATGAAGTTCTTGGGCGGCTTGGGTTGCTTCATGTTGAATGAGAATAGAGGGATTGATGAAATAGTTGTTACATTGCTTGAGCCTCATGAACATATATTTAGAAGTATAATGATTAACTTGGAGTACAAGATAAGGTAGGACAAATCCTAGTCTATCTCATATTTCCTAATAATCAATATACTCAACATCCCCCTCCGCAGTCACAACGGTCGTTACACAGATGGTAAGACTGGAGAAGAATCTGAAGGTAAGCCGACGGTCATCCCCCCACAGTCGTAAGGGTCGATGTATCGCGAAAGTTGCGGCTAGAGTGGAAACCGACGAGGTTGTTCAAGCACGGCGATAGCCCTTTGTGCTGATGTCGAGGTAGCCGAGAGCGTAGGGTGGTGTATCCGTGGTCGAGGTAGCCGTGCGAAGAATGTCGTGGTCGATGTCGAGTCGGGGTAGCCAGTGTCAAGGAAGTCGCCGAAGCCGCGGGCGCCAGGAGGCGCCGAGTCAGTCATGGACGCAGTGATGTCGAAGTAGTGATGCGCTGGGAAGGAGATGCAGCTAACGACGCGTCGCGCCGAGTTTGCCAAGCCCGGGGACACTTCGTGGACGAAGGCACGCATCGGTGTTGCCGGCACCGGACATGCGTAGACGGACGAAGACGATGTTGATGATGCGTCGCTCCAGGCTTGCCACGGCTGGGAACACACCAGGGACGAAGGCACGCTTCGGTGTTGCCAGCACCGGACATGCGTAGATGGGGACCTGCACAAGCTGTACATCATGTCGAGGAGTCGGGGGTAGACGACGTCGACGCTAGCGAGGAGCT
The DNA here is from genome assembly GCF_904849725.1 of Hordeum vulgare subsp. vulgare. Classification (NCBI taxonomy): domain Eukaryota; kingdom Viridiplantae; phylum Streptophyta; class Magnoliopsida; order Poales; family Poaceae; genus Hordeum; species Hordeum vulgare. Next base: position 246,510,357 of record NC_058522.1, read on the forward strand.
AGTGCTGGACGAATGGCAAAGGGGGTGGATGGGCGGCGCGGCTCGGGTGAGCGAGCTGCAGCGGCACCAAAGTAAAGCGGCGGCGGCGGTCTGGCGGCGACGGCGGCGGCTGGGTAGGTACGCGGCAGCGATGCTCGAAGAAGGGGAGGAAGAACTCGACAACGTGACGAAGACCGACGCGAACGATGGCATTCGGTGCGGCGCATAGTCGAAGCGAGGGGACGACAGAGTGGACCACGTGCCGCGGCACTACGGCCAGAAGGGGTGACGAAACGCCAGCGCGTTGGTTGGGCAATGACGGAAAGATCTCGGGGTGGCACCATAGACCGCATGTCGCGACGCGACAACCCGAAGGGGCGGTGTAGCGGTAGTGCGAGGGTCTATGCAGCCGAGGAAAGAACCACGGGGAGGCAGTGCTCTGGCCCGATGGGCGACCCAGTCGCAACCCGTTGCTCGATCGATGGAGTGACACGCTTTACTCGGGACAGTCTTCACGGGACGTGCAAAGGCGCGCGCAACCGATGGGCTAGATCAGTCGCTCGACATAGATGAGGTGGATCGCGGACGGACGGGTGATCAATCCGATCGCACGCGATGTCGGGGACGTCGGTCGATGGAGGCGGCGTCTGAGTTGAGGCTGGCAACAACGGTAGAAGGCCGAGCCGGCAGCCAGGCGGCGAGCCCAGCCGACGAGGCCGATGCGGCCAGCACGGCCGAAGCCGGTAGACGGCCCAACGCAGGCGGCAAGGCCGATGCGGCCAGAGCCGGCAACCAGCCCGAGGCAGCCGACGCGACCGGAGTAGGCAGCCGGCCCGGCACAGGCGCCGAGGTCGATGCGGACAGAGCCGGCAGCCGGCCTAGGAAGCCGATGAGACTGTACGAGGCGATGGTGAAGGCGGGTGATGATGAAGCAGTCCCAGTCGGAGAAGGGCGGCGACGGTCGGTGGAGAAGGACGACGGGAAGACGTGCGGTCGACGACCAAAAGGGGCCGTCGCGTTGCTTGAGGCCATCGGGTCGGTGTAAATGCAGGAGCGTGCCGATGTCAAAGTAGAGGCGCGGTGGGAGATGGGGACGGCGGGCGGCGCAAACCGATATTAGATCGGAAAAACAAAAAGAAAGAGCGCCGATCAAGAAACCGACATGAGAGAGAAAACTCGGATCAAGAGATCGGGAAAGACTCTCTAGGGCAGCCAGTCAACGGGGCCCGCGGACGAACCCTAGGTACGGGCAGCATGGCCCCCGGCGGCGGTCATGGAGGTCGATCGCCCCGAGGGCGCTGCACGGGGCTGAAGCGGTGCCGGCGGCTAGGTCAAGAAACTTGCCATAGATACCATGTTGAAAGGGAAAATAGAAGGATTGGTGGAATAGTTGTTGTATTGCTTGAGCCTCATGGGCATATATATAGGAGTACAATGATCAACTTGGAGTACAAGGCAAGGTAGGACAAATCCTAGTCTATCTCATATTCTCTAATAATCAATATACTCAACACTTCGAGGCGTCATCCTTGCCCTGCTTCTTGCTGCTGCTCTGTGCCGCCTTCCCCTTGCGATAATTCTCTTCCGCGTCCTCCATGGACATGGACTTGTAGCGCTTCGATGTCGAATCCTCGTACTCGACAACGATGATGCTCGTCAGATGAGATATGTTAGAATAAATTCGAGGTACGCGGTCGATCCATCGAGGAACAAGAAATCACATCACGATGACGACACCGAGATTCGTTAACGAGATTCGACGAACTCGCCTACTCCTAGGGCAATGACTACGGGCGCTCCTCCCCGAGATACCGCAACACCGGCCACCCGGGCGCAGGAACAAGCCGCCGACTCCCCCTTGCGAGCCTGTCGCTATCTAGTCGTCATAGGTTATAACGTGAGGTGCCACCTTATATATAAGAGGCCAAGGTTATAATGTGTCCGACTACAACACTACATATATCCTATCCACACTAGAACACGAAGTATATATGTAACCCAACTTGTACACAATATTTGACACAACTCTAAGAGACTCCACCTTGGTGAATGTTTTTCACAATTTTGAATTTGTTCATGCGTCAAACTTCCATGTACTCCGAACTTGTGTTGTCTTCTTCGTAACTTACCGAGAGCTACCTGACGAGTCTGCCCAAGACCCGCCGCCTCCGTGGGATCCCGCTACTTCTCCCGCAACTCCAGTCTCCGTGACTCCACGTGCAATAGTGCTTCCTTGCAACTTGTAAAGATACGAAGCAGTCCTCACTTCAATCATCACGGTCACCTCATCTTCCATGATGTCCATGGTCTTCTTATCCCGATCACAATGGAATACCATACCACCATCATGAAGGACTCCAAGCGAAATTAGATTCCTCCTTAGCCCCGGCACATGCCTGACCTCCTGAAGCATCCGATCAACTCCGTCAAACATCTTGATTTTGATGTCACCTACTCCAGCAACACGATAACCAGTGTCATCACCAATATAGGCTAAACTAAAATCACCAGACTTCTACGAAGAGAACCACTCCTTGTTGGGTATCGCACGAAAAGAGCAAGATGAATCCAACATCCACGCTTCACTTTTGGTTGATTGCCTGTCTGATTCTACAAGAGCATCACTACTGTTGTGCGAGTCATCAACATGAGTTGCCAGATTAGCACTTGCCCCAACATTGAGCTCTCGACAGTCCTTTTTCATATGTCCCCTCTGCTTGCACTTGTGACACTGTATTTTCTTTTTCTTTTTCTTGTTCTTCCCTCCCTCATATGCCTTCTGCCACTCTTCACCCTTGACTAGAAAACCTTTGCCATGAGAGACTTCCACCACATTCTTCTTTCTCATATGATAAGATAGCAAGGTCGTGGTAATATCCTCATTATTGACGGTCTCCTTATCGTGCGTCAAAGTAGTGATAAAATGGACATAGGACGATCGCAATGAACAAAGAAGCATAATTGCCCTATCCTCGTCGTTAATCGTCGCACCCAAGTGTGCTAGACCTGTCACGGCTTGATTAAAGGTGTTCATATACTCCACAAGGTCCGACCCTTCATGCATATTCATCCCATACAACTTTTGCTTCAGATACACCTTGGTCATCGCAGTCTTGGACATAAATTGACTCTCCGGCTTCTCCCAGATCTTCTTCGGCAAATTCTCATCCATCATATGATAAATAACACTATGGAAAACGAGCCTTTGGCCTGGACCCTTTAGTCCCGGCCTGCCTCTGGGCCGGGACTAAAGGCCCGGCCACGTCGCCCCAATTCTCAATGCCTCCCTCGAGGCTTTAGTCCCGGCCCGTAAGGAGCCTTTAGTCCCGGTTCGTGTCCCAAACCGGGACTAAAGGGCTACGCGGTGGGCAGCCTGCATGTGCGCCACCTTTAGTCCCGGTTTGTGTCTCAAACCGGGACTAAAGTCCTCTGCCTATATATAGCACAGCCCCCCTCTCCCCTCTTCCTTGCATTTTTCTTGGATGGAGGATTCTGGGTGGGTGCTTGCTCTCCACTTTTTTTGATGCACTAGAGGTGTTTGTTGAAATGTGTGTTAGAGCGATGCTGCTTCAGTTCACCGAACACAACTACGATATGAGATGTCTGAGCCACGCTTAAACCTCTTCCTCTTTATTTCTACTTATTCTAAAAGGTTAGCAACTATATTTCCTCGTTTAGACCGTGCGGTACTATTTTTTAGGATCGTGATTGTATTTGATATACTGTCGTATAACACAGATGAGCCATCCATGGATGTACGGTGATCGACGCACAACCGCTTACAGAGAAGGCGTGCATTCTTTTCAAGATGCAGCCGATGCGAACAAGCATGGGGGTGGCTATATGTTTTGTCCATGTGTTGAATGTCGGAATGAGAAGGATTACACTTCCTCAAGAGTCATTCAGAGCCACCTGCTTCGGTCCGGTTTTATGTCGGGCTATAATGTTTGGACCAAGCATGGAGAAAGAGGGGTTATGATGGAAGACGACGATGAAGAAGAAGAGAACGATGATGACAACTACCGATCTATGTTCCCTGAGTATGCTAATACCGCAATGGAAGACAATGAAGAAGAAGATCAGAATGAAGAACGGGAACCAGATGAGCCGGCTGATGATCTTGGCCGGGTCATTTCTGATGCACGGCGAGGTTGCGACACAGAAAAGGAGAGGTTGCAGTTCGAGCAGATGTTACAGGACCACAACAAATTGTTGTACCCAACTTGTGAAGATGGCCAGAAGAAGCTGGGTAGCACACTAGAATTGCTGAAGTGGAAGGCAGAGACCGGTGTGACTGACTCGTCATTCAAAAAGTTGCTGGTACTGATGAAGAAGATGCTTCCAAGAAAGAACGAATTGCCCGCCAGCACGTACGAAGCAAAGAAGCTTGTCTGCCCTCTAGGATTAGACGTGCAGAAGATACATGCATGCCCTAATGACTGCATCCTCTACCGCGGTGAGAAGTACGAGAATATGGCTAAATGCCCGGTATGCACTGCATTGCGGTATAAGATCAGAAAAGATGACCCTGGTGATATTGAGGGCGAGCCACCCAGGAAGAGGGTTCCTGCCAAGGTGATGTGGTATGCTCCTATAATACCACGGTTGAAACGTTTGTTCAGAAATAAAGATCATGCGAAGTTGTTGCGATGGCACATGGAAGATCGTATGAAAGACGATAAGTTGAGGCACATCGCTGATGGTCGGTAGTGGAGAAAAATTGAAAGAGAGTTCCCGAGATTTGCAGCTGACGCAAGGAACTTATGGTTAGGTCTGAGTACAGATGGCATGAATCCTTTTGGGGAGCAGAGTTGCAGTCACAGCACCTGGCCCGTTACTCTATGTATCTACAACCTTCCTCCTTGGTTGTGCATGAAGCGGAAGTTCATTATGATGCCAGTGCTTATACAAGGTCCAAAGCAACCCGGCAACGATATTGATGTGTACCTAAGGCCATTAGTTGATGAACTTTTACAGCTGTGAGCCGAACTAGGTGTACGTGTGTGGGACGAGCACAAACAAGAGGAATTTGACCTTCGAGCGTTGCTTTTCGTAACCATCAATGATTGGCCTGCTCTTAGTAACATTTCAGGACAGTTAAACAAGGGATACAATGCATGCACGCACTGTTTGTATCAGACAGAAAGTATATATCTCGACAACTGTAGAAAGAATGTGTATCCGTACAATCATCATTTTCTTCCGCCCAAGCATCCCTTAAAGAAAAAAGGCAAGCATTTCAATGGCAAGGCAGAACCCCGGGGGAAGCCTGTCATCCGTACTGGTGCTGAAGTATTTGATATGGTCAAAGATTTAAAAGTATAATTTGGAAAGGGTCCTGGCAGCCAACCTGTTCCTAACGGCCCTGTTAAGCGCGTACCCATGTGGAAGAAAAAGTCTATATTTTGGGAGCTACCCTACTGGGAAGTCCATGAGGTCCGCTCGGCAATCGACGTGATGCACCTGACGAAGAATCTCTGCGTGAATATTCTAGGCTTCCTGGGCTTGTATGGGAAGTCAAAAGATACACCGGAAGCACGGGAGGACCAGGAACGTCATAAAGGAAGAGATCGCATGCATCCAGGGCAGTTTCAAGGGCGTGCCAGCTACGCTCTTACTAAGGAAGAGAAGGAAATCTTCTTTGAAGTCCTTTTCAGTATCAAGGTCCCGACTGGCTTCTCGTCGAATATAAAGGGAATCATAAATATGAAAGACAAAAAATTCCAAAACCTAAAGTCTCATGACTGCCACGTGCTTATGACGCAATTGCTTCCGGTTGCATTGAGGGGAATTCTACCGGAAAATGTTCGCCTGGCAATTGTGAAGGTATGTGCATTCCTCAATGGAATTTCTCATAAGGTAATCGATCGAGAAAGTCTATCAGGGTTATAGATTGATGTGGTCAAATGTCTGGTCAGCTTTGAGTTGTTGTTCCCGCCATCCTTCTTCAATATAATGACACACCTCCTAGTTCACCTAGTCGAAGAGATTAGAATTCTCGGTCCTGTGTTTCTACACAATATGTTCCCCTTCGAGAGGTTCATGGGAGTCTTAAAGAAATATGTTTGTAACCGTGCTAGGCCAGAAGGAAGCATCTCCAAGGGCTATGGAACAGAGGAGGTCATTGAGTTTTGTGTGGACTTTCTTCCTGACCTTAATCCGATTGGTGTTCCTGAATCTCGGTATGAGGGTAGGCTGACAGGAAAAGGCACACTAGGAAGGAAAGCAAAAGTATGTATGGACGGGCATTCTTTCTCTCAAGCACACTACACAGTTCTACACAATTCCACCGTGGTGGCTCCGTATATCGTGAGACACAAGAATGTTCTACGCTCCGAAAACCCGGGGAAGGTTGACTCTTGGATTAAAGGGGAACACAAGAAGACTTTCGGCAGTTGGTTGCAGACACATCTCATGAATGACGACACCGTTGGAGATGAGCTGTATTGTTTGGCCAGGCCACCATCTTCGACTATATGTACTTTCCAAGGGTATGAGATAAATGGGAATACATTTTACACGGTTGCCCAAGATAAAAAGAGCGCCAACCAAAATAGTGGTGTCCGCTTTGATGCAACAGACGAGAATGCGCACTGTTTGGAAACATATTACGGGTACATAGAGGAGATATGGGAACTTGACTATGGACCTACTTTTAAGATCCCTTTATTTCGGTGCAAATGGGTGAAGCTAACAGGAGGCGGGGTAGTTGTAGACCAAAAGTACGGCATGACAAGAGTGGATCTCAACAATCTTGCGTACATGGACGAACCATTTGTCCTAGCCAATGATGTCGCTCAGGTTTTCTATGTGAAGGACATGTCTACATTAACGAGAAAAAGAAATCAGCAAAATAAGATATCGTCCGATGAGCCAAAACGCCACATAGTTCTTTCAGGGAAAAGAAACATCGTGGGAGTAGATGAAAAGACAGACATGTCAGAAGATTATAATAAGTTTCATGAAATTCCGCCCTTCAAAGTGAAAACTGACCCAAGCATCCTACTGAATGATGAAGATTCTCCATGGCTACGACCCAGAACAAAACAGAAATAATAGATAGGAATATTGGTGCAATAATGTAATAATGTATTAAACCTTTTATGTAATGCATGTATGGAATGTACTAAATTTCAAACACTTTTCATTTTCATAGTATCCATGTAAGAGATGAGTTCTCGTTCGAAACCCTGATACTTCGAGAGAGATTGTCCGTTTTGTACGCGAAGTGCATCCAGTTTTTGTCGTAGCCCTATCAACTTTTTAACTCATGCTATGTGGGTGAAATGATGATAGCATGCCAACTTTCAACATTTTCAGAGTTCATTTGTAGTGCTTTTCAATTTCAGGGTGAACTAGCTCAAAAAAAAAGTAAATGCACGAAATATACCAAATGAAGTCAGAAATTGTTGAAATTTTGTGATGTGCCTTTGGATGGTGCATTTTGCACACAGAAAAAGTATGGAGTTCACATAAGTTCAAAAAAAATGAAATCCCTTTGTAAGAGATGAGTTCTCGTTCGCAACCCTGATACTTCTAGAGAGATTGTCCGTTTTGTACACGAAGTGCATCCAGTTTTTGTGGTAGCCCTCTCAACTTTTTAACACATTCTATGTGGGTGAAATGATGATAGCATGCCAAATTTCAACATTTTCAGAGTTCATTTGTAGTGCTTTTCAATTTCAGGGTCAACTAGCTAAAAAAATAAGTAAATGCACGAAATATACCAAATGAAGTCAGAAATTGTTGAAATTTTGTGATGTGCCTTTGAATGGTGCATTTTGCACACACAAAAAGTATGGAGTTCAAATAAGTTCAAAAAAATGAAATCCCTTTGTAAGAGATGAGTTCTCGTTCGAAACCCTGATACTTCGAGAGAGATTGTCCGTTTTGTACACGAAGTGCATCCAGTTTTTGTCGTAGCCCTCTCAACTTTTTAACACATTCTATGTGGGTGAAATGATGATAGCATGCCAAATTTCAACATTTTCAGAGTTCATTTGTAGTGCTTTTCAATTTCAGGGTCAACTAGCTCAAAAAAATAAGTAAATGCACGAAATATACCAAATGAAGTCAGAAATTGTTGAAATTTTGTGATGTGCCTTTGAATGGTGCATTTTGCACACACAAAAAGTATGGAGTTCAAATAATTTCAAAAAAATGAAATCCCTTTGTAAGAGATGAGTTCTCGTTCAAAACCCTGATACTTTGAGAGAGATTGTCCGTTTTGTACACGAAGTGCATCCAGTTTTTGTCATAGCCCTCTCAACTTTTTAACACATGCTATGTGGGTGAAATGATGATAGCATGCCAACTTTCAACATTTTCAGAGTTCATTTGTAGTGCTTTTGAATTTCAGGGTCAACTAGCTCAAAAAAATAAGTAAATGCACGAAATATACCAAATGAAGTCAGAAATTGTTGAACACACAAAAAGTATGGAGTTCAAAAAACCATATTATGAAATTAAATATTATCATTGGCGATTCATCTCTATTATGAAATTAAATATATCAAAAAACCATTGCAGAACATATGACCAAATTAATTCAAGTTCATCATCACATTAAAGCCAAAGAACAGTAGTGGTCAAATGTTATTATTGCAAAAAATAAATACATAAAGTTCTCTCATAAAACAACATACAACTATGTAAAACATTTAAATGCAACAACAAATGCCATCAAAATCACAACTGAGGTAACAATTGACCCAATAACATAATGATACCAAGTCTCTTTATCAATGGCATATTTTCTAATATTCCTAATCTTCAAGCGCATTTCATCCATCTTCAAGCGCATTGCATCCATCTTCAACCGCATCGCATCGATCTTCATCTTGCGATCATCGATGACATCGACGACATGCAACTCCAGTTCCATATTCTTATCCTCAATTATTTTCAATTTTTTCTTCAAGTATTTGTTTTCTTTTTCAACCAAATTTAACTTCTCGACAAGAATTTTTATGTGGCTTGGAATTTCCGGTTCACATACCTCCTAGATTAAAAATATATATGTCACATTGGTCGTCATAATTGTCATAAACACTAAATAAAACAAATAGTTATAAAAGATAATATATACCACATCCGAATCATAGACAGGACGAGGGCCGACGGAGGCAGATACCAAAACCATCGCACTATATAATAACAAAAAATAATGAAAGTGAGTAATTTATACAAGTATGTATCTAAATCATACAAGTAAGATTTTTTTGATTTTAAAAAGAAGATAAGAACAAGAGGCTCACCACGGTGGTGCTCGCAGTTGGTGCACGGCCAAACCTAGACAAATATTAAGAAAAATGGAGCTTGGAGGTCGAGCTTGGAGAGGAGAAAGCTTAAGTAGAGTTGCTCGGGCATTTCATCGAACACGTCATGTGCATGAACTAGAGTGGCAAGAGCATGGCATGGTCACACTTCAACAACCAAAAAACAGGGGATATGGTGGGCAGGGGCGAGGGTTTATATAGGCAACACTTTAGTCCCGGTTCTTGCCACGCCCCGGGACTAAAGGCCCCTGCTTCCCGCCTTTTGGTCTGCCGAAAAAGGGCCTTTAGTCCCGGGCGTGGATCCACCCGGGACTAAAGGGGTCTTTAGTCCCGGATCGAACCCTGAACCGGGACTAAAGATCCACCTGTATAAGCGGGAGTTAGAGAATTTCGAACCCAAATCGTCCATTTCTCTTCTTCTTCCTCTCGTTCTCCTGCCCGGCGCGGCACAGCGACGAACTCGACGACGCCGTCAGGCTGCCCGCCGTCCTTCTTGCCGCCGCCTGCCGACCTCCTCGCCGTCGCCGTCATCCTCCTCGCCGCGCGCCGCCCCGTCCTCCTCGTCACGCGCCGCCGTCCTCCTCGCCGCGCGCCGTCGACACCTCCGGCCGGTAAGCCCCACGCCCCCTCCTCCCCAACACTCCGGCCAGCACAAGCAAAGAAGAAAAAGGAGAAGAAAGGAAGAAAAAAGAGAAGAAAAGAAGAAAAAGGAGAAGAAAAGAAGAAAAAGGATAAGAAAGGAAGAAAAAGGAGAAGAAAAGAAGAAAAAGGAGAAGAAAGGAAGAAAAAGGAGAAGAAAAGAAGAAAAAGGAGAAGAAAGGAAGAAAAAGGATAAGAAAGGAAGAAAAATAGAAGAAAGGAAGAAAAAGGAGAAGAAAGGAAAAAAAGGAGAAGAAAAGAAGAAAAAGGAGAAGAAAGGAAGAAAAAGGAGAAGAAAGGAAGAAAAAGGAGAAGGAGAAGAAAAGAAGAAAAAGGAGAAGAAAAGAAGAAAAAGGAGAAGAAAGGAAGAAAAAGGAGAAGAAATGAAGAAAAAGGAGAATAAGAAGAGAAGGAGAAGAAAAGAAGAAAAAGGAGAATAAGAAGAGGAGGAGAGGAGAAGAAGAGGAAAAATAGAAGAAGAGGAGAGGATAAGTAGTAGAAGAAGAGGAGAAGTAGAAGTAGAAGAAGAAGTAGAAGAAGAGGAGAAATAGAAGAAGAGGAAAAATTAGTTTAGGGTTACAAGAAGAAGAAATATATTTTTTGTCATTTAATTTTGCTATTGTATAGTGTATATGCTTAAGTGTTAATAGTGTTTCTTAGATTATTGCTTAATTTTGCTATTGTATATGCTTAAGTGTTAATAGTTTAATTTTTCTATTGTATATGCTTAAGTGTTAATAGTTTATTTTTAGCAAGAAAATTAATACAACTAGTTTAATTTTGCTATTGTATATGCTTAAGTGTGCGGGACTGGGCTCCGCCCGGCTGGTATTTTAGAGTTTAGGTTCTAGCCAAGACCCGGGACTAAAGGTCCTCCTATATAAAACGAGCCTTCAAAGTTTCCAACCCCTCTTATATAGTTTGTTAGTTTATTAGTTAATCAAATGTCCGTTTTTTGCAGAACTATGGATCCACATATTAGGAACCTCGAAGAGGAAGAACTTCTCGAAGATATAATCAAAGACGGCCCCGACGTTGAACCAGCTGAATCTCTGACGTCATATCTAAACGAATCCGGATATGGAATGCAGGTCGAGCGGCACGAAGATGAAGCCGATGAGGCAGGAGATAGGTCCAATGACGGAGAAGGTGATAGCTCCACTGATGGAGAAGCCGGTGAAGAAATAATAAAGTCCGGCGAGGTATACATATGAAGTTCGAAAATCACTTGTAATATGTGAAAAATATTGGAGATAGCTCTATATTGTATACATATACATTCATTTGACGAATGTTTCTCCCTCTTAGGCCTCCACATCGAGCAAATCTACGAAACGAGGCCCGACTAGAAAGTTGGATGCACGGACGCATTACACCTTTGAGTTGATAATGCCTACGGGCGAACCCAAGCTTCCTAAGAATGTTGCTGACACATTCAAGAAGCAATGCGGAGTTCTCGTTAGGGATCACGTCCCGATCAGCGTTCGGGAGTGGAACAAGCGCAAAGGGGCAGCCGATAGTGACTATGTCGCGGAAAGGTACAAAGATAATCTTTGGAATGATCTCATGTCACATTTCAACCTGCCAGAATGTGAGAATGAAGACGCCGCAGACAAACTGAGGGCCAAAGTCAAGCAGTGGACTCTAAAGAAGATGGCCGATCTGTTTCGTAGCTGGAAGAAGAAGCTATGGAAAAACTATCTGAAGACAAAGAAAGTGCCAGTATTCGAGGGGTATCTAGCCAAGCACGCGAATCACTGGAAGGAATTTCTAGAGTACAAGGAGTCAGAAGATGCCCAGGCATTATCAGAAAAGAACAAGATAAATGCCGACAAGAAGAAATATCACCATAAGCTGGGGCCAGGGGGCTATGATACTGCCATCCCAAAGTGGGAAAATAAAGAGCAAGATCTGATAGATAAAGGCATCGTACCTGAACCACTCTGTGATGAGTGGGAATTGAGAGCAAGAAATTGGTTCCTTGCGCATGGTGGGTCGTACGACGAAACAACAGGGGACCTCATCTGCAATGACAATCTTAGGATACCCAGGGAGAATTGGAAAAGGATAGTGAAAGAAATTAAGGAGGGACAAAGAAAGTTCACTGCAGATAGAGATAAAGATTTGCTCACACTGGTCCTCGGCAATGACGAACATGGAGGACGAACGCGAGGCTTCGGTCCATCTTACCCATGGTGGCTTGGGTTTGCCAGAGACCAAGACACTTACAGAAGCCGAGAGAGAGCAAAGAAGCGGCAGCAGGATGAGGAGAATGACAAGTTCAACCAGTTGCTTGCCAGGATTAACGAGCAACAGAAGCAGATTGATGAGCTTAGAGGAGTACCGCGCCACGAAGATCCTCCACTTGATATTACCGGCGCCCCATCTAAGCAGAAAAGCAGTGTGGCTGAATCTGAGGCCCCGCCCGACGATGAACGAAGAATGATAGAGGGCGGTCCCAGCTACCCCGTGGATGGAATCAAGGAGCCAACATCATGTGAACTCCATCATAAATTCAAGAACATATCCATGAAGGTGGCCGTCGGACAAGCTTTAACTTCTGGCCCTGATGCACGCTGGCATGGCCGTGAGATTCCAGCTGGCTTTGCTAAAGTCGGGGTGGATGAAATCATGACGGGGTTTAATGATATGGAGCTCGACATAGCTGGACCCGAAGATGAGAGGACACTCGGAGAAGTACTGGGTGGAGTCATCCTATGGGACAAGAACTACATCAAGCTTCCAGGCTCGGCCCCAAGGACAACACCGCCTCCGAGTCGTCGCAGGTCACCTACACCTCCATTACCTCCAAGCCCTCCACATGACGTCGGCCAGCACAACACGAGTCCATCTCGATCACCGCCGCCGGACTTGGGTCGTCCGTCTCCGCCGCCGCCCGCTCCGGATACAAAGCCTGAGCCTGCCACAGATACAAAGCGGGAGCGTGCCACCAAGAACGCTCCGCCGCCGCCCGCTCCGGATACAAAGCCTGAGCCTGCCACGGATACAAAGCGGGAGCGTGCCACCAAGAACGCTCCGCCGCCGCCCGCTCCGGATACAAAGCCTGAGCCTGCCACGGATACAAAGCGGGAGCGTGCCACCAAGAATGCTCTGCCGTCGCCCGCTCCGGATACAAAGCCTGAGCCTGCCACGGATACAAAGCGGGAGCGTGCCACCAAGAATGCTCCGCCGCCGCCCGCTCCGGATACAAAGCCTGAGCCTGCCACGGATACAAAGCGGGAGCGTGCCACCAAGAACGCTCCGCCGACGATTCCTAAGCCACAGAACACCCCAAAGCGCAAACGGTCGCCCCTCCCAAAGGTACGTCATGCTAATCTTCCTATCGGACCTTATGATCGTACCCCCGAGGAAAACGCCAGGATAGCAAAGGAACATCATGATGCGCAGATGAAAAAGAAGGAACCCGAGCCCCGCCTGGATTACACCTAGAAGCAAATAGCATTTGCAAAATACTTAACGACCCTTCCATCATAGTATGACTTACACCATAAGTCTGATGACTATACACGCACATTGCAGAAGGAAGTGAAAAAGAGCAGATCACGTGCAAGCCCTCCACATGACGTCGGTCAGCACAACACGAGTCCATCTCGATCACCGCCACCGGACTTGGGTCGTCCGTCTCCGCCGCCGCCCGCTCCGGATACTAAGCGGGAGCGTGCCACAAAGAACGCTCCACCGACGATTCCTAAGCCACAGAGCACCCCAAAGCGCAAACGGTCGCCCCTCCCAAAGGTACGTCATGCTAATCTTCCTATCAGACCTTATGACTTACACCATAAGCCTGATGACTATACACGCACATTGCAGAAGGAAGTGAAAAAGAGCAGATCACGTACAAGTGCAAGTGGGAGCAAATCAAGTTCAACTACAAGCAAGAAAAAATGAGACGTTCCTCAGCTTGGACAACAGGCCAAACAGTCGATCCCACCCCTCAAGGTGTTAACCGAGAATGTTCCCCCTCCGGTGCAGGGGCTAGCTTTAGAAAGAGCAAAGGAGTTGGCGGCTGCATGTGGTGTCTCGGTTGAAGAATTGCTGTCTTCCCAAGACGACAAGATACCCAAGGCTGTGGTAGCCCCTAAGCCACAGTTTGTGATGGGTGAGCCTTTGGTCAGCAAAGATGATCTCCCAACAAATATGCGTTACTTGCATCAATGGTACTTAAGTGAATCAAAGAATGGGAGAACGATGATCGTGCTGAGTGTCCCACAGGAGTACTACGGCCGCCCCGAACAAATCCATATCGACTTTGATGAACTCTTCCAGATGTACAATGGCGACGCCCTCGACAAATCGCTTATGAGTTGCTATTGTCTGTAAGTTTTTCAATTCGTTGTCTACATATAACTTGTTTAGTTATTTCAATTCATTGTCTATATATAACTTGTACTCTATTATGCAGAATGAAGATTCTGGATTGTAAAAGTAAGAGCATCCTAAATATTGGGTTTATTGACCCAGATAAAATACATATAGCGACGCTAACTAATTATCCCAAGGAGACGGAGGAAAACCTTCTAAGGTTTCTAACAGATCAAAATTTCTGTGACCACATACTGTTTCCATACAACTTCAGGTGAGGATCTTTACTCTGTTGTGTCCATTCACTTATAAGTGTAATTGATAAGTTACTGACACACACACACACACGTATATATATATATATATATATACACATGTGCATGTTTCATTGGATTCTGTTGGACATTCAAATTGATAAGGGAAGAGTTGATGCCTTCGACCCATTATCGAGACCCTTGGAATAGTTCCAAAGCCTGCAGGACATGCTCCAAGGGTAATTTCAATCATTCTTGCGCTCTATCGGTCTCTTTCGATGATTCTCTGATATATCAATTAATGAAAAACTTAGCAAATCATTATCCTTGTCGTGCAGGGTTTGGAAGCGGTTCAAGTGCGTGACTCCCGGTATCGAGCATGAGAAGTTGACCTTTAGAGCGGCTCAGGTAAGTAGTAGTATGATGTACTTCTATTTTCAATACATTTATGATGCTAGATTATTATTTTGATTATATATATTCTATTCTCGTAAAGTGCGACCAGCAGCCACGGAGAACGCATCTATGCGGATACTATGTTTGCGAGACCCTTCGCACGTTTACCTCTGAGCACAAGGATCACAGATTCGACGTAAGCAATGAACATTCACACCTCTATTTTTACCCGTCATTCTTTGTTATCATGATTGATATTCATATTCATCTCCTCTTCTTATATAGCACACGGCCATGACGACGAAGGTCCTACCAGAGCAACGCGCGATTGCTGTTGCAGAGGAGCTTGCGAACTTTCTGAGGACGGAAGCTATAGATGACAAAGGACGATTTAGTGTAGCCAGGGGCCATTACTGATGTTCGTCCATGTAATCAAATAGACGGGCTCTAGTCCCGATAATTCAGATCTCCATATAATTGTATATATATGCTCGCTTGTAAGATAAGTTAATCTTATATATATATGCATAACTATTTCTATTTAAATTATATGAAAACTAATTTCCGAACACTAAACGAGGCATCACGTTAATCTTCCGAACACCTAAACCATAAAACCCTAAAACCCAAAAATAATTTCATTAAAAAACCCCGAAAATAAGCAAAATCTGAAAATCTTTAGTCCCGGCCCGTGTAACGAACCGGGACTAAAGGTCCTGCCCCTGGGGCGGTACGAGGCGCCCACGTGGAGCACCTTTAGTCCCGGCTTGTAAGAGGGCCGGGACGAAAGGTTAGGCCTTTAGTCCCGCCCCTTTATTCCCGGTTGGTCAACCGGGACTAAAGCCCCTTACGGGCCGGGGCTAAAGGCCCCGTCCCCACTAGTGTAACCTGGTCCGACAGACACAACCGTATAGTTGCGATTGTCCTCAACTATAACCCATCCCAGTCCTCAGCCTCCATCTTAGCAACAACGCCTTCAAGCATCCTTGTTGTGCCAAAAAATCTGTCACCCTTGTCTACCATAACCCAAAGCTTTCAGTCTCGTCGAACTTTTCCACCTCAAAACTGATACCCAATGACGACATGATTCTTTGTACGACTGACTGCGTGAAAAAATACCTCAGTTATCCCCGCGATGCTGAAGTACACTAGCAAAACCCACGTCGTCTCACTTTCGTGCACTAGTAGCAACCCATCAAAATAAATTGGCCTTCCACGTGGTCTACTCGTAGGCACGAATCTGGACGTTTGATGCTAATAGCTTTGCCAAAGACTCATTCTTTCCTATGTACTACTACCTATCATCGGACTTTTCTTCCGCTGATTGATCTGCACTTGCCTCGTCGTTTGCCTGCTGCTGTGTGGCCACGGTCCAGCAGTCCGGCTCCACGACGATTCCCTTCAGAAATCGGTCCTGTTTTTGTCTCCAAACAAACTGGGTTAACTTGGCCTGCATGCAACGCGCTGGCCCTTCACGCCTTGCTCCAGCTGCGAGTGTCGTGGAGTCCCTCGGCCACACGACCGCGCCCGACTCGGTCAGCTCACGTAGCTGTCTTCACGCGCGTCTAAGCCTGGACATCCATCGCAGCAACTATGCACACGCATTGGGTCCGAGCCTCACCGAGAAATTCGCCTAGAAACACGACGCGTGCCCATAAGTCGATGTCGTTGCTGCAATACGCTCGGTCGGTTGAACCGATTGCCGCACTGGTGCTGCCTCACACACACGCGCCTCCTGATCGCTCTCATGGACCTAACGATGTTTTCATCGATTCTGTCTGCTGCTCGCCGACAATGATCACAACATCAAATCTTCCTTCTCTAAATCAATCACCAGCAACATCTGATACCACTTGTTAGAATAAATACAAGGTACAAGGTCAATCCATCGAGGAACAAGCGATCGCAGCATAATGACGACATCGAGATTTGTTAACGAGGTTCGTCAAACTTGCCTACTTCCCGGAACAATGACTACGGGCACTCCTCCCCGAGATACCGCAACACCGGCCACCCGGGCACCGGCTCCCCCTTGCGAGCCTATCGCTATCTAGTCGTCATAGGTTACAACGTGGGGTGCATCCTTATATATAAGAGGTCAAGGGTACAACGTGTCTGACTACGACACTACATGTATCCTACCCACACTGCAACACCAAGTCCATATGTAACCCAACTCGTACACAATATTCGACACAACTCTAGCAAAAACGACCTTTCTACCTCGCTCTGGTGGGCCACACACCCGTAACCGAGAAAAATTCTGCTTGCATACCTTGGCGAGGAGATCCTTAGCGAAGGTGGTAGACACGGAGGCGTCATTGCCCTTCCCCTTGTCGCCGCCAGCCTTCTGCTTCCTCGCATTGCTATCGGAGGCCCCTTTAAAGCATCATCCCAGCACCAGAAGACGTTGGAACGGAAACCCATGAGTCGTGTCTGGTGCTCCTGAGATCCAGCTCCATGACGGGGTCGTCGTCCGGGAGACCGAACTACGTGGTACGCCGCCGTAGCCGCCTTGGGCGTCGAAGCCAGAGAGCCTGGCGGCACGCTCGGCGAATCCTGGGTCGGCGAGGAACTGGTCCAGTGAGGCCATGGGTCGCAGGTTCTCTAGGGTGGGCAGGTCGCTGACCTGCGGGGGCGGCGGGTCAGGGTGGTGGTGGCAGTACTGGCCCATCGTGGAGAAGTTGAGCTTGGTGGGCGAGCTGAGCGGCATGCCGACGCCCTAGCCGTGGCCGTGACGAGATCCTATTAGGAGCGACTAGTGTAGATGATATGTTGTGTAGCAATGTCTGGAGCTAGCTATTGTAAGAATTAATCTAGTTGTAGTATTAGGTTAGTCATGTATTAGTCTAGAGTCCTGATACTAGTCAGTTTCGTTCTCATGTAGTAAACCGGACAAGTGTTGTACGAGTCCGGATCTGCGTCGTGTTGATGGTCAAGCCGGCTATGTGTTGGACGCGGCAACAAGGTCTGTATCCCTACTATATATACGCAAGAAGAAAAAGAGAAAAGTAGCAAGTTTAGACGCATCGAATAAAACCAGTTTCGCTCCTGATTGATCTGTTCGCCGAGCAAGTTTCCGATCAGACAATAGCTCACGTACGTACGCAATACACAGACCACAGCGACCCACGTACTAGACTCAGAAGAATCGATCAAGCTGCCTGCTTGGTTGCTTATTCGGCCAGCTACGTGTGTCTTGCTAAGGTGATCTGTTCCAAGCGTTGCAAAACCAACAATTGGTATCTAGAGCCTCGACGATCTACGATCTACGATGACGGACAGCGACGCTGAGTCGGTCAAGTCCGTCAGCGGCGGTGCCAAGGCGAACAAGAACGGCGACAAGGTGAAGAAGGGCGTCAAGTCAGCAACCAGTGGTGGAGGAACGAGCGGCGCTAACGTCCAGGCGCATCGCAACATCCCCATCCAGTACCCGATGCTCACCGACGCCAACTACGGCGTGTGGGCGGTGAAGATGAAGATTATTCTTCGATCCCTTCGAGTGTGGGAGGCCATCACGGACGACGACGTCGACGAGGAGCGCGACGAAGGTGCCATGGCCGCCATAGCCCAGTCTGTGCCGGATTCCGTGCTGATGACACTGGCGGAGTTCGAGACGGCAAGAGAGGCGTGGAACGCACTCAAGGAGATGAGGATCGGAGAAGATCGCGTCACCAAGGCTCGGGCACAAGTGCTGAAGCGCCAATTTCACAAGTTGCAGATGGAGGAAACTGAATCGGTGAATGACTACGCCATGCGTCTTACTACTTTGGTGGGAGAGATCCGCGCGCTTGGTTCAAAGCTCGAGGAGACCGAGATCGTGGAGAAGTTTTTCAGTTCAGTGACTGATAAATTCACGTACATCATCGGCACGCTCGAGCAGCTTTACGACATCGACGACATGACCATAACGGAGGCGATCGGACGCCTGCGGACGTGGGAAGAGAATGCTCGTGGCTGTCGAAAAGGCAAAGGAGGAGGTAGTGACCAACTCATGTACTCGCGCGCAGATTGGGAGGCCCCAAGTAGCAAAGGAAGGCGTGACGGTGGCGAAGGCTCAAGCAACACGAAGGGCGATGGACAAACCGGAAAAGGCAAAGGAAAAGGCAAACCACAAGGTCGTGGTAAGGCGGGCCAATCTAAAGAGCAGAAACCACGGAACTTGGACTTGTCCGAGGTCAAGTGCTATAACTGCAATAAGATGGGTCACTTTGCGAAGGATTGTCCAAAGCCTAACAAGCGGGAGATCAAGGCAAATTTGGCAAAGCAGGAAGACGAAGGTCCAGGTCTTCTGATGGCCGAAGTTTGTGATCTCGCTGAAACGGTGGTTGTAAAACCAAGCCGGAAGGTGCTACTTCATGAGGAAAAAGTGACACCAAAGTTATCCGGTGATCAGAACGTGTCGTGGTATCTCGACACGGGTGCCAGTAACCACATGACGGGGTGCAAGGAGAAATTCCTCGAGCTGGAATTCGATGTTGAAGGCTCGGTCAAGTTCGGTGATGGTTCAGCTGTGGAGATTCGCGGGCAAGGATCTGTCCTCTTTGAGGGTCTCACAGGCAAACATCGCATACTCACCGGAGTGTACTACATCCCACGGCTGCGCAACAACATCATCTCTATTGGGAAGCTTGACGAGAATGGATGCAAGGTGAATATAGAGAGCGGAGTGATGACGATCTTCGACAACCTCCGAAACGTGCTAGCTCGTGTTAATCGCACACGGAATAGGCTCTATATCCTCAACCTTGATCAATCTCAACTGGAGTGTTGGCTTGCCAAGAGTGATGATGATTCGTGGTTATGGCATGCTAGATTTGGACACGTTAACTTCTACGCCTTGAAGAAGATGTCAAAGATGCAGATGGTATCCGGGATGCCAGTTATCGACCATGTTGATCGAGTATGTGACGGGTGCTTGGTTGGAAAACAGCACCGCAGGCCATTCCCTGCTCAGTCTACCTATCGTGCAAGTGATGCACTCGAGCTGCTCCATGGTGATCTATGTGGCCCTATCACCCCGGCAACTCACGCTGGAAAGAAGTATTTCTTCCTTGTGGTAGACGACTACTCGAGATATATGTGGGTCATTCTCCTGCGATCTAAAGATGAGGCGTTTGAAGCGTTCAAGAAATTGAAGGCTGCAACAGAGATGGAACACAAGCTGAAGGTTCGCGCTCTACGGACAGATCGC
This sequence comes from Hordeum vulgare subsp. vulgare, assembly GCF_904849725.1. Classification (NCBI taxonomy): domain Eukaryota; kingdom Viridiplantae; phylum Streptophyta; class Magnoliopsida; order Poales; family Poaceae; genus Hordeum; species Hordeum vulgare. The sequence continues at coordinate 246,530,420 of NC_058522.1, forward strand.
GGCGGAGAGTTTACGTCGAATGAATTCAACGACTACTGCGAGAAGATTGGCATAAAGAGGTTCCTCACGGCACCTTACACGCCGTAGCAGAATGGGGTCGTTGAAAGGCGCAATCGAACCGTCGTTGACATGGCAAGGAGTTTACTCAAGAGCAAGAACCTGCCGGGGACTTTTTGGGGAGAAGCTGTCTCGACGGCGGTCTATCTTCTCAACCGGGCTCCAACGAAGGCGGTGGTCGGCAAGACTCCGTATGAAGCAATTTACGGACGTAAGCCGAATGTGTCTCATCTACGGACATTCGGGTGCGTGGCACATGTGAAGACGGCGGAGCCGCACCTCTCAAAGCTTGCCGATCGTAGCACCAAGATGGTGTTCATCGGATACGAGAGCAGTTCTGGCACCAAGGCATACCGTTTCTACGATCCACAAACCAAGCGTCTACGGATTTCACGCGACGTCGTGTTTGAAGAAAACCAAGCGTGGAATTGGAGCACCGCAGCCGACGATGCTCCAAACAGTAACATATTTGTAGTTGAATTTCCAACTGATGATGATGCAGGGGAGGATGTCCAGGTGATTGGCAAGACGCCCAACCAAGGTGACCACAATGGTAGTGATCATCATGGTGCCGACGCCGACAACGACGCGCATAGGTCGCAAGGAGATAGCGACAACGCCGCGCACGACACAGGCGGAGATCTCGACGACAACATCGACAACGAGGCGCATAGTGACGACGACAATCAAGATGATGGTCATGGTCACGACGACTACGCCGACGACACGGATGTCGATGACACACCAAGGTCTCAGCCGTCTTCCTCAAGTTCATCAACACCGACACAATTTGTGTCGCCTCCTTCGCAAGCCACAACGGACTCCTCAGGGCCTCGCCGCTACAAGACCCTCAAGAAAGTCTACAAGTACACAAAGCCAGTTACGCTCGAGTACTCCGGACTATGTCTGTTCGGAGTTGAGGAGCCGGCGAACTTCGTAGAGGCGAGAAAAAGTCCTAGCTGGACGCACGCCATGGATGAGGAGATGAAGGCAATTGAGAGCAATGGCACGTGGACTTTGGTAACCCGACCTCCAAACCAAAAGATGATAGGTTTGAAGTGGGTTTACAAGTTAAAGAAGGACACGGAGGGTGCCATTGTGAAGTACAAGGCAAGACTCGTTGCAAAGGGCTACGTTCAACGTCAAGGAGTTGACTATGATGAGGTGTTTGCACCGGTTGCTCGAATCGAGACGGTGAGAGTGCTCCTAGCTTTGGCAGCATAAGAGGATTGGAAGGTTCATCATATGGATGTTAAATCTGCTTTCCTCAACGGCGATCTCACAGAAAAAGTGTACGTGGAACAACCCCTCGGCTATGAGAAGAAAGGCGAAGAAGGGAAAGTTTACAAGCTCAAGAAGGCACTTTACGGGTTAAAGCAAGCGCCAAGAGCTTGGAACTCAAAGTTAGACCGAAGTTTGGTCTCGCTCGGGTTCAAGAGATGTCCCCTCGAGCACGCAGTCTATACAAAGAACTCCAAAGGCTCAAACCTGCTAGTTGGAGTTTATGTCGACGATCTGATTATCACCGGAGATAGCGTACAAGAAATTGAACGTTTCAAGGCGCAAATGAAGAACAAGTTTAGCATGAGTGATCTGGGATTACTCAGCTATTACTTGGGCATCGAAGTGAAGCAAAGCTCCGGAGAGATTTCCCTATGTCAATCGGCTTACGCGGTCAAGTTATTGGACAAGTGTGGCATGTCAGATTGCTACGCGACACAAGTTCCAATGGACCAACGTCACAAGTTGAGCAAGCGTAGCTCAAATCCGTCGGTGGACACCACAATGTATCGAAGCGTTGTGGGTAGCCTAAGATACTTGGTGCATACCCGACCTGACTTGGCTTATTTAGTCGGGATCGTGAGTCGTTTCATGGAGAAACCGACAACCGAACACATGAGCGCGGTCAATCAAATTCTACGCTATGTGAAAGGCACAATTAATCTTGGCTGCACGTACAGAAAGGGAAAGGAAGGATTGATCCTTCGTGGATATTCAGATAGTGACATGGCAGGTGATGTTGATGACCGAAAGAGCACAACGGGCATGGTTTTCTACCTTGGCCCGAATCCGATTAGCTGGAATTCTCAGAAGCAAAAGGTGGTGGCACTGTCTTCATGCGAGGCAGAATACATAGCGGCAAGCACGGCGGCTTGTCAAGCAGTTTGGCTGAGAAGACTCCTAGCTATTCTTGCAAAGCGGGAGGTGCAGAAGGTGTCATTAAAGATTGACAACCAAGCTGCAATCTCATTGTGCAAAAATCCGGTTCATCACGAAAGGAGCAAGCACATAGATACCCGGTTCCATCACATCCGGGAGTGCATTGAAGAAGGGATGATTGAGGTTCAACATGTGAACACGAAAGACCAGCTTGCCGATATTTTCACCAAGTCCCTCGATCGACAGAAGTTCATCGAGATGAGGAAGAAAATCGGAGTGCAAGCAATGACGTCAAAACAACCAGATTAAGAAGGTGAATGTAAGAATTAATCTAGTTGTAGTATTAGGTTAGTCACGTATTAGTCTAGAGTCCTGATACTAGTCAGTTTCGTTCTTATGTAGTAAACCGGACAAGTGTTGTACGAGTCCGGATCTGCGTCGTGTTGATGGTCAAGCCGGCTATGTGTTGGACGCGGCAACAAGGTCTGTATCCCTACTATATATACGCAAGAAGAAAAAGAGAAAAGTAGCAAGTTTAGACGCATCGAATAAAACCAGTTTCGCTCCTGATTGATCTGTTCGCCGAGCAAGTTTCCGATCAGACAATAGCTCACGTACGTACGCAATACACAAACCACAGCGACCCTCGTACTAGACTCAGAAGAATCGATCAAGCTGCCTGCTTGGTTGCTTATTCGGCCAGCTACGTGTGTCTTGCTAAGGTGATCTGTTCCAAGCGTTGCAAAACCAACAGCTATTACAAGACATGGATACACGAGGGCGGAAACTAGCTAGGGTTCGTGCGAGAAGAAGGAAGGAGAAAAGCCAAGCTGTCGGCCGCCTGATTCACTTGATGCCTCCCTTCTCATGCATGGCTGTAGATGTAGGCAGTGCGGTGGGTCTTCACTGGGCCAGTCCGGGTCGTAGACATATGGTTGGGCCGCCATGACCTAGTTGTACGAGGAGCAGCGCTCATGTTGTTGTGGTCGCTGCCCCTGGGTATCTCCCTTGAGGTATGCTGACAGATCCAGTGGAGGGCGAGTCCTTCGGTGGCTCCCATGGAGTTGGACTTCGGCAAGGAGGCCATCGTCGGGTGGCACCCCGCGTCCATGGAGTTGTTCCAGTTGAGGTTGAGGAAGCTGGTTGTGGGATAACTACGAGTTGAATTCAAGAGACGTCAAAGGGGTATCTATAAATTGTCTAGCGCCGACCGGCTTGGGCGAGCTGGCTCCACTTGGCCGCGTGTGATTGGCTTAAGACTAAACTTGTACATATTGGACAAGCTTTAGGACTGATGAATACACTTCTACAAGTTGTAGGACTAAACTATCACATATAGAACAAGTTTTAGGGCTTTCAATGCTATTACCTCATAGTATATAATAATGAAAAAGCATTGTAGTGCCAATGCCGGCATGAATGGAGTCACAAAAAGGTAAGCTCAACTTGCACCATGAACGAAAAAAGTGTTATCATTCAAGCTACAGATAAGTTAATCATTCAATCGAAGCGACCAACATATTCAGTACCCTAGTCAAAGTTGTGGAGGACAAGTAAGGTCTAGTTTGTTTGACTTTCAATTCTTGCAAATGAACACGACATGGGCTATGTTATTGACTTCGATGTTCTAGCTACATCATAATAATATGACATGCTGCATCTTTATTTTCCAGTTGAATGGTTGATGTTACATGTTGTTATTTTTTTCTAATAAGTACTTGACTAGAAAAACCTATAGACGTCACCGGATTCACCGCTAAAAGCACCTTCAGATTTTACATTAGTCGTCAATTATAAAAGTGCCCTCCCAATTGAGTGCAAGTTTATTCTTCTTCTTCTCTGGGAGGCATAGTACAAGCTCGCCTACATTATAAGTCTTCACCCGAACTTCCCTACTCTGGTAGCGCCGAGCCTATTGTTGGTAAAAGGTGGAACGTGCCAGAGTTATATCGTGTTCTTCTTCCAGTGTGTCCTAGTCGTCTTGTCAATCCAACTCGGCTTCTTTTCCCTCCTAAATGCGCACTCAAGGTGCATCATGGATGATATCACAGGGAGGACTGCTTCTGCCCCACAAACCATTAAAGATGGCATATAACCCGTCAATTGATTCGGGGTGGTGCGCAAGCCCCATAGTACAGAGTCAAGCTCCTATACCTAGTGGCAATAGGACTCTATTAGGGATCGGACTAAACGCGGTTTGATTCCGCTCATGATGTGACCATTAGCCCATTCGACCTTTCAATTGGTTTGTGTGTGATACACAGAAGCGTAATCGAGCTTGATGCCCAAGTTGGCACATCAGTCCTTCACTTTGTGAGCTGTGAAATTTGATCCATTGTCCGTTACTATACTATGAAGGACACCATAATGGTGGACAACACCAGATATAAAATCAATGACCGGTTCGTACATGGCACAAGTTACCGGTTTAGCTTTGATCCACTTAGTGAATTTATAAACCGTAACTAGTAAATATTTCTTTTTCTTGGACCCCACCCCTTTGAGTGATCTGACCATGTCTAGCCCCTAGACCGCGAAAGGCAAAGTGATCAGTATTGTTCGAAGAGTTGTTGCGGGCATGTGGCTTTTGTTTGCAAAAAGCTAACATCCAACACAATGTTGAACAAGTGTGTGAGCGTCTGCATGAGCTGTGGGCCAAAAGAAGCGAGCCCGGAAAGGCTTGCTTACCAGTGCCCTTGCTGTCGCGTGGTGATCTCCCATGCGTGCGTGTATTTCAGCCAAGAGATGTTTACCTTCTTATTCGGATATGTGTCTCTGGAGGACTCTGGTAGTACTTTTTCTATACAGCTCCCCCTCATAAACCTTGTAAGACTTGGAGCGCCGAACTATTCATCTTGCCTCTGTTTGGTCATCGGGGAGCTCCTGGCGGAGAAGATAAGCCATGAAAGATTCGGTGCAGGACGCGATTATTGCCATGATTTCATGAGCCGAAGTGTTTCCTCTAGTGCTGAGCCACCGATAATTTTCTCGTCGGGTCAACTATAGGAGGAGTGGCTTGTTCATTTCCATTGAACCCAATGTCTTTGTACTCGTTGTGCCATACTAAAGAAGGCTTGAAGAGGCGTTCAAGAAAGTTATTTTTGGGGACGGGGTGGCGTTTCGTGCCCATACGAGCAAGAACATCGGCAGCCTGATTATTGTCTATATAGACATGGTGGCATTCGAGGCCCTCGAACCGAGCTGATATTTGAAGGACATCGTTTCTATAAGCCGCCATTTTTTGAATACGGGCATCAAATTCACTATTGATTTAGGAGATATCAAGGTTAGAGCCCCCCGCACCTCAAGTCGTTGTATGCCCATAGAGGTTGCCATCCACAAACCATGCAATAGAACCTCGTATTCAGCCACATTATTGGAATCAACGTACATGATTTGTAAAACATATCGGATGTTGTTGTCGGTGGGGGCTGTAAGTATGACACCAGCCCCCACACGTGCAAGCGTCTTAGAGCCGTCAAAGTACACTGTCCAATGTGAATATGTGCTATACTCTTTAGGGTGTTCAGCCTCTGTCCATTCAGCTAGAAAATCAGCCAACACGTGAGATTTAATAGCCCGGTGTGGCTTGTATACGATTTCGAAGGGTAAGAGCTCAATGGACCATTTGGCTATGCAGCCCATGGCTACCTTGTTATTTAATATATCATTCAAGGGTACTTCGGATGCTAACGTGATCGAACACTCTTGAAAGTAGTGTCGGAGCTTGCGAGATGCCATAATAACTATGTAGGCTATCTTTTGGTGGTGCAGATAGCCGGATTTGCATGTGGTGAGTACTTTAGACACATAGTAGACCGGTTTCTGCATCCGAAGCTTGTGGCCTGCCGCCTCTCGTTCGACCACGAGGACTGCGCTAATGACTTGGTTGGTGGCCGAGATGTACAATAATACTGGATCTCCTGTAGTAGGTGCTTTCTGTATTGGATTACTCGCCAACACTGTTTTAATATCTTCCACGGCTGTTGTTGCCTCCTCAAGCCACTCAAAGTAATTTATTCGTTTGAGCAGTCTCTAAAGCGGTAATGCCTTTTCGCCGAGGCAAGAGATAAAGCGGCTTAAAGCCGCCACCCAGCCCGCCAAATTTTGCACGTGTTTTAACTCTGTCGGGATTGCCAGCTATGGGATAGCTCGGATTTTAGCCGGATTGGCATCTACTCCTCTATAGGAGACGATAAATCCAAACAATTTACCTGCAGGAACGCTGAAGATACATTTTTCGGGATTCAGACATATGTCATATTCCCAGACATCATCAAAATTTTGTCGAAGGTCATCAATGAGCTGGCTGAAGTGTTTAGTTTTAATGAACACGTCGTCCATGTATTCCTCGACTGTTATGTCAATTTTCTTTTCTAAGCATGTCTGAATCATGTGCTGATATGTGGCGCCCGTAATTTTTAAATCAAAGGGCATTGTGTTGCAGCAGAATGGCCCATAGGGAGTGATAAAAGCGGTTGCAGCCTAATTGGATTCCTTCATCTCTATTTGATGGTTTCTAGAATAGGCGTCGAGGAAGCATAGTGAGTCGTGTCCGTCGGTGGCATCAATGATTTGGTCTATGTGGGTAAGGGAAAGGGATCCTTAGGGTAGATTTTATTCAGGTCTTTGAAATCGACGCATAGGCACCAGGACCGATCCTTCTTTGGTACCATTACCAAGTTTTCCAACCACTTGTGGTGTTTGATATCTCGGATGAATCCAGCTTCGAGCAATTTTGCTAGTTCGATACCCATGGCTTGACTCTTGGGTTCGGAGAAGCGACATAGCGTCTGTTTGAGAGGCTTAAAGTTGTCGATTATATTCAAGCTATCCTCGGCCAGACTTCGTGGCATTTGATATGTATTCAACATATCAATAATTTATGAAGTTTTCATGCCAATATTCTACAACTTTTATATACTTTTGGCGACATTTTATATTATTTTGAAGGACTAACTTACTTATCCAGTGCCTAGTGCGAGTTCCTATTTTTTGTATGTTTTTGTTTCGCAGAAAATCCATATCAAACGGACTCCAAACGCGATAAAAATCTACAGAGATTTTTTAAGAATCTATGTGAATTTTGGGAAGAATAATCAACACCGCATGATGCCCGAGGCGCTCACAAGCCAACAGGCTCACCTACGGGGGTGGTCGCGCCATGAGGGATCGTGGCCATCCCTTAAGTCGGTTGGGTAGCTTCTTCCTCCGCAAGAAAGATATTTTCCCATGAAAAATTACCTCAAAATTTCATCCCGGTCAGAGTTATGGATCTCCGAATATTTAAGCAATGGTGAAGGGACAGGAAATGGCAGCGAAAATAGGAGAGAAACAAAGAGAGAGATGCAATCTCGGAGGGGCTCTAGCCCCTCCGGGAGCCATGGTGGCCAAGGACCAGAGGGAGAACCTCTCCCTAGATGGCGAGAGAACATGGAGGAGGAATACTAAGGGGGATACTCTCTCTCCATCTCTTCAGGCGGTGCCAAAGTGCTGCTGGGGAGCCATTGCCGCGGTGATCGTCTTCATAAACAACACCGTCTTCATCACCTTCCTCTTCTTTTTTCAGCGGTCCACTCTCCCGCACCCCGCTGTAGTTCCCTACTTTAACATGGTGTTCCATGCCACATATTATTGGTTAATGATGTGTTGCCATCCTATGATGTTTGAGTAGATCTATGTTGTCCTTTAGGTTGATTGATGATCTTGATTGATTTGAGTGTATGTTTTATTTTGGTGTTGTCCTAAGGTGCCTTCCGTGAGGCGCACATGTGAAGGATTCACACTGGAGGGTGTTGCGATATGTTCATGATTGGTTTATAATGGTTGGCTAGAGTGACGAAATCTTACACTCGAGTAAGGGGGTTGTTTACGTAGGGGAGTAAAGGGGACTTGATGTTTAATGCTATGTTTGGGTTTACCATAATGATTTCTAGTAGTTGCAGATGTTTTTTAGAGATCCGGTCATAAGATCATATGTTCTAAGTATGGAAATTATGTTAGCTCATGTCTCTCCCTCATATAAAATTGCAAGAATGATTACCTATCTTGTTATCAATTGCCTAGGATGATTCTGCACACCATACCATCATTATTGCACACTCGCTATTTGTAATATATTCTAACTCTATTTAGTGCAACAACTATTTTCACATTTTAGTTCTCCAACATCTTGCAAAGCTATACTCTTTATAACTAGAACACTGTTTTATTTCTCATTACTAGAAATAAGCAAACGTTTGGTGTATGTAGAGTCATATCGGTGGTAGATAAGACTGTAGAGAATATTGATCATACCTTTAGGTCCTTATAGTTTTGATACTCCATACTTACCACTTCCAACTTTGTAAAGTGCTACACGATTCCTTCCACTTGGGGATTATCAAGCTCTTTTCTCGCATCGTTGCCGGGGAGGAATAGCGTGGGGTTAATATTTTCGTGTATGCTTGTTTGCTTCTATAACTAAGTAGATTTAGTTTTCCTTTTGTTTCTGTTTTCTTGTTTTATTTATTTAGTTGTGGGTGGAACAAACAAATTATTATTATTATTTCAGAAAATTGAAAACAGAAAAAAATACTTTCCTCTTAGAAGAGAATCGATTGGAAAGTTATGCATTGAAGAAGTGAGGGTCGACCTTGAACACTTGTTTTCATGCTCATGGAAACAATGTAGAACTTTTCATCGAAGTTTCTCATAAAAATAATTATCCCCTTGTATATACTACTATACCATAAAATAATGTGCTTTTCATAATATTCATGATGCTCTTTTGCGTGTTTCATCTACTATTCTGATGTAGCATCATTGATATTATCATGCCTAGCTAAAAGGCTTTAAAGAAAAACGCTTATTGGGAGACAATCCAACACTTACGCTTTGTGCTTGTGTGTTCACTTGATTAAGATACTATATTAATCATGTTTTGTGTCTTTTATTTCAATGATGTGCCAAGTAAAGCCTTTGAGATGATTTGGATGATAAATAGAATTGATACGGTGCAAAAACAGAAAGTTTGACATCTAGTGCAGAGTTTACGTGATTTTACTGGAACGTATTTTTGATCTGAATTTCTTACACAGTATTAATATACAAATTCTCCAGGTCCTCCTAATTGTTCAAAGTTTTTGGAGTTATAGAAGTTTGGTATTTGTGCTGATCATTATATATTGTTCTGTTTTAGACATATTCTGTTTTGTTTGCATAGTTTGCTTGTTTTGATGATGCTATTGATTGTATCGGGGGGTATAAGCCATAGGGAGTTTAGAATACAGTAATTATGCAATAATTAAATATGAATAAATTTATAACAACACCTAAAGTTTATGATTTTCCTATTATACTAACGGATCTCACGAGGTTTCTGTTAAGTTTTGTGTGATTCAAGTTTTCATGTTTTGGGTGAGATATCGATATGAGGAGAATAATGAGCGTCAATACCCTAAGCTAGGGGGATGCCCAAGGCACTCCCAGGGAAATATCCAAGGAAGTCTCAAGCGTCTAAGCTTGGGGATGCCCCGGATGGCAACCCCTCTTTCATCTTCAACACTATCGATATATCTTACTTGGAGCTATATTTTTATTCGTCACATATTATGTGTTTTGCTTGGAGCGTAACTTTATTTTTATGTTATATGTTAGATGTCATTCATTATCTTGTTTTTCAATAAAAATTTCCAAGAATTGCCTTTAGAATTCTTGAATTGGATGTGTGAGGTGTGTCGTATAAAAATAGAAACTTTTGCTGGAGTATTTGTATTATAATATTTTACTAGAATGTGGAAAATTTCTGAAATTTTAATATAAATTATTTAAATTGTCCTAAATTTTCAAAATTTTTCGATATATAGAAGTACACTGTTTAAGTTAATTCCTACAAAATGTTCTGTTTGGACAGATTACTATCATAGTTTTGTTATCTACTGATCCTAGAGTTTTCATGTCTTATATTGGTAGATATAAATTGTGGGAATGATAGTATACTATACCTAATGTTTGAAAATTATTATGCAACTTGTCTTGGCAGTACATGAAGTGTAGATTTATTCTTATGTGTACTAAGCTATCTCACGAGTTATTCTCAAGTTTTGTGTGGATGAAGCTTTTGAGACTTAGGTGGAACCGGGATATGAGAGGATTGAACGGGATTCAAAATCTCAATATTGGGGATGCCCAAGGAACCACAAGTAAATATTACAAGAATTTTCAAACATCTAAGCTTGGGGATGCTACACATCCCACCTCTCTTCGTCAACAATTATCGGTTAGCCAATGTTGATCCTAAGTTTTCATTCGTTCACATGATTCTTGGAGCATATTTTATGTTAACTATTCCCTTTTATTCTATGCACCATGTTGGTATGACATAATCCTTTGTTTATTTATAGAATGCTTCATGTGCTTCACTTAAATATTTTGAGTATGGCTTTATAGAATGTTTCATGTGCTTCACTTATATATTTTGAGCTTCGATATTGGTCTCTCTCTATTCGTTGAAGAATGCTTTGTGAACTTCACTTATATCTTGTCGAGAGTACTTTTATGATCACTTTTATGCTTCACTTATATCCTAAGAGAAAGTGTTGAATGAATTGGATTTCATAAAACGTGAAATTATATATGCTTCATATGCTTGTCCCATGGGGAGTAGTGACTTCACATACTAAGAGGATACGCAATCAAATTTATTGGAGGTTAGCAAACATAGCATTGGTGACTTGAACAATTAATGAAGGAATATTGAAGGAAGAGAGATTTTCACATATAAATATACCATCTTGGACATCTTCTATGATTGTGAGCCCCTTATTTTCAAAGTTGATCAAGTAGTTGACGTTGGACAAGCAAGACAAAGTAATGGTTATGTTTGCTTATATGGACATAGTAGTTATATTATAATGGATCCTCTAACATGTGGTGCTTTCTTAGGATGTTTTGCCAGCCCAAAAGTTCACACTAAGTAGAGATACAACTTGTGCATCCGGAACCCTTAAACCCAGTTTCATGCCATGAGAGTCCACCATACCTACCTATGGCTTGAATGAGATCCTTAAAGTAAGTTGTCATCATTGCACAAGGCAATAAAAATTGCTCCTAAACATGTATGATCTTTTATTGTAAGGGAAAATAAGCTTTGCACGATCTTGTGATGACAAAGATATAAAAGCGACGGACTGCATAATAAAGTTTGCTATCACAAGGGGCAATATAAAGTGTCAGTCCTTTTCATTAAGAGATTGTAGACCCAAATATAAAAAGCACATGACAACCTCGACTTCCCTCTACAAAGGGCTTATCTTTTACTTTTTTTTATCCTTTTATGCGATCAATAATCTTCATCCCTATTTCAATCTATTAATTCTTTAGTTCGCAAGCATCATGTGGCGGGGAAAGATCCACACACATATATCCTGTTGGTTATAGGTGATCATGTTTCATTATTGTTGACATTATCCCTAAGATAAATAAGTTGGGAGGCAGAACATTAAGCCCCTATCTTCGTATGTGTTTAATTGAAATTTATTGTTCCAAAATATGCCTTGAGTGTCAGCAATCATGGAAGACTAAGTGATAGTTGAGTATGTGGAATTTGCTAAATCTAAGATCTTACGTAGACCCTCCCTGAAAATAAGAGTGAAAACATAGTTTGCTAGTTTTCAAGAAAATTTATTGTCTATACTTTAATATGTTATTAGCTTGTTACTTGGTCATGAGAAGTTCTATGAGAAAAAGAGTTGTCGTTTTATAATGCTAGAAAAAGTGATTGGAAGTAACATTGGTCAAACTTATATACTATGCTAGAATTCACACTTCATAAACATTTTCTTTTATCATATATCTACTCGAGGACAAGCAGGAATTAAGCTTGGGGATGCTGATACGTCTTCAACGTATCGATAATTTACGAAATATTCAGGCCAATATTCTACAACTTTTACATACTTTTGGAAACATTTTATATTACTTTTTGGGACTAATTTACTTATTCAGTGCCTAGTGCGAGTTCCTATTTTTTGTGTTTTTTTGTTTCGCAGAAAATCCATATCAAATGGACTACAAACGTGATAAAAATTGATGAAGATTTGTTTTGGAATATATGTGAATTTTGGGAAGAAGAATCAGCGATGCACGATGCCCGAGGCTCTCACAAGCCAACAGGGCGCGACCAGGGGTGGTCGCGCCCTATTGGCTTGTGGCCACCCCTTAAGTCGGTTAGTGCCTTTCTTTTGCCGCAAGAAATATATTTTCCCTACAAAAATTCCCTCAAAATTTCAGCCCGACCAGAGTTATAGATCTCCGGATATTTAGGAAACGGTGAAGGGCCAGAAAACAGGAGAGAAATAGAGAGAGATCCAATCTCGGAGGGGTTCTCGCCACTCCAGGAGCCATGGCGGCCAAGGACGAGAGGGTAAACCTCTACCTAGATAGGGAGAGGCCATGAGGAGGAAACCTAAGGGTGGAGAAGCTCTACCCCTCTCTTCCGGTGGCGCCGCAGTGCCGTCGGGGGAGCCATCGCTGCAGTAATCGTCTTCATGAACATCACCGTCTTTATCACCCTCCTCATCTCTTTTCAGCGGTCCACTGTCCCACACCCTGCTGTAATACCCTACTTGAACATGGTGTTTCATGCCACATATTATTAATCAATGATGTGTTGCCATCCTATGATGTTTGAGTAGATCTATGTTGTCCTTTGGGTTGATTGGTGATCTTGATTGCTTCGAGTGTATGTTTCAATTTGGTGTTGTTGTAAGGTGCCTTCCGTGAGACGCACACACAAATGATTTGGGCTAGAGAGTGTTTAAATATGTTCATGATTCACTTATAGTGGGTGGCTAGAGTGACATAAGCTTACATCCGAGTAAGGGGGTTGTTTACGTAAGGGAGTAAAGGGGACTTGATGTTTAATGATAAGGTTGGGTTTACCTTAATGATTTTTAGTAGTTGTCGATGCTTGCTGGAGATACAACCATAAGTTCATATGATCCAAGTACAGAAAGTATGTTAGCTCATGCCTCTCTCTCATATAAAATTGCAAGAATGATTACCGATCTTGTTATCAATTGCCTAGGATGATTCCGCACACCATACCATCATTATTCCACACTTCCTATTTGTAATATATTGTAATATATTCAAACTCTATTTAGTGCAACAACTATTTTATATTTTAGTTCTCCAATATCATGCAAAGCTATCCTCTTTATACACACAACACAATGTTATTTCTCGTTATTTGAAAGAAACGAACATTCCGTGTATGTAGACTCATATTGGTAGCAGGTAGGACTTGAGAGAATATCGATCTTACCTTTAGATCCTTTTGGGTTCGGCACTCCATACTTACCACTTCCATCTTTGAAAAGTGCTACGATGATTCCTTGCACTTGTGGAATATCAGGATTCCTAGCATGTCTGAAGGGTGCCACGTGAATATATCCCAATTTTCTCGTAAGAATGTGTGCAATGCTTCATCAACCACGGAGTCTGGCTGTGCTCCGATGGATACTCGTTTATTGGGGCTTGTCAGATGCACTTGAAATTTGACTATTTCGTCAGCGGGTTTGAAGGATGTGGACTTGGGCATCTTGCTAAGGTTACATCATCTTTATCAACCACAGGTCGTAATTCAGTAAGTTCCTCGGTGAAATGCTTCGGAAAGTGCATCGAGGGCGGGCGCCGTAGTTTTGTTTTCGGCCCGAAGAACTTTGATGATCAGGCAGAGATGATGGTCGCCGATCCTCCGGTGGCTTCGGTGCTGGAGACGCCTGATAATTATATCTCTGAGGATGCGGTCATTTAGATCCATTCTGAGTTCTCTTTCCGCAGGGATTGATTTTGATTGGCATTGTCTACCTCCAAGAGGAAGATCCGGAGGGATCTTACTTGGAGTCAGATGTGATACACTCCAGGTTAGGGAAGTAGTGTTTGGCGATTTTGCGGTCAAATTCAAAATTACATCCAAACTGGAAGGTTTTAGGTGGGCTCTAGTAGCGGTTTGTGGGGCTGCTCAGCCTGAACTTAAATCTGAATTCTTGGCCGATTTAGTTCGCATCTGCGATGAACAACTGCCTTTACTGATTGGTGGTGATTTTAATATTATCCGATGGGCGTATGAAAAGAATAATAACAATTTTGATGGTAGATGGCCATTCTTGTTCAATACTATTATTGAGAGCCTAGAACTGCGGGAGACACTACTGGAATTCCTTTATTTGCCGTCCGCCAGATCTTTGCCGTCTGCTGACAGATGGCAAAGAACCTCTTTACCGTGTGTTGGAAGAAAACAGACGGTAAAGAGGAGGCTGATGGCAAAATAAATATTTGCCATCAGCCACCTCTTTGCCGTCTGCTGACAGACGGCAAAGGTAGGGATGGCCGACGGCAAAGCTGTCCCACCCACCCCTCCTCTCTCCCCATCCCACCCCGGCCCCACCCACCCCTTTGCCGTCTGTCTGAGTAGCTTTGCCGTCAGTGGCAGACGGCAAAGGGGATCAGTGGCAGACGACAAAGGAGATGGACCCCCGAAAAGTTAACGGCGCCGCGCGCCTACCTCTCTCCTCTCTCCCACGCGCTCTCTCTCTCTCCCACGCACGCCCTGCGACCCCCCTGCGGGCCTCCTCCTCCTCCCTGCGCCCCCAGCGCCGCCGCCGCCCCACCGCCGCCGCCGGCCCACCTCCGCCGCCTCCCCCCCACCTCATCACCGCCGCCCTGCGACCCCCCCTGCAGGCCTCCTCCTCCTCCCTGCGCCCCCAGCGCCGCCGCCGCCGCACCGCCGCCGCCTCCCCCCCACCTCCCCACCTACACACCCCACCGCCGCCCTGCGCCCCCCCTCCTGCGGCCTCCTCCTCCTCGGTGAGTCCTTTTTTCCTTTTTTCCTTTAATTCATTAATTAGGTTAGTTAGGTTAGTTGTTAATTACCTATTGTTAGTTAGGTTAGTTGTTAGTGGTTACGTACTGGTAATTAGGTTAGTTAGGTTACTTGTTAGTTGTTAGTGGTAATTAGGTTAGTTGTTAGTGGTATTACCCCTCGAGCTAGGTTAGTTGTTAGGTTAGTTGTTAATTACCTACTGTGTGTTAGGTTAGTTGTTAGGTTTGTAGTTGACCGTGTAGAGCCCTCCGGTCGCCGCCTATGCTTGCACTAGCCACAACGTTGAGGATATTCCAACAGCTCGCAATAGTAGTTGTCGCACCGACACGACATCTCGACGACACCCCTGACACCCGTCACGATGCCCCGAAACCCCGACACGACGCCCCGACACGACATCTCGACGACACCCCTGACACCCGACACGATGCCCCGAAACCCCGACACGACGCCCCGACACGACATCTCGACGACACCCCGGTATGAAATATTTTTTTATGGAACCTGGAAAGTTTTATAAAGTAGTATAGGTAACCTGGAAAGTTTTATAGGTAACCTAGAATGTTCTATAGGTAACCTAGAAAGTTTTATAGGTAACCTAGAAAGTTTTATAGGTAACCTCGACCCCCGACCCCCGACCCCCTACAACACTCACCCTCGACCCCCGACCCCCTACCCCGACCCCCGACGCCACTGACCCCCGACACCCGACGCCCGACGCCACTGACCCTCGACCCCCGACCCCCGACCCCCGACAACACTCACCCTCGACCCCCGACCCCCGACGCCACTGACCCCCAACCCCCGAGCCCCGACACCTCTTCCGCCTCTTGTTGACCGAAAAGACCCCAATCCCCGACGCCAGTGACCTTCGACCCCCGATGACACTGACCCACATAGTTATGAGTTAGGTCATATAGTTATGTTAATTATAAAAACATCATATTTGTGTTGATCGGGTGAATTTCAATGTGCAGTTGTTCGAGGACCTCCACGTGCGTTGGACGAGCTCCGCCCTTGCGTTTGTTGGTGAGCACAAATGACTTCTCCTCCTACCCCCCTAATTTGCTCTGTCCCGGTCTTCGTGCCGATGAAACTTGCTAGCTATAGGTTTCTTCAATCATGAGTATGTGTGACCATTCGAAAGGGCGACATCTATAAATATGCATGTCTTTGCATATTTATAACCGCCATCCTTTCGAATTGTCCAACATTATCCATGGACAGCCCGAGTATGTGTAGACTGGGTTCGTTTTCCCGTATGCTGTGCTCTGGATCCGATGCGGAATTTCGTCAGTGCCTCCCTGTTGTTCTCCGGATGCACATCCTCTCTGTTTATTGCGGAGACGTGTATCAGGAGAACAGCGGGGAGGTGCTGCCGAAATTTTGCGTTGGATCCGGAGCAGAGCATGGGAAAACGAACCCAGTCTACACATACTCGGGTGGGATTAGGACCTATCTTTACCTATTAGCGTGTAGGTTGCCTGGACGTAATAAAAATGGCGAACCTGATTAACCGATGAATATAGATGATGAATTATATATAAATATATTTCTTCTGTCTTTAGTAGCTACGCAAGATGAGTGATCGTGCGTGGATGTATACCGGTCACCCTAGTCAGAAAGAGATGACGAAAGAATGGTTTTTAAAAACAAAGGAATTTGTGAAAGCCGCATTCGCAAATGGCGAGGAAAGAAACTATTGCCCCTGTCCTGGATGCGACAACTATAAAAAGACGACAGAGGCTGTAATGATTAAACACCTGCAGAGGAGGGGTTTTAAGCCTAATTATACGTTGTGGACATTTCATGGTGAGTCTATACAACGCACAAGAGCTGAGGTGGTCCGTCGTCGCACGGACGAGCATGGTACTAGGATCGAAGACATGGTGCAAGACTTTGATGATGCTCGGGATTCGGAAGATGAGATGGAGGAATCTGCAAAGGCCTTTTATGCAATGTTGGAGTCTTCAAAACGTCCTCTCCATGAGCACACCGAGCTCTGTCAGCTGGATGCAATTGCACAAGTAATGGCTCTGAAGGCTCAGTTCAACTTGGGAAGAGAATGCTACGACGCGATGATGACACTATTTGGACGTTTCCTACCCAAAGGCCATGTCATGCCTGCAAACCTGTACCAGTCGGACAAAATACTTCGTGTACTTAAGATGCCCTATGAGAAGATAGATGCATGTGAGAAAGGATGTGTCTTATTTAGGAAGGAGTATGCACACTTGGACTATTGTCCCAATTGCGAGTCTTGCAGGTATCTTGTGGTAGACAACGGTATGGGTGAGAAGGGGCAGACCAAAATCGCAGTTAGTGTTCTTCGGTATATGCCAATCGTACCAAGACTTCAACGTCTTTTCATGGTCGAAGAGACAACCAGAGAGATGACATGGCACAAATTGGGCAAAAGAACCGAACTAGATGCGGATGGGAATAAGATGATGGTACACACATCGGATGGGGAAGCGTGGAAACATTTCGATGGATTGCATCAGGATAAAGTGGCAGATCCAAGAAATCCTCGAGTCTGCGCCGCTACGGATGGTTTTAATCCCTTCGGCATGACGGCAACCCAATACAGTTGTTGGCCTGTATTTGTCATTCCACTGAATCTCCCCCCCCCCCGGGCAGATTATGCAAAGAAAGAACATATTTCTGACGTTGATAATTCCAGGGCCCAATTATCCGGGGAAGAATATGAATGTGTACCTGCAACCGCTTAAGGATGAATTGGAAGAAGCTTTGGAAAATGGGGTCAAGACATACGATGCCGCTAGAAAAGAAAACTTCAAAATGCATGTGTGGTACATGTACTCTATGCATGACTTGCCAGCGTATGCGCTATTCTCTGGATGGTGTGTGCATGGAAGGTTCCCGTGCCCCCAATGCAAGGCAGCTCTTCAGTTTCATTGGTTGAAGGAGGGTCGGAAGTATTCTTGCTTTGACTTGCATAGACAGTTCCTGGATCCTGACCATCAGTTCAGAAAAGACAAGAAGAACTTTACCAAAGGTAAAGTTGTCAAAAACTTGGCACCACATGCGTTCACAGGCGGACAGATCCTGGATTAGTTAAACGCCCTCGAGCCTGATCCAGAGCGTCCAGGGTATTTCAAGGGGTATAATTCAAAACACGCCTGGACTCACAAGCCATGCTTCTGGGATCTGCCGTACTTCAAAGACCTCCTTCTTCCACACAATATCGACATGATGCACACTGAAAAGAATATCGGAGAGGCTATTTTTGGTACATTGTTCGACATAGATGGGAAGACAAAGGATAATATTAAGGCTAGAGTCGATCAAGAGACACTATGTCATAGACCGTTACAAAACATGCGAGAAGGCAAAGGAAAGCAGAAGTGGTCGAAGCCAAAGGCCTGGTTCAATCTTGGAAGGCCAGCTATGAGGGAAATTATCTTGTGGGTCAAAATGCACTTGATGTTCCCCGATGGGTATGCACCGAATCTAAAGAGGGGAGCGAGTCTTGAAAAATTAAAAATCTTTGGTCTCAAGAGTCATGATTGGCACATATGGCTAGAGCGGGTAATGCCGGTGATGTTACGTGGCTTTATTCCTGAGGATGAATGGCTAGTACTGGCGGAGCTGAGCTATTTCTTCCGTGTTCTTTGTGCGAAAGAATTGTCGCCTGGCGTGGTAGAAGACATGGAGGAGTTTGCACCGGAGTTGTTGTGCAAGTTAGAGAAGATCTTTCCACCGGGCTTCTTTAATCCAATGCAACATTTGATTTTACATCTACCGACCGAGGCAAGATTGGGTGGGCCGGTGCAAGATCGTTGGTGCTATGCAACTGAGAGGATGCAGAAGACCCTTCGAGCTAAATGTAAAAATAAGCGTAGAATTGAAGCATCGATGGCTGAGGCATTTATTACTGAGGAGGTGGCAAACTTTGTGACAGCACACTACGAAGCCAAAAATCATCATTTGCATAATCCGAAGCCTCGGCACAATGATGGAGACCCTAAAAAGGTGGGTCCAACCTCAGCCTATTCAAAGGGAAGCTCGCACCAGCCGGTGCTTCGAAACCAATAACGTTGGATATCGAAGAATGGCGGAACATTTCTTTGTATATCTTCAACAACCTAACAGAAGTGCGGCCATACATCGAGTGAGTTCTCGACACATTTTCCCGTAACTTCTAATTCATTTGAACTGCTCTTATTCCCGGATATTTCAAACAACTGTTACGTCGTCAAATTCTCGGATGGAGCGGTGATCGAAAATGATTCCGTCGAAGAGTATGAGCTTCTGTCAAAGACAGGAGGCGGATATCCTGGTTTCATTCTTGGTTCAAACAAACGGTAATTATCAATAATGGACCATTTCATTCTTGGTCTAACTTGCGGCTAATGCAACAACCGTTTCGTATTAAACTTGTAGGCTAATTCAGAGTCTATGGACGCCGAATTGAGACAAGTCGCTAATGGTTTTGACTATAAGGTCCGTTCATTTGAGAAATACAACATCAACGGGTATCTCTTTCGTACCTTTGGCAAAGAGCTATCTATCCCCGACCCGAAATCTACAAATTGTGGTGTCTCTGCTATCGGCGAAGGTGTTATCGAGTATTATGGAAGAGTTGAATCAATTTATGAACTTCAATTCTATGGTGAAAACCCACCGAACGTCGTAGTCTTCAAATGTTATTGGTTCCAGCCGAAGGAGACTAGAAGGACTCATGAACATATAGGACTAGTCGAAATCAATCCAAACACCCATTTAGATGTTCCCGATGTCTATATTACGGCTCAACAGGCGACCCAAGTTTTCTACCTACCGTGGGCATGCCAAACGGATAAGAATCTGGAAGGTTGGTATGTTGTTTATGAAGTGCCGCCACATGTCAGACCACCTCTCCCAAATGAACAGGATTATGAACCTCACATTAACCCAGACACATATGATGGAGAATTCTTCCAAGAAGCACGTCTTTCCAAGAAACGTTTCAAGAACCGCCGTGCTTCATCCAAGAACATGGAAGTAGACAGCGACAATGAATCCGACTCCAGCCCTGAGCTGGAACCAGAAGACCTGGAACTCGTAGAGGTTACTGATGCGGATGACCTGTCAATGCTTCAACGATTAAAGGAAGGCCTTTCACAACTTCACGCCGTTGAACCCGATGAGCACGTCATTCATGAAGACATGCGTGATAGTGATGATGATGATGCATTTATTGATGATGATTATTAGTTTGTAAGATTCAAAACTTAAATTATATATATTTTAATATTTACTATTCATGTACATATTATTATTCATGTCAGTCATTCAATTTTTTTATGTTGTACTAATTTATTTTAATCTTTATCATGACAGGTGTTGAAAGATGGTGGGCGCGGGTCCAGAGCCTTCTCCAGGGCAACCGTCTCCAGACGAAGCCGGCGCGAGCAACCGTGGTGTTTCTCCTCCTTGATGACCACTATGGTAAGTTTCTCCTCCAAACTTAGCTTGTTTTCCTCTAAAATGAGATAATTAGCCAATTTAGCTCAAAAAAGACATAATTAGGTAATTTAGCTCAAAATGAGAAGAAAAAAGAAGAAGAGATGAAGAAGAAGAGAAGGAGGAGGAGGAGGAGGAGGAGGAGGAGGAGAAGGGAGGAGGAGGAGGAGAAGGAGGAGGAGGAGTAGGCTTATCCTTCTCCTCCTCCTCCTCCTCCTCCTCCTCCTTCTTCTTCTTGATTTCTTATTCTTCTCCTCTTCCTCCTCTTTCTTATTCTTCTCCTCCTCCTCTTTCTCCTCCTCCTCCTCTTTCTTCTTCTTCTCTTCCTCCTCTTTCTTCTCCTCCTCTTTCTTCTTCTTCTCTTCCTCCTCTTTCTCCTCCTCCTCCTCTTTCTTCTTCTTCTCCTCCTCCTCTTTCTTCTTCTTCTTCTGCTCCTCTTTCTCCTCCTCCTCTTTCTTCTTCTCCTCTTCCTCCTCTTTCTTCTTCTTCTCCTCCTCCTCCTCTTTCTTCTCCTCTTTCATATTATCCTTGCTTTAATTAACCCAACAATGACATAATTAGCCCATTTAGCTCCAAAATACCATAATAAGCTCAAAATGGCATAAGAACCTTGGTTAGCTCATGAATATTATATACTTAGCTTGTTTTCCTCTAAAATGACATAATTGGAATATTTAGCTCAAAAAAGACATAATTAGGTAATTTAGCTCCACCAAGAGGAGAAGAGGAGAAGAAATAGGCAAAATGAAAAGAAAGAAGAAGAAGAGATGAAGAAGAAGAGAAGGAGGAGGAGGAGGAGGAGGAGAAGGCCTCCTCCTCCTCCTCCTCCTCCTCCTCCTGCTTCTTCTTGATTTCTTCTTCTTCTTCTCCTCCTCCTATTTCTTCTCCTCTTTCATATTATCCTTGCTTTAATTAACCCAACAATGACATAATTAGCCCATTTAGCTGCAAAATACCATAATAAGCTCAAAATGGCATAAGAACCTTTGTTAGCTCATGAATATTATATACTTAGCTTGTTTTCCTCTAAAATGACATAATTGGAATATTTAGCTCAAAAAAGACATAATTAGGTAATTTAGCTCCAACAAGAGGAGAAGAGGAGAAGAAATAGGCAAAATGAAAAGAAAGAAGAAGAAGAGATGAAGAAGAAGAGAAGGAGGAGGAGGAGGAGGAGGAGGAGGAGGAGAAGGCCCAGGACCTTCTATCCTTCTCCTCCTCCTCCTCCTTCTCCTCCTCCTCCTCCTTCTTCTTGATTTCTTCTTCTTCTCCTCCTCCTCCTCTTTCTTCTCCTCTTTCATATTATCCTTGCTTTAATTAACCCAACAATGACATAATTAGCCCATTTAGCTCCAAAATACCATAATAAGCTCAAAATGGAATAAGAACCTTGGTTAGCTCATGAATATTATATACTTAGCTTGTTTTCCTCTAAAATGACATAATTGGAATATTTAGCTCAAAAAAGACATAATTAGATAATTTAGCTCCAACAAGAGGAGAAGAGGAGAAGAAATAGGCAAAATGAAAAGAAAGAAGAAGAAGAGATGAAGAAGAAGAGAAGGAGGAGGAGGAGGAGGAGGAGGAGGAGGAGGAGGAGAAGGCCCAGGACCTTCTATCATTCTCCTCCTCCTCCTCCTCCTTCTCCTCCTCCTCCTCCTTCTTCTTGATTTCTTCTTCTTCTCCTCCTCCTCCTCTTTCTTCTCCTCTTTCATATTATCCTTGCTTTAATTAACCCAAAAATGACATAATTAGCCCATTTAGCTCCAAAATACCATAATAAGCTCAAAATGGCATAAGAACCTTGGTTAGCTCATGAATATTATATACTTAGCTTGTTTTCCTCTAAAATGACATAATTGGAATATTTAGCTCAAAAAAGACATAATTAGGTAATTTAGCTCCAACAAGAGGAGAAGAGGAGAAGAAATAGGCAAAATGAAAAGAAAGAAGAAGAAGAGATGAAGAAGAAGAGAAGGAGGAGGAGGAGGAGGAGGAGGAGGAGGAGAAGGCCCAGGACCTTCTATCCTTCTCCTCCTCCTCCTCCTCCTTCTCCTCCTCCTCCTCCTTCTTCTTGATTTCTTCTTCTTCTCCTCCTCCTCCTCTTTCTTCTCCTCTTTCATATTATCCTTGCTTTAATTAACCCAACAATGACATAATTAGCCCATTTAGCTCCAAAATACCATAATAAGCTCAAAATGGCATAAGAACCTTGGTTAGCTCATGAATATTATATACTTAGCTTGTTTTCCTCTAAAATGACATAATTGGAATATTTAGCTCAAAAAAGACATAATTAGGTAATTTAGCTCCAACAAGAGGAGAAGAGGAGAAGAAATAGGCAAAATGAAAAGAAAGAAGAAGAAGAGATGAAGAAGAAGAGAAGGAGGAGGAGGAGGAGAAGGCCCAGGACCTTCTATCCTTCTCCTCCTCCTCCTCCTCAACCTCCTTCTCCTCCTCCTCCTCCTTCTTATTGATTTCTTCTTCTTCTCCTCCTCCTCCTCTTTATTCTCCTCTTTCATATTATCCTTGCTTTAATTAACCCAACAATGACATAATTAGCCCATTTAGCTCCAAAATACCATAATAAGCTCAAAATGGCATAAGAACCTTGGTTAGCTCATGAATATTATATATTTAGCTTGTTTTCCTCTAAAATGACATAATTGGAATATTTAGCTGAAAAAAGACATAATTAGGTAATTTAGCTCTAACAAGAGGAGAAGAGGAGAAGAAATAGGCAAAATGAAAAGAAAGAAGAAGAAGAGATGAAGAAGAAGAGAAGGAGGAGGAGGAGGAGGAGGAGGAGGAGGAGGAGGAGAAGGCCTCCTCCTCCTCCTCCTTCTTCTTGATTTCTTCTTATTCTCCTCCTCCTCCTCTTTCTTCTCCTCTTTCATATTATCCTTGCTTTAATTAACCCAACAATGACATAATTAGCCCATTTAGCTCCAAAATACCATAATAAGCTCAAAATGGCATAAGAACCTTGGTTAGCTCATGAATATTATATACTTAGCTTGTTTTCCTCTAAAATGACATAATTGGAATATTTAGCTCAAAAAAGACATAATTAGGTAATTTAGCTCCAACAAGAGGAGAAGAGGAGAAGAAATAGGCAAAATGAAAAGAAAGAAGAAGAAGAGATGAAGAAGAAGAGAAGGAGGAGGAGGAGGAGGAGGAGGAGGAGGAGAAGGCCAAGGACCTTCTATCCTTCTCCTCCTCCTCCTCCTCCTCCTCCTCCTTATCCTCCTCCTCCTCCTTCTTATTGATTTCTTCTTCTTCTCCTCCTCCTCCTCTTTCTTCTCCTCTTTCATATTATCCTTGCTTTAATTAACCCAACAATGACATAATTAGCCCATTTAGCTCCAAAATACCATAATAAGCTCAAAATGGCATAAGAACCTTGGTTAGCTCATGAATATTATATATTTAGCTTGTTTTCCTCTAAAATGACATAATTGGAATATTTAGCTCAAAAAAGACATAATTAGGTAACTTAGCTCCAACAAGAGGAGAAGAGGAGAAGAAATAGGCAAAATGAAAAGAAAGAACAAGAAGAGATGAAGAAGAAGAGAAGGAGGAGGAGGAGGAGGAGGAGGAGGAGAAGAAGGCCCAGGACCTTCTATCCTTCTCCTCCTCCTCCTCCTCCTCCTCCTTCTCCTCCTCCTCCTCCTTCTTCTTGATTTCTTCTTCTTCTCCTCCTCCTCCTCTTTCTTCTCCTCTTTCATATTATCCTTGCTTTAATTAACCCAACAATGACATAATTAGCCCATTTAGCTCCAAAATACCATAATAAGCTCAAAATGGCATAAGAACCTTGGTTAGCTCATGAATATTATATACTTAGCTTGTTTTCCTCTAAAATGACATAATTGGAATATTTAGCTCAAAAAGAAGGAGAAGGAAGAATAAGAAGAAGAAGAGAAGAAGAATAGAAGGAGAAGGAGAAGAATAAGGAGGAGGAGGAGAAGAAGAAGAAGGAGGAGGAGAAGAAGAGAAGGAGGAGAAGGAGAAGGAGCCCTCCTTCTTCTCCTTCTTCTTCTCTCCTTCTTCTCCTTCTTCTTCTCTTCTTTTTTCTTCTTCTCCTTCTCCTTCTCCTTCCCCTTCCCCTCCTCCTCCTCTTCCTTGTTTTTATTCTCCTTGTTCTCTTATTGCTTCTTCTCTTTCTTATTCAATTTAGCTTATTTGTCATATATATGTTGTTGTTGTTCTTCTACTTACTTTCTTATTCCCATTTTGCAGATTGGATGTACTACATGCATGGAAGCTGGCGTTGGAGTGCTTTAGTTTCCGTTTTTATTTGAGTTGATGAACAATGTGTTGGTTCTTTGTATGTGTTGATGAACAATATATGTGCAACTATATGTATGTATATATGGATGAAACTTCGTATGTGTTGGTTCTTTTGATATATGGGATGTACGTTGATGAACAAATGGCATTGATGAGCTTTATATGTATATAATATATGTGTTGTGATCTATTTATGATATATGTGCTCTGAATTATATGTATATGTAATGTGAAATAGAAAAAATAAATAAATAAGAGAAAATATAGGCTCTTTGACGTCTGCCAGCTGATGGCAAAGGCCTTTGCCGTCTGCCGGCAGACGGCAAAGGTGCCACGTGGCGCCCAGCTATGCAACCTGGGCAGTAGCAGCTGGCCATATAGTCTCTTTGTCGTCTGCCTGATGGGTAGGCAGACGGCAAAGAAGAGGGCACAAAGGAGGGGGTAGAATACAAAAGTGGAGAGAGGGGGGAGGGGAGGACACGGCGGACGGCAAAGGTTGCCGAGGAGGCTGACGGCAAAGGTTGCCGAGGAGGCAGACGACAACGGTTGCCGAGGAGGCAGACGGCAAAGGTTGCCGAGGAGGCAGACGGCAACGACTCCGTTAACCCCTAACGGAGGCAACGCCTCTCGGCTGCCGTCCCAAACTCTTTGCCGACTGCTCCTCAGGAAAGCTGACGGCAAAGAGCTTTGCCGTCCGCTTTACGGGGGCAGACGCCAAAGAAGGTCCTATGCCGTCGTAGGCTGACGCAGAAAATTTGCCGGCCGTGACAATCTTTGCCGTCTGTTGTACGGTCTTTGCCGTCCGGTTATTTGTCTTCGCCGTCCGTGATGGCAGACGGCAAAGAAGGTGATTCCTGTAGTGAGATAGAACTCACAGGTAGGAATTTCACTTGGGCAAATTCCCTGCCGAATCAAACTTTTGAGAAGTTAGATAGAGTTCTTACCAGTGTAGACTGGGAACGGAAGTACCCTTTGGTTACAGTCCGTACACTCCAAAGGGCGATCTCCGATCATACCCCCTTGATGTTGGATACTGGGGATGCATTATATCTGGGTAATCGAGATAGTTTCTCTTTCGAATCCAGCTGGTTCTTAAGGGAGGGATTTCTGGAGTTGATAGACAGGGAATGGAATAGGACTTCGGGCGGTTCATCGAGTGTACAATGATGGCAAAATAAAATTAGACACCTGAGACAATACCTTCGTGGCTGGGCCAAGCATGTCTCGGGGACATATAAAGATGAGCAGGATAGGCTCATAAACTTTATCGATGAGCTGGATAGAAAGGCTGAGAACTGTGTGTTGGAAGTAAATGATCATCAACTCAGATTTGAGGCTGAACAAAGGCTTCGTACTCTTCTCAGAGAGGAGGAGATGAAGTGGGCGAATAGAGCAAAAGTTAAAGCTATTATACTTGGGGATAATAACACTAAGTTCTTCCATTTAATAGCTAATGGCAAGCACAGGAAGAAGAGGATAGTGCAGCTTGAACAGGATGAGGGTACCATAGTTGGTCATGAGAACCTAAAATTATATATTTCTAACTTTTATAAACAGCTTTTTGGTGCTCATCAAGATAGTTTTGTGACTATGGACGAGTACCAGGTTGCAGATATTCCCCAAGTTGGGGAGGCTGATAATGAGTCTTTATCTGCTCCCTTCTCGGAGAAAGAGGTGCTAGACGTGATAGGAGGTTTGAAGTGTGGTAAGGCCCCTGGTCCGGATGGGTTTCCGGCAGAGTTTTACAAACACTGCTGGCACATCATTAAGAAGGATCTTATGGCTATGTTTGATGATCTTTATGCTGGTAATCTCCAACTCTTCCATCTGAATTTTGGTACTATTACGTTGATACCAAAGAAGGAAGGAGCGTCTCGTATTGAGCAGTTTCGCCCGATTTGTTTGCTTAATGTTAGTTTCAAAATATTCACAAAGGTTGGAACAGATAGAATAACTAAGATGGCGCATTCTGTGGTGCAATTTTCGCAAACCGCATTTATGCCTGGGCGTAATATCCTTGAAGGGGTTGTGGTTCTCCATGAGACTCTGCACGAAATGCACTCAAAGAAACTTGATGGAGTTATCTTTAAAGTGGATTTCGAAAAGGCATATGACAAAGTGAAATGGTCCTTCTTGCAACAAACATTGCGGATGAAGGGGTTCGATGAGGTTTGGAGAAAGCACATAGATTCCTTTACCACAAGAGGGAGTGTCGGGATGATATTGGTCACTTCTTCCAGACACTAAAGGGACTAAGACAAGGGGATCCTATGTCCCCTATTCTCTTCAATATTGTTGCGGATATGTTGGCTATGTTGATCAAGAGAGCTAAGAAAAGGACCTTGTAGCTGGATTAGTACCTCATCTGGTGGATGGGGTGTATCTATTCTACAATATGCTGATGATACGATTCTCTTTATGGAGCATGATTTACTCAAAGCTAAAAACCTTAAGCTCATCTTGTGCCTTTTTGAGCAGTTATCTGGGTTGAAGATTAACTTCAATAAAAGTGAGTTGTTTTGTTTTGGTGAAGCCAAAAAGCAACAACATATCTATAATCAGCTGTTCGGATGTGTAGCAGGGGAATTTCCTTTTACGTACTTAGGAATTCCCATTCACCATCGTAAACTATCTAATGCGGAGTGGAAATGCATTGGGGAACGGTTTGAAACGAAACTTAGTACTTGGAAAGGCAAGCTTCTTTCTTACGGAGGCAGATTAGTGTTGGTTAATTCAGTATTAACAAGTCTGCCTATGTTCCTCCTATCTTTTTTTGAGATACCTGTTGGGGTACGGAAAAGATTGGATTTCTACCGTTCTCGCTTTTTCTGGCAGAGTGATGAGGTTAAGACTAAGTATAGGTTGGCGAAATGTGATATTATTTCCGTCCTAAAGATCAAGGAGGATTAGGTATTGAAAATTTGGAAACCAAAAATAGATGTCTGCTCAGCAAGTGGCTGTTTAGACTGTCAATGGAAACCGACGGAATGTGGGTACAAATTCTGACCAACAAGTACCTGCAGTCCAAATCTTTATCGCAGGTGGAAGCAAGACCTTTTGACTCGCCATTCTGGAAGGGTCTAATGCGGGTAAAAAGCTCATTCTACCACAGATCGAGGTTTATCATTGGAAATGGGGAACTGACTAGATTCTGGGAAGACACCTGGTTAGGAGAGGCGCCTTTGGCTGTTCAATATCCGTGGTTGTACCATATTGCCCAACGTCGATAAGTGACAGTTGCGGTTGTATTGCGGGAGATTCCCCTTAATATTCAATTCCGCAGATCTCTAGTTGGGGATAGATGGGTTTCCTGGTTGCATCTAGTTAGAAGGTTAATGGAGGTTAACCTTTCTTATAGGAGCGATCGAATCTCCTGGAGATTAACAACAAATGGGTTGTTTATGGTTAAATCCAAGTATTCTGATCTCATTGATTCAGTACCAATTTCAAAATCCAAACATATTTGGAAGGTTAGAGTTCCTCTTAAAATTAAAGTTTTCTTGTGGTTTGTTCACAAGGGAGTTATTTTAACTAAGGATAATTTGGCCAAACGGAATTGGAAGGGGAGTCCGAGATGTTCTTTCTGTCCAAGAGTAGAAAGTATTCAGCACCTCTTTCTCGACTGTCCTTTGGCTAAACTTGTTTGGCGCTCAATTCATATTGCTTTTAACATCTCTCCACCTATTAACTTGAACTCATTATTTGGAACGTGGTTACAGGGAATTGATATTCAATTGGCTAAATCTATTCGTGTCGGAGCATGTGCTCTTCTTTGGGCTTTATGGAATAGCAGAAATGATTTGGTTTTTAACAGAACTCGTGATATTCAATTCTTGCAGGTTATCTACAGAATTACCGCACTGATCCGTACATGGTCGTTACTAACTCATGTGGCAGCCAGGGAGCCTATGGTTACTGGGTGTGCCCGCTGGGAAATGGTAGCACAGGGTATCTTCAACCGGTTTGGATGGTGGCATATTAATAGAATAGGTGTTTAGTCATTTTTACCTTTTAGCCACTCCAGGCCGTGGCGCGATGTTCGTCATGTATCTTTTTTCCCCTTTTATATACTATGTACTTTTTGAACACTTTGTTTACTTAATATATGGCTGTATGCATCCGTCGATGCACAGGCCGGGGCAAGGCTTCCTTTTCTAAAAACTTGTGAGTAGGGTTGGGCGTTCGGTATAAACCAAAAATCGGTTTCTACCATTCGGCTATTTATGAATTTCGGTTAGCAAAGCTAGCAACTGAAAATGAGAACTAAAAATACCTAACTGAACGTTCGGTTAACCGACCTATTAGGTGCAGTTTCGGTTTATACCGAATGGACCTTTGCCTCAGCCAGTTCTTCTCTAAATAGCCTCTTAGATAGAAGGAAGTCAATGCCTTATCGCCTTAGAAACGCAAGGAGGGACTAAATTTTACTGATCGGTTGTTTGGTGTTCGCATGCTCATGCACGTACATGGACAGTTTACATGCAAGTGCCCAACCCATGATCCACAAAAGTGGTTGGCGTTGTAGTCTCTCTCTGCTGGTCGCACATGGGTTAGTGGGCCATGGCCTTGAGGTTGGCAAAGTAGTTGGGTACTGGAGTAGTCGATAGCGCTGCTCCTTGGAGCTGGGTGAGTGTTTCCACGTCGAACTGCGTCCTATCTCATGTACATTTTGGTATGATTCCGACTAACAAAGATATATACCGAATGAACCGAACTTAGTTCGGTTTTCGATAGTAAAAAGCAAAATTATCTGCATTAATCATAAAACCAAAAATTCGGTTTTTCCAGCTTCATCTTTGGTTCGGTCTTTGGTGTTTTTATGCTCACCCCTACTTGTGAGGGTATTAACGTCGTTGTGCCCAGGCATT
The DNA here is from genome assembly GCF_904849725.1 of Hordeum vulgare subsp. vulgare. Taxonomy (NCBI): domain Eukaryota; kingdom Viridiplantae; phylum Streptophyta; class Magnoliopsida; order Poales; family Poaceae; genus Hordeum; species Hordeum vulgare. Next base: position 246,560,135 of record NC_058522.1, read on the forward strand.
TTGAGTTTCATGGTTCCATAGTGTTGGATGTCCTGAAATCTGGTGAAGGCCTCCTGTCTCAAAAGAGCGTGATAACCTCTTTTAAAGGGTACAATATGAAAGATGTGTTCTTTGGACTTATAGTTCTCGTAGGTGCTGATGTCTACTACACAACCTTCTTTTTGTAGACTCATGTTGGCCCTCCAAACGCAGAGTTTTGTGGAACAATAGCAATTTTCCCTCAGGTCGATGACCTAAGGTTCATCAATGGTCTCTCTCAAGCAACCCTGCAATCAAATAACAAAGAGTCTCTTGTGTCCCCAACACACCCAATACAATGGTAAATTGTATAGACGCACTAGTTCAGTGAAGAGATGGTGATATAAGTGTAATATGAATGGTAGATATATGTTTTTGTAATCTGAAAATATAAAATCAACATGGTAAAAAATAGTAAACAACAAGCAAAACATTGCATAAATGCTTGGAAATAAGGCCTAGGGTTCGTACTTTCACTAGTGCAAGTTCTCTCAACAATACTAACATAGTTGAATCATATATAAATCCCTCACATGCGACAAAGAGTTCACTCCAAAGTCACAAATAGCAGAGAACAAATGAAGAAATTATTGTAGTGTGCGAAACCACCTGAAAGTTATCTTTTCTGATCAATCTTATGAGCTATCCCTATAAGTGTCACGAACACCCCTAGACTTCGTACTAAAATAACACCTTAAGATACACATAAACCAAAACCCTAATGTCACCTAGATACTCCAATGTCACCACAAGTACCCATGGGCATGATTATACGATATGGATCACATAATTTCAAATTAATCATGTTCAATCCAACACAAAGAACTTCAAAGAGTGCCCCAAAGTCTCTACCCGAAAGTCAAGACGAAAACATGTGCCAACCCCTATGCATAGATTCCCAAGGTCACGGAACATGCAAGTTGATCACCAAAACATACATCAAGTGGATCAATAGAACATCCCATTGTCACCACATATATCCGATCGCAAGACATACATCAAGTGTTCTTAAATCCTTAAAGACTCAATCCGATAAGAAAACTTCAAAGGGAAAACTCAATTCATCACAAGAATTGTGCCATCTCAAGAATACGAGAGAGAGAGAGAGATTGAAAAAATAGCTACTAGTACATACCCTCAACCCTGAGGAGGATTACTCAGAGATTATCATGATGAGAAAGAGAGATTTGTTGATGGATAGGTGCAGCCCCGAAGAATTGGAGGTGATAGCGACCAAGGCACCGATGACGGGCGGCGACGGTGGCGACGGTCGGTGTCCCCTTGCCCCTCCTTCTTCCTTGGTCTTGGTGCTGCAATGGAGCAGCCTCTACCCTTCTTGGCGGATGCCAAGGGAGAGGCAAATTCATGGCTCTTGGTGGCGCTACCAAAATTAGGGTTTTTCTCTCCTTATATGTGCCTGTGTGGTCCTCTATGGCCCTCCGATGGATGGACCCTTGATCCAATGGCTCTCGGGCACCTCTACAACTTTCCTATGGGATCCTCAGAACCCTCATGAGTCTCCAAAGTCGTGGCTTCGCTGAATATATCAGATATGTTAAGAGTTGGACTCAATCACGTCAACAATTCTCGTGATACCGTAATTAGATATTTACCTTCAATAAAACAGGTCCCTAGATTGCATACGAACTTCGTTTCGATGAATGTGTAATCCAAAGTCATTGCCACAAAATTCCCCACACTTTCCTAGTTTTTGCTCTCTCCATTTGATGCCTTGTTCGGGGGTCAAACTGAAAATCTATAAAAACTGTTTGTGGACAGATTTCAGGAGAGTGAGACTCCTCCTCCAACAAGGCTCCTTTTGCTTTTTTCAAAAATTTCTAATTAATTCCTACAAATCAAAGTGTGAAACAAGAATTTGTGCAATTTTGCAACCATTAATAGGTTAGTCTCAAAAAATAATATAAAGTTGTAGTAAAATGATTGTAAAACATCGAAAAATGACAATATAACAACATGGAACAAACAAAAATTATAGATACGGTTGAGACGTATCAGGTGCCGAATACCACATCGAGAGAGACTCGGACCGTGCATCGTTCTTATCTTCCGAGGATAATTCCTCAAAAGGTTGTGTTGGTTTGCTCGACACGAGACATGTCAAACTGCATTCTATCCAGTGTATCCTCGTAGATGAGGTTTAAGCTGCTGCCGCCGTCCATGAGTACTTTGGACAATTTAAAGCCGTCTATAACGGCGTTGAGTACCACAGTGGTAGGTGTTCGATTAGAATGAATACCTGGCTCATCCACTTCGACGAAGGTTATGAGTTTTTTTTGTCCAAGAGTTTGTTGCTGCTACCTGGAATACATGGTTGATTTCCCGAAGAGCTCTTTTCCTGTGATTATTTGAGGTGAAAATCTTGTAAATGGTGAGTACATAGACGTTGTTGTCCGGCAGTTTTGATGGACGCTTTTGGGATGATTGGGCCCTATGGATAGCCTCTCCGCTTTTGGCTACCTGGCTGACGACCCAACAAGCTCGAAGGTCATGGGTTGAACTGGTGTTAGGTAACGCAGAGTGTATAGGGCATGGTCTGTCCAAAAATTTGTCAAGGACAGTTCGAGATCCATCAAGGGGCTTGTTACTTTTCCCAACAAGCCTTTGATCGATTGACCGTTGTTGGGATATGCGCTTTCTTCGAGCTCTTCTGGGTTGCTCAGTGTGGATTGATTCCACTTGCATTTGTTGAGACTGTCAGGTACTTTCAATTGTGCAGTATTTGTGTATCAATGTAGATAGCTTGGTGAAGGTGTGTAAATGACGATGGGCGAGGGCATTTAGAACTCCCTTGTCATGGTAGTTATGCCAGAGTATTTCCATAATTTTTTGTCCGCTATAGTCTTGTATTTGGTTTATTATCAGAAGGAATCTATCCCAAAAGTGTTTGATTGTCTCTCCTGGCTCTTGCCTGATGCCATGTAGGTCCCTTATGGTAGGCTTCTCTGTTGTACTCAGAGAGTGGGTTGGAGAAAAATTGGGGTCCCAGCAAGACATGAATCCTTGGTCTTGGCGACTGCATCTAACAACATTGTTGAGTCCGACGCGCTATGCTCAAGGTCCGTTCTACAAGCCAGATATGACCATTCACGCCCGGGATTAAGTTCGGGGCGGACCTCGGATGCCGGACTAGCGGGGAGATCCAGATTATGAGAGACTGGAATATAAACGGTTTTAAACTCCCTTGGCTGAGACGGTAAACTTCGGCTGGTTTTTCGATGGTGGAAATCAAGTGCGTGATGGGTGGGACATGGAATTCCCAGTCGTCGGGCCTGATCCTGATCTGTTCGTAGATTGACAGTTGATCGTGGGATACTTCCATGTCCTGAAATCGGCCGAGCAGCTCGTTCAGTTCCGTGACATCCGCAGTGTCCTTCTTTTTGGAGTTCATGGGATCGACCAAAAACGCCGCAGTCTTCGGGATATTTGGAGTCACATCGGGGCAATGTTCATTCAAAGATAATTCGTATATGTCGCACGGTTCGAGCCTTGAGGTTGGGGCTAGGGTGATACGTCTCCAACATATCTATAACTTTTTATTGTTGCATGCTCTTATGTTATCATTTTAGAACACTTTTTATGTACTTATCTACCAATTTATATTATTTTTGAGCACTGACCTATTGACCGAGTGCCCGTTGTTGTTTTCTGCATGTTTTTTTCCACTTTTCAGGTTTTCACTACCAAACGAAGTTCAGTTGACCTAAAACTTTTTGTGAATTTTTTCTGGACCAACACAAGACCATGGAGCATCGGAAGGACGTAGGAGGGTGCACGAGGGCCCCACAAGCCAACATGGCGCGACCTAGGGAGGGCGTGCCCTGATGGCTTGTGGTCCCCTCGTGGCTCTCTCGATTCCTTTCTCTGGCCTATAAATTCACATTTACCCTACAAACATCGAGGGATGTCCTGAAACACTTTTTACGCTGCCGCAAGTCTCTGTTCCGACGGGAAGCCATCTAGAGCTCCGTTCCGGCACTCTGTCCAAGGGGGATCGATCATGGAGGTCTTCTTCATCATCCTTTATGCCCTCATGATGACGTGTGAGTAGTTCACCACAGACCTATGGATCCATAGCCAGTACCTAGATGGAAATCTATTTATCTTTGATCTTCAATACAATGATCATTGCATCTTCATCCATATGATGTAACTCTTTTGTGCGCTGCATTTGTTGGGATCCAATGAATTATGGGTTTATATTTAGATTATTCAAGGTAAATATTTGAGTCTCCTCTATTATATAGTATGATTCTAATGTTCATGATTATGATAGCTTCGTAATTCTCTGTGATCTATGGAAATAATTTGGCCAACTAGATTGATATTTCTTCGATGAGAGAGGTGCGTTGTAGTAGGTTCAACCTGGCTAGTTTCTATATCCCAGTGACGAAAGGGGACAAGTTGCGTCTTTTTGTTTCTGCTACTAAAGGTAAAACGATGGGGTTTATTCATATTGGTTAAGTTTTCTTTGTCTACATCATGTTATCTTTCTCCAAGCATTACTTTGTTTGTCATGAAGTTAATATGTAGAGAGGCAAGAATAGAAGTGCTCCTGAAGTGAACTAATAGTAATAGGTGCAGGCATGAGTCGGTCTATTTGTTTATGGACGCGATGCCTATATTTACATGATCATTGTCGTGAAAATGGCATAACTATCCGCTCTTTTATCAATTGCCCAACAGAAATTTGTTTACCCATCGTGTGCTACTTTCACGAGAGATGCCATTAGGGAAAACTATGGCCCCCAGGTCTATTCACAACATATTGCTAAAACCTCCAATAGCTTGCTGCCATTTATTTGCTTTTATTTTATTTTGCATTTTAAAATTATCTAAACACCTAATTTGCTTGCAAAAAACGACACCAAGGGGATCGACAACCCTCTTTCCTGTGTTGGGTGCAAACTGTTTGTTCTTTTGTGTGCGACCATTGAAGATGGTTGTGGTTGATATTTCCATTGGTTCTATAAACCTTGGTTTCATAACTAAGGGAAATACTTACCCGCATTGTGCTATGATAACCTGTTCCTATTCACGGAAAACCCAACACAGATCACAAGTATTAGGAAGAATTTCTGGTGCCGTTGACGGGGAATATCATCACCAATTATCAAGTAACTCCGCACAAAATTTCATTCACTTTTTCCTTTTTTTATTTGCTGGTATATTTATTTTGTTTCATAAAAAATGAAAATACAAAATATTTATCTTTCCTTGCTTAACTTGTCACTAGATTGCATCTTTGCGCTCTAATTTGCTTGGAAGTTGCTATTATGTCCGAGTTTGAAGTTAGTGATTCCTCCGCCTCTAGTGTGGAAGGTTTTGATTTTTAACTTCACCTTGCGATGAGAACGCTAAAAGAAATTTTGATAAAGTTACTAATAAAAAACTCGATAATATTGCGAATGATTGTCCTCCTAAGCTAGAACCTATTATGCCAACTAAGAAACTTCGCATAGGTAGTGGTAATAGCCTTGGAAAGAGTGTGATTCAAGATTTTTTCACTTGTCTGGGATCATTACCTTTCGTAGGAGGTTCTGTTGCTAGAACTACAAGTTATGCGGATGTTACATCTTTACGTATAGTGCAATTGGAAAGACAATTTGTGCACATGCATCCTTTCATACAATGATTGTTCCTATAATTCTCTAATATCCATGAATCTTTCACTAAAGGTTTAGCTACTATATTTCTTTGCCAAGAATTTAGTAATGTCATACAAGAAGCTAGGTATATATTAGGTCATTTTAGGGTCAACGGTGCGTGCCTCCCATACAGGGAATTCTTTATGAATTGGAAGAAATAAGAAAACTAAGATCCACGGACTACGATGCTTATGATGAGAATCTTAGAAAGCAGGTTCCTTTTAATGTCTTAGTTGATTATATTTCTGAACACAATGATCAATTTTCTATACCAAAAACTGGGTTGGATCTTGAGCTTCAATTAAAATTCAGCAAATACCTCCATAGGAACTTATACAATGAGGAACTAACTATTACTTACAAAAAAACCATAGGAAGAGCCTCATGTTCCTCCCGAAGTAGACCTTTAGGATCCTAATGTTGTGTTATTTAATCAATTAAACTATTTTTTGCTTACCTATTAGGAAGATTGTTGCTGAAAGGAGGGAATATGATTATAGCATTATGGGTCATTCCTTGAAGGATTACAACAAATGAAACTATGCAATATGCCTAGCTAGGGGCGTAAAACAATAACACTTGTTGGCAGGCAACCCAATAGCTTTTTTTCCTTTTTTACTTTATGTTTGTTTGTGATGACATAATTTTTGCTACTATAATGATTATTTTTTATGTTTTAATTAGTGTTTGTGCCAAGTAAAGCCTATGGGATGATTTGCATGATGAGTAGAATTGATACGGTGCAAAAACAGAAATTTTGGCATCGAGTGCATATTTTTGTGATTTTACTCAAACCTCTTTTTAAGCTGATTTTGTTTTTACACAGTACTAATATACAAATTCCTAAGGTCGTCCTAATTTTTCAGAAATTTTGGAGTTACAGAAGTATGGCAATTAAATGTATTACTACAGACTGTTCTGTATTAAAGTTATTTTGTTTTTGCATGCATAGTTTGCTTGTTTTGATTATGCTATGTTTTATGTCACGGCTATAAGCCATGGAGAATTTAAAATACAGCACCTTATGCTAAAGTAGAAGAAGAATCGATTTACAACAGTACCTAAAAGTATTTATTATGTTGCCTGAAGTTTTATTGAGTTTTGTGTGGTTGTAGTTTTCAAGTTTTGGATATTATCTCGATGGACAAAGGAATGAGAAGTGGAAATAGTATAAGCATGGGGATGCAAAAGGAACCCCAAGGTAATATTATAGGAATAATCAAGTTTCTAAGCTTGGGGATGCCCCGGGAAGGCATCCCCTCTTTCATCTCAATCTATCGGTATGTTACTTGGAGTTACATTTTTATTTATCACATGTTATGTGTTTTGCTTGGAGCGTCATTTGCTTTTGTTTACCTTTACTTTTAGTTTACCACAATCATTGTTTGCTGGACACACCTATTAGAGAGAGAGACACCATCATCATAATTTGTTAGAATACTCTATGTGCTTCACTTATATATTTTGAGCTTATAGTTGCTCTAGTACTTCACTTATATGCTTTTGGGCACGGTGGCGTGTAGATTTTATAGAAATAATATTCTCTTGTTCCTCACTTATATTTATTTAAGACTTAATAAAGAGTGAGGGTAATTTGCATGGGTCATTGGACTAGATGAAAAAAGAATGAGTGTTGAATGAGTGATAATTAAAACCATTACGTAGCACATATAGAAAAATTGTGGTTAATGATATTGATATGGTGATATGAAAGGGTGTGAGTGCATAATAATTCATTCATAGAGGTGTCTAAGAGATGTAAAAACTTCTTAACATGTAAAAAATTAAAAGGGCACGGTGATGATGTGTGAGCATTTCTATTCCTTGTTGAAAATCTAGTGTTGTTTTGAGTCAGAGTCGCACGATGGTTAACTCCTACCAACCCTCTCCCTCGGGGCATGCGAGAAGTACTTTGATTTTTTATAAGACTTTTGCAGTAAGTATATGAGTTCTTTATGACTAATGTGACACAATGGACATACTCAATCTCACATCCTCCTATTTGCTAGCCTCACCGGTATCGTGCATAGCCAATTCTCACCTCGAGGATTGGTGCAACTTTCGCCGGTTTGTCCAAACGCTATGACATGACACGCTCTGTTGCACATAAGCCTTATTATATCCTCCTCAATACAGCCACCATACCTACATATTATGGCATTTCCATAGCCATTCCGAGATATATTGCCATCCAAATTCCAACGCCATTTCACATGACTAGTTCGGTCATCATCATATTGCTTTGCATGATCATATAGAGCTTACAAAGTATTTGTGGCAAAGCCACCGTTCATAATAGAATTTATGGCAAAGCCACCAATTATCAAATGGTGAATACATGTCACGCTAGATCATTGGACATCCTGGTACACTACCAGAGGCATTCATATTTCAGGCATGTTGCTTCATAGTTCATCATATCGAGTTATCCATGAGTTGTAAGTAAATAAAAGTGTGATGATCATCATTATTAGAGAATTTTCCCAATGAGGAAATAAAGATGGGGGAGGCCAAATGAGCCCACTATATAAAAAAATGAATGAGATAAAAAGAGAGAAGGGACATTGCTACTATACTTTACGAAACTTGTGCCTCAAAGTGGCACCATGTTCATCATCTAGAGAGTCTCATGTTATATCATTCATATGCTAGTGGGAATCAAAAATATTATAAACTTAGCTTGTATATTACGATGACGGGCTTCCTCAAATACTCGAGGTATGCATGAGCAAGCAAGTTGGATGCACACCCCACCTAGCTTCCGTGGAGCTTTCATAGACTTATAGCTCTAGTGCATCATTTGCATGGTAATCCCTACTCCTTGTGTCAATATCTATCGATTGGCATCTCCATAGCCCATTGGAACGCCTAGTTGATACGAGACTATCTTCGCCACTTTTCAATCCCTTTGAAACCTACCACCTTCTTCTATTCCACCTATATGCTATGTCCAATGGTTCATGCTCATGTATTGCGTGAATAATAAAAATTTGATGCATATTGAAAAGGTACGATCCAATTGCCTGACTTGGTCACCGTGTGCTTGACATTTGTAGTTATGTGATGAAGATGGAGCCGTGCCTTGCTAATATAAAAAAGATGGATAGGGATGAAACAATCTTTGAGGATCGCACACTCCGAAAGATTAATTGTTTTGCTGCTTATACTTACAAAAATTATTGTGTTAATTTTTGTTAATTCATCTTTTCTCAATGATCATACATGCATAAGATTACATCATGGATAGCATGTCACATAAAAAATTCTTTTTTTAACATTTAACTACTCGACGACGAGCAAGAATTAAGCTTTGGGATGCTTGATACGTCTCCAACGTATCTATAATTTTTGATTGTTCCATGCTATTATGTTTTCATTTTAAAGCACTTTTTCTGTACTTATCTACCAATTTATATTATTTTTGACCACCAGCCTATTGACTCAGTGCTAGTTCCTGTTTTCTGTCTGTATTTTCACTTTTCAGGTATTCAGTATCAAACAAAGTCCAATTGACCTGAAACTTTTTGTGAATTTTTCTGGACCAAAACAAGACCGTGCAACATCGGAACGAGGCAGGAGGGTGCAAGAGGGCCCCACAAACCAATAGGGAGCGCCCTAGGGGGTCACGCCCTGATGGATTGTGGCCCCATCGCGGCTCTCCCGAGTCCATTCTCTAGACAATAAATTTACATCTACCCTAAAAACATCGAGGGAGGTAGCGAAACAATTTGTATGCCAACACAAGTCTCTGTTCCGATGGAAGGCCATCTAGAGCTCTCTTCCGGCACTCTGTCGAAGGGGGGATCAATCACGGATGGATTATTCATCAACCTTTATGGGCTCATGATGATGTGTGAGTAGTTCACCACAAATGTAGGGGTCCATAGCCAGTACTTAGATGGAAATCTCTCTCTCTCTTTGATCTTCAATACAATGATCATCGCATCTTTGCTTTTATCCATATGATGTCACACTTTTGTGCGGTCCGTTTGTTGAGATCCGATGAATGTTGGTTTATGTTCAGGTTATTCATGATAAATATTTGAGTCTCCTCGCATATATAATATGATTCATACGTGCATGATTATGATAGCTTCATAATTCTCTCCGATCTATTGAAATAGTTTGGCTAACTAGATTGACATTTCTTCGGTGAGAGACGTGTGTTATAGCTTCAACCTGGTGAGTTTCTATATCCAAGTGACAGAAGGGGACAAGTTGTGTCTTTGTGTTGCCTATATTCACATGATCATTTTCGTGAAAATCGCATAACTATCTACTCTTTTATCAGTTGCCCAACAGTAATTTATTTACCCACCATGTGCTATTTTGATGAGAGATGCCATTAGGGAAAACTATGCCCCCCTGGTCTATTCACAACATGTTGCTAAAACCTCCAATACCTTGGTGCCATTTATTTTATTTTGCATTTTACAATTATCTACACACCTTATTTGCTTGCAAATAACGAGACCAGGGGGATTGACAACCCTCTTGCCCGCGTTGGGTGCAAATTCTTTGTTCTTTTCTGTGCAGCCGCTGAAGATGGTTGTGGTTGATACTACTATTGGTTCGATAAACCTTGGTTTAGAAAGTTAGGGAAATACTTACCCACATTCTGTTGCGATAACCCGTTCCTGTTCACGGAAAACCCAAAGCAGATCACAAGTATCACATGGCAGAAGTTTTCTCAAGGGAGAGACCCGCCCCTTCTGATGTCGGGGCATCGGGAACCAAAGGCATCGTGAGAATATGGCCCCCTAGGAGTTGGCAAAAAACTCTAAGTTCCCAAACCTGATCTCCTGGTCGGTGCAAGATTGTCGATCCGGTCTAAGCAACCGGTTGGGTTAGCATGTGGCACGACGCTACCAAATGCGAAGATCTGTCCGAGGACGAAAATATCCCCTGTACCGATGTGATCACTGAGGATTAGATGAGCCATCTATCCTTTAGCCATCGCACAACAGACTCTCAATGAAAGCACCAATGTCAGTGTCTAAACTAGCGGATCTCGGGTAGGCGGTCCGAACTGTGGATCTTGCATCGATGGGTAATAGGAGAATGGGATTTTTCACTCCGTATGATGGAGAGGTATCTCGGGGCCCACTCCGTAATATGACATCACAAACAAGCCTTGCAAGCAATGTGACTAAACAGATAGCCAAGGGATCTCGTATTATGGAACTAGTAAAGAGACTTGCTGGTAATGAGATTGAAATAGGTATGGAGATGCCAAGGATCGAATCTCGGGCAAGTAACATACCGAAGGACAAAGGGAATGACATATGGGATTAAATGAATCCTTAACATAGAGGTTCAACCAATAAGATCTTCGTAGAATATGTAGGATCCAATACTGGCATCCAGGTCCCGCTATTTGATATTGACCGGAGAGTGTCTCGGTCATGTCTACATAGTTCTCGAACCCGCGGGGTCTGCACACTTAAGGTTCGGTGACGTTTCAATATAGTTGAATTATTGATGTTGGTGTGACGAATGGGTTCTAGAGTTCCACCGGGAGGGGCTACCCAGCTGGGAGAGAGAAAAAGAGGCCCAAGGGTGGTGCACCATCCCTTAGCGGGCTGGTGGCTAGCCCAAAAAGGCCAATTCAACCGAAAGAAGGAGAAAGGTAAGGAGAGGAGTCCAAACCGAATTGGGGAAGGAGGACTCCTCCTTCATAGTTATGTTGGAGGAGGACTCCTCCCTATCCTTTTGCGCCGGCCGACCCTAGGGGTTTTTACATAGGGCACCACTCCTCCCTTCCACCTATATATTGTGGAGGTGAGAGAAGCTTTTGGCACCCCAAGCGATAGTGCAGCCCTATCTCCCTCCACCACTTCATGACACCCCGTAGCTAGTTCTTCGCCGTGGCGGAGTAGCTCACCACCATCACTGCCACACCGTCGTCCTGCTGGAGAATTCAGCTACCTCTTTGTCTCTCTTGCTAGATCAAGAAGGTGGAGATTGTCATAGATTTTTACGTGTGCTGAACACGGAGGTGCCGTCCGTTCGGTACTAAATCGGGACGGAATTCATGGGACGCTTGCGATTTGGATCGCGAAGACGTTCGACTACATCAACCGCATTTCTTAACGCTTTTTTCTTAGCAATCCAAAAGGGTATGTGGATCCGATCTCCCCTCTCGTAGATGATCATCACCATGATAGGTCTTGCGTATGCATAGGAAATTTTTTGTTTCCCGTGCTACGTTCCCCTGCAGTGGCATCATGAGCTAGGTTCATCGGTAGATGATATCTCGAGTAGAACACAAAAGAGTTTGTGGGCGTTGATGTTCAAATTGCTGCCCTCCTTAGTTTTTTCTTGGTTCGGCGGCATTGTTGGATTGAAGCGGCCCGGACCAACATTACTCGTAGTCTCGTACTCTTACGAGATACCGATTTCATCGACTAACATGCAACTTGTTGCATAAAGATGACTGGCGGGTGTTTGTTTCTTCAACTTTAGTTGAATCGGATTTGACTAAGGAGATCCTTGGAGAAGATTAAATAGCAATTTTCATATAACCATTGTGGCTTCGCGTAAGTAAGATGTGATCATACTAGATACCCATAGCAGCCATGTAAAATTTGCAAAAACAAATTAGAGGACATCTAACTTGTTTTTGTAAGGTATGCATGTGATGTGATAAGGCCAAATACATGATACGATATACTGGATGTATGAGATGATCATGTTGTAATAGTTAAAATATCTACTTGCTTTGCTTTACCGCTAGTAATAGCTTTAGTAGTGACATCATAGTTAGCGCGACAACCTCGATGGCAGCATGATTATAGAGATCATGATGATGGAGATCATGGTGTGGCGCCGGTGACGATGGAGATCATGCTGGTGCTTTTGTGATGGAGATCAAGAAGCACAAGTTCATGGCCAGATCATGTCACTTATGATTTGCATGTGACGTTAATCCTTTTATGAACCTTATTTTTCTTAGGACGATGGTAGCATTATAAGGTGATCCCTCACTAAAATTTCCAGATAAAACTGTGTTCACCCCGACTGCGTACCATTGCGACAATTCGTCATTTCGAGACACCATGTGATGATCGGGTGTGATAGATTCTACGTTTACATACAACGGGTGCAAAATTGTTGCACATGCGGAACACTCGGGTTAAACTTGACGAGCCTAGCATATACATGCATGGCCTCCGAAAACAAGAGACCGAAAGGTCGAATATGAATCATATAGTTGATATGATCAACATGCAAATGTTCACCATTGAATCTAAACTCAACTCACGTGATGATCGGACTTGAGTTAGTGAATTTGGATCATGCAACACTAGAATGACTAGAGGGATGTCAATTTGAGTGGGAGTTTATTAGTAATATGATTAGCTAAACTCAATTATCTTGAACATAGTCTAAGTAATATTTGCAAAATTTTATGTTGTAGATCAATGGCTCGCGCAGTAGCAACCCTGAATTTTAATGCGTTGCTAAAGAAAGCTAAGGTGAAAGATGATGGAAGAAACTTTGTTGACTGGGCCAGTAATTTGAGGCATATCCTCATGGCTGCCCAAAATAAATATGTCCTTGATGCACCACCCAAAACGGCGACCACCCAAAACGGCGACCCAAGACGTTTTGAACGCTTGGTAGTCGCGTAAGGATGACTACTCATTAGTTCAATGTGCAGTTTTGTATGGCTGAGAACCAGGACTTCAAAATCGTTTTGAATGTCATGGATCATATGATATGTTCCAGGAATTGAAGTTTATCTTTGATAAGAATGCCCGGATCGAGAGGTATGAAACCTGCGATAAGTTCTATCCTTGCAAAATGGAGGAGAACGGGTCTGTCGGTGAACACATACTCAGAATGCGTGGGTACTCTAACCGTTTAGCTGAGTTGGGGATTGCTCTCCCACAAGAGTTCTTTAGTCACTGCCACCTAGCTATAAGAGCTTCATGTTGAACTGTAACATGCAAGTGATGAATAAGTCACTCGCCGAGCTATTTGCGATGCTGAAAGCTGCTGAGTCAGAAACCCAGAAAGAACATCAAGTGTTGATGGTCAATGAGACAACTAGTTTAAAAAAACAACAAGGGAAAGAAGGGTAACTCCAAGAAGAGTGGCAAGGTTGTTGCGCCTTCGACGAAGAAAGCCAAGTGTGGACCCAAGCCGTAAACTGAGTGTTATTATTGCAAGGGTACTGGTCACTGGAAGCAAAACTGTCGCAAGTATGTGGCCGATAAAAAGGCGCCCAACTGTAAGCAAGGTATATTTTATATACATGTTATTGATGTGTACATCACCAGCTCTCGTAGTAGTGCCTGGGTATTTGATACCAGTTCAGTTTCTCACATTTGCAACTCGACACATGAACTGTGGAATAAACGAAGGCTGGCGAAGGATGAAGTGCCGATGTGCGTGGGAAATGGTTCCAAGGTTGATGTGATCGCCGTCGGCACAATCTTACTTCAGTTATCATCGGGATTAGTGATGAATCTAAATAAATGTTACTTAGTGCCTGTGTTAAGCATGAAAATTATATCCGGATCTTGTTTATTGCGAGACGATTACTCATTTAAGTCAGAGAATAATACTTGTTCTATTTATATGAGTAATATCTTTTATGGTCATGCACCCAATGTGAGTGGTTTATTCATGTTGAATCTCGATAGTGATGATACACATATATATAACATTGATACCAAAAGATGTAGAGTTGATAACAATAGCACCACTTCCTTGTGGCACTGCCGCTTAGGTCATATTGGTGTAAAACACATGAAGAAACCCCATGCTGATGGACTTTTGGAGTCACTTGATTTTTGAATCACATGACACATGCGAACCATGTCTCATGTGCAAGATGACTAAGACTCCATTGCCCGGAACAATGGAGCGTGCAAGTGACTTGTTGGACATCATACATACTGATGTGTGCGGACCGATGAGCACAGAGGCAGACGGTGGATATTGTTATTTTATCACCTTCACTGATGATTTGAGTAGATATGGTTATATTTACTTAATTAGGCACAAGTCTGAAACTTTTGAAAATTTCAAGCAATTTCAGAGTGAAGTTGAAAATTGTCGTAACAAGAAGATCAAATTCCTACGATCTAATAGATGAGGCGAGTATCTGAGTTACGAGTTTGGTGCTCACTTAACAAAATGTGAAATTGTTTCACAATTAACACCGCTTGGAACACCACAGCGTAATGGTGTGTCCGAAGGTCGTAATCGTACTTTACTAGATATGGTGCATTCTATGATGTCTTCTACCGATTTGCCGGTATCGTTTTAAGGCCATGCATTGGAGACAACTACATTCACTTTAAATTGGACACCATCAAAATCCGTTGAGACGACACCATATGAACTGTGGAACGACAATAAGCCAAAGTTGTCATTTCTTAAAGTTTGGGGATGTGATGGTTATGTCAAAAAGCTTCAGCCTGAAAAGCTGGAACCAAGAGTGGAAAAGTGCGTCTTCATATGTTACCCAAAGAGATAGTTGGTTATACCTTCTATCTCTTAAAAAGGAAGATAGAACTTGATGAGGTTATAGAACCTTTGCTTCAACCAGATGGTGGTGCAGGATAGAAAGAAGTTTTTGTCGAAGCTACACCAGTTGAAGAGGAAGCTATTGATGATGATCATGTAACTTCAGATCAAGTTGCTATCGGACCTCGTAGGTCGACAAGGGAATGTACTTCTCCAGAGTGGTACGGGAATCATGTCTGATCAGTCTTGTTGTTAGACAACAATGAGCCTACAAGCTATGTAGAAGCAATGGTGGGTCCGGGTTCCAACGAATAGTTAGTTTCACATCCCTGACACCTTAAGCAAGTTAGCTTTGTGCTCATGTTTTCTTTGCATTGCATCTAGGAAATTTTCAACAAGAACAAAGCAAGTGGTGAAGGAAAATTCTAAAACCCTAGCCACTTCTTAAATTAAAGGAAATTCCAAACTAGTTAAAATCAATGAACCCAAAATGGCCTCAAGAAAAGTTCAACTTTTCTGATAATTCTTGGAAACAAATAATCAATAAAGGAAACCATTTATCTTATACTCTTGGCATTTTAAATAAATGCAAAAAGCTACTGGTTTCAAGTTTCAAATTTGCAATCAGACACTTTAAGCTTTCAAAAATGTTGAGAACTTTAGGAATGGTTGGAAATATTCCAACAAATATTCTGGGGTGTTCAACATAGTTTTTACAAACTATTTGGGAGTTGAAATAAATAGAAAGTCAATGAAATAGCAAAACAGAAACAAATCAGAAAAGAAAATGAGAAAAATCTTACCTGCGCTCACCTCAGCCCGGCCCAGTAGTGCTGCCGTCTTCCTCCTCGCCAGTTGGAGCAGGAGGTGGCCGCCGCGTCGCTGCGCGCCTCCACGCAGCTCCCTGGCTGCCTGGCCGCCGCTTCGCGCTGGCAAGCACCGGGATATCCACCCCGAGCCCGTCCCTATCCGTTCCCTAGCTCCAGTTTCCCCCTCCTCTCGGGATCTCTCCTTCCTCCTTCTGCCGCCATTGCCACGAGCTCGAGCTCGAGCCGCCACGCCTCTAGCCACAGGAACCCCCTACCGAGTAGTCCGGTAGCTTCGCCTCGTCGAGCTGGTTCTCTCTGCAATGGCCGAAGTCTCCCCGAGCTCTGCAACGTCCCCAACGCCATCGTCTTCAACCTTCGGTCGCCGGCAAATCGATGGTGAAACGCCGGCAAGAGCCCTTCCCCGAGCCGTCTAAGCCCTTCACTGCACTCCCCGTGAGCCTGCTATCATTTCCCCTCTCTTTCCCCTCGGATCCGAGCCCCCTAGCCACTGGACCATCAAACCCGTACTCCAGCAGCCGCCCCGGCTCGTCGCCGGCTTACTCCGGCCACCTATAGCTCTCCCTGAAGCCAGCGCTAGATGAGGTCGAGCCTGGAAATCACTCCAGTGCTCTCAGCCTCCTTTTCCGAGCACCACAGCACGTTTTAGCATGTCTCCGGCGAGGTTCTGCCGCGGATCTGGTCGCCGCCGGCTAGGCTCCGGCGAGGAACGACGTGGCCAGCCTAATCCAGTAGTTCAAATGCCTAAACACTCACTAACAGTGGGCCCAAGGCCAAGTCAAACCCACTTAGGGGCTGGTCAGCGCAGGATTAGCCCCTCAGAGGCTGACCAGTGGGTCCCCCCTGTCAGGTTTGACCTGAACAGGTCAGTTGACCTGCTGATGTCAGGCTGACGCAATAAAGGGGTTTTCCAGTATAAGAATAATTCCAGAAATGTTTAAAACTTCAAAAATTCATAGAAATTAATCTGTAACTCCAATGAAAATAATTTATATATGAAAAAGTATCAGAAAAATCCAAGGAATCTGAATATGCGATTTTCAAACAGAACCCAAACATGTAGATTAATGAATAAGTTAATTTTTATAAATACTTTGTAGATGAAATTTGGCAAATATTTAAATTTCACTATAAATGACATGATCAAACACTGTCCTAATTACAAACCAGCAACCTAACATGTCATCCCATGCACGTTAAAAGCAAGTTGATCTGAGCATCATGTCGAATCAATTAAAATGGTATTCGAGAATACCTCGTTTGAAGTAATATTTGAATTTGATTCAAATCAACTTCAAACCTAATACATGCTAGCTACATTAGTTTATCACCTTGCATTCCCATGCCATGCTCATGCATCATCTTGATTGCATATGTTTGTTATTGATTGTTGTCATTCCTTTCGGTAGGCTCCGCTCCCCCGGATTCCACCGAATATCCGTCTGACGGATATTGGCACTCCTCTCAGCAACAAGGCAAGCAACCATTTTGATCATCCCGATAAATCCCATGTTCTTGCTCCTGCACTTACTTATTGCATTAGGATCAAATGCTTCAAATGCTTTTTCCACGTTAGTTGAACCCACTTTCTTTGCATGACCTATCCTTGTCATAGTAAATAGCTGAACCTTGCAACCTAGCATACCTGGTAGTTGCTTGAGACATGATGTGCCTTATCCTGCTATGCATGCTATGCTTAGAGTTGTGTATGGTCTGTCATCTGGGAGATGAAAAGAATTGTGAGAATGTGTTCGGTAAGCAAAGGTTGTGTGTTGAACCTGATTTGGTAAAGGTACCGGTGAAAGGCTGTGTAGGAGTACATGGCGGGTTGTTTCATTGGAACCGTCCTTAGGAACTGAGTTCCATGTATGTAATCCAAGACTAGATACTACCACATGCTGGGCCCTGAAATATGACCCCGCTCGACTTATTAATCGCTTAGTACTCGGTCCAGGAGTTGCAAGTAGTTTCTGGTGTTTATAGTCATGCTGGAGGCCGTGCATGGTGCTGACCTAAGAGGTGGGCTGTGATGCGGTAGGCAGTGGCACGGTGTACCAAGTGGCACCCGGATGGTGGGCTTGGGAACCCTGCGCACATCGTTTGGGGCCGTGACGGAAACCTCGACCGAAGTTCCGTGCGGGTTACCCTCAGATAGGCGATAAACCTGGACTAGGTACTAGTGTGGTTAACGGTCGTGGCTGACTCCCTCGCTAGGCTTCCCCTTGAAGGTTGCCGAGGTGCATGACGTGCACATGGCGATAAGTGGCGAGAGCGTGTGTGATGAAGTACACCCCTGCAGGGTTATGATCTATTCGAATAGCCGCGTCCGCGGATATGGACTACTTGGAGACATATGTTGTTCATAGATAACTTCAATGGCTACTCATAAAATTGTCAAGATAAGCGTGAGTGTCGTGGACGGCATTTCCGTATGGAGACGGAATGATTCCACGATGGTGTATTGTTGTGGTGTTAGTGGACTCGTGTGCGAGAAATCAAGTTGTCAAAATTATTTAAAAATGCAAGTTGTCCAGCCACGAGTCAAATGCTGGCTTTCCGCATGAAACCCCACCATACCTTGTTGATACATTGCATGAGTAGTTAGTTATCCTAAAGTCTTGCTGAGTACCTCCGTACTCATGTTTGCTTAATAAATGTTGGAGAGGTTGCCGATGACCCTAATGGAGGGTTCTTCATAGACATCGACGACGACGAGTAGCTGGTGTCCCAGCTACGATCTGACCCTAGGTTGGGTCTGTAGTATAGTCAGGCCATGTGCCTTCTAGTTGCACCTGTCTGTACTCAGACAGTTTTAAACACTTCCGCTGGCTTGTAACTGAATGACTGCTATTATGGGTCGTGAGACCCTCACTGTGTAATATTATGTGTGTGGCTCTTCTGAGCCTCTTAAATAAAGCTTGTATGTTTATGGTTATGTTGTGATGCCATCGATGTATCTATACATATCGGTATGCCATGCGTACGTGTGTCGTATTTGATATGTATGGGGTTCGATTACCTATTCGTGAACTTTAGTAGCACTCCTTACAGGGAAATGCCCCTTTGTGGTCCAATGAGCCATGGTAGCTCGCTACTGCTCCGGACACATTGGTTGACCGGCATGTGTCCTTCTTAGCTGCTGTGTCTGTCCCCTTTGGGGAAATGTCACGCGATGTAATGGAGTCCTTGTAGCTTGCTACGACTCGTCTACACTCGCTGGTGACCGACACCTGCTTTGTTGGGTCATGTTTGCCTGTCCTTGTGCAGTACTGCCACTTTGGTTTATGACTAGACTTGTCGATCCGGGTTCTTTGACATTGGAATGCTAGCGACACTATTGCATACGTGAGTCAAAAGACGCAAACGGTCCCGGCTAAGGTAAGGCTGCAGCCGTGGAGTTAACCGTGCGTGAGACCACAAAGGGATGCGATGTGTTACAGGCTGGATTCCTATGGCTTAGGATCGGGGTCCCGACAGCGTTGGTATCAGAGCCTGACTAACTGTAGGATTACTAAGCCAAACTGGTCGAAGTTGAGTCTAGAATTGCTTTAGTTATATATAAGGGAATTGTTTGTGGAAGGGAACGTAAGACTCTTGTTCTCTTCTCAAGTTATTCTATTTTGGTCATCCTCGTCTTTTCTGCGGGAATTAAGGACTAGGTTACTCATCTTCTTCTAGGCTCGTGTTTCTGATTGGTAGATTATAGGACTGCGGGTCCAGAGATATTTGGGTTTCTTTCATTCCTAAGAAAAAGGAAGTAAGTTGATGATCAGAGAGTTGAACTTGATAGTTGAGTGGTTACGCTATTCCATTTTTGGGTTGTCTCAAAATTTGTTTTTGAGCATTTACAGCCGTTATGCTGCCCAATTTTGCATTCGGAGCTCTAATGCTTTTGCATTACTCTCTATTTACAGATGCCTTCTCGTCAGGTGGTACGTCTGACTAGGTGCATTGATGTACCGGGTCATACGGCCATGCTGGTCAGGGTGATGTCGGTTTGCGGTTACCGCTGGTACCCCGAGTACACAGTGGAGGAACAGTACCGAGACTTCAAACAGAGCCAGTACATCTGCACTGTTAGGGTATTTCCAGACTACCCTAGAGCTGAGGAGCCAAACCATTGGTCCTATGGGTTGGGAGTCACTGTTGACATGGCAGTACAAGATGCTGCCTATTCAATGCTGACCATTATGAGGGAGAGACATGCACTGCTGCAGAATTCAGAGTTCTGCTATGTTCCGGCCTCTCAGCCTGGTGAAGAGGGATACCTCAGCGGAGTCTATTTTGATTCTTCTATGGAGGATCCACTACTGCAGTCCACTGTTGAGATGCTAGAGAACAGAGACAGGGATGCTCGTGCTCTCCGCATGGAGCTTTATGCTACCCGTGCCCGTCTGTGGACGGCTTTGACACAGCTGGCACCGGTAGTCCAGACAGGGTACGGAGATATGGAGATGCTGAACCCTGTTAGGACCCATCTTCCGGCCCACGTTGACTGGCCAGCTATAGGAGGAGTCACCCCTCTTCGGGGACCCCTCTTACCACCAGTCAGGGGACCAAGGCCACATCCGTGTCCTTATGGATCCCAGGGATCTAAGGCTAGAGTGTTTCCTGATCCGCAGGTTGAGCTTCTAGGTCATGGAGGTAATCTCTATGAGATGTTCTATGCGGATGCCTGAGCTGTGAGCGGAAGGATAGTATGGTAGTAGCCGTACGTTCACAGTCCTGCGTGACTGGTGAAGTATGCCTGTGATGTGAAATGAATTCTGGAGGCCTAGATAAATAATGTATAGGAAGCTTGTAAGCCTCTGATGAGTAGTTTCATAATTTCAGTAGTTTGCTCTTCGGTTAAGGTTGTACTGAACTATGTAAGGGTGTGTATGAACCATGGTGTATATATAGCAGTTGCTTGTTACCATGCTGTTCGGATATTCATTTCCGCATTCCGTGTATTCAGTACATTCTTAATTCATAGCTAGTATTGATATGATATTGGTCTAAGCTGTGAGTTTGTTTGTCAGGATGGTGTTCACCAGGTTGAACCGTGCCCCTGCTCATGAGCAAGGCGAGGGTAGTCAAGCGTCGCAGGAAGACCTGCCTCACCCGCCCTCTCTGGCGGAAGTTACGCTTGAGGCAGAGAGAAACAAAAGGGAGACCAACCGACTGCTAGAGCGTATTGAGCAGAATACGGCTCGTCAGCCTAGGAATGCTGCAGTGTCCCTCAACGACTTTCTGAAGCTGAATCCTCCAAAGTTTCATCACTCCGTCGATCCCCTCGATGCTGATGACTAGCTGTGCAGCATCTCGTGCAAGATTCGCTCTGCGAATGTTTCTGAGGCCGACAAGGTGACCTTTGCGGCGTATTTCCTAGAAGGACCCGCCAATCTGTGGTGGGAGAACTTTGAAGCTATGCGTCCTGCTGAACCAGCAGCCACATGGGCAGACTTCAGTACAACCTTTCGTCCGCACCATATTCCAGAGGGCCTGATGGACAGAAAGAGAGAGGAGTTTCGTGCCTTCACTCAGGGCAAGTTGACCGTGGATGCCTATAGCCGCGAGTTCAGTAACCTCGCCCGCTATGCAACAGAGGAGGTGTCTACTGACGCCAAGAAGCAAGCAAGATTCCGTAAGGGTCTGAGCCCTGAGCTTCGTCGTGACCTGCGCCTCCACGAGTGTGCAAGCTTTCAAGCCCTGGTCAACAAGGCGATCAGTGCCGAGACTGGTCATACTGACTTTGAAGCCACAAGGAAGCACTCCCGTGACTTTGGCTCGTCTTCTGGTTCCGCGTTTCCAAAACGCAGGCTGTAGGTTCCAAACAGTTCTCTGCCGCCAAGATGCACTCCGAGGCCATCCTACGTGGCGCCTCAGACGAATCAGACCATCCCTCGAGCAAAAACTTATGGTGGTCCAGCTAGCAATGCTGCACCACGTGCCAACCAAGTGATATGCTACAAGTGTGGAGAACTAGGGCACTATTCCCGTGAGTGTCCTCAAAATGTGGGTGCCAAGCAACCCGGAAAGTCTGTCGGGCAAGGCAAGCCGGGCAAAGCTTACTATGTGAAGCCAACTCCTGCACGTGGCCGTGTGAACTATGTGTCAGCAGAAGAAGCTGCAGAGGATCCCGACGTCATGTTGGGTACGTTTCTTGTTAATCATCACCCAGCATCTGTTCTCTTTGACACCGGGTCTTCTCATTCCTTCATTTCAGAAAGTTATGCACAGTTGCATAACATGTCTTTTTGTGATATGCCAATTCCATTGGTTGTCCAAAACTCCTGGTAGTAAATGGCAAACCTCTAGGATAACCTATGACAATGAAATTCTAGTAGACAGGCTAGTTTTTCTAGCCTCATTGATAGCCTTGAAATCTTCGGATATTAATATCATCTTGGGCATGGACTGGATGTCAGCTCACTATGCCAAGATTGATACTCATTCTAGAAATGTCCAGCTTACCCATCCCTCGGGTGAGATAGTAAATGTCTCTACTCGGGTTGCCAAATGCCAACTCTATTCATTAAATGCCAACCCTCTTCCGGAACTTGAAGACATTCCGGTAGTCCGTGACTTCCCAGATGTTTTTCCAGAGGAACTGCCAGGAATTCCACCTGACAGAGATGTAGAGTTTGTGATAGATCTTGTTCCGGGAACTGTCCCAATAGCCAGAACACCTTATAAGATGGCACCCCTGGAGCTAGCCGAACTTAAGAAGCAACTAGATGAGGCCTTGAATAAAGGTTTCATTCGTCCTAGCTCTTCTCCTTGGGCTTGCCCCGTCCTCTTCGTCAAGAAGAAAGACGGAACGGATCGGATGGTTGTAGATTACCGACCAGTTAATCTAGTCACCATAAAGAGCAAGTATCCGCTCCCCAGGATCAACGATCTGTATGATCAGCTCGCTGGATCCTCAGTCTTCTCCAAAATGGATTTGAGGTTGGGATACCATCAAATCAAGATCAAGAACGGGGACATTCCAAAAACGGCTTTTGTTACTCGTTATGGCCAATACGAGTACACCGTCATGTCCTTCGGTTTAACCAATGCCCCAGCCACTTTCTCTCGTCTGATGAATTCAATCTTCATGGAGTATTTGGATAAATTCGTCGTGGTATACCTCGATGATATTCTCATCTACTCGAAGAACGAACAAGAACATGCCGAGCATCTAAGGCTGGTATCGATGAAACTTCGAGAGCATCGCCTTTATGCCAAGTTTTCAAAATGTGAATTTTGGTTACCAGAAGTGACCTATCTAGGTCACGTAATCTCTGGTAAGGGTATTGTTGTCAAACCCGAGAGAGTTCAAGCTGTCCTTGATTGGACTCAACCTGAATCGGTTAAGCAAGTTAGGAGTTTTCTTGGTCTAGCGAGCTATTGTTGCCGCTTTGTCGAGAATTTCTCCAAGGTTGCAAAGCCTCTAACTGAACTCCTCAAGAAGGATAAAAAGTTCGAGTGGACACCACAGTGTGAGCATAGTTTTCAGGAACTGAAAAGACGCCTGACTTCCGCACCTGTGTTGCTACCACCGGATTTTTCTAAGTACTTTGTTATCTATTGCGACGCCTCGCGACAAGGATTAGGTTGCATTCTCATGCAAGATCATCATGTGATCGCATAAGCATTTCGACAGTTGCGTCCACATGAGGATAATTATCCCACACATGACCTTGAGCTTGCAGCTGTGGTCCATGCACTAAAAATCTGGCGACATTACCTTCTGGGTAATCGTTGCGAAATTTTCACTGATCACCAAAGTCTGAAATATATCTTCACCCAGCCGGATTTGAATCTCAGGCAAAGACGGTGGGTTGAGTTGATCTCGGATTACGACTTAGGGATAACTTACACCCCAGGGAAGGCCAATGTTATGGCTGATGCACTAAGTCGTAAATCTTATTGTAACAATTTGATGCTACAACAAGGTCAACCACATCTCTATGAGGATTTTCGGAAGTTGAATCTTCATATTGTTCCTCAAGGATTCCTTTCTACCCTGGTCGCGAAGCCTACCCTTAAGGATCAAATTATAGCTGGCCAAAAGCGTGACAAGGGTATATCACGGATCAAGGAGAATATTTTTTGCGGAAACGCTAAAGAATTTTCCATGAACGATCAAGGTGTTGTGTTCTTCCAGAATCGTCTAGTGGTTCCTAAGAACCCACATCTAAGGCAGTTGATCCTTAAGGAGGCTCATGACTCTCCTCTCACCATTCATCCCGGTAGTACTAAGATGTATCAGGACCTACGCCATAGGTTCTGGTGGACTAGGATGAAGAGAGAAATTGCTGAGTTCGTTGCTAACTGCGATGTTTGTCGTCGAGTTAAAGCAGAACATCAAAGGCCTGCTAGCACCCTTCAACCTCTAGCTATTCCTGAATGGAAATGGGATAAAGTTAGCATGGATTTCATTACCGGATTTCCCAAGACCAAGAAAGGAAATAATGCTATCTTTGTGGTCATTGACCGTCTTTCCAAAGTGGCTCATTTTCTTCCCGTTCGTGAGAGTATAACAGCTAGCCAGCTAGCAGAGCTATATATCTCTCGAATAGTGTCTCTTCATGGTGTTCCCCTGGAGATTAACTCGGACCGTGGGAGTATCTTTACTTCTCGCTTCTGGGAAAGTTTTCAGAATGCCATGGGGACTCACTTGTCTTTTAGCACTGCTTTCCATCCCCAATCAAGTGGTCAAGTAGAAAGAGTGAATCAAATCCTAGAAGATATGCTCCGAGCTTGTGTTATATCGTTCGGTATGAATTGGGAGAAGTGCCTTCCATTCGCCGAATTCGCTTATAACAATAGTTATCAATCAAGCTTGGGCAAAGCTCCTTTTGAAGTTCTCTATGGACGAAGATGTCGAACACCTCTTAATTGGTCAGAAACCGGGGAGAGGCAACTCTTTGGCCCGGATATGATCCAGGATGCAGAAGAGCAGGTTCGCATTATTCGTGAAAAGTTGAGAACAGCCCAGTCTCGTCAAAAGAGCCAATATGATCGTCATCATAAGGCTGTGACCTTTGAAGCTGACGAGAAGGCTTACCTTCGGGTTACACCTTTGAAGGGTACCCATCGATTCGGTATCAAGGGCAAGTTGGCTCCTCATTACATTGGTCCTTTTCGCATTCTTGCCAAACGAGGAGAAGTTGCCTACCAGTTGGAACTTCCTCCGCATCTTTCCAAGGTTCATGATGTCTTCCACGTCTCGCAACTCAGGCGTTGCTTTTCGGATCCTATCCGTGAAGTGGACCACAAAACGCTTGATCTCCAAGATAACCTTTCATACCGAGAATACCCCGTGCGTATTCTTGATCAAGCTGAGCGTACCACTCGACGTCGAAACCTTAAGTTTCTTAAAGTTCAATGGTCAAATCATTCTCAAAAGGAGGCAACTTGGGAAAGAGAGGATCGTCTCCGACTTGAGTATCCTGCGTTATTCCCGACGACTTCTAAATCTCGGGACGAGATTCTTTTGAGTGGGGGTGAGTTGTCACATCCCTGACACCTTAAGCAAGTTAGCTTTGTGCTCATGTTTTCTTTGCATTGCATCTAGGAAATTTTCAACAAGAACAAAGCAAGTGGTGAAGGAAAATTCTAAAACCCTAGCCACTTCTTAAATTAAAGGAAATTCCAAACTAGTTAAAATAAATGAACCCAAAATGGCCTCAAGAAAAGTTCAACTTTTCTGATAATTCTTGGAAACAAATAATCAATAAAGGAAACCATTTATCTTATACTCTTGGCATTTTAAATAAATGCAAAAGCTACTGGTTTCAAGTTTTAAATTTGAAATCAGAAACTTTAAGCTTTCAAAAATGTTGAAAACTTTAGGAATGGTCGGAAATATTCCAACAAATATTCTGGGTGTTCAACATAGTTTTTACAAACTATTTGGGAGTTGAAATAAATAGAAAGTCATTAAAATAGCAAAACAGAAACAAAACAGAAAAGAAAGTGAGAAAAATCTTACCTGACGCTCACCTCAGCCCGGCCTAGTAGTGCCGCCGTCTTCCTCCTCGCCAGTAGGAGCAGGAGGTGGCCGCCGCGTCGCCGCGCGCCTCCACGCAGCTTCCTGGCTGCCTGGCCGCCGCTTCGCGCTCGCAAGCACGGGGATATCCACCCCGAGCCCGTCCCTATCCGTTCCCCAGCTCCAGTTTCCCCCTCCTCTCGGGATCTCTCCTCCCTCCTTCTGCCGCCATTGCCACGAGCTCGAGCTCGAGCCGCCGCACCTCTAGCCATAGGAACCCCCTTCCGAGTAGTCCAGTAGCTTCGCCTCGTCGAGCTGGTTCTCTCTGCAACGGCTGAAGTCTCCCCGAGCTGTGCAACGTCCCCAATGCCATCGTCTTCAACCTTCGGTCGCCGGCAACAGCCCTTCCCCGAGCCGTCTAAGCCCTTCTCTGCACTCCCCGTGAGCCTGCGATCATTTCCCCTCTCTTTCCTCTCGGATCCGAGCCCCCTAGCCACTGGACCATCGAACCCGTACTCCGGCAGCCGCCCCGGCTCGTCGTCGGCTTACTCCGGCCACCTATAGCTCTCCTTGAGGCCAGCGCTGGATGAGGTCGAGCCTGGAGATCACTCCAGTGCTCTCAGCCTCCTTTTCCGAGCACCACATCACGTTTTAGCATGTCTCTGGCGAGGTTCTTCCGTGGATCTGGTTGCCGCCGGCCAGGCTCCGGCGAGGAACGACGTGGCCAGCCTAATCCAGTAGTTTAAATGCCTAAACACTCACTGACAGTGGGCCCAAGGCCAAGTCAACCCCACTTAGGGGCTGGTCAGCGCGGGATTAGCCCCTGAGAGGCTGACCAGTGGGTCCCCCCAGTCAGGTTTGACCTGAACAGGTCAGTTGACCTGCTGATGTCAGGCTGACGCAATAAAGGGGTTTTCCAGTATAAGAATAATTCCAGAAATGTTTAAAACTTCAAAAATTCATAGAAATTAATCTGTAACTCCAATGAAAATAATTTATATATGAAAAAGTATCAGAAAAATCCAAGGAATCTGAATATGCCATTTTCAAACATGTTTGAAAATGTTACAGAACCCAAACATGTAGATTAATGAATAAGTTAATTCTTATAAATACTTTGTTGATGAAATTTGGCAAATATTTAAATTTCACTATAAATGACATGATCAAACACTGTGCTAATTACAAACCAGCAACCTAACATGTCATCCCATGCACGTTAAAAGCAAGTTGATCTGAGCATCAGGTCAAATCAATTAAAATGGTATTCGAGAATACCTCGTTTGAAGTAATATTTGAATTTGATTCAAATCAACTTCAAACCTAATACATGCTAGCTACATTAGTTTATCACCTTGCATTCTCATGCCATGCTCATGCATCATCTTGATTGCATATGTTTGTTATTGATTGTTGTCATTCCTTTCGGTAGGCTCCGCTCCCCCGGATTCCACCGAATATCCGTGTGACGGATATTGTCAATCCTCTGAGCAACAAGGCGAGCAACCATTTTGATCATCCCGATAAATCCCATGTTCTTGCTCCTGCACTTACTTATTGCATTAGGGTCAAATGCTTCAAATGCTTTTGCCACATTAGTTGAACCCACTTCCTTTGCATGACCTATCCTTGTCACAGTAAATAGCTAAACCTTGCAACCTAGCATACCTGGTAGTTGCTTGAGCCATGATGTGCCTTATCCTGCTATGCATGCTATGCTTAGAGTTGTGTATGGTCTGTCGTCTGGGAGATGAACAGAATTGTGAGAATGTGTTCGGTAAGCAAAGCTTGTGTGTTGAACCTGATTTGGTAAAGGTACCGGTGAAAGGCTGTGTAGGAGTACATGGCGGGTTGTTTCATTGGAACCATCCTTAGGAACTGAGTTCCGTGTATGTAATCCAAGACTAGATACTACCACATGCTGGGCCCTGAAATATGACCCTGCTCGACTTATTAATCGCTTAGTACTCGATCCAGGAGTTGCATGTAGTTTCTGGTGTTTATAGTCATGTTGGAGGCCGTGCATGGTGCTGACCTGAGAGGTGGGCTGTGATGCGGTAGGCAGTGGCACGGTGTACCAAGTGGCACCTGGATGGTGGGCTTGGGAACCCTGCGCACATCGTTTGGGGCCGTGACGGAAACCTCGGCCGGACTTCCGTGCGGGTTACCCTCAGATAGGCGATAAACCTGGACTAGGTACTAGTGTGGTTAACGGTCGTGGCTGACTCCCTTGCTAGGCTTCCCCTTGAAGGTTGCCGAGGTGCATGACGTGCACATGGCGATAAGTGGCGAGAGCGTGTGTGATGAAGTACACCCCTGCAGGGTTATGATCTATTCGAATAGCCGCGTCCGCGGATATGGACTACTTGGAGACATATGTTGTTCATAGATAACTTCAATGGCTACTCATAAAATTGTCAAGATAAGCGTGAGTGTCGTGGACGGCATTTCCGTATGGAGACGGAATGATTCCACGATGGTGTATTGTTGTGGTGTTAGTGGACTCGTGTGCGAGAAATCAAGTTGTCAAAATTATTTAAAAATGCAAGTTGTCCAGCCACGAGTCAAATGCTGGCTTTCCGCATGAAACCCCACCATACCTTGTTGATACATTGCATGAATAGTTAGTTATCCTAAAGTCTTGCTGAGTACCTCCGTACTCATGTTTGCTTAATAAATGTTGCAGAGGTTGCCGATGACCCTAATGGAGGGTTCTTCATAGACATCGACGACGACGAGTATCTGATGTCCCAGCTACGATCTGACCCTAGGTTGGGTCTGTAGTATAGTCAGGCCATGTGCCTTCTAGTTGCACCTATCTGTACTCAGACAGTTTTGAACACTTCCGCTAGCTTATAACTGAATGACTGCTATTATGGGTCGTGAGACCCTCACTGTGTAATATTATGTGTGTGGCTCTTCTGAGCCTCTTAAATAAAGCTTGTATGTTTATGGTTATGTTGTGATGCCATTGATGTATCTATACATATCGGTATGCCATGCGTACGTGTGTAGTATTTGATATGTATGGGGTTCGATTACCTAGTCGTGAACTTTAGTAGCACTCCTTATAGGGAAATGCCCCTTTGTGGTCCAATGAGCCGTGGTAGCTCGCTACTGCTCCGGACACATTGGTTGACCGGCATGTGTCCTTCTTAGCCGTTGTGTCTGTCCCCTTTGGGGAAATGTCACGCGATGTAATGGAGTCCTTGTAGCTTGCTACGACTCGTCTACACTCGCTGGTGACCGACACCTGCTTTGTTGGGTCATGTTTGCCTGTCCTTGTGCGGTACTGCCACTTTGGTTTATGACTAGACTTGTCGATCCGGGTTCTTTGACATTGGAATGCTAGCGACACTATTGCATACGTAAGTCAAAAGACACAAACGGTCCCGGCTAAGGTAAGGCTGCAGCCGTGGAGTTAACCGTGCGTGAGACCACAAAGGGATGCGATGTGTTACAGGCTGGATTCCTATGGCTTAGGATCGGGGTCCCGACAGTTAGAGGCCATGAAGTCCGAGATAGGATCCATGTATGAAAACAATGTATGGAGTTTGGAAGTATTACGTGAAGGTCGAAAGGCCATTCACAACAAATGGATCTTTAAGAAGAAGACGGACATGGACAGTAATGTGCCCATCTATAAAGCTCGACTTGTGGCAAATGGTTTTTAACAAGTTCAAGGAGTTGACTATGATGAGACTTTCTCACAAGTAGCGATGCTTAAGTTTGTGAGAATCATGTTAGCAATAGTTGCATTTTTTGATTATGAAATTTGGCAGATGGGTGTCAAAACAACGTTCCTTAACGGGTTTCTTAAGGAAGAGTTGTATATGATGCTCAGAAAGTGTGCAAGCTCCAGCGATCCATTTATGGACTGGTGCAAGCATCTCGGAGTTGGAATCAGCGCTTTGATGAGGTGATCAAGGCGTTCGGGTTTATACATGTTTTTGGAGAAGCTTGTATTTACAAGAAAGCGAGTGGGAGCTCTATAGCGTTTCTAATATTATATGTGGATGACATATTGCTCGCTGGAAACAATGTAGAACTTTTGGGAAACTTAGATGATTACTTGAATAAAAGTTCTTCAATGAAGGACCTCGGAGAAGCTCCTTACATATTAGGCATTCAGATCTATAGAGATAGATCAAGACGCCTAATAGGACTTTCACAAAGCACATACCTTGATAAGATTTTGAAGAAGTTCAAAATGGAACAATCCAATAAGGTGTTCTTGCCTGTGTTACAAGGTATAAAGTTGAGTAAGACTCGATGCCCAATGACTGCAGAATATAGAGAAACGATGAGTGTCGTCCCCTATGCTTCAGCCATAGGGTCTATCATGTATGCAATGTTGTCCACAAGACCGGATGTCAGCCTTGCCATAAGTATGGCAGGCAGGTTTCAAAGTAATCCAGGAGTGGAGCACTGTACAATGGTCAAGAATATGCTGAAGCACCTGAAAAGTACTAAAGAAATGTTTCTCATTTATACAGGTGACGAAGAGCTCGTCCAAAGGGTTGCGTCGATGCAAGCTTCGACACTGATCCAGATGACTCTAATTGTCAAACTAGATACATATTTATTCTCAATGGGGGTGCGATAAGCTGGTGCAGTTCAAAGCAGAGCATCGTAGCTCATTCTACATGCGAAGCGGAGTACATTGCTGCCTTAGAGGTGGCTAAAGAGGGTGTGTGGATGAAGCACTTCATGTGAGATCTTGGAGGGTTCTTGGGCAAGTAACATACCGAAGGACAAAGGGAATGATATACAGGATTAACTAAATCATTGACATAAAGGTTCAACCGATAAGATATTCGTAAAATATGTAGGATACAATATGGGCATCCAAGTCCCGCTACTGGATATTGACCTGAGAGTTTCTCGGTCATGTCTACATAGTTCTCGAACCCGCAGGGTCTGCACACTTAAGGTTTGGTGACGTTTCGATATAGTTGAATTACTGATGTTTGTAACCGAATGTTGTTTGGGGTCCATGATGAGATCCCGGATGTCACGAATGTTTCTTAAATGGTCTGGAGATGAAGATTGATATATAGGAAGTATCTATTTGGCTTCTGGAAGGTTTTCAGGCATTACCGGTAAAGTACCGGGAGTGACGAATGGGTTCGGGGGTTCCATCGGGAGGGGCCACCCACCCCAGAGAGAACCAAAGAGGTCCAAGGGTTGCACACCAGCCCAAGAAGGCCACTTCGTCTGGAATAAGGAGAAAGGAAAGGAGAGGAGGCTAAACCGAATTGGGGAAGGAGGACTTCTCCTTCCATGTTGTGTTGGAGGAGGACTCCTCCCTCTCCTCTTGCGTCGGCCGACCATAGTTTTTTTCCCTAGAGCGCCACCCCTTCCTTCCACAAATATATAGTGGAGGTGAGAGAGGATTTTGGCACCCCAAGCCATAGTGTAGCCCTTTCTCCCTCTACCACTTTGTGACACCCCGTAGCTTGTTCGGTATGGCACGACGAAGCCCTGCCGGAGTAGCTCCACCACCATCACTCCCGTGCTGCCGGACAATTCAGCTACCTCTTCGTCTCTCTTGCTGGATCAAGAAGGCGGATATCGTCATCGAGCTATACGTGTGCTGAACGCGAAGGTGCCATCCGTTTGGTACTAGATCGGGATGGAGTTCGTGGGACACTTGCGATTTGGATCGCGAAGACGTTCGATACATCAACCGCGTTTCTTAACGCTTCTCGCCTAGAGATCTACAAGGGTATGTGGATCCGATCTCCCCTCTCGTAGTTTTTTGTTTCCCATGCTACGTTCCCCTACAAAGTCAAGGGAAATGGTGTTTACTCAGGTTCGGACCCTCTTGATGGAGGTAAAACCCTATGTCCTTCTCTTGTTTATACTGATGGTGGAGTACAAAGTAAAGAGTTGATCTACCTCGAGATCGGATATTGTGGTCTAAACCCTATGAGTAATGAGCTTAATCTATCCTATGAATTAAATCCCTTTGGTTTATATAAATACCATGTGTGTTAGGGTTACACAACATTGGTTACATCAGGGAGCAAACACGTCGACTTGCACGTAGCCATGGAGTGCACGCCAAGTTCTTCGGAAGAGTCCGTCTTGAATATAACATGACCTTCATCCATTCAGAGTCCAATAATGACAACTAGACGACCCACGAGTCCGGCCCATATAAATAGATAAGCATACCAAGAACCCCTTATTCCCGGACTCCCTCACCATCACGAACACCTCAAGCTCCAAGTGGTCCTATGACAAGAGCCCGCGCACGTGCCATCGAATCTGAGGTGACATCTCTCCTTACTGATTAACCATTTGACACCCTTGAGAAATGGATGCTACCTCAAACGGAGACACTTTGTGTACTTAGGCGCCAAGAAGAAAGGAAGGAGAAAGATGGACCCCAAGAACATGGAGACGGTATGTGCATAGCCCAAGATTACCAGTATAACCGGTCCACCACCGGTTAACTACCGGTCCGGTGGTATAATCGGTCTACTACCGCCAACTACCGCTCCAACAAGGCCCAAGCTCCTATTATGAAACGGCCCGAGGCTGGTACCATCCTGATTGTTCCGCCGACTTCACCATGACCAGTACAACCGGTCCAACCACCTGTACAACTGGTCCCCAACTTCCAGGACGCTTCCAGAAAGTGGTACAACCGCTAATTCCGGAACAACCGGTCCACTTACCGGTACAACCGCATGTCAACAACGAAATAGGAAGAGTCAGGACACATGTAATCCTAACTTACCCCTTGGACTATAAGCACTCATCTCCTAGCTTGGAATTAGGCTTGGAAAAGAATATGTGATGAACTAGAGCTTTGTCTACTTCCACTACGTCTCCCATGGAGATCAAGGCCTCCATGTGAGAAGATCCCTAGTGGATGTCCATGGCCTTCTTGTGGGAAGATCCTTCTAGGGTTCAAGGCCCCCTTGTGGGAAGAACTATCTTTTTTACCATTTCCTCTTGTTGGATTTGAATCTTGTATCCTCTTGTATGTCTATGGAATTAGTGGATGTGCAATTGGAACTTGTCTTTAGAGTTTTCCCTCATGTGTTTGTGTTGATTTCGCTCCTCCCCACCTCCAACTGTGAAGAAGATCAATGCTAGTGTTCCACCCTATATCATCTTGGATTAGATCACAACTTGATTCACACCTTGGATCCCTCCCCCCATATTGTAGCCTTTTTTTGTTTCTTTTCACCTAATTTTGAGAATCCCCACAAAAAAAGCCATAACAAAAAATTTGCAATTGTTTGTTCTTGTGAGATCATGTTGAATTTGATCCATGAATTTCGTGTTTGGCAAGTAGATGCAGACCTCCCCGCCTTTCCCACCATGAAATTCCACATCCCACCCCAATTTTTTTCTCCCCTTCAATTTTTGAGTTGGAATTCGAGTTTTTCCGCCCATAATCGGATTCAGGGAATTTTCCTATGAACATCGGTTGAACTGGTCAACTACCGGTGCAATCGGTCCTCCGACCGGTACAACCACTACCGCTAATCGCCTTCCACAACTTGAACGCTTCTACAAGATGGGCATCTTTTCCCTTAGTGCAGCGACATCTTCGCCAACGAACTAGAGGTGGGTGCACCACAACAAAATCCACCTTATCGCCTACAAAGACCGTAAGAAAGGACAATAACATCACCGACATCATTTCCTTGCCATTGCATTGATAGCTCGACCCTTTTGCGTCACTTACCTACCAAGACCGGCCATTGAGAATTGTCGGGCCACGTTACTTGTGCACCTTAGTTTACATACACCGCATACCTTCAATAGCGTGCCAACATATCAATATCTTACTTTATGTCACAAGTTAGTACAATGCTTTGATCATTGCTATCTTGGATAGAGCATTTCACATAAGTGGCAAAATCATCGTACAAAAGCGACAATCTTTTAAACAGAATAAAAAAGAATGCAAAGAGATTATAAGCAATAGCATCAAGCCACATGTCATATTATACATCATCTCGGATCATACTTACATAGCATAGTTGGGACAGAAACACGACACGTTTTGTCTCCAATAGGTTGGGCACAAGTGCGCATACGCCCATTTGAGCAATCGTGCTAGGTCTCTCTTGTATTCGTGCAAAAACTGCTCTTTAGTGGTATCAATTTTTCTTCTCATTCCTTGGTTGCGCAAATCCCATCTATTGTTCGTTTGTGCATTTCAAGTGATACCATAGGTTTTGATCTATTTGCTTTACTTGCAATTTGTGAATCTTTATCAACATTATCAATACCTTGACTCACTTTTGTTTGAATTTTGTGCCACCTTTCCTAACTAAGCTAGTCCATAAGCATTCATTGTGAAGGTGTGACTTTGACAAGTTCCGGTACCAATCCTACTATTTCCATTAAACCATATTGAGTGATCATTGATTCATTTTCAACATCGAGGAAGCTAAATTTGGTATTGTTCTTCTCATTTCTACACTCACCTTTGCTTGAGTGGTCATGGATAGGACAAGAATACCAACCCGGACTTTGAAGAACAAGATGATGACATGAACAACTACGTCTCCAAGTTGCAATTCTTTGGTGCACAAAAAGCTATGCGTCAATTGCAAGATGTCTTGAATGACCGCATCGAGTAACTCGCCACCGACTTGCGTGAATCCACGGAGCGTACGAGGGACTACCTCGACACCAAGCTATCAAGCCAAATGGACGAGTTAAGTGCCTTGATGGTCAACCGCTCCTCCTCAACATCTACATCGTCAAGGCGATGCCACTCAAGTCGCCACTCATCCGAGTACTCTTCCGATGGAAGTCCACCTCGATCTCGATATCATCAACGTGACAAAAACCATTACCATAATGAGTGAGACAATCCCTTCCACACAAATGATTTGCTAGATCGACTTCACGAGCATGAACGACGTCACTAACAAGAACAAGAAGCTTTCAAACAAGAAAAACAACGTCGTGAAGATGAACATCACCATGAGGAACAAGCACTTGAAGCTCAACAATCCCTTCGCGATGCAACTCGTGCCTTGGAAGAACGCAACCACCAAGCACGTCAAGAACAAGCGGAACTTCAGCGTCAACGGCAAGAAGAGGTCAAGTGCCAAGAGGAGTACCAAGAATGGAGGAACCAGATGCGCCCCCCTCATCAACTCCATCAAGAAAATCATTACGAGCCCCACAAAGAAGAAGCACCAAGGCAAGTCAATCGTCAACAACACGGCGATTATGATGCGCCACCGCCAAGACAAGGGCAACGTCCGCACCACCATAATGATGAACAATGATTAGGCAAGCTCAAGTTCACAATACCTAAGTTCTCCGGAAGAAACAACCCCGAACACTACCTCTCACGGGCCCTTAAGGTGGATAAGATCTTCCGTCTCCACAACTGAAGAGGAAAAGAAGATCGTCGTGGCTTCACTTGAGTTCCAAGATTATGTTTCCATTTGGTGGGACCAAGTGATTGAGCGGAGAAGATAAAACAGTGAACCTCCTATCATTACTTGGACTCAAATCAAGGACCTCATGAGAGCTCATTTCGTGCCAACCCACGGTAATCATGATCTCTTCAAGAAGCTCCAAGTCCTCAAGCCAAGCACCAAGTCTGTATAAGAGTACTAACAAAACATGGAAATGGACATGATTCAAGACAATGTTAAGGAAGATAATGAACAAGCAATGGCGCATTTCTTGAATGGGCTAAACTACTAAATCAATGAAATCACAAACTTTCAACCATACTCCAACTTAATCGAGCTAGTGCATGAAGCATCAAAGGCGGAATGCCAATTGCAAGATGACTACAAATACTCCAAGTTCTCTTCCAAGACCTACGGCTAAAGTACACAAGGTTCTCCAACTAAGACGTCTTTGACTACGGAAACTCCAACAACTATCGGGGACAAGTCAAGTTACAAGGACGGGATGACTTCATCAAGCCGCTCTCCTACTACAAGAAACTACAAGCCATGAGATCCATCCGCTACACCAACACCGGATGTTACCGCTAAATAAAGTTCCATCAAGTGCTTCACGTGCCAAGACTGATGCCACAAGACTTTCGAGTGTCCAACAAGACGCACCATGACTGACCAACAAGACACACAAGACCTTTTAGTGTCCAACAAGATGATGTCACCTATGACTGCATGAGTGACGATGAAATGGAAGCACTAGAGCACATGGCGATGCACCCCCAAGTGAATGGCGATGAATATGCGCAAATCATTTGCGATAACGATCCGAGCCCCACTCTCGTTGTTTCTTAGGTTTTGACTCTTCAACAAAAACACGACGGGGACCAACGTTGCATATTCCATACAAAAGCAGGCATCCAAGGTAAATCCATCAGGGTCATCATCGACGGCATAAGTTGCCACAATTTGGCAAGTGAAGACCATTGTTCCAAGCTACAATTGGACAAGAAGAAGCATCCACGCCCCTACAACGTCCAATGGCTAGGTGACTCTAGTACTATCTAAGTAGACCACACTGTCCAAGTTTCTTTCAAGATTGATGCATATGAAGACACTTTGGAGTGTGATGTGGTTCCCATGTTCGTTTGCCATCTCCTCCTTGGGAGACATTGGCAATTTGGCCGCAGTGTTATCCGCGAAGGTCGGACAAATAACTATAGTTCCAATAAGAAGGGGAAGGAATACATGCTTCGACCAATGTCTTCAAGTCAAGTGGCTGCCTATAAGCAAGCTTCATCCCATCATGGAAAAAAAGTGAGAGAGTGATACACCTGAAAGAGAGTGAGCGCCACAAGCCAAACGTGAGAGACTGCACGATGAGGGAAATGAAAGATCTAGTTCTTTTTGCCACAACAAGAGACTTGAGGGATGTGATTGAGAGCCCATCTATAAGTGCATCTAGTGCCCCTTAGTGATTTTGGTGTATTGAAGACTTATAGGTTAAGAGACTAATGTGCTTGTGAGTGTACACGGGCTCTATAAGTCACTAAGGAGTTTGAGTTATTCGAAGAATATAGACCCCTAAAAATGAATGTCTTCGGCTAATGACTTTGGTAATTCCTTGAAGACTTTGAAAGCGAGGAAATTGGTGTATCCCCGAGGAAATTGATCTGAGGACTATGAAGCGTGAAGGCTTACTTTTACCATTCCGTTTTCCTCTTTCTTGAGGCATAGGAACACTGTACTACTAGAGGGGGTCGAGGTAAAACTAAGGAAAAGTTTCCAAGTGATGCTCATCTCAAAGCCTACACATACCCAATCCTTCGAGTGAAGCCTTTGGAAATCTTTTACAACTTAGTCAAATTCTTTAGTTACAGAGACGAAGATCCTCTGGTCTTTGAGGAATTTTCTCTAACTGATGAGTTAGGTTTTTGCCAGTGTGAATTACCTACACGTGAGGAACATGAGAGATATGACGACTTCCACAATTGGAAGATTCCGACCAATGCTGCGTCACGCGCCGGCTATCCCCAACCTTATCGACATAATGGTCATATCATTGGGGCATTTATGCCAAATCATGTAGGGATTGCTCCCATGCTATAAATAGCCATGCCCCATAACCACTAGTTGGTTTGCTGCTCCGAGAGAGAAACTGACTGTCGGGACCCCGATCCGAAGTCATACGAATCTAGCATGTAACACATCATATCACTTTGCGGCCTCACACAGGGTAATCCCCACGTCTGCCACCTTACTTTGGCCGGGACCGTTTGCGCCTTTTGGCTCACATATATGATGATGTCGCTAGCAATCAAATGCCATAGCACCCGGGTCGACAAGACTAGTTATGAACCCAAGTGGCACAACTATACAGGAACACACATACATAACCATGCAATGCAAGTGTCGGTCATCAGCGTGTGTAGACGAGTCCTAGCAAGCTACATGAACTCAATTACACCGCGTGACATTTCGCTGAAGGGACGGACACAATAGAAAAGAAGGATACATGCCGGTCAATCAATGTGTCCGGAGTAGTAGCAAGCTACCAGGGCTCGGTGGAAGCACAAAGAGGCATTTTCCTATAGAGCAGGCTACCATAGGCTCACAACTAGGTGTTGAATCCCACACATACCAATGATTTTCAAACATACACACAATATGGACGATATGTGTAGATACAACATGGCATAACAACATAACTCTACAACACATCATTTATTTAGATGGCTCCAAGGATCCAACATAGTATAATGTTACAAGCAGGAGGAGTCACATGACCCAACATTCAGAGCATACAAACAACAAGCGGAATTTACATGTCTGGGTACAAACATCTACTAAAAATGGCTCGAAGAGCCTGAAAAGTTACAACGACCCTACCAAAGGAGCCAGACCTCTGTCTGGGATTCCCAAGTTATGTCGGTCAACATCAAATGCATCGAATAGAACCAATAGTTAGACTAAGGTCTCATCTGCAAAAACATAAATTAAGAAACCGTGTGTACAAAGGTACATAGCAAGACTTACATCAGTACTATCTACATATGCATCATTGTCAACAAAGGGGCTTGTGGAGTTTATTGCAGCAAGCCAGCTTTGACTCTTGGCTAACATGTACTATGACCACGGACACTTTCTTTGAGGTGGGGTAACGCACACGAGTCGACATATTCATCACACCAATACACCACTATGGATCCTCACACATCTCCCTACGAGAAGGCCATCCATAGCACTCACACTTATCTTGCGCATTTCAGAGTATCCACTTCACTTGTGTATGAACCATATAAGTGTCCAAGTAGTCCATATCCGAGGATGCGGCTATTCAAATCGATCATTCACCCTACAAGGGTATACTTATTCACACACGCTCCCAACACTTGTCGCCATGTGCACGTCATGCACCTCGGCAACCTTCAAGCCGAAGCCCACTGAGGTAGTCGGCCACGGACGTTAACTTATGATGACTCACGTCCAGGGTAGTCGTCTATCTGAGTTTGAACCCATAATGGAAGTTCGCCCGAGGTTTACAATATGGCCTCAAAAGTTGTGAGCAGGGCCCCAAGCCGGGCCCAACTGGGCCATTCATCCACTTGCAGGTCGTGCGACTACCTATCAATGTTTTTAACCACTGCAACTTCTGGACTGAGAATAGGGAAGTTAATAGGCCGAGAGAGCTCGAGTTACTGGAGCACAATGTGCGATAGTAGCTTGTCTTCGAACACAAACACGAGATCTCAGGTCCGAAGAGTGGTTTCAATGAGACAACCCACCATGTACTCCTACATGGCCTCTCATCGCTACCATTACCAAAGCAGATTCACACACTTAGCTTTCACATAGTAGGACTTGATCACAACCATTCCAACTCATCGCCCAGATGGATCAGACCCGATACAACTCTAAGCATAGTGACACAGTGAGCAAGCATGTAGCAGTAGGCACAACAAGGCTCAAGCAATTGCTACTCATGCTAAGTGGTTTCAACAATTTACTGAGGCAAAAACAGGTCATGCAGAGGAATGGGTTCAACTACTAGAACATGTAACAGTTGAATCGTTGTTGTCCTAATGTAGTAAAAGAGAGTGGGAGTAACAGAGTGGGATTGTATAGGAATGCCCAAGGGGGGTTGCTTGCCTGATAGTTCTGAACATAACCATGAGTCTTCATTAGTGACAACGATCACAATGTAGGAACCCTCGTCTACTGAGACGGAATAACATCGACAAACAGAAAAAGAATAACATTTACTTCACGGAAATGCAACACTATTATGCATGATCATGACATGGCAATATGATGTTGATTGAGCTAATGCATCTAGCAACGACATTAAATGAAGTTGGTTTGAACCAAAGGTTCACAGGTTGTTCTAACATGCATGAAAATGCCATAAACAGATTCCATGGATATTTTTGATAATTTTCCATATATAAAATATTTTCACATGGCCTATGGTTGAATTTCTATTATTTTTCGAAGTTTATAACATTTTCTAAAATATAATAAATCATTTAGTTTTTATTCTAATTCTAGAAAAGCTTTACTACATCAGCCTGACGTCAGGATGACCTCATGAGGTCAACCGCGCTGGTCAAGGTCAAATCTGACCATTGGGTCCCATATTTTAGTGGTTGAACTTAATGAAAATAATTTAGTTCCAATCGGTGGATTAGTTAGCCGGTGGGTCCCAGTGATAGTGGGTCATGGGCTTGGTTAGTGGCACCATTAGCAGCTAAACAAGGTGCCACATCATCTCATCGGCGGCTGAACACTAGCGACCAGCCGCAATGGCGGAGGTTCTCGGAAATGAGCTATGGGCCACCATTTGCTTCGTCGATTGTGGCTACGGGTTCCGGGAGGTGGCACACATTCGATGGGGTTCACGGGAGGCGATTGGGTCACCGGAATCAATGAAGTTGAGCTACTTTGCACCCGCCGGAGCATAGCCTTGAGCGAGCGGTGGTTGCAGGGCACTAGGAGGCCAGATGAGCGGCTCGGTGGCACCCTGGGATCAGCAGGAGGACACGAGGCGCGCACATTTGAGACAGGGAGCTCAAGAGCTCAGAGCTCACCGGTCATGCCGAACGGCGGCCGCGGGCTCAGGGGACGGTGTCTACAGCACGGGAAGTGCACAAAAAGAGAGGGAGAGGGATGGCGTGCTCATGGTGGTGTCGAGGGGGTGTTCAGCTAGCTCGGTGAGGTCGTGGGGGCGGAAAATCAAGGACGACACCCGGCGGCCGGAGGTGGAGAATACAGCGGCGATGGCATCGCTAGGGGCCTTCGGTCTTGATCCCTTCTGTGAGGAGATGGGGAGGAGCTCGGTGGGGTTTCTGGACACGGCGGGGGGGGCTCCTTGAGGACGGTGGTCTTGCCGGTAGCAATCGGTAGAGATGAACTCGCTCGGTGATCACGAGAGGGGGAGCTAGGGAGAGGAGAGAACACGTGCGAGGGGGAAAATGACCCACATGGGTCCGGTGCATCGTCGGGCATCCCTAGAAGGACCGGGGAAGCAGGAGGTGGCCAGCGCAGCATCAGCGCTCGCCACACACCTCCCTATCCTCCTGGCAGGAGGAAGAAGAAGAGCCCTGCCCCTGGTAGGCCGGGGTGGCTTCTCTCCTAGGCAAGGTAAGCCAGGTAAGCTCTTTCCTTTCATTTTTTATTTTGTTTCTAGTTTCTAATAAATGCTCTTGGTTTTATTTTGTTCTGGCAGAAATCATAAATCCAAAAATCGTGAAATAATTTATAAGATATACTCTGAATATTATAAAGTCCCATAAAAAGTTTCAGCATTTTTGGAAGCACCTAAAATAATTATAGTCCTTTATTTGTCATTTTCAGCAATTTTGCTTCTTTAATTAAAATTCCAAAAGGTTTGATAAAAATGGATCACCCCTC
This sequence comes from Hordeum vulgare subsp. vulgare, assembly GCF_904849725.1. Classification (NCBI taxonomy): domain Eukaryota; kingdom Viridiplantae; phylum Streptophyta; class Magnoliopsida; order Poales; family Poaceae; genus Hordeum; species Hordeum vulgare. Next base: position 246,601,398 of record NC_058522.1, read on the forward strand.
GTATGTTGTTGCCAACATTTATCAGATAGGGTGAACATTTTTAAGGCCATTTTGGGTTCATTGAAAATAATTTTGGTTGAACCTATTTGAATTTTATTTGGTGCTAGGGTTTGACCATCCCCATTTCAAATTAATTGAATTTAAATGATGCAAATGATTGCAAGCAATTATTCTAGGGTTGTGACAACTCACCCCCACTAAACGAGAATCTCATCCCGAGATTCACGCATAAGGTAATAGGATAGGGGGACACTAGCTATCACAATCTTCATGATCCAATTGCCCTTCTCAAAGACGTTGATTCATTGCATCATGTTGATATTGACATCTTTTCCTTTTAGGTATTCATCCAACACGATGACAAAAAGAACATGAAAACTCTATGGAAATCGATTTTCATGAATATCGAATAACTCATGATCAACTCATAGAATGAGACGTAGGAGCGTCCCTTGAGCTGAGAGAAATAACACATAACAGGGTTGAGGAAATGAGGCATACGACGAAGGTTCAATTTGTAGGCAACAATTCCACGCTTAAAATATATGGTGAAAAGGTTTCAATGTAACGAGGAGTTAAGTTGCCCATCATACCATAACGGGGCACCTTGGAAGGTGACTCATAGAGTTATTCCCTTAAGTGGCAAAAAGAATTAATTTTGATGTAGAGATCATAGAAACCCTTCATAATAGCCTATGGCAATTCACAACAATCATTTGAAGGAATTTGAACAAATAGCATACTCAGCTTGGAAAGGAAACTCGAGTTGTAGAACAACTCTGCAAATAGAAGGCACATTCCAATAGATACCAAGGATAACCTAGTGTCTAAGCATGCTCTCAAGAACATGAGCATTTCCATATCCATCAAGGTTTTAGAAACATCCATGCCAAGGATCCTGGTAACACCTCATTCTACCATGATGAATAATGATGGAGGATGCAGATGAAAAGGAAAACAACACTTTCTTAGATTTGACCAAAGCTATGCCAATGGATTGAAATCTGGATGGTCTACCAAGATACATTTAGCACCCCGGTTCTAATGTTCTCCCTGATGTACTAGCGTTAGCCAATTATAAGTAAGGTTTGGTATCTAAAACATCAAATACAGGTCAGACTTCGGGGGCTCAAAGGGGGTCCATGTGGAACAACTTCGAGAACAAGCCATATAAAATCTTCATGGGGAAGTAGCTACTGTTGCTGACACAAAATACTATAATAATAGGTCTTCCGGCTAGGTGTGTTAGCCATGACATCACTTTACCGGATTACAGAGAGACCAATATTATATTTCTTGGGAAACATTCCAAACGTCAAATCTTCCTGAGGTTTAGATTTGATTGGAGACAAGATGCTTCAGACTCAGCATGTCTGAGAGGAGGGTTTGCAACTTAAATCGACAAGATGATGTCACAAGATTCTTAGGAGAGGAACTCCGGAAGCCAGCTCCAAAATATGAGCTGGACTGCAAGACACACGTGAACACACTGTCCAAGACAAATGGGAGCACATAGAAATCTTACAACAAAACACTACCGAGTTCTGGGTGGAAACCATCATTAGAGGATAGCGAAGCCGGGTGCAAGTCCGTCTAGTACCTTCAGGAATAACACTTAACTTATTTTCCTGTAAGAAGTCAACCAGTGGCATGGTGTGCTAGCAGATACATATGGAGTGGAGGTTGCAAAGCTAACAAACGACATCATACTTCACACATGCATGACTGACTTGAGGTGATTCCACAGGAAGCAGAGTTACTTTTCTCAAATTCATAGTGGCAACATGCATCAAATGCTCAGGAATTTAGAGAAAGTCATGTCTTACACCACACCTATGCTTCATGTACGAGACATGAAGATAATGCCAACCAAAGTTTCCAACACTAGCTTAATGTCCAACATGAATCAGGGAACAAATGAAAATTTTGCCGATGGGCACAACAATAGTTCCTCGTGGTTTCCATGAATGTGGAAGTCCATAACTATGTGAACAAGGTGATAGCATTGGTGAGACCAAAATATAAAATGGTGTATACTTGAGGAAAAAATACATGAGTAAGACAACATTGGGAAAGTCTTTGGTTCTAATTTTGATTTGATGATAGCCCACACTCAAATCAAGGATTGGAAAAGACGATAGGTGCAACAACTGATCACAGGGATCAACCGATGAAGATATCCTCTTTCTTCAAGACTCACACAACACAAAAGATATCCCTTTGGAATGAACTAAATCAGACGAAGCTTTTATCTTCCAACTATCCAAGTTGTTGTTCAGCTTAACCAACTAGTTCAGGGTATCCAACACAAACTATTGGAGAAAGGATGTTTTATATAAAACCCAACTTGATCACAAACTCAACATAACAGTCAGGAATAACCTGGTAATACTTCCGAGAATATATTCAGAAAATCACGAGCCATCGATATGTTATTAAGCTCGGTAACAATCTTGATTTTCAGGGAAAGATAATATGATCAGAAGAGCGAAGGATTGACACAATCCTAACTCATTGATCGAAGAGTGCACCATGAAATATGGACTGGGTAGCATGATTAATATTTAGAATGATGATTCAATAACCAACCCATTAAGATTGAAATTATTGTCCATTAACTTCCAAGCAATAGTAATTCTAGAAGTATTGATTTCACACACCACGGTTCACTTGTCGATATTCCGATGACAACCACATGGAGATCGGGGAATGAGAAATGATGGTGAGAAGTACCACAGTATCAACAATCCATAAGAGCTTTTGCAATTCTCACAATACTCTTGAAATAAAGACGACAATACCTTAGGGTGCAACAGAGCAAAAGCTAGATTGGCATTTTGATCTGCAAAATACGAATGCTTTGACCCAATCCAAGAAATGGATAAGGTACTGGAGTTTGTTTCACCTAGACATTCTCAGATAGAATGTCTTGACAAACCAGATGAATAATTGGCATCGATGAATGCGAATGTACAACTATTCTTGACTATCGACTGATAGTCGAAGGTCAGAATACCACTGACAGGGGAACTCAAGAGCACATAAATTTTCTGAGTTATCCATGCATAGATTAACATGTTGAATGAGTTCAATATGCTTCTTCCGGATAACCCATGCAAAAAAGGTAGGATTGACAGAGTCACAACTATGAAACGAAGACTCATCACGAGCACTCTTATTATGACCATTTAGTTCATGAAGAACTTCTACCATGATGGTTCATGGTATTGGAAGAAGGATATACAACGGATCTTGAAGGCTATTACAAGGTTACTAATCATCCTAAAGGAACAAGCAAGCACTATCAACGGAAATAAGCAGAATGAATATTGGGTCCAAGAACCAAGAGATAGATTACCTACTGATATATAACATCACAGGATGCTTACGATAATGTGGGCTAGAATTATCACACTAGGAACACAATACACCGTTAGACTATTGGGTGGTTCACTTGAATAACCTGGTTTCCTAACACCTTCAATAGATATGTTAAGGTAATAGAGTAACTCAACAAAACAATTGGTGTGCTTTCTCTGGCCCAAAAGACATCAAATCGAGAGAAAAGAGATTAGAAAATGCATCTGATTATTTATAAACATTGGATAACTCAGACAGCATAACGGCTATTCGGGCATGTAGTATGAGGCAACCTGCTTGAAACTCACAACATAACAACTGATTTCTTATGGAGACACCGATACTTGAAGACAACAACTTTCCAATAAGTCTCGAGAATAATGACTCGCCATCCTGATAGATAGATGAGAAATCCTGGTTTGTTAACTCCATCGATTAAAGAAGAGGGTGACTCGAAATTAGAATAGAACAAGGAAAGGAGTAAAAAGAATCTTACGTTCCCTTCCACAATCAATTCCCTTATATAACTAAAGCAGTTCTAGACTCAACACCTACCAGTTTGGCTTGGTTATCCTACAGGCAGTCAAGCTCTCATATCGAAGCTGTCGGGACCCTGATTCAAAGCCATATGAATCTAGCATGTAACACACCATATCACTTTGCGGCCTCATGCACGGTAATCCCCATGGCTACCACCTTACCTTCGTCGGGACCATTTGTGCCTTTTGGCTCACGTATATGATTATGTCGCTAGCAATCATATGTCAGAGAACCCGGGTCGACAAGACTGGTTATAAACCCAAGTGGCACAACGGTTCAACAACATGCATACATAATCCAACAATGCAGGTGTCAGTCATCAACATGTGTAGACGAGTCGTAACAAGCTACATAGACTCCATTACAACGCATGACATTTCTCCCAAGGGACAGACACATCAGCAAAGGAGGATACATGTCGGTCACTTAATGTGTCCAGAGCAGTAGCAAGCTACCAGGGCTAGGTGGAAGCACAAAGAGGCATTTTCCGGTAGGGCAGGCTACCGCAGGCACACAACTAGGAGTCAAATCCCGCACATACCAATACATTTCAAAAATACACACAATATGCCCGATATGTGTTGAAAGGACATATCCTCCCTCGACGGTTTTCATAATTCATGACAACATACATTCTCTCTTGGACTAACACTTTTATCTAGTATATTTCAGAAATAGTCCAGAGAGATGCATTGGCTAAAGGATTATGTGGAGATGCCCCTTGATACAAGAAAGGAATAAGATTGTCCCAAGCTTCAAGCTAGAAGACTCTTCATTTTATATTTGTGAGTAATCACTTTTGAGTCGAGAGGAAAGCCAAGACTATTAAAAGGGGGTGAGATATTAAAATGAACTGGTTACTCAAGTGCTCAAAGTAAGCCACCAAAAATACTGAATCATTTCCCCACATAATCATGCCTAACTTGTACTATGACCACAGACACTTTCTTTGACGTGGGGTAGCGCACACGAGTGCACATATTCATCACACCAATACTCCAGTATGGATTATCTCCCGTCTCACTATGAGAAGGCCATCCATAGCACTCACACTTATCTTGCGCATTTTAGAGTATCCATTTCACTTGTCTATGAACAATATAAGTGCCTAAGTAGTGCATATCCAAGGACACAGGCTTTTCGAACAAATCATTCACCCTGCAGGGGCATAGTTCTTCACACACGCTCCCGCCACTTATCGCCATGTGAATTTCATGAATCTCGACAACCTTGAAGCGGATGCCAAGCGAGGGAGTCGGCCACGGACGTTAACTTTTGATGACTCATGTCCTGGGTAGTCACCTATCTGAGTTGGAACCCATAATGTAAGTCCAGCTGAGGTTTTCAATATGGCCTAAAATGTTGCGAGCATGGCCAAGCCGGTCCCGACTGGGCCATTCATCCACTTCGTAGGCCATGCCACTACTTATCAATGTTTCGAACTACTGCAAATTTTGGACTGAGAACAGGGAAGTCAATAGGCCGAGAGAGCTCGAGTTACCGGAGCCCAATGTGCGGTAGTATCTTCTCATGGAACACAAACACAAGATCTCAAGTCCTAAGAGCGGTTTCAATGAGACAACCCACCATGTAATCCTACATGGCCTCTCATCACTACCTTTACTAAACCGGATTCACACACTTAGCTTTAACACGGTAGGACACCATCACAACCATTCCAATTCATCACCCAGATGGATCAGACCCAACACAACTCTAAGCATAGCGGTAGATTAAGCAAGCATGTATGAGTAGGAACAACAAGGCTCGAGAAATTGCTACTCATGCTAAGTGGTTTCAACTATTTACTATGGAAAAAACAGGTCATGTAGAGGAATGGGTTCAACTACCGAAACATGTAACGATTGAATCGTTGTTGTCCTAATGTAGTAAAAGAGAGCAGGAGCAAGAGAGTGGGATTGTATCAGAATGCTCAAGGGGGGTTGGTTGCCTGGCAGATCTGAAGATAACCATGAGTCTTCATTAGTGTCAACAATAACAACATGGGAACCCTCGTCTACAAAGAGGGAACAACACCGACAAACAGAAAAAGACCAACATTTACTTCACAGAAATGCAACACTATGATGCATGATCATGACATGGAAATATGATGTTGATTGAGCTAATGCATCTAGCAACGACATTAAATGAAGTTGGTTTGAACCAAAGGTTCAAATACAATCTCCATGTGTGAATATTTAAATATCATTTAATTGAATTGTCATAAACAGAGGACATCGGGTTTTCTAACATGCATGAAAATGCCATAAACAGATTCCTTGGATTTTTTGATAATTTTTCATATATAATTTTTTCTCCTAAGCTATGTTTGAATTTCTATTATTTTTCAAAGTTTATAACAATTTTGAAATGTAATAAATCATTTAGTATTTATTCTAATTCCATAAAAGCTTTACTACATCGGCCTCACGTCAGGATGATCTCATCACGTCAGCAGGGCTCGTCAGGGTCAAACCTGACCACTGGGTCCCGTATGTGAGTGGCTAAACTTAATGAAAATGATTTAATTATAATCAGTGGTTAGTTAGCGTGTGGGTCCGAGTGTCATTGGGTCATGGGCTTGGTTAGTGGCATCATTAGCAGCTAAACAAGGTGCCACATCATCTCACCGGTGGCTGAACGCCAACGACCATCCGCAACACCGTAGGTGCTCGGATTCGAGCTACGTCCACCATTTGGTTTGAAAATTGTGGCTACGGGTTCCTAGAGGTGGCGCACATTCGATGGGGTTCACGGGAGGTGCTGGGGTTGCCGGAATTGATGACGGCGAGCAACTTCATGGTGGCCGGAGGACGGCCTCGAGCAGGCGGTGGGTGCAGTGCACTAGGAGGCTAGATGAGCGACTCGGCAGCACCATGGGATTAGCAGGAGGACATGAGGCATGCAGATCGAGCCGGAGAGCTCGGGAGCTCAGAGCTCGCCAGTCATGACGGACAGCGGCCACGGGCTCGGGGGGATGGCGGCTACAGCATGGGTAAGAGTAGGGGAGGTGAGGGAGAGGGACGACGAGGTCACAATGGGTGTAGAGGGGGTGGTCAGCTAGTTCAGGGAGGTCATGACGGGGGCGAATCAACGATAACATCCGACAGCTAGAGGTGGAGAAGTCGACGACGAGGGCTTTGTTTGGGGACCTCCAGTCTCGATTCCTTCGGAGAGGAGATGGGGAGGACATCGGTGGGGCTTCCAAACACGACGGCGGGGCTCCTTAAGGATGGTGGCCCCGACGGTAGCAATTGCATCGATGAACACACTCGGTGATAGTGAGAGGGGGAGCTAGGGGAGAGGAGAGAACGTACACGAGGGGGAAAATGATCCATAGGGGAGCGAGGCATCGTCGGGGCATAGCCAGAAAGACCGAACAAGCAGGAAGTGGCCAGGGCAGCATTGCCGCTCGCCACGCACGTGCTTGTCCTCCTCGTAGGAGGAAGAAGAAGCCCCCGTGCCCCTGGTGAGCTATGCTGGCTTCTCTCATGGGCCAGGTAAGCTACATAAGCTCTTTCCTTTCGTTTTTTGTTTTGTTTCTGTTTTCTAATAAATGCTCTTGGTTTTATTTTGTTTGGGTAGAAATCATAAATCCAAAAACCCTCAAATAATTTTTAAGATATTCTCTGAATATTCCAAACTCCCATATAAAAATTCAGTATTTTTGGAAGCAAGTAAAATAATTATAATCCTTTATTTGTCATTTTCAAAAATCTGTTGCTTTAAATAAAACGCCAAAAGGTTTGATAAAAAAATGGACCACCCCTAGTATGTTGTTGCTAAAATTTATCACACAGGGTGAACATTTTTTAAGGCCATTTTGGGTTCACCAAAAATAATTTTGGCTGAACCAATTTAAATTGCATTTGGTGCTAGGGTTTGATCAGCCCTATCTCAAATTAATTGAAGTTAACATGATGCAAGATGATGATGCAAGTGATTGCAAGCAATTATTCTAGGGTTGTGATACTGACACTCGTCATTTGAGAGGAACCCATTCCTCGAAGACTTTGAGTGAAAATCATGAGTGAGAAACAACCCCAAACATCCATACCAAAACCCAAAACTCAAAGTGATTGAGCATCACAAAAGAGATTGTTCCTATGCGGAACTGATGCTTGTTACCTTTGAGGACTCTGCATCCTGCAAATGGTTAGGCGTTATGGTCTGGAGCAACCAGTAGTCAATTGTGGATCGTCAGGTGATCAAGTTTGTTACTGTTTGGAAGTCTGCCCTAAAGACTTATCACGAGTGTTGGGTGAGGACTGTGTGTCCTTAGCTCAAGAAGAATATGGTAAGGACTAAGTATCCTGGGACTGTGTGCCATTTGGTTTAAATACCAAGGCGCTCAGAAACCAGACGTACGACTGGCACAACAGTTGGAACTGGGTCATCAAATCATTGTCTTCAATGAGTACCTCGTTCTATTTCTTCAACCCTTTCATTTCCTCAGTTATGTGTTGATGAAATTGATCGTTACTATTTGAAAATTTTAAATGAAGACTTTCACAATTTCCTCACCCCATATTCTTCACATAACTTGTTCTTCACCTGTGCATCCCGAACATGCTACTTGTGTGATCCGAATGTTTCATTTCATCATGAAGAATATGTTGTTGCTGCTTTGCATGTTTGCCTAAGTACTTAATCTGCCACTCGACGTTCCCATGTGAGGAATTTCCTCACAAGGAATCACCTCAGTGACGAATTCATTAAAATCTTCTATTCACCCGCCCTCTAGTCGATATAACGCACTTTCAATTGGTATTAGAGAAAGGTACTCCCTTGTTCTGTGTGATTTTGGCTTCACCACCTGGATTTTAGTTATGTCGACCGCGGGTATGATCAATGTCATTGCAGGTTGTCGTACCTTTGAAGGGATGGACTAACCCTACTGGAAGAACAACATGCGCATGCACCTTGATGCAATTGACAACGATCTCTAGTATGTTCTGAAAAATGGCGTTCCCTCTGTCACCCCAACTACCAACACTACTCATGTGATGAGATTAAAGAAACTCAACTCTCAAACAAAGAATATCATCTATGGCCATCTGAGAAAAGGTCAGTGTGGCAGAGTGAGTGCTTTTGGATCTGCAAAGCTCATCTGGGATAGGCCGTCCAAGGTCAATGAAGGAGTATCTACTCAGCGTGACTCTCGAGTTGATGTTCTTCACAATCTCTTCAAGCACTTCAAAAGACTCGATAGTAAGAGCTGTCAGCAAGCCTTCGACCGCCTGACTGATATCTCCAATGAACTACAGGATGTTGGGGCCAATGACATCACCCAACACGAGGTGGTGAAGAAACTGCTGAGATCTCTTGATTCTTCATTCGAGACACTGGTTCTGATGATTCAAGAATGAAGACACTACAAGTTACTAGAACATGCTAATATTCTTGAGAGACTCAATACTCACTAATTCCAACAAGCTGAAAAGAGAGACCTCTATGGTCCAAGTTGTGGAAGGCCTCGTGCGCTAAAGGCAAAGGCTGTTTCCTCATGAGAAGAAGAAGAACCTGATTGAAGTCGTGGTGACGCCGAAGAACTTGGTCAGTAACTTGCTATTCTCATGAGGAAATTCCAGAAGATTACCAGAAGAGGCCAGTTCGGAAAATCTTCAAGAAGAGATATTAGGAAATCAGAATCTTCATCTTAGGACTACAAGAAAAGAACCTGGCATAAATGCAAGAAATTTGGTCACTACATTGCTGACTATCCTCGCTGGATGAAGGAATCAAAGAAGAAGAAATACAATGATGAGAGTACTAATGACTCGAAGAAAAATAATAAATCTTTAAAATCCTCATCATCAAAGTCCCCACGGCACAAGAAGAACAGTTTCAGAAAGGCACGGGCTCTTATTGGCAAGGAAATGGATCCTGAGGAAGAGAGAATCTAAAGATTGTGATGAAGATGAAGGATCTGAAGAGGAGTCAGAGTCTGGTATGTCAAGCCTAGCCCTTGCTACCACATTCGTGAGCAGGTCCATCTTCGACCTCAAAGAAAATGACAATAGTAACAACACTGATGACTGCGACGATGACTTTTCTCCCACCTATTGCTTCATGGCAAAAGGTTCCAAGGTACCCAAACACACTTCCTCTTCTGACTCAAGTGACTGTGAACCTCACGATTATCAAAAACCTAGTTACTACAAGCTTTCTAATATTGCCACTAAGCAATAAAATGCACTTGAAAATCTTCAAAAACTGCTAGACAAAAGCGAAGACCTGTTGAATAAGGAAATGGATCAGACTCAAACCCTGACTGATGATATTCAAATTGTTCACTCTAAGCTTGACAGTCTTCAAGAACGTCCTCGCACTCGCTTGGATGATCATGAGATGCATTCTTATGAATTTATTCAAAGAAAGCAAGGTGTTGAGAAACTAAGGGTGTCCCATGATGATCTTTGAAGTGAAAATGATTCTTTGCTTGTTCAACATGCCACTACCACCCAGGAAGAATTCATTCCGCCATGCTTGAAATGCATCGAACGTGAATCTGCTAATTCTTCACCTGAAAGGTCAAATGCTTCTATTTCTACAAATTCTTCAACTCTATATGTGGTTACAAAGTCCTCACTTGAGGAAACCACAAATGTCACTAACGAAAATGTAGGGTTAAAGGAATTGTATGTGACAGGCATATACAAAAGCCTCAAAGGGCATCCAACTCTTTGTGATGTGTTCAAAAAGCAGGTTCTGAACAAAAATCCCTAGGAAAGAGGGTATTGTGTTTGAGAGGCAATTGAATGTTGATGGATCATACTGGAAATATGAGCACTATCCCAAAACCTCATGGGTTTATGCAAAAGGACCTCGTGTTGATCCACCTACATTATCACGATTTGCATGTGAAACTTCGTATTCCTCTGATGAGTCATTTGGCTCCAACTATAAATTGTTCAAACATCAGAATGGTGAAGTATTTGCTAGATATGTTGGAACTAAATGCGGTAATGGACCACCCTTGAGGAAAATCTGGGTTCCCAAAAGCAGCTTCGAAAGTCTTCACGTCAACATCCTCATGACACCACCCGTGAAGAACAAGAACCCGAGATAAAATTCCTCAAGTGGACGAAAGTCTTCACGAGGATCAAATTCCTCATATGGTCAATATTCTGCTCATACTCGTGTTAATGCTTCTGATATGCAAGGAAACTAAAAGGGTCATGAATATGTGCACTATTCCTCAAATCACTATGTTAATAAGTCCTTGAAGAATTTCTTTGCATATGCATTCGAGTACACTAACCCCCCTCATGTGAAATGAAATGAATTAGCTTCAATGCAAAAATTCTCTTATGGTGCTTGCATGATGATGAACTCTTTGCCATCCCTTTAGATGTGGTTGATGAATGAGAAATTGAACTAATCACTTCTGTAGATCAGGTCTCCAAATGAACATGATCATCTAAAGAATTTGCTGGTAACCTGCGGAAATGCTTGAAAGGATGCAAGCTAAATATGATGAAATGATTATCATTTCACATGTCCTTATATTGTCTTAACTCTACACTATGTGATGAAATTCAAGTCTGATGATTTTGATATCATATTCTTCAGTCTGAAGCATATGAGATGGTAAGCAATACTAATTCATCTGCAGAATGAGAACCCCAAAACCACAGAGTGGGTTCTTGACAGTGGATGCACAAATCACATGACTGGTGACCAAAATCTACTGATGAATATCCCACTGACTCCAACACCACTGAAGCATATCACCTACGCAAACAAAGGAAAAACAAGGTATTGGGGCTCGGTAAGGTGGCTATATCCAAGGACTGGCACAAGTACAAAGTCATGCTTGACGAATCCCTTAAGTTTAATGTCATGTCTGTCTCGATGCTTTGTGATCTTGATATGATTGTCAGCTTTGGCAAATATCGATGCAGAATCATCATGGAATTTGACAAAAGCCTCATCTGGCTATGTGTCTACTCAAAAAAGTGTTAAAGGGCTGCTATGGCATCGACGAGTTGGTCATGCAGGCATGAGGAATCTGCACACATTGGCAAAGAAGAAGCATGTCATTGGCATCGAAAATGTAAAATTCCTCAAGGATCATCTATGTGGGGCTTGTGAGTCTAGAAAGATGACCAAATCCAACCACCCCTTGAAGACTACCATGACCACCACACATCCTTTTGAATTTCTACACATGGACCTCTTTGGACCTACTCATTATGCTACTCTAACCAATGCAACATCTCTATATGGATTTGTCATTGTAGATGATTATTCACGTTACACTTGGGTACATATTATCTATTACAAAACTGAAGTGGAGGAAGTCTTCAAACGATTTTCCTCAAGGGTCTCAATGAACTTCGGCATCAAGGTCAAGCACACCAAGAGAAATAATGGGACATAACTCAAGAACACTGGTCTTGATGACTATCTTGATGAACTTGGTATTACTCATGAGCTGTCTACCCCTTATACTCCTCAATAGAATGTGTCGTGGAGCACAAGAATAGAACTCTTGTTGAGATGGCTCACACTATGCTTGAAGAATATCAAACACCTCATCGCTTCTAGCGTGAGGCAATCAACACTGCCTGCCACATTATCAATATAGTATGTCTTCACAAATTCCTAAAAAATACTTCATACGAACTCCTCACTCACAAGAAACACTATGTAAGTTATTTCAAAGTCTTCGGTGAAAGATGGTGGATTAGAGATTCTCACCATAGTTCAAAATTTCCCCGAAAGAACATGAGGGTTTTATGCTTGGTTACGGAAAGGACTCACATACCTACAGAGTCTTCAACAACTATCACAACAAAGTAGTTGAAACCATAGATGTGCGGTTTGATGAATCTAACGGCTCGCAAAGAGAGCACCTGCCTCCTGTTCTATATGATATGCCTCCCGAGGAATCTATTAGGTTCAAGGTGTGATGCCCTCTGTTTAATCGTACGCTAATCATACACACAAATGCGTACGATCAAACCCAACGACTCACGGGAAGATATCACAACACAACTCTAGACACAAATAAAATAATACAAGCTTCATATTACAAGCCAGGGGCCTGGAGGGCTGGAATACAGAAGCTCGATAAACACACGAGCCAGTGGAAGCAACAAATATCTGAGTATAGACATAACATGGGGTGCCTTAGAGAAGGCTAGCACAAAAAAAACACGATCGAATGAGGCGAGGCCTCCTGCCTGGGAACCTCCTCACTACTCCTATTCTTCAACGGCCTCCACGAAGAAGACACCATCGGGGTGGCAGACATCGGCAGGGAACTCCACTCCTGGGCTCCATCATCTGGTCGCAGCAACGGATCATGGGGACAAAGGGGGAGCAAAGCAAGGGTGAGTACTCATCCAAAGTACTCGCAAGTCTTACATCAGAACTATACTTAATATGCATTAGTATCAAAGAAGGGGGAGGTTATATGTGGACTGAATGCAGCAATGCGAGAATAGAGAGAGAAGGCCTAGTCTTATCGAAGACTAGCATCTTCAGAGTCTTGCAGCAATGGACGAGAGTAGAACAAGGTAACACAAATAATAGTCATATTGTTGCAGCAATATTAAAGTGAGGTCACGCCCTGAGATCCTCCCACGACTCCCTGCAAGGAAGCGGTCCCGGGGCAACTAATTCCAGTTAAGTAAAAATTGTAGTTGTATAAGATCAGGGCACAACTCCAAGTCGTCCTGTAACCGTGGACACGGCTATTCGAATAAATAAGTTCTTCCCTGCAGGGGTGCACAACATATTCCCGACGCGCTCGATAACACTCTGGCCGGACACACTTTTCTGGGTTATGCCCGGCCTCGGAATATCGACACGTCGCAGCCCCACCTAAGACTCAACAGAGAGGCCAGCCCGCCAGTCTAACTCCTAAGCACAGAGGGTTTGTGGGCCCACTTCCCCTCCCCGCTCCTGCATTGTGCGTGGGCGGCCGAGGTCAGTCCTAGCATCCCTTAATCACAAGAGAAATGCATCTCGGGACCACTCGGACGCGCGCCACTCCATTGGTGACATCGGAAAAGCTTCGGGTTATACCGCGACGTCGAGTACCCATAATTCTTCCCATGCACACGGTTAGTGCGTAATAAGGCCTTCCGACCAACCCAGATCAAATACCCAAATCCATTATCATTTTAATTAGGCCAACGACACAATCTCGTGGGAATCCACCCGTCTAACAACTAATCACGAATGATCCTAGTAACATGGTCGAGTAACTGTGTGGTTGTAACATCGGGGGGAATCCGAGGTATCACCCTCGTTGGATTCCGAACGATGTATCCGTCAAGGTGGGCTTAGAGGAATCACCCTCGGGGCTTGCACACTTGAGGGGTTGCACGACAAAGGCATCGTCGGGAATGGTGAAAGAGGAATCACCCTCGATAACCACGACCGACTAGCTGTACTACAAAGATATCATTAGGAGTACTTAGCGAGGTGTCACCCTCGGTACCCAATAGTATCTCTGTAGCCTCGAACAACTAAGGGGGTGTATGTGATGTGTCGGGTCTGGCTTGTCAATCAGGGATCGATATTTGAAAACAAAGCGGGGCAACTGGACTGCGGGGACAGAAGGGTTGACTGCTCCACCTATACTAAATAGTTTTAGAAGTGGAGTACTGAAAGTAGAAGTTCATCAAAAACAGGCTATGCATCAGATATAGGAGCTAACTACAACAGTAGCAAAATACTAATGCAAGCATGAGGGAGAAAGACATAGGCGATATAGGGATGATCAAGGGGGGTTTGCTTGCTTGGTTGCTATGCAGACAAACAGTCCTCGACCGGGAAGTAGTCGATCACGGGATCATCATCGGTCTCGGGGTCTACCGGTAAGAAGACGGGGAAGAAACAATAAATAACAACAACAGATGCGACACGATGCATGACATGGCAATATGCAGGCTAGACATGAGCTAACGCAGGAAACATCCGTCATAGACGGGTCGGAAGAATATCAAACGATATTTTCCGGGTCTCTCGCTACTACCGGTCAGACGGAAAACGATGAAAATGTTCCACGTTTGCTATGCTAGGGACGCGTGACAAACGAATGGACCGTGTATCCGGGTTCGTCTCGTTCTGCTGATCAACTTTCATGTTGAAAGTATTTTGATCTGACTTCTGGATTATTTTATATTAATTTTTAAAAGTTTTATTCAATATTTAGGAATTAAAAACAGATTTAATTAAATTGATTAAATGCAAATATGACATCACCATGATGTCACGCTGACACCAATAGTTGACTGGTCAACTGACCACTAGGTCCCATGCGTCATAGACTCAGTTTTTAATTAGGGGTATTTATTAATTAATCATATTAATTTAGTGGGGGACCCACGTGTCATACTCTAATTCTTCTAATTATCTATTTAATTAACTAACTAATTAATGAAATAATATATCTAATTATTTATTTAATAAAACACATATTTATTTTTATATTTTACTTTTATTATCATCATTTTTTTAACAACGTGTGGGGCCTCCCTGTCAGTGGGAGCGGGGGGATTGGCCCCACCGGTAAGTGGCATTGGCCACATACACACAAAACACACATACACATATTTACCTACATATATTAAACAAATTTTATTTTCTCCTATACATGCACACATACATAATAATACATACATACATACATACATACATACATACACGCATCTAATACATACACATATACATCATTATACATATTTTTATTTTCTTGTTTTTTTATTTTCTAACTCATCTCCAACCTCTCTGTCACTGTCATGTGTCTCAACACAGACATCTCTCTCAACAGAGAGAGGGAGGAGGCAACTCCACCATCTCCTACCGGAGTCTAACGGCGTCGGAACGCGGCGGCGATCGCCGGAATGGAACCGGGAGAGCGAGAGGGGTGTTCTCACCCACGTTGTAGGGGGGCGGGTTCGGCGAGGATCGGTGGAGCCGTTGAGGAGGAGGATGGGGAAGACGGTGGCGCGGTTTCGGCGAGGAGGAGCTCCCGGTGGTGGTGGTGGCCGGCGGTGGAGCTCCCGTGACGGGGCGGCGCAGCGGAGGGCCGCCGTGGGGAGCTCCGGTGGGGAGGGGACCCAAGGACGGAGCCGCCGCGGGGAGCTCCGTTGGAGAGGGGCCCCGGGGACGGGGCCGCCGCGGGGAGCTCCGGCCGGCGGGATTGAGGGGTCTCTGGAGGGGAGGGGGCCGGCCGGTGGGGGGTGATCCGGCGATGGGGCAGCTCCTGCAGAGATGGCTGCCATCGGGGGTGAGGCGGGTCGAGGTGGATTAGGCCTGGGAGGGGGGTTGGCCGGCGAGTGCGTGGGAGGAGGGAGGTCGGCGCGGGGTGAGAGTAGAGAGCAGGGGCTCGCGGGGGGGCATGGTGGCCAGGGGGGTGCGCGCATGGAAGAGGAACGAGGGGAGGGAGATGGGGCACCGTGGGTTGCTCGAGCCGAGGGGATCCCAGCGGCGACGAGGATCAAGGGAGGGAGCCGAGCGAGGGGTAGGGCACTGGTATCGGTATGGGGTGGAGGGAGGCTGGGAATGGGGAGCGAGGGACGGGGGCAGCGAGCGCTCCAGGAGGCTCGTGGGGGGTTCCCCTGGCGGCTGGCAGGGGAGGGAGTGGCGTGAGGTGGGTGCGACTTAGGGTTCGAGGGGGGTTCCTTTATACCCCCTTGGTTAGTGGGCTGGTGGGGTGTAGTGGCCGGCTGGGTCACTAGGCCCAGTTGGGCCAGGGGGGTTTTCTTTTGTTTTTTTTGTTTTTTTAAATACTTTATTTTATTTATTTATTCTTCTTTTTCTAGATACCTTTTTGTTTTAATTATATAGGGACTGCAATAATTTTATAAATGCCCTGTTCACTTTATAAATCATTAGGGAATCTTTATATCTCTCCCGACATTTTTTTATCTTAAGATCCGAAAACTTTTATTATTTTGATTTTATTTCAAACTTGAATTTGAATCGTTTGAAGCTATGCGAGATTACCAATAGTAATCCTGGTGACGTGTCACCATTAGCATAGGTTTACTGTAGCTTAATTTACCCGGGCGTCACAGAAGGCTACTGAAGATATCATTCCCACTGAAGAACAACCACCCATTGAAGAAGTCATCCCAAACAACGAAGAAAATCTGGCTGGTGCAGCTGAGGAAATTGCGCCTGATCAAATTCGTCAACCAGATCAAAGTTTTCAACCCGCACAACGAAGTATTGCAAATGAAGTGCAAATTGACAAAATCCTGGATGACATCAATGCGCAAGGTCCCCTCACTCACTCAAAAGCTTCACATTTAATTAACTTTTGTGGGCACTCTTCCTTTGTGACTATCACGAAACCCTCAAAAGTTGATGAAGCCTTCATGGAACTTGAGTGGATTTAAGCTATGCAAGAAGAACTTAATCAATTCAAGCTTAACTATGTGTGGGAAATCGTCAAGCGGCCTGATCCTCAGAAGCACAATGTCATCGATACCAAGTTGATCTAGTGAAACAAGCAAGATGAGGATGGTCAGGTAGTGAGGAAGAAGGCACGACTTGTAGCACAAAGGTACAGACAGGTTGAAGGAGTTGACTTTGATGAAACATTTGCACCTGTTGCTATACTCGAAGCTATTTGTATATTCCTTGCTTATGCTAACCATCACAATATCACCTTATTCCAAATGGATGTCGAAAGTGCGTTATATCGACTAGAGGGGTTGAATAGGCGATTTTTATGAATTCTTCACTGAGGAAATTCCTCAATAACGAAAGGCGAGCAGCGGATTAAGTAGTCATGTAAGAGTGCAACACAACAATAGCATAGTCATCATGAAGAAATGAAACAGACAGTTTGCACAAGTAGTGTGTTCAGGATATGCGGGTGAAGAACAAGTGGAGTGAAGAATTTGTGGTGACGAAATTGTGAAATACTTCAGTCAAATTCTTCAAACAGTAACGATCAATTTCATCAACATAGAAATCAGTAAATGAAAGGGTTGAGGAGATAGAACCACGTACTCGATCAAGACTGTGATTTAATTACCCAGTTCCAACTGCTATGTGATGACGAGATGATGTATATACTTCTCGCTCCTTGCTGGTTACCCCAAGTGGAAGGTTGAGATGAAGTCAGCAACAATTTTTCCCTTACACGAAGACTGTAAGGTTTATCGAACCAGGAGGACTCCTAGGATCAACAAGTAGATGTCTCCCACCCTTGCGCTAGCAGAAGACATGGACCCGCACACACACAAATAACTTTGCTTCCAACGAGTACAGAGAGGTTGTCAATCTCTCCGGCCTTGTAGTTTGCAAAGGATCAAAACACAAGCGGGAATAGTAATAGTGATTGCAACGGGGAAAGTAAATGAAAGCAATCAATGATGCAGGTGTAAACAATGATGGTGATATGGACCGGAGTCACATGATGTTCACTAGTGATGTCTCTCTCCCAAAAGACGATAAACAACTATGCTTGGGTAAACAAATTACAGTTGGGCAATTGATAAAATTATAAATGCACCGCAATGCTAATTATGCTAGTTCATAGTTAGAGGTTCAATAGTAATGGGCAGTACGCCAAGACAAGTAGACCGTTTATTCATCAGCATCTACTTACTGATCATCCACCTTGAGATATCTATCCAGAACATCTTGCTGGTATTAAGTTGCGACCCCACCCAATCTACTAAACCTCACACTTGGTCTCCTTCGGAATCTTATTTTGACTCATCCCCGCACCACTAGTCAAGCACAAGTCAAAATGATCCTCTCCTTTTCGACTTTGAGCACTCATGCAATGGATGAGCGTAAGCAAGATATGTTGTCACTTAGGATGGCAATTAGAATAATGATGGGGAAGGAAGACAAAAAGGTGTTAAAGGCTCACATCAATGAGGACAACCATAGGCGAGAGAAAGCCAAATTATAGATATGATGTGAGGAGTAGGGATTGCCATGTAAGAGAGGCACATATGAGCTAAGGTAAGATCTCCAATGGAACTAGTGGGGGTGCATCCAACTTGTTTGCTCATGATGACCTAGAGCTCATTTGAGTAGGCTCATCATTGGAATATGCAAACCAAGTTCTCTAGTGTAAGGGTCCCCACATAGTTATGTATGAATGATAATCTCTATGTAGTACAAATATAGCAAAGGAGTATGAGTGTGGATCTTCAAATGGAATAGTAGTGTTGCCCCCTTCTCTCTTTTTCTCTTTTTTTGTGGCCATCTTTTGTTTTGTCCTCTTTGGGGTCTTTCCCTCACTTAAGGGCAACACTCTATGTTTTACATGAATAAGGAGAAGATCATCACACTTTATAAGAAGTACTCAACATAAAGACAAGTGAAAACTATCATGATCTATGCAAATGTATGCCTCGGCTAGTGTAGCAGGATATGCAATGATATTAGCGCGTCATGTAGCAATAATTTGGGCAAGGCCCAACTATCATGCGGCTCTACGATCAAGAAAAAGCATGTATGACATGAAGATCAAGTCATGAGATGGTGGATGTTGCATGGCAATGTATCTCAGAAAGGCTATGGAAATGCCTTAATAGGTAGGTATGGTGGTTGTTCTGAGGAAAGATATAATGAGGCTCATGTATGACTGAGTGTATCATGTCATGGGTTTGGATGGACCGGCGGAGTTTTCACCAACTCTCAAGATGAGAAAGGGCAATGCACGGTACCGATGAGGCTTGATAACCCACAAGTATAGGGGGTGGCAACAGTTTTCGAGGGTAGAGTATTCAACCAAAATTTGTTGATTCGACACAAGGGAAGCCAAAGAATATTCTCGAGTATTAGAAGTTGAGTTGTCAATTCAACCACACCTGAAAGACTTAGTATCTGCAGCAATGTTTCAGTAGCAAAGTAGTGTGATAGTAACGGTAGCAACGGTAACAGTAGCAATAGTGATAGCAGCAGCGGTAACGATAGCAGTAGTGACAGCAGTAGCGGTAACGTAACATAGCAAGGACCAGTAGGAAAAGACTCGTAGGCATTGGATCGGTGATGGATAATTATGTCGGATGTTATTCATCTTGTAATAGTTATAACATGGGGAGATATGTAACTAGCTCCAGTTCGTCAATCTAATGTAGGCATGCATTCCGTATATAGTCATACGTGCTTATGGAAAAGAACTTGCATGACATCTATTGTCCATCCCTCCCATGGCAGCGGGGTCCTAATGGAAACTAAGGGATATTAAGGTCTCCTTTTAATAGAGAACCGGAACAAAGCATTAGCACTTAGTGAATACATGAACTCCTCATACTATGGTCATCTCCGGGAGTGGTTCCGGCTATTGTCACTCCGGGGTTGCCTGGTCATAACACATAGTAGGTGACTACAACTTGCGAGATAAGATCAAGAACACGCATATATTGATGAAAACATAATAGGTTCAGATCTGAAATCATGGCACTCGGGCCCTAGTGACAAGCATTAAGCATAGCAAAGTAGTAGCAACATAAATCTCAGAACATAGTGGATACTAGGGATCATGCCCCATCAAAACTAACTTGATTACATGATAGATCTCATCCAAGCCATCACAGTCCAGCAAGCCTACGATGAGATTACTTACGAACTATGAAGAGCATCATGGAATTGGCGATGAAGGATGGTTGGTGATGACGACGACGTCGATTCCCCCTCGCCGGAGCACAGAACGGACTCCAGATCTGCTCTCTAGAGGAAGAACATGTGGTGGTGGTGGCTCCGTATCGTAAAATGCGATGAACTCTTCTCTCTTATTTTTTCTGGGCGAGAGAGACTATATAGAGCTGGAGTTGGAGGCGGCGGAGCCACGAGGGCCTCACAAGCCTGCTAGGCGCGGCCAGGGGGGCGCACCTCGTGGGCTTGTGGGCTCCTGGCTCCGTCCCTCCAGATAATTCTTGCGCTAGTATTTTTTATATATTCCACAAAAAATCCTCGTAAATTTCCAGGTCATTCCGAGAACTTTTATTTCTTCGAAAAACAACACCATGGCAATTCTGCTGAAAGCAGCGTCAGTCCGGGTTAGTTCCATTCAAATCATGCAAATTAGAGTCCAAAACAAGGGCAAAAGAGTTTGGAAAAGTAGATACGATGGAGACGTATCAACTCCCCCAAGCTTATAGCCTTGCTTGTCCTCAAGCAATTCAGTTGACAAACTGAAAGAGACGAAAGAAAAACTTTTACGAACTCTGTTTGATCTTATTGTTCTAATTATGTCTAACTCATATTTAGATTTTCAGCAAGATCATAAGCTAACCACATAAGCAATGACATTTAGGTCTCATGGTGAACTCATATGAATGGCATAATCAGCTAGCGAGCAATAATAATACATTTCAAACGTCAACACTTCAATCAAAGCAATCATGAAGCAATATGAACAGGTGGTATCTCGCTACCTCTTTCTGAGACTGCAAAACATAAGTGCAGAGCACCTTCAAAGACCAAGGGCTGACTGAACATTGTAATTCATGGCAAAGAAGATCCAGTCATAGTCATACTTAATATCAATTAATAGCAAAGCATAAAAATGACGGAGGTGTTCTCTAATTGGTGCTTTTATAAGGAGAGGATGACTCAACAGAAACATAAATAGATAGGCCCTTCGGAGAGGGCATCATTGATTTGCAGAGGTGCTAGAGCTCAAGCTTTGAAGACAGAGATAAATAATTTTGGGTGGCATGCTTTCATTGTCAACGCGATGACCAAGATTTTTCACCATCTTCCATGCTACACATACTATAGGCGGTTCCCAAACAGAAAAGTAAAGTTTTGACTCCCCCACCACCGAGCAATCACACTCCACGACTAACCGAATCCTCGGGTGCCGTCCATACCAATAACAATCCAGGGGAGTTTTGTTTGCAATTATCTTTTCGATTAGAGCATGGAACTGGGCATTCCAATTATCGGCCCCTTTCTCGTGAGTGATACTGAATAAACACGTATCGAGCATAACACGCCTAGCATGGAATATACTGATCGCCCCTTGTCACCACATGAGCAGTTCGGGCATGCAAAACAGATTATTACTTGAAGGTTTAGGGAGTGGCACATGCAAATTTACTTGGAACGGCAGGTAGATACCACATATAGGTAGGTATGGTGGACTCATATGGAACAACTTTGGGTTTATGGGAGAGGATGCACAAGCAGTATTCCCGCTTAGTACAGGTGAAGGCTAGCAAAAGACAGGGAAGCGACCAACTAGAGAGCTATAACGGTCATCAATATGCATTGAAATTAACCAACATTGAGTGCAAGCATTAGTAGGACATAAATCACCATAAACATGAATATCATAGAGGCTATGTTGATTTTGTTTCAACTACATGCGTGAACATGCGACAACTCAAGCCACTTGAATCATTCAAAGGAGGATACCATCCTATCATACTACATCATAATCATCTTGAAATTCATGTTGGCATCCAAGACAAACCATTATAAGCATGGCATCAGAAACTATGATCTCTAACTTGTCATTGCAAACATGTCTCTCTCATAACAAAGCTGAATTAGGAACGATGAGCTAGTCATATTTACAAGAACAAAATAGATCGAGTTCATACCAGCTTTTCCAGGCTCAGTCACTTCATCATATATCGTCATTATTGCCTTTCACTTGCACGACCGAATGATGTGAATCATAATGAGAGTGTTCGTGCATTGGACTAAGCTGGAATCTGCAAGTAAACACAGAGGAGAAGACAAAGTAATATGGCTCTTTGACGGATAACCAGATATGCATGTGAGAGCCACTAAACATTTTCACCATGATCTTCTACCTTGACCCAAAGAAAAAGAAAACTATTTACATGGAAACCTCCCAACAAGCAAAAGAAGAACATGAAATCTTTTTGGGTTTTATTTATAAACACCACTAGGCAAGCTGGAAAGTAAACTTACAACTAATTTTTTTTGTTTTTCTCAATCTAAACAAACACACGAGAAGAAAGCGAGAAAAAGAAATAAAGTAGCATGGATGATACAGTGCCAAGGTGTGAACACCGACTAACAAGGTGAAAGCGTAAGCATGAATATAAAGTCGGTGAGAAACACGTACTCCCCCAAGCTTAGGCTTTTGGCCTTAGTTGGTCTACTGCCACAAAGGGAAATAACCGTCTCCGGGGTACTCCGGAGTATACTGAGGGTGCCACTGCTGGGTGAGCTCCTGTGGCTCCCACTGATAAACTGGCGTCTGGTACTCGACTGGTAGCTCGGGCACGGGCGCCTATGGTGGCGCTATGCCCCAATATGCGTAGATGTCCGAGGGCATAATAGTGTACCTACCTAGATGAAGGTTGAACAAAGAAGGAGCAAGCAAAGTAATAATCTCACGAGTACCCTGGCTAAATACCATGTTGTAAATCATCCTCTTATTTATAAATTTATCAAGAAAGTCATGGCAAACCATGCTATCATAATTTAGATATATCTCAGGAAGAAGCATCTCTTCTTCCTCGTGCAGTCTAATATGCTCCATAAACAGCGCCTTTAGTACTGTTCGTGTTCAACCGTTGAACCACTATAGCGCCCAAGCTATAAGTTTTATCTTTATAAAGAGCTTCGCGCAAAACCACAAGATCTGGGGAGCTAAGAGCCCCATCTTCCCCACGACCAATCAAACATTTTCCCACAAACAATGAGAGATGCCGAAGCACGGGAAAATGTACACTAGCAACTCGGGGGACCGGATACTTGGGTTTCTTCTTGTCATTTTCATCTTCCTTGGGGTCACTGCTTGAAGAGCCTCTTAGGAACCTCCTCATCTTTTCCTTTTTATTTCTCTAAAAATTTCTGAAATTTTTAGTGACTCAAAGGAAAAGTGAACAAGGCTCAACAAAACACACAGCAACTACTCCAACAAGTGCCTAGTGGCCATATCATGCATCAAAACTACTTGGGACCAACTAAAATTAACATGCAAAGCTCAAGAACAGGGTCACCAAGGCAGCAAAAATATGCAACGAATAAAGCACTAGAGCAAAAACTAATTTGACCAATGGAGGAGTCACATACCAAGGAACAATTCCCCCAAAACAGTTTGGTGAATGGAGCTTTGCACAAGGAGATCGCAAAATGCAGCAAGAAGAGCAAGAACACGGGTTTGAGCTGTGGAATGATATTTTCTGGAGGTAGAAGAAGGATATGGGAGCTGGAATAAGTGGAGGGCGGCCACGTGGGCCCACAAGCCTTCCAGGCGCGGCCAGGGGGTGCCCGCGCCTCCTGGGCTTGTGGCCCACTGGTGCATCCCCCTGACTAGCTCTCTATCTCAGAATTTTTCAAAAATTCCAGAAAAAATCATACTTCAATTTCAGGGCATTTGAAGAACTTTTATTTTTGGAACACTTTTCTAAGGGACGCAAAAAGCAGAAAACAGGAAAATAAAGGTAAATTCATCATTTTTATTCCAAGCAACAGAAAATAGAAGTTCAGAACAAAAGGTTTGCGACTCCTAGATTCATCCATCTCATGGTCATCAAAAGAAACACGTCAATGAGGTTGATCAAGTCTCCTTGACAAACTTTTCTCGAATCGCATAAAACCGAAGAATTTTCGAATAATCACTAGGTTACCTCAACGAGGATGTGCATATCCCCAACAAGTAAATCATACTTCATCTTGACAGTAGGTATAGGGCATTCAAAGCTCCCAATAAGAATTGATGAAGTTTTTTCAATAGCATTGATGCAATGTAGTCGATATTGTTTCTTTGGAAAGTGCACCGTGTGCTCATTACCATTAACATGGAAAGTGACATTGCCTTTGTTGCAATCAATAACAACCCTTGCAGTGTTTAAAAAGGGTCTTCCAAGGATGACCGCCATGGCATCATCCTCGGGAATATCCAGAATAACAAAGTCCGTTAAGATAGTAACGTTAGCGACCACAACAGGCACATCCTCGCAAATGCCGATAGGAAAAGTAGTTGATTTGTCGGCCATTTGCAAGGAGATTTCAGTAGGTGTCAACTTATCCAATTCAAGCCTACGGTATAAAGAGAGAGGCATAACACTAACACCAGCTCCAAGATCGCATAAAGCGGTTCTAACATAATTTCCTCTAATGGAGCAAGGTATAGTGGGCACTCCGGGATCACCTAGTTTCTTAGTAGTCCCACCCTTAAAAGTGTAGTTGGCCAGCATGGTGGAAATCTCAACCTCAGGTATCTTCCTTTTATTAGTCACAATATCTTTCATGTACTTAGCATAAGGAGACATTTTGAGCATATGTGTCAAACGCATTTGTAGAAAGACATGTCTGATCATTTCAACAAAGCGCTCAAAATCCTCATCATCCTTTTTATTGGATGGTTTGGGAGGAAAGGGCATGGGTTTCTGAACCCATGGTTCTCTTTCTTTACCATTCTTCCTAGCAATGAAGTCGTTTTTATAGTATCTCTTATTCTTAGGTTGTGGGTTATCAAGATCAACACTGGGTTCAATCTCCACATCCTTATCATTACTAGGTTGAGTATCATCATGAACACCACTATCGATATTATCACTAGGCTCATGTTCATCACCAGATTGTGTTTCGGCATCAGAGACAGAGATATCATTTGGATTCTCAGGTGTAACAGTAGCAGGTTTGCTAGCATGCAAGTTCCTATCATCTTTCTTTTTCTTCCTATTACTATGATGACTAGGTGCCTCGGTGCTAACTCCTTCAGAATCTTGTTCAATTCTCTTAGGATGGCCCTATGATACAAAGGTTCGTGAGTCATTCTACCACCTCTAGTGAAGACTCTAACAGAATTGTCATTCAACTCATTGAGCAAGTCATTTTGAGCCTTAAGTACTTTTTCTACTTGAGTAGTAACCATAGAGGCATGGTTACTCAAAAGCTTAAGATCATTGACATTTCTATCCACACAAGCACTTATGTGATTAATCATGCGAGCATTTTGTTCCAATTGTCTGCTAACATAATCATTAAAACTTTGTTGTTTGGCAACGAAGTTATCAAATTCATCTAAGCATAAGCTAGCAGGTTTATCAAAAGGAATATCTCTCTCATTGAATCTACGAAGAGAATTTACCTCTACTACCTGTGTAGGGATATCAAGACCATGTATCTCTTTGATAGGTGGTAGATTCTTAACATCTTCAGATTTAATACCTTTCTCTTGCATAGATTCCTTGGCTTCTTGTATATCTTTAGGACTGAGGAATAGAATACCTCTTTTCTTAGAAGTTGGCTTAGGAGGTGGTTCAGGAATAGTCCAAGCATTCTCATTGCTCAAGATATTATTCAATAGAATTTCAGCTTGTTCTACAGTTCGTTCCCTGAAAACACAACCAGCACAACTATCTAGGTGGTCCCTAGAAGCATCGGTTAGTCCATTATAAAAGATATAAAGTATTTCATTCTTCTCAAGAGGGTGATCAGGCAAAGCATTCAGTAACTGGACAAGCCTCCCCCAAGCTTGTGGGAGACTCTCTTCTTCAACTTGCACAAAGTTATATATTTCCTGCAAGGCAGCTTGTTTCTTATGGGGAGGAAAATATTTCTCAGAGAAGTAGTAGATCATATCCTAGGGACTACGCACACAACCAAGAGCAAGAGAAGTAAACCAAGTCTTAGCGTCACCCTTTAGCGAGAAAGGAAACAACTTAAGGATATAGTAATGGGGAATCTTTTCGTCACTCGTGAATAGGGTGGCTATATCATTCAGCTTAGTAAGATGTGCTACAACCGTTTCAGACTCATAACCATGAAAAGGATCAGATTCAACCAAACTGATCAACTCAGGATCGACACAGAATTCATAATCCTTATCAGTCACAAAGATGGGTGAAGTAGAAAACTTAGGATCGTATTTATTCTAGCATTCAGAGATTTTTCTTTCCACTTGCGCAGTAAATTCTCAAGATCATAGCTATCCTTACAAGCAAGAAAGTCCTCAGCCACCTCTCCCTCCATAACATAATCCTCAGGTATATCACACAATTCATATCTAGGAGAGATAGGCTAACAGGTGGAACAACAGGTTCTACTTCAATAATTTCAGCAGTTTTAGAAGTATCATCACATTCAGCAGCAACTCTAGCAATTTGTGCATCAAGAAATGCACCCAGTGGCAAAGCAGTATCAAGCAAGGCATCATCATAAGCATCATGGATAGCAGAAGTAGCATCATCAAGCACATGCGACATATCAGAATTTCTAGTAGGTGGTGGTGTCGCGAATTTACTCATAACTGAGGGTGAATCAAGTGCAGAGCTAGATGGCAGTTTCTTACTTGTCCTCGTAGTTGAGGGCAAGACTTCAGTTTGTGTATCTCTCGGATTGCTCATAGTGATCGACAGACGTAAATCCCAAGTGACTCAGAGAATAGAGTTATGCTTCCCCGGCAACGGCGCCAGAAAATAGTCTTGATAACCCACAAGTATAGGGCATTGCAACAGTTTTCAAGGGTAGAGTATTCAACCCAAATTTGTTGATTCGAGACAAGTTGAAGTGAAAGAATATTCTCGAGTATTAGCAGTTGAGTTGTCAATTCAACCACACCTGAAAGACTTAGGATCTGCAGGAAAGTTTCAGTAGCAAAGTAGTGTGATAGTAACGGTAGCAGCGATAACAGTAGCAATAGCGACAGCAGCAACGGTAACAATAGCAGCAGTGATAGAAGTAGAGGTAATGTAACATAGCAAGGACTAGTAGGAAAATACTCGTAGGCATTGGATCGTTGATGGATAATTATGTCGGATGACATTCATCATGTAACAGTTATAACATGGGGTGATATGTAACTAGCTCTAGTTCGTCAATGTAATGTAGGCATGCATTCCGTATATAGTCATACATGCTTATGGAAAAAAACTTGCATGACATATATTGTCCATCCCTCCCGTGGCAGCATGGTCCTGATGGAAACTAAGGGATATTAAGGTCTCCTTTTAATAGAGAATCGGAACAAAGCATTAGCACTTAGTGAATACATGAACTCATACTATGGTCATCTCCGGGAGTGGTTCCGGCTATTGTCACTCTGAGGTTGCTGGGTCATAACACATAGTAGGTGAATAAAACATGCAAGATAAGATCAAGAACACACATATATTGATGAAAACATAATAGATTCAGATCTGAAATCATGGCACTCGGGCCCTAGTGATAAGCATTAAGCATAGCAAAATAGTAGCAACATCAATCTCAGAAGATAGTGGATACTAGGGATCAAACACCATCAAAACTAACGCGATTACATGATCGATCTCATCCAACCCATCACCGTCCAGCAAGCCTACGATGAGATTACTCACGAACGATGAAGAGCATCATGGAATTGTCGATGAAGGATGGTTGGTGATGACGAGGCGTCGATTTCCCCTCTCCGGAGCCCAGAACGAACTCTGGATCTGCCCTCCAGAGGAAGAACACGTGGTGGCGGCGGCTCCGTATCGTAAAACGCGATGAACTCTTCTCTCTTAATTTTTTTGGGCGAGAGAGACTATATAGAGCTGGAGTTGGAGGTGGGGGAGCCACGAGGGCCTCACAAGCCTGCCAGGCGCGGCCAGGGGGCCGCGCCTCCTGGGCTTGTGGGCTCCTGGCTCCATCCCTCAAGGTAATTTTTGCGCTAGTTTTTTTATATATTCCACAAAAAATCCTCATAAATTTCCAGGTCATTCTAAGAACTTCTATTTCTGCGCAAAAACAATACCATGGCAGTTCTGCTGAAAACAGCGTGTGTCCGGGTTAGTTCCATTCAAATCATGCAAATTAGATTCCAAAACAAGGGCAAAGGAGTTTGGAAAAATAGATACGATGGAGACGTATCAAGGCTAAAAAAATATGGATGGTGGAAGTGCCAAGAATCGTATACTCACATTAGTCCGAAGAACTCATGAACTTATTATCGGTAACTCTCTATCTAGGCAGGAAATTCACAAAAAAACAAGTACCTCGAGGAGGAGTGTTTGGGGGTTTGGTTATCCTTGCGCATCATCGACTCATGGTAACGTGAGAGTACTCTATATATTCCAACCCCTACAGAGGTTAGCGATCATTTTAGTAGCTAGAGTTCTCAACTAATTTTTAGTTTTAGAAAAACATATGGATTTTCCAAAATTCGACATCTATCACTGATAGGCTCAAGCTCTTGGAACCTATAGTCCAAACATTACTAAAATCAATACCTCAAAACTATTGCAAGTTACTACTATATACTTAAATCGCAATCTTAATTACCTACTCATGCAAGACACACAACTCAGTGCGACAAGCCAACTCTCTAAAGAAGATAAGCATGATAACTCTAGAGAGTTCGAAAATCAATCTAAATAAAAGCTCTTAAAAAGATAAGCACGAAAACTAAGAGCTAAGCATGAGAGCAGCTATTGAAAGATAAAGAACACACAAAAAAGATAAGCATGAAAACCTATGTTGTGTTCTAGAGTGGAATGTAGCATGTTTCTCTCCCAAACAAGGTAGGCTAGGTTCCGACTTATTATAAACAACAAGCAAAACTAAAACAAACTAAAAAGTAAAGAGTGGGACACTCAAAGCATAGCACATAACATATGAAGTGATAAAAAATATAGCATGGACATGGACGAACTGATGATTGTTGATAGAGAAAGGGATGCACAAGGGCATCCCCAAGCTTAGACGCTTGAGTCTCCTTGAATATTTATTGGGGTGCATGGGGGCATCCCCAAGCTTGAGCGCTTGACACTCCTGTATCTTCTTTCATCATCTCCCATCACATACTTGAAAACTCCCTTCATATGAAACTCATCATAAGCTGATTAGAATGGTTAGTACCTATGATAAAAAATTCATTACCTACTAGAAATAAGGATTTTCATGAATAGCTATTGTTTCTCATAATTGCCAAACGTATTTTGCAAATAAAAAGTAAGCTTAGGATTTGCAAAACAATGAAATGCAAAACATGACAGAATGTGTGAAAAACAGAACATCGATTAGTAATTAATTTATTCGGGTCACTTCTGCAACCCAAATCAAAAAACTCAGAACACATGCCAGAAAGGCAATTATATAGAGCATGCTGTCAAAACAATTCAGATCATAAAGATGATCTAGTGATTTTTGGAGAATTTTTCCGTCAAGCAGACATAATCTGTTTCTGGACAACATGTCACAATTTTTGAACTTTCTTGCAATCGAGGGTTGTAACTTGGCACAAAGCTTAAAAATAAAGATACAGTGATGTTGCTACAGTAGTATCAAGCATCAAGACCACTAAAACTGAAAGTAAAAAGAAATTAGGTCGCCTCCCAACATGTGCTTTCTTTTATGCCTTTGAGCTAGGCATGATGCAAAAAAGATCAAGTGTTATCAACTCCATAAGAATAACTTGCCCAGGTAACGGACTCATAAGGTAACTTAATCTTCCTTCGAGGGAAGTGTTCCATTCACTTTTTAATGGAAAATGGAATCTAATGGTCCCTTCTTTCATGTCAATGATAGAACCAACGGTGCAGAGAAAAGGACGTCCCGAAATAATTGGACATGAGGGATCACACTCAATGTCCATAATAAGAAAATCAACGGGAACATAATTATCATTCACAATAATAAGTACATCATCAATTCTCCCTAAAGGTTTCTTTATGGAACAATCAACAAGACGAACACCAAAAGAACATGGATGATAAGGTTTCAAATCAAGCATATCATACATGCTTTTGGGCATAACGGAGGCACTAGCTCAAACATCACATAAAGCAAAGCAAGAGATATTATTTAACTTAATTTTGACTATAGGATCCCAACCATCTTCTAGTTTTCAGGGAATAGAATTCTCTAGCTTGAGTTTCTCCTCCCTAGCTTTGATAAGAGCATTGGTAATATGCTCGGTGAAGGCAATATTGAGTGTACTAGTGTGGGGGTCTTTAGCCATTCTTTGCAAAAAAGTGATCACTTTGAAAAGACTACAATTGTCAAAATCAAGATTACTACCATTAATTAAAGTGGTAGTAATGTCATCTAAGCTTTTGGTAGTCTCTAAATTCAAAGGACCTTCTTGTCCTATATTTGAGGTATTAGCATCACCATTAATAGGTCCATTGGGACTAGGGGTGTGATGGGTGCTAAAAGTTTTGAGATCCTCAACAACTTGTATAGTAGCAATGGTTGTGTGTCTAGGAAGGCTCTTAATCCTATATTCATCTTCTTTTTCTCTAGACCATCTATCTTTAAGTTCGGCTAGCATTCTTATGTTATCATTAATTTGGACTTGGATAGCATTCATAGGTGTGGTGTTCCTTTCGTCAAGTTGGGAAGTTCTAATTTTAAGCATCTCTACATCATGAGCTATGTTGTCTACCTTCAAAGAGAGACAATCTAATTTTTTCTAATTTCTCTTCTACACTCTTGTCGAAGGCTTTCTGAGACGTGATAATGTCTTTAAGCATGCTCGCTAATTCAGTAGTGGAGTTTTTGGTGCTCGGATAATTGTTGTTGTTGCCATAGTTGTTGGATGGGAACGGTCTAGGATTGCTACCAAAATTACTACTATAAGCATTGTTATTAAAGTTGTTCCTAGAGATAAAATTAACATCAACTTGCTCTCTTTCTTAAGCAACCAAAGAATTTAAAGGAACATCATGATGATCAATAGGAGCTTGCTTAGTGAGTAGAGTCATTATCATGTCAACCTTATCATTAAGGGAGGAGATCTCCTCAATAGAGTTTACCTTCCTACCCGTTGGAGTTCTCTCGGTGTGCCATTGAGAATAATTTGTCATCATTTAATACAATAGCTTTGTGGCAGCACCAAGTGTGGTTGACATAAAGGTTCCTTTCGCGGACGAGTCTAACAGATTCCGCGAGGTAAAGTTCAATCCTGCATAGAAAGTTTGGATAACCATCCAAGTAGTCAAACCATGTGTAGGGCAATTCTTAACGAGAGATTTCATGAGTTCCCAAGCTTGAGCAACATGTTCATTATGCAATTGTTTAAAATTCATAATGTTACTTCTTAACTGGATAATCTTAGCAGGCGGGTAATACTTCCTAATAAAACCATCTTTGCACTTATCCCGAGAATCTATGCTATTCCTAGGCAAAGATTGAAGCCACACTTTAGTTCCTCCTCTCAAGGAGAAAGGAAAAAGCTCAAGTTTAACAATATGACCATCTACTTCTTTATATTTTTGCATATGACAAAGCTCAACAAAATTGTTCAAGTGCAAGGCAGCATCATCTCCAACACCGGAGAATTGATCTTTCATAACAAGGTTCAGTAAAGCAGGTTTAATCTCATAGGAGGTAGCCCTAGTGGCGGGAACACCAATAGGAGTGCAGATAAAGTCATTGTTGTTGTGACTAGTAAAGTCACACAAGTTGGTGTTTTCAGTCGAACAAATAGCAGAGGCAACAAGCAATAACAAAGCAAATAATTTTTTTGTGGTTTTTGGTATAAGACTCTAAAGCAAAAACTAGAAAGCAAACTAACAAGACTAAAAACAAAGGTAAAAGATAGCGTGCAACGCCCCTATCTTGAAGACTAGAGTCCCCGGCAACGGAGCCAGAAAACTTTGCTTGATGACGATATGATGTATATACTTCTCGCTCCTCGTTGGTTACCCCAAGTGGAAGGTTGGGATGTTGTCAGCAGCAAGTTTTCCCTTACATGGAGACTATAAGGTTTATCAAACCAGGAGGACTCCTAGGATCAACAAGTAGGTGTCTCCCACCCTGGCGCTAGGAGAAGACGTGGACCTGCACACACACATATAACTTTGCTCCCAACGAGTACATAGAGGTTGTCAATCTCTCTGGCCTTCTAGTTTGCAAAGGATCAAAACACAAGCGGGAATAGCAATAGTGATTGCAACTGGAAAAGTAAATGAAAGCAGTAAATGATGGAGGTGTAAACAATGATGGTGATATGGACCGGAGTCACATGATGTTCACTAGTGATGTATCTCTCCCAAAAGATGATAAACAACTATGCTTGGGTAAACAAAATACAGTTGGGCAATTGACATAATTATAAACGCACCGCAATGCTAATTATGCTACTTGATAGTTAGAGGTTCAATAGTAATGGGCAGTATGCCAAGACAAGTAGACCGTCTATTCATCAGCATCTACTTAATGATCATCCACCTTGAGATATCTATCCAGAACATCTCGCTGGTATTAAGTTGCGAGCCCCACCCAAAGTATAAACTCAAAGCAACGGACAACTGCATTAACGAACTATGCATAAGGTAAACAATCCTTGCAACCGTGGTCACAAGCACCGTTGTTTTCTCCCTGGTGCCAACAACACATCCCCTAGTCTCATGTTTCTGTCACTCAAGCTAGACATCAGGGGGCATGAACCCACAATCATGCATAACGCTCCCTCTTGGAGTTACAATCTACTACTCGGGCAAAGCAATAAAGAGCAACGGACAACATGCATCAATCACTAAGGAGCATAATATAAAAGGATAATCCAAATATAACTCATAACAATCTGAACATAATCTCATAATCCATCGGATCCCAACAAATCGAGCATAGAAATAACAAGAGAATTACATAGATGCCTTGTTGATGTAGGGCAGCTTACAAGGACTAACCATTGAAGCACAAGATTGGAGAGAAGACATCACATAGCTATTGGTCACGGAATCATGGTCCAAGGAGGACTACTCACGGCAGGTTCGAGAAGCGTCCATGGAGGTGGATAACCTCTCGGAGGTCAATCTCTCTCCGGCAGGGTTTCCGGGAAGAGGTCTCGTGACGCTCCCGATCTCGGAAGCGCTCCGGCAGCGGAACGATGGAGAAAATTGCGATTCTGGATGTTATTGAAGGGTTTCCTCTCGAGAGGTAAATATAGGCTGAAGGAGGGCACCGGAGGAGGTGGGACCCACCCAGGAAGCCTGTGGGCGTGGCCAGGGGGTAGGCCCTGCCAGGAGGTCGCCTGGACGGCCCCTGGCCACCTCTAGCCCATCTTCGGTGATCTAGAAGCTTCCGGTACGCTGATTTGATATATATTTTTCTCGGGATTTTTGGGGCTTCGGAAAATTGGGTAAAAGCCCCTGCAAAAAGACATCAGTAGACAAGAACTGGCACTGGGTGCACTGAGTTAGTAGGTTAGTCCAAATATGTGTAAAATGATATAAAAGTGTAGCAAAACATTTAACAATGTCACCCAAAAGATCATGGAACAATAAGAAATTGTAGATACGTTTGGGACGTATCACTGTGACAGTCGTACGTCCGGTTTGGAGCGGCCTGGTATTTAAACCAAATGACACACAATCCCAGGACACTTGGTCCTTACCGTATTCTCCTTGAGCTAAGGACACACAGTCCTCACCCAACACTCATGGTAATTCTTTGGGGTATATTTCCAAACCCTCACAAACTAGGTCATCCGGTGAACCATAACTGACTGCTCGATGCTCTACACCAATGATGCCTAACCGTCTTGAGGATGCACAGTCCTCAAAGGTAAAAATCGTGGGTTCCACACACGAACAAACTCTTAAGTGATACTCAATCACTTTGGGTTTTGGGTTTTGGCTTGGGTGTATGGGGTTTTTCCTTACTGATGATTTTCACTCAAAGTCTTCAAGGAATGGGTTGCTCTCAAATGACAAGTCTCAATATCTCTCTTGGAGTAGCCAAGCAGCTACTGGTTATGGGGGGTGGCTATTTATAGCCTGGGAGTAATCCCAACATGATTTACATAAATTCCCCAATGATATAACCATTATGTGGATAAGGTTGGGGGCAGCTGGCGCACGACGCAGCAATGGTCGGAATCTTTCAACTTTAAAAGTGCTCATGTCAATCATGTTCCTCACTTGTAGGTGATACGCACTGGCGAAAACCTAACTCCTCAGTTAGACCAAATTCCTCAGAGACTAGAAGAGCTTCATCTCTATCACTAAAGAATTTGATTAAGATGTAAAAGAATTCCAAAGGCTCCACACGAACGATTGGGTACGTATAGGCTTTGAGATGACCATCACTTGGAACCTTTTCCTTAGTTTTACCTCGACCCCCTATGACTCAAAAGAAAGGAAATGAAAAACTAAAAAAATGCTTCACACTCCAAAGTCCTCATATCAATTTCTTCACAGGAACACCAATTTCCTTGCTTTCAAAGTCTTCGAGGAATTACCTAAATCTTCAGCCGAATACATTCATTTTTAGGGGTCGATATTCTGAGAATAACTCAAACTCCATAGCGACTTGTAGAGCCCGTGTACACTCACAAACACATAGTCTCTTAACCTATAAGTCTTAAATACACCAAAATCACTAAGGGGCACTAGATGAACTTGCAGATGTGGAAAGTTAATTCCTCAATGGAAAGCTTGAGGAAGAAGTATATGTTTCTCAACCCCCGGGATTTGAAGACCCAAAGCATCCTGACAAAGTCTTAAGACTCAACAAGGCTCTCTATGGACCAAAGCTAGCCCCTCGGGCATGTGACGAATTTGCCTACATGATGGGTGAAGAATATCGAATGTCCGTGATGGGGGAGTTGAAATTCTTCCTAGGACTACAAATTTGTGAACAATGCAATGGCATCTTAATCTCTCAAGAGAAATGTGGGGACCCCGACTTACGAGTCGAGATCGCCGAAAGAACGTGCTCAGTGATCCCAGAGATCAATGCTCACCGAACTGAATAAGAAGAGTCTTACATCCATACATACCGTATGATACTATAAATGACCCTTGTGGTCAAGTCTTGCATATATAGGGCCTTGAGGGGCAACACACCCAACTTGACCAACAGCAGAAATATTGGTCGAAAGCGTGAACCCATGCCATCAGCCTTAACCTACAGGCATTCTGGCTCGGAAGCGCCCTAGCTTGCAGGAACGTCACCAGGTTACTCTTCACCATATCTTGTTCTCTCATACCCCGTCAATGAAATAACCAGTGGCAAGCCAATGAGTATTTTGAATGTACTCGCAAACAGCCCATGATATGGAAAATGAAGTTGGTATTGTAACAATTAATATGCAGTATTGGTGGATAACAACTTAACTGTAAATAAACATGATCATAGAAGGATGTGCATCATAAGCTAGATGGTATTTAGAAGAACAGGTTACATATATTAACGTATCTGTTATGGGTTGAACACTTTAGGTTCACCCGATATGCCAAGTCACCAAACTTCGTCATATCAACTCTTTCAGATACACCATTTAACACACACACACACTCACACTTGGTTTATGCGGAAACGACTGGACGTAGTTTAAGCAGCACCACCCAACTGTCCTTGACCATGTACATGACAATTCGAATAGTTTTACACTCTGCAGAGGTTGTACGCTGTACCCACGAGATTCGGGAAACTTGCGTGTCATCCACGACTCGTGGTATCTAACACACCCGAGGTAAGTACCCGATCAATGTATTTCCCCTGACGATACTAGACAAAGAGGTCCACTCGATTGGTACCCAGCCCACATGATGTACGTCTTACGAGAACCGAATCTGGACAATATCATTCATGCGGGGACCAACGGTGTGCCCGGAACATGTAAAAACGACATAGTCGTCCTACCTCGCACGACCCCGTCACGAGAGTGACCACACATCACTCCCGCTACTAGTAATGTGACTTTGCTAGCACCGACCAGAGTAATCGACAAAGCCCCGTCCCATAAAGGCGTAACGTGGTCGCACATGTAAGGTTGGGATGGTCAACACATCATAAATCAATTCCCATTTCCGAAACCACTCACACCAAAATACCCAGTTCACCACTTCACCAAAAGTGGCCACCTAACTCATCATCACCCTTGGGCATTAGTAGCACCCGACGGGGTTTTCATAAACCTTTGATTTATACCATCATCATGCTCATGCTTCTACTATGCTTAGCCCTACTTGTCAACATGGTATTAGCGTGACCCTCATAGTTGGTAGGATCATGCTTAAAATGCAATTGCTCCGGAGGAGCCATCAGAAACATCATATCGATGATATACCGAATATTCATGATCATATGCAACGGGAGTATTTGCTTTACTAGCATGCAATATAACATATGCTCAAACATGGTCAAAGGGTTGCTTGCCTTTTCTCACATAAGCCCTCGGGGTCTTCGAGGTCTTCCGGTCCAACTCCGAGTACTCCGTCTACTCTGTCAACTAACGTCGGAAACAACACGATAAGCCATACAACAAGCAGAAACAAAAGTGCTATATAAATAGGATTTTTACTTTTCTTGGACCTCTCTCGTCATAATAAAAATACCTGAAGCTTGCTATAGGAGATTTGGATCATCATGGAATTTTGAATGGATGAAAGGAGGAATAGGTGGTCTTTTACAAAGCCCACAAAAAATATTCTGCTAAAAATGAGTGGAGGCACTCATTTGACAGAGCATGAATTTAAAAATATTTAGAAAGTTGTTTCGCTGGATTTGGAAATGATATGAATATACTAGGGATTTTTCAATACTGGATAAATAGCAAAAGGGAGCTATTTATTTATTGCAACAGAACAATGCGTGATAAAAATGTTGACCAAGGCTCTAAAAATAGGGTATGATATTAGAAGGCTGTGGAATCTGGAATCACTCCATTTGGAGTTTATTCAAACCCTATACGAATTTTGAAAGGGGAGGCTAGGAGCATTTCAATCTGTTTTTGAATAATAAGAAAATAGAGAAGTTGCTTGGGAAAATGCGCAAAGCACATATTTGGATAGCCCTGGTTTTTATGAACCTGCAGGAATTTGAATCATCAAATTTGGAGTTGATTTGAATTATATATGAATATTTGAAGTTTCAAAGAAAATAAAAAAGGCAAATAAGGGGCTACCATGGAGGGGGTTATATTGCGCTTGGGCGCTAGATAGACGGTGGGCCTGCCCAGCAGCTGGGGCTGCCAGCGAAGGGGTACGCGGAAGGCGTACTACACCGATTGGGCCTACTGCGCGGGGAAGCGTCGAGGAGGGAACCCGCCTCCACTTACCTACTGGGCTCCTGCTGCCTTGCCATGCCGGAGGCTGAGCCAGGACTCGGGCGGCTGCCCTGTTTCCATTAGAGCCCGGGGGAAAGGAGCCCCGCTCGTCGCAGGGGAGGCAGGGAAGAGGGCCTCGATAGGGGTGGACAGAGGCGACGGTGGCTGTGGGAGCGGTGCTCCGGCCACCTTAGAAGCAAGATGGAGAGAGGGGAGGGCGCTGCGGAGGCTAAGGGAGAGCCCCGTGCTGGCGAGGGTGGAGGGAGGGCCCTAAGGGGCTCGAGCTCGAGCAGAAGCCGTCGAGGGTCTTCAGCCAATGACGAGCATGCACGGAGGCAGAGAGCTAGGGGGAGTTACGGGATGCTCCACGGATAGGGAAGAGATGCAGAGGGCAGCAGGGGCTCGGGGAGAGAGGTAAAATGGAGGGGCCAAAGGGTGAGCTCGAGAGCTCATGAAGATCTCTGGCATGCGAGAAGGCACGCGACCCTAGGGCGCCTTGGAGGCTAGCCAGCGTCGGGAAGGGCTTGGACCAGTCAAGGGAGATGCCCTGGTGCACTGGGACACACTGTCGTTGATGGGCTCGAGCTGGAGCAAAAGAACAAGTGGTAGATCACTGATATTGCATGCTGCCAGCATGGTCACCATGGCCACTGATGTCTACACGGCCCTCATGAAAAGTCAAACATGTCCTACAAGTAGGGCACACATGCATGAAGTATACAGTGGAGTTTGGTTGCATATGGGGCTGATTTAAATTGGTTTTGGCTATGGTTAAGATTCCAGCATGAAAGTTGGGGCTAGCAAAGGTGGTTTTTAGAGGGGGAAACTTGGGGTGAAACCATGTCTAGCAGCATCTGGTATGGAAGGACTACACCACTACAAAGTTTCAGCTCAAGCAAAGGAGTGTAGTGAGTACTTGCTCTACAAAGCTACATTTCAGCTACAATTCAACTTGTATATGTGCTAATCATTTTCCCCCACATGAGCATGCCATATCTTGGTTTTAAATGAGGCCTTGGGATGCAAGGGACTCTCTAGAAAGAGGTAGGGGCTTTGGCTTAAGCAGAAGTGGGTCAAGAGGGGTAAAAATGGTGATCCAAGTGTAAAACTGAGAGGTAGCTACAAGGGGTGTCTCTCCAATAATTGACGAGTGGCCATGGCAAGGCTACTGGAGTAAAAAGGTAACTAGGGGTGGCTGTGGTAGGAATTTGAGATCAAGGGTAAAGGTGGAAGGGGCCAAAGTAGCCACTTTAGTGAGTGCACACAACGTGTTTGATGAGTGTTAGGGCAACCAGATGAATTTCAATGGATATGAAATTTAACATGATCAAATAATAGATGAAAATAAGCTTGGACACCAAGTTTGGGATTTGTTGGAGAAGGTTTCCAATGTAGACTTGGAAAACCCATGAAATGGGTAGAAGTGGCCTTCTTCTTACAAAGCTATTCAAATCAATTCCCTCAAATCCAATATTTGGCGTGGGGTCATTATTTGAGCATTAAGTTATGCCCAAAAAGTTTGGGGTCAATTGGAGAAACTTTATAATGTAAAGTTTCCCAAAGTCAGAAATCAACAGAGAGGGTTTTGAGGGTCTTGGGACAAGTTTTTCTATTGTCCTTGGTGCACCACTTGGTGTGGTTGCATTATTGGAGTATCAGAACATGTCTACCAAATTTGAGCACAATTGGAGATACTTGACAATGTAGAGTTGCCCAAATTTGGATCTGGACATATAGGGTTTTAGAATAATTAGGAGAGTCAAATCAACTTGGATTGAGATGAAACTTGGCAAGATCATCACATATATCATATGTGACATGCTGGAATTTTAGTGGAATTTATGGAGAATATTTCTTATAGAAATATTCGAAAAGCTTGAAATAGGCAGGAAGGGTTTTGAAGGTGTCGTGATTTTGTCACGGCAGATGTCCTCATGAAAGGACTTAGTGATGGAGCCATCACACCTTGGTGGCGACTCAAAGGGGGTGAGCGGAAGCGTGATTCAGGTTTACCCAGGTTCGGCCCCTCTTGTGGAGGTAAAAGCCTACGTCCTGCTTTGTGTATATTGATGGTGGATTTGATTACAAGGAGGGCATAATTCACGTGACCTAGCTCTCGATGGGTTCTAACTTAATCTTTCTGCCCTAGAGACTCGCCTTTATATATAGGTCGAGGCCCTAGAGGTTACAAAGTCCTGGCCTTACTTACAAATCGTGGCCTTCCATATGTCTAAGTCGCCGTGTTGGCCAAGCCAGGAAACCTCCTCGGCGACTCATCTTCTCCATCAATCCTGAACCGTCATCTGGCACATGGGCCCTGGCAACCCACCGATGAAGATCCCTTACACGTCTCAGACCCAAACCTAGGCTTCTACTAATCATGTATATATGAGTCGCAGCTTTCCTGACCCGGCCCAGCAGGGCGGGTCATACCGTAGGTAATATCCCCAACAGTAGGCCCTAGTTTGACTTGAATTTATTCACGCCAACCAACCTTTATGCTTATCTTTGGTGACTCATATTACCCCTGTCCTTCCTTTAATAAGTGACAAGCCGTCAACTTTCCCAATTTGCTTGAGTCGCCAGGTCATTTTTCGGTGACATCATCCTCTCCACTATTCCCGGGATTTTGGTGACATCACTTTCCAACGGATCTTTTTCGTCTTTGTCTTGTCATCGCGAAAATCTAGGAGTCATCATTTTCGGTTTTCAATTTGTCGCCTCGATTCCCGCGCCTGCCGTTTAGTCCTTGCCCTGGGCCTTTAAATAGCCGCACGGGAATGAGAGGGCATCACCACCTACCCCCATTCCATCTCTTTAGCCACATCGTCTTCCTCAGGCTCACGTCTCGACCACCTCGCCATCGCCGAAGCTCCATCGCAGGTCATCATGGCCCAACCGTTTCCCAGGCCAATCAGGGGTGCGGTCGCCTTTGCGGAACCTCTGCAACCTTCTTCCGGCGTCTTCTTCCTTCTTCAGGTAAGTTCTCCTCCTCCATTAGGGATAGATCTCGAACCCCTGTATTTCTTAGGGCAGCACCGGGACCTCATGAATGCCCTATCCCCTTAGCTTTTAATCTATATGGGTACATCATTGTAGATCCTTCCACATAGTGATAACCGTGGTAGTTCCATTGTGTTCCCCGGCAAGTAGTATTCCTCCTCCATTTCTCATAGATTCACACACTGTTTTTTGTAGTGTTCTTGTGTTCTTAGCACCTGATTCTTTGGCCAGCATTATTTTCTCAATCGGAACTACCCGTAGATCCGTAAGTTATCTCTTGGTGTTGGTAACATGTTTGTCCCCAATTAAGAATATTCTTAAGGAAACCTTTTAGAACCACAATCTGCCTCCTTTTGCGACGGCGAGTTACAACATCCTTGCAGATACGTTCCCGGTCATTTAGCCGGCGAGTTACCATTCCATAGATCCTAACAACCCGCCCATCTCTTTCTTTTTGTAGTTATGGATACCATCTCAAAATGTAACTGACTACCAACAGAGGTCAATGATGCTTATGTTGATAAATTTGTGAAAACGGGTAACCTTGATCCCAAGGAAATCATTGGTTGACGGACCGCCTTCAGGGAAACAATCCCCCAACCCGCCGAAGGGGAACTAGTTGTCTTTGCTGATCACCTAGAGCGAGGCTTCAAGCCGTCTGACTCGAAATGTTTTAGAGATGCCTTACACTTCTTCAACCTTCATCCCCACGACTTGGGGCCAAATTCCATCAGTAACCTTTGTCAGTTCCAAGTATTCTGTGAGGCTTATCTGCAAATAGAGCCCACTTTACTGTTATTCTGGAAGTTTTTCTATTTGAACCGCCAGAAAGAGTTTGCCAACGGGCCAAGCTTAGAGCTTGGTGGATTCAATATTCAGAGGCATCGTGAATGCGGGTTTCCGGCCGTTACATTGCCTAGTCATCCCAAAGGCTGGGCGAAGACTTGGTTCTACTGCCACGACACCTCTCCTTGCAATGAGAACCCTCTGCCAGTCTTCAGGGAAGATTGCCTACCTATGGACTTCAAGCTGCCGGAAAAGTTAACTGAAGAAGAGGAAGCAACATTCGTCCCTATCTTTGAAAAGTTGAGGGCCCTTACCACCAATGGTCTTACCGGGATTGATCTGATCCGCTGTTGGGTAGAATGGAGAATTCTGCCCTTAAGCCGCCGAGATGGTTTGAAGTGTGAATATAATGGCGACTTTAACCACCCCAATGCTTTTACAGTGTGAGGCTTTTGGAAAAAGATATCGTTGATATTATAAAGACGCTATGTGGCGAGCCTATTTGAAAATTGCTCCAAAATTGGGCTTAAACCCTTTTGCGTCACCAACCCGGCTCCAGAGGTAAAAAAACCGGGTTGCCCTTTTAACCTTTCCATATACCCGCTCATGTTTCTGATCTTGAGCCTTTCATCATGTTTTAATCAGAGGGATTCGACATTTTGGACCTGAAGACCCAAGACAATCGCCAATAAAACAACCAAACCTGCCCCCAAGACGAAGAAGAAGGGCCAAGGCAAAGCTGCAGCAAAGGAGTCATCCGTTGTTGGCGAGTCTCGGGCTGCCGAAGAACAGTCGGAGGTAAAATTTCTCTTGTCTTTACTGCTTCATTCTGACTTGCACTTATATTTTACTGCCTTTGTTTATACGATGATGACTTTCAGAGCCAAGATGAAGATGTCGAGGTAATTTACGTTTCTTCCGACTCAACTTCTTCTCTCCCCAAGCCGGCCAGGCAAATTTGTAAGAAAGTTCCCATGTCTCACCCGAATGCTCATCTGGATCCCAATTTCCTTTTGAAGACGGCGAGTTATACACCTAAATGTCACACTCGAAGCCATTCCGGAGACCTAGTGTCCGGCTTGCCCAAGACAAAAATGGGTCGCAAATGGCAAAACGAGGTATGTTTGCCGCAAGCATCCTTTCCTTCTTGTGTAATATATTCTCGTGATTTAGCCAATCTTTGAATCCTTGTCCATCAGGTTTCACCTCCTTCATCTGGCGATTCAGCAATGTTGACTCTCCCCCCAATGATTCGTATTCACGGGTAGGTTCCTTTACTAACATGTTCTTTCAAATATCAATGTCTTTGTTCCAACATTGATGCCATTGTTTCTTAGAGAGCAAGCAAAGAAAAGGAAAACTAGCAACTCATGTTTGGCTCCCAAAATAGCTGAAACGACTGGTATGGGTGCCTCCGTCCCACAGGCTCCAGAAGAACCAGCTGAAGTTTATGACAATATTTTTGATGATGTTCCTGATATCCGGGTCAACCTTTCAAGCCCTCAAAAGGAGGTGACTGAAAATATCAACCTGCCGAGTCCTTCTAAGGCGCCTGAAGATCCAGACGCAGTCATCATTACTGGTACTGGTTATTCTAAACCTGCAACCGCGGTGTTAACAAACACACGTCCAAAGATGCCCAAATATTTTTAGAGAAGGATATCACCAAGCTGAAGCTTCCTCATTATGAAAAATTGGAGTTTGAGGAACTATATTCTAGTTTTGTGAGCCGCCTAGGGACAAGCCGCGAGATGGAAAAAAGCATTGCCAACCTGATGCGGATCAAACATGAGGTATGGCATCTTTTATCATTCTTAATATATACTCCCATTAGCCCTCCAAAGGACGGGTCATCCATGACAAATCGTGCGTTTGTATCATTCTTCAATGTGTAGTCACCAAGGGTCGGGTCAGCTTTGTAAAGATGAGCTGGGTCTTGAACTTATAGTGCAAAAAAATGGCTTCAACGTGTAGCCCCCAAGGGTCGGGTCATCTTATTAAAGATAATCCGGGTCTTTAACTTTCAGTTGCAAAAAACAACTTCGACCTGTAGCCCCCAAGGGCCGAGTCATCTTTTGAAATATGAGCTGGGTCTTTGACTTGTAAGTGAACAAAAAATATCTTCAACCTGTAGCCCCCAAGGGTCGGGTCATCTTTTGAAAGATGAGCTGAGTCTTGAACTTGTAATTGAACAAAAAAAATCTTCAACCTGTAGCCCCCAAGGGCCGGGTCATCTTTTGGAAGATGATCCGGGTCTTGTGTGAAGGTATGACTTTAGAAGAATTGAGCCATACATTAGCCCCCAAGTGTCAGGGATGTTGTTTGCAATGGTCCTGAAACTTGCTTCCCCAATGTTTGTTTGCAGGAATCCTTGACTCGGGCCGACTCAACCGTGGCTGGCTTGAAGGAAAGCTTAGCTGAGCAGAAGGACGCTCGGGCTAAGTTTGAAGAATAGTTTCGTCTTTCCCTTATCGACATGGAAAAAATGAAAGCAGAGCACAAAAGGTTTAAAGATAATGCCCATGCTGAGCAAGCCTCCATTTTGAAACGGGTGGAACATGCCGGAGAAAAGCCGAAGGCCGCTATTCAAGAACTCTCCGGCTTGAAGCGTCATATCTCCGACATGACCCAAGCCATATTTGGTAAGCGTCAATTACCTTCTTCTGAAAATTGTTGTGTACAATATTGCAACCGCTAATTATCCTGGTTTGCCACATGTAGGTCCACGAGCCTCCACCCCTGCAGAGTGACTGCATTTTGAAGCTGAAAGCGGTCTATACTTTGATAGAGGAGCTATACACTGGTGGTATGATGACTATGAAGGCCATGATGGGCAACAAGGAACCCATAAAATCCATCAAGCAGATGTTGGGTTGCGTGTCAACACTACCGCCCCAGATAGAGGACTTAAAAAGGTTAGCCGCTCGTAAAGGAGCGCTAACCACCATAAGTCGGTGTTTGGCCTATGCCCCAGAACTTAAGACGAAAGAGGTGGCTGGTGGATTTCCAGAGTTGAAGGATGATGCGTCAGATTTCACTGAGGAGGACTACAACCATTGTGTCAAAGAGTCTCGTGTTGCGGCGACTCAGCTAGCACCCGGCCTGGACTTAGGCAAATACTAGGCGGCTTATGATGAACACATCAAAAGGGTGGCTCTTCCCTGGTATGAAATCACCAGCCTGACTCCGCGACACCGTAAGAATACTTTTGATTTTGACGTTGATCTGTCCACCGTATTGACTGATGAAGACGAGTTCCTCGCCTTGACCAATTGCAATTGAAAATTGGGCGACTTACAGATTGAAGATGGCGAAAGCTTGAGGCAGGATAACCCGGAGTTGACTTGAACTAAACTGTCATGAAGTTTATCCTCCAAAA
Organism: Hordeum vulgare subsp. vulgare; assembly: GCF_904849725.1. NCBI lineage: Eukaryota > Viridiplantae > Streptophyta > Magnoliopsida > Poales > Poaceae > Hordeum > Hordeum vulgare. The sequence continues at coordinate 246,646,355 of NC_058522.1, forward strand.
ACACTTTGATCCTTTATGACCGGGATATGATTCCTGGTAATAGTCTAGGATTTTGGAAAACAGTATGATAACCGTACCTTGTGATGGTGTTTGGAAGTTTCAGCCTTCATTAATATGAATTACTTTTCCCAATGCTTTGTCATGTTTTCACAAAAAAGATCTTTGCCCTGTTTATGAGAGAAAAATAATAGGTCGGCTCAGTGAGTCACGGCGGTTTATAATTTTTTACGGAACCTTTGGGCGGTGCCACAAAGATAGTCATAAAGTTCGTCGGCTCAATGAGTTACGACAGGATAGGACGAGTTTGCAAAACTCTAGTGCTACCCCAAGAATGCTTTTGCAACAACCCAAGTTGTTTAGACCGGCTGATCAGGCGCGAGTCAAGCTTCAGTGAAGCAGGTTCAGTGAACCCATGGTTTGTCTATTTTCCATGTGCCGGCTCTCGCTAGTACCTTTCATGTTTTAACCAAGGCAAATTCAGGGTCCAAAAAGTGCATTGACTCGCCAAGAGTACATGGGACCACAGGGCGAGTCGCCAAACACACAGTCCAGTATAACCATTGTAATGCGTTAATTTTTCGCTAGCCAAGTGGGTATTCAGGCTGAACTCAGTGAGTAGAAGCCCCCAATTGACCTATGATTAGGGAAAAGCCAAACATAGGATTGCAGAAGCGTATACGCTCTTACTGCAAAACGACTTGGGAGCCATTAGCCCCCAGGTAAGCCGGCTTATTCTCAAAACCATATAGGGTGCCCATGTTTGAATCGTGCAGCGTGGCAACTTTGGTCCTCTTTGGCGTATCAACATCCAGTTATAAATAAGCGCAACGTGGCGAATTATGCTCTTTGCTGCTGATAGCGTCAATTCTTGGACAACTTATGGAACAATAAAGACTCATGATTTCAAGAAGCTGAAATGGCAAAAAATCCCGAAGTTCGTGGGCGCCGGTTTATTGCTTTATATATAAAAGAAGAGATTTACAAAGTCAAAATTATAGACATAGATAAGGAGCAAGTGGCTCTAAGTATAATATGGCCGCAAGTGGGCGATGTTCCATGGGAGGGTTGTCTCAACCTCTGTTGCTGGCCTATCTGGGCGAAGATCCACCAGGCAGTATGAACCGTTGTGAAGAGTTTTGCTGACGACAAAAGGTCCTTCCCATGGAGGAGATAACTTATGCATACCAGTATGATCCCGAATCAACCGGAGCACTAAGTCGCCCTCTTGAAAGGCCCGGCTCTTAACTCGGCGGCTATGGTAGCGTTGTAAGTCCTGTTGATAAATCGCCGATCCTGACGCGGCCTAATCACGCTCTTCCTCCAGGGCGTCCAACGAATCTTAACGTGATAGCTCATTGTCTTGGTCCACATAGGCGGCGACTCGTGGTGAGTCGTGTCTGATGTCACTTGGTAATACTGCCTCTGCTCCATAGACCAGGAAAAAGGGCGTGTAACCGGTAGACCGACTAGGGGTTGTTCTGATGCTCCTTAAAACTGAAGGTAATTCTTCAACCCAGCATCCCGGAGTACGTTCGAGAGGTTCCATAAGTCAGGGCTTGATTCCTTGCAATATTTCCTGATTCGCCCTTTTTGCCTGTTCATTAGACTGAGGGTGGGAAACTGTACAAACATCAAGCCGGATGTGCTCCTTTGCGCAGAACACTTGCATGGCGCCTTTGGATAAATTAGTACCATTATCAGTAATGGTACTATGAGGATACCCGAAGCGAAAAATCAATTTCTTCAGGAACTTGACAGCCATGTCTGCATCGCACCTGCTAACCGGCTCTTCTTCAACCCACTTGGTAACTTGTCAACTCCAACCAATAAGTGAGTCTTTTTATTGGACGACATCTTGAAGGGGCCAACCATGTCCATCACCTAGACCGCAAAAGGCCATGTAATCGGAATCATCCGTAATTCCTGAGCCAACACATGCATCTGACGTCCAAATTTTTGACACCCATCACATTTGCGTACTATATCCTCAGCATCTGCATGAGTTGTCAACCAGTAAAACCCATGCCTAAAGGCGTTGGATACCAGAGAGCGTGACCCGGCGTGATGACCACAGTCGCCTGCATGTATCTCGTTGAGAACCGCAGACCCTTCCTCGGAGGAAACACACCTTTGAAAAATTCCAGAAGTACTTCGCTTGTGTAACTCGCCTTTATGTATGATCATGGACTTGCATCGGCGGACGATTTGGCGGGCCAACAACTCGTTAGTAGGTAACTTTCCTCGTGCCAGGTACGCCATGTAGGGGATTGCCCAATTCGGGGTAGCACGAAGAGCTGCCACAAGTTGAGACTCAGGGTCAGGAATTGCTAAGTGTTCTTCTAAAGGTAATTTTACCGATGGGTTGTGCAATACATCCAAAAAGACATTAGGGGGAACCGGCTTACGTTGTGAACCGAGTCGTGAAAGAGCATCAGCCGCCTCATTGAGCCGACGATCAATGTGATCAACCTGATAGCCATGAAAATGACCCGCCACGTCCGACGCTGCACGCCTATAAGCCGCCATTAGAGGATCTCTGGAATCCCATGTGCCAGAAATTTGTTGCCCCACTAGATCTGAGTCACCCAAACATCTATCTCGACTGAGGTTCATCTCTTTGGCGATTATCAACCCATGGAGCAGGGCCTCGTGTTCCGCTGCATTATTGGTACACGGGAACATGAGTCGGAGGACATAGCAAAACTTGTCACCCTGAGACGAAGTCAAAACCACGCCAGCCCCCCAGCCTTCCAGCTGCATAGACCCATCAAAATGGATAGTCCAATACGTGTGATCAAGTCTGTCTTCCGGAATTTGGAACTCGGTCCAATCGTTGATGAAGTCCACCAATGCTTGAGACTCAATAGCTGTGCGAGGGGTATATTTCACATGATGGGGTCCAAGCTCAATGGCCCACTTAACAATCCGCCCAGTCGCCTCTCGATTCTGTATGATATCACCAAGTGGGGCAGAACTGACCTTCATGACAGGATGCTCTTGAAAGTAATGTTTCAACTTCCAACTTGCCATGAGTACCCCAAAGACTAGCTTCTGCCAATGTGGGTAGCGCTGTTTGGAGAGGGTTAGGACGTCGCTGATAAAGTAGACCAATCTCTGAACCGGGTATTCCTTCCCTTCCTCTTTGTACTCGACGACTACTACAACGCTTACCGCTTTAGAATTGGCAGCAATGTACAGGAGCATAGGCTCTTTGTCAGTCGGAGCATCTAAGACAGGCGGCTCAGCGAGTTGTTTCTTCAAGGCTTCGAAAGATTCGTTGGCTTCATCCCTCCAGACAAGCGATCAGTTTTCTTGACCATCTGATAAAGAGGGATGGCTTTCTCCCTAAGGCGGCTTATGAACCGACTTAGGGCCGCAATACGACCCACCATGCGCTGACCTTGGTTGACATTGGCCGACTTGCCTAGCGAAGTGATTGCTTCAATTTTATCAGGGTTAGCTTCGATGCCTCGCTCTGACACCAAGAATCCCATTAACTTTCCTGCAAGAACACCAAAAACGCACTTGGTAGGGTTAAGCCTCATTTGGTATACGCGCAAATTGTCGAAATTCTCCTTCAGGTCCTCCAAAAGTGACTCTTTCTTCAAGGATGTGACCACTATATCGTCAACGTAGGCGTGAGCATTGCGCCCGATCTAAATGTGTAGGCAATTCTGGATGCAACGTTGATAAGTCGTCCCCACGCTCTTCAGCCCGAGCGGCATATACACATAAGAGAAGGCCCCAAAGGGAGTTATAAATGACGTTTTCTCCTGATCCGCCAAAGCCATCTTGATCTGGTGGTACCCTAAGTAAGCATCTAGAAAACATAGTCGCTCGCAACCTGCCGTAGAGTCAATGATTTGATCAATGCGAGGGAAGGCGAAAGAGTCCTTTGGGCAGGCCCTGTTGAGGTCGGTGTAGTCAATGCACATGCAGAAGGTACCGTTCTTCTTGAGTACCAAGACCGGGTTAGCCAACCACTCCGGGTGAAAAACCTCAACAATGAATCAAACGGCCATGAGCCGAGCGACTCCCTCCCCAATTGCTTAATACCGTTCTTCATTAAACCGGCGAAGATACTGCTGAACCGACTTTATTTTAGGGTCAATGTTAAGGTGGTGTTCAACGAATTCTCTCGGTACACCTGGCATGTCTGAAGGTTTCCATGCGAAGATGTCCGGTTCTCACGAATAAATTCGATGAGCATGGTTTCCTATTTCGGATCCACACCTGTCTCAATGGTGAACTGCTTGGATGAGTCGCCAGGTGTGAAATCTACCACCTTCGTGTCATCCGTCGGCTTAAACTTGAGGGGAAGTTCGGAATCAATTGTAGGTCTCTTGAGTGGTGTCATATCTTCCGGGTCAACGTTAGCTTGGTGAAACTTGAGTTCCTCAGTCGCGCAAGCCGACATGGCATAAGCCGCGTCTCCTTCCTCGCATTCTTGAGCTATTTTCCTGTCCCCGTTGATCATGATAGTTCCCTTAGGGCCCGACATTTTGATCTTGAGGTATACATAGCATCGGCGGGCCATGAAACGAGCGTAAGCCGGCCTTTCGAACAATGCGTGGTAAGGGCTCTTGATCTTGATTACCTCAAACATGAGGGACTCGCTCCGGTAATTGGACTGTGTGCCAAAAGCTACATTAAGTTTGATCCATCCAACAGGGTATGCTGACTTACCCGGAACAATGTCGTGGAAGACCGTGGAGGATGGCATCAAATCGCCCTCTGAGAAATTCATCCGCCGAAAGGTGTCGAAATATAAGATATTGATGATGCTGCCACCATCCATAAGGACCTTGGAAAGGGTGTAGCCCCCAACCTAGGGGGCCACGACCAAAGCTAAATCACCGGGGTTGTCAACCCGGGGCGGGTGATCCTCCCTACTCCAAACAATGAGCTTCTCAGACCAATTGAGGTACCTGGAAAGCGTCGGCTCAACCACACTGAAAGCTCTGTGTTTCACCTTATGGTCTCTTTTGCAAGTGCTGGAAGTGAACACATGATATTGTCCGCTGTTTAACTAATTAAGATTATTCTGGAAGCCGCCATTGTCATCCTGCCGCTGGGGGTTGCCTTGCGGAGGCGGTTGTTGAAACACCCCCTGCGTATTATACCGCTCAGTGTTCTGAACCTGATATTGCCCGACATTAGTCTGCGACCCGCCCTGCGGGCCCGGGTTGGGAAATCCACCAAACGGGTTTCGGTGTGATCCGGGCGTGCCAAATTGTTCCTAATGTACACCCTAGTTGCCTCCTTGACCATTTTTGAGCGCCTCAGTGCAGAACTCCAGCATCACATAGCAATCCTCCCAAGAGTGGGTGGACGGACCTTCCGTGGTGGCGGCTTGCGGGCAAGGGCCATTGAGCATCTCATGATAGTTGCATGGTTTCTTCCCGCTGAAGCCCCATTTCTTTTGACGCTGGTTTCCGTGGCCAGCGTTAGTGTTAGCGACGAAATCCATGACGCCTTCATGCTGCCTCCTCTTACATTGTCCCACTGGGTTGTGGTTAACTCACCCTTGGAACTGGGGGTGGCTTTTCGACGACTCGCCTCTCCTGTTGGTGCTAACTTTGTCGCCATCCTCCCCGTTGTGGCGCTCGACCTGATTACCACTGTAGCCAGACGATCGCCGCCCATAACCGCCCAGGAAATCACTCTCGCATGCACGTTTACAACAAGTATCCTGAACATAGGCATTTCTATTAATGAATATAAGAGTTTTACAAGGTGAGCTACAAGGGTATTAATTTAATCATGCATGAAAAACACAGAGCAATGCTTTAGGGCATCCATCAGATGGTCGGAGGGCCCGCCGACGAGCGGCTCTTCGATTCATGGCGTTCACAGCCAGTGGGGAGGGCCTGGTGGCGCGACATCTCGCGGCGGCCACGGCTCGGCTCCACCAAGATTCTGGCGATCGGAGGGTTTCCCGAAGAAAGCGAGGGCGGGGACGGGTCCCTAGGGTCATGGCGCGTCGGATGGCGGGCTCGAACGGAGCCAGGGACGGCCGGAGAGAGGGTCACGACGCGGAGGCCGAGGGAATGACGGCGGCCTTCGTCCACGGAGCAAAAGGGGACTCTAGAGCACATGGGAAGGGGCTTGCGAGGATGCTGGCAAGGAGGGCATGCTCGGAGGCAACTTAAATAGGCTCGGGGAAGGCTCTAGACATCTCTTGCCGACGATCGAAGCTCCAGGAAGATGGGCATTGCTCCAGTGGTTGGCAGACACGTCCATGGCGAGGAACAGAGGAGGGGAAAGGACCGCACGATCACGGTCTAGCTACTGGACATGGATGGGATGCGAGAGGAGGAGGAAATGGATGGCAGCGGAAAAGCTGTATCTAAGGCAGCATGGTCTTGATGCTACTCCAATCCACAGGGATCTGACTCGGTTACACTCCTAGCCCGCGAACACTCTCTCTCCTCGCGTACGACGGATCCTTATGTGAACCTGGTCACGTTAAAAGCCGCTGAGTAATTTTGAATGTACTCGCAAGCAAACCAGACTAACATATACACTAGGCAAAGCAATCCATGGCATTCAAGCATGTATTTGTTATTAGAACAATATTAATCATCATGGCATAGCATACCTGTCTAGAAATGTTAATTATCAAGATATAACAGGGTTATCTAGCAAGATAACTTCTAAAGTTAATGCGGTAAAGTAAAGCACATTAGGTAAATGATTTATACTCCGACTATACTCATGATCTAGTCTGAATCTGATCCAAATCCAATCCAACTCATGTGGTCATCCGACCACTCATTCATAGCCATCCCATGGATAACATGTCATATACCGGACATCTTCTGATGACTACACCAGACGAGTTCTTCCATCATTATCATCACTCTTACGGTTGATCACCTACTGAGATCTGGTCGGGCTGTCCAATACCATGGACTCGGCTATTCGAATAGATTTGACACTCTGCAGAGGTTGCACACTTTACCCACACTCTGGAGCACTCACCTCGTGATCCCATTCGGGTGGACCAGCATTGCTCCAACGCAACTTGCATGAACCGTGACCCTCTCATCGTACCACCGGCAACCAGTCTCCTCTGGAGTCTTGCCCTGGGTGGCCCTGTGTCCTCATGACACATGTGTCCTCATGACTCCTGCCACCGTCGTGGCCAAACAAAACTGTCCCAACTGGGGACGGGCCCAACTCAACTTAACTGGGCTCACAGGGTTATCACCGCCTACCTGATCAGGGTAGCACGCGTGCATAACCCTCCCTCTTTGGAGGTACCGGTGAGAGCGATCACGCGAACAGCTCAAGTCACTACTGTCCCATATCGGCAAATGTGGTTGCACGGATAAGCCCAGACAAGTGACTCGAGATCAACTCATTAGGTTGGTTTTAACAACATATTTATCAAGCATGGTTGTTATCAACTATGACTTAACATGATGATGATTATGCATGAAATAACAATGGTACAAACACCACGACCTATCTCTATATTATGAGTCATTAATAAGACAGTATGTAGACCCTCGGAACCCTCACATAAAACCGACAAATAAATCGGTAACCACCAGAACGGTCTTTACAACATAGATCTGGGACGTTACTGGAATAACTCAACCCCAGCTCAAGACGGCTGGAAAGCAGCACAGAGCATGAGGCGGTGTTGATAAGAAGAATGTAGAAGTTCCCTAAGACGGCCAGAGAACAGATCAGAGCATAGGGTCACTACCACGGAAAGAAATTCAACAACTACCCATGACGACCGAAAAGCAGCTCAGAACACGGGTCAGCGGTTGAAAAGATAAAACTAAAGTTGGCACCCACCCCGGACGCCCGAAAGCAGCTCAGACTCGGGCGTGGTGCCATTATTGAAGAAGATGCGAGCAAGGGTTCGTCAGAGTCACATACAGTCCACTACTATGTATGAAATCACAAGCATATTAATTTAATCATGCACGAACAACACAGAGCAATGCTTTAGCGCATATATCAGATGGTCGGTTTGCCTCGGGTTGAAGAATACTCCTGCAAGAGGTGCGGAGAGTCCGCGGAAAGGATCACCGGATCTATTCTCTCTCGAAGGGGGCTGATTGGAGACAAGGGCAAAAGGGTCATTTTCACAATGTCACCACCTTGTGAAAATGTTACCAACATGACGGGCTCGACGAGACGAAGACGTGGGCTTTTGAATCACCCCAATCGGAGTCTCGAGCAAAAAGATACAAGCATTGAAGGAAAAGGATCAATCTGCAATAATAATAATTGCCATCGGGTCCCTGAGAGCTCAGCCGATGGCGCCTTCTGAGAAATACGTTTCCCCGAGGGGAAAACGCACCGGCCGCCTGGCGCCTCCACTAAACCAGCTGGAGGTCTCTCTCTCTCACCGACAGGTGGGGTTGGGGCCCACCTGTCGAGTCCCTTCTCTCTCCTCTCTCTCCTGATCTCCTTCAATCTCCCGCTCGTGCCTGCGAGGCACAGAGAGGGCGCCGGCGCCGGCCCTCACCAGGGCGGCTCCGGCCACCCCCGACCAGACGAAGGCCACCGGAGGGCCCGCCGACGAGCGGCTCTTCCATTCATGGCGTTCACAGCCAGTGGGGAGGGCCTGGTGGCGCAGCATCTCTCTCCTCTCTCTCCTGATCTCCTTCTTCTTCAATCTCCCGGAGAAAGCGAAGGCGGGGACGGGTCCCTAGGGTCATGGCGCATCCGATGGCGGGCTCGAATGGAGCCGGGGACGGCCGGGGAGAGGGTCGCGGCGCAGAGGCTGAGGGAACGACGGCGGCCTTCGGCCAGGGAGCAAAAGGGGACTCTAGAGCACATGGGAAGGGGCTTGGGAGGATGCTGGCAAGGAGGGCGAGCTCAGAGGCAACTTAAATAGGCTCGGGGAAGGCTCTAGACATCTCTCGTCGGCGACCGAAGCTCCAGAAAGATGGGCATTGCTCTAGTGGTCGGCAGACACGTCCATGGCGAGGAACATAGGAGGGGAAAGGACCGCACGATCACGGTCTAGATACTGGAGATGGATGGGACACGAGAGGAGGAGGAAACGGACGAGGCCGAGGGCCCAAATGCACAGAGCTTGCATTTGGCGCGCTCTACCGGTGGTCACCACGTGCACCACCCCCTCTGTCACTTTCCTTCGTGACCAATCATGTCCAACAGCTTCCTCACTCCTCAAAAGGATGAGATCAAGGTCTGGAATGAGCTGGGAGGCTCTAGGATAAGAGAAACTTGCACAAACATGATCTGACAGCAACTTGTTTGTGTTCTTTTATGGAATATTTGCTAAATGGAACATGCTGATTTTTGGTGTGTGGAAATAATTCACTAAGATGAGTGCCTTGGCAAATTTCCAGGACAAACAACCCAACCTAACTAGCACTTCCTTCACAAACCAGCAATTGGTCCAGAAACTAGAATTTGATGCTGGGATCAAATGGCTAAATGGATTTGGCTCAAACTTGGGGGAAGATGATGGTTTAAATATATGGAGATGCTCGAAAAGATTCAGCTCATTTGGGAATGTCTACATGGTACTTCCTTCACAAAGCTTCCAAATAAGCAGAAAATTAGGATAATTGCTTGGACAACCTTGAAGAAAGAGATGGAGCTGATTTTTGGTATTCAATAGTGATTTAACAATATAAACCACCATGAAAAGTTTCAGCTCAAGTAGATCAAGGAATAGAGCACTTCCTTTGCAAATTTCCCAACTGGACAGAATTTGCAATTGGATGTTGTGCTCAAATTTTCAACTAGGGAACTTGGTATTTTGATGGAGATTAGCAAGATATGGATAGGAGAAGCTCCACAATTTATTTGGGATTTTGCGTGGCTACCAAAATGGTAGTTCCTTTAGAAAGTGCCCAAAATGCAATATTGGCATTAAATAGGAAAAGCCAATTTTCCTTTATTCTATGATGGCCAATATTTTATGGGAGCTCAATATGATCACCAAGAATACCTTCACAAGTTTTCATGAGCATTGGAGATGGATAGCTATTTTTCTGGATTTAATTCCTTCAACTAGAAGAAAAATGAATTAATTATAAATCAAAAATATTGCAAATGACTTAGCAATATTTTTGCATATCCAGGGTTTAAAGATAGGGGATGATCATTGGGAAAAGGTTTGGGAGGCAACAGGGAAAAAGAAATTGGGGTTCCTTTGAAACAGGAGAGATTAGTGTTTCCCTTCTAGCAATTCGGAAGGTAGGGTTTTGACGACAAAACCCCGAGAAAAGGTCTTGGGTGGAAAGGCTAGACTGGGGAGAATTTAGGGAAGGCAAGGCTAGGTGACCATCTTCACATTCCTAGGGTAAAAGAAATCCGATAACACCGAGAAAAAGACGGGGGTTAAATCCCGCAAATGAAAAAAAATCAGGGAGCGAAAACCAAGGTGTTACACCCGTGATCTTTAGTGTCGTCTGATTCGGCATACCTGGTCAGGGTGTCCATCAATTCTCCCACGTCCTGCACCTTACACTTGAGTCGCCCAAGCTTCAGCACCAAAGGCTCGTAGTGACAATTTTTCTCTAGGATCAGCACGGCCATGCGGCGCCCACGCGGCCCCGTCCCCTGCAGCTCTTCCGTGCCGGCTGGAGGTTAGGGACGGAACTGAACAACGGGACCCCTGCGTCAGCGAGCCAGGAGCTGGGGCACCCATTTAAGTGAAGGCGCCCCACGTGCTTCGCGCTCTCCCCTGACCGAAGGCATACTAGGCCGGTGCGCCTCCTGCGTGGCCACCTTGTGCCTCCAGGCATAGCCGCCGGGCCGGCCCATTCGCCTAATCAGTGCTCTAGGCACTAGTTAGCAAAGGATGAGTATCTTTCTACCTTTTCTTTTTCATTCCTAACTTAAAAAATCCATTCTAAAATCATCCTAACTCCAAGTCCGTTGATTCAAATTTCTGCACGCCCCAAAAATCAAGGCCTATCCATATCTGTGCCTTGCACATTTTCCAACCACTTTTCCTGTTGTATTATTTTTCAAATGTCAATCTGGACATTGAAAACCCCATCTTCCAGAAATCCCATAGGCTTCATATCAACTCCAAATGGAGTGATTCGAACTTCCAGAGACTCCTAAAATCATTCTCCATTTTTAGAACCCTAGTCAACATTTTTGTGTGACTTACTTCTGTTGCAATAAATAAATAGCTCCTATTGCTATTTATTCCACCTTGTAAAACCTCTAGAATATTCATACCATCTCCAAATCCAGTGAAACCACTTCCTAAATATTTCTAAAATCATTCTCTGTTAAATGGGTGCCTCCACTCATTTTTAACAGAATGTTTTCTGTTGACCTCTTCAGTGGTCACCTATCCCTCCTTTCCTTCCATCTAGACACCCCTGATGATTCAAACCCCTTGGCAAGGATTCAGGTATTTTTCTTATGACCAGAGAGGTCCAAGAAAAATATAACTTCTATCTATAAGACACTTTTATTCTACTTGATGTGTGGCTTACTATGGTTGTTTCCGACGACAGTTGACGGTAGACGGAGTACTCGAAGTTGGAGCGGAAGACCTCGAAGACCCCGAGGACTTACGTGATCAAGGCAAGCAGCCCTTTTGCCATGACTTAAGTATATAAAATGATGCATGCTAGTATAGCAAGTATTTTCCCGTTGCATGTGATCACGATGTCGGTTCATCATTGTGGTGATGGTACCGAAGGCTTCTTCGAAGCACTTGCACTGATAGTAATGATATTCACATGTCTCCTCGGAGCACAAACATGAGGAGCTGACCCTACCATCTATGAGGATCATGCTACTGTCGGAATACGTGGCAAGATAGCGCGTCTGGGTTTTGGCCTCGGCCTGCTCATGCTGGTTAGTGACACCTAGATGTCACGTGTTAGAACGTATGGTCAAGGCCTTCGCATAGCTCCCTTTTGACAGTGAAGTCCTTGACTCCCTTAAGGCAGGCAAGCTATGGTCGCGGGCGGTCTTCATCCTCGAGGGTGTGGAAGTAGTCTTCGAAGGCTTCTCGTGAAAGGGTCTGGGTTGGGTCTCGCCCATGATTCTAAGCTGGGAGACTCAGAGTCCAGGACAGGTCCTACCATCTCAGAGAGTTCGCGAGGGGTTCTGGATGAGCTGGCTACCCAAGAGTATAGACTAGTCTTCCACTCCCGAGGTCTGCGGCTCGGCAAATGGGTGAATAACCTTTAGAAGGTTTTTACCATGATCCAATCAGGACTCTCACCCTTGGTTTGGACTAAGAAGAGGTTCTCTAACTTCTCTCTATGTCCAAGGCTTATTTGTCTTGATTCGTCGAGGCTTCTCGACATCGTTGATGTAGTCGGTGCAGGATCGGTGCTTGACGTCTTCTACTTCCTTGCCATTGATGTGGTTTCCCATCCATGGTGGTTCTTCATCTTGTCTTGGGTAGGATAGACTTTCGCTATCTTGAGGTTTCTTTGAGAAGCCCACTTTCTCGAGATAACATTGTACCCTCGAGAGGCATAGCGATCGGCGTTCCTGGGGCTCGTCCAAACAGGACCAAGGTGTTCTTCCTCTTATTGGGTGAATAAGTATGTCATCCGTGAGGATAACAACACATTTTCACCAAGCATGACATAAGCACAGTGCTCACTAGACAGGTGAGGAGAACGGGGACTTGCCATGCGTGGTCGTTGGTCGAGAGATTCAGGTCCAACATGATCTAGTCCATTATGCCCATGTCCGTCATAGACATGGTGGGTGGCGGTCGGGCGGAGTACTAGCCATATTCCAATGACTTAGAGCTGTTTTCTATGGTCGTAATCTGGCCATCCTATGGCTCGGTGAAGCATGTATTTCAAGGAACTTAGGACAGTTATCATCTTATCTCTCAGCACATTCCTTAGATGCCAATAGTCCGGGACGACATCACCCTATCTCATCCAATATATCATCTCACATGGGTCAACTGCACACCACTCATGCTAGTCAACACGAGGGTTGAGGGAAGAACTAAACCCAAACACTACAAGTATGGTGTAGCTACGATGCATTCCTATGAAAGATCCGCGAGGAGGCATACAAGCTGCTAAGATTGAACTGGGATGCTACAAATCCAATGATCAACCAGATCATTCAATGGACAGGGTATTGCATTTCTATATTAATAAAACACGTAGTATTCCAATCCATGATCTTGTTTCCTTCCTACGAATCCGATCAAGTGGTCCATCAATCCGGTCGATCATCACTGGACCCATCACTCCTACAAATCCAATATTGATGGGGTTCTACATAATCACTTGGATTCCTCATAATTCACATATTATTGCCAGAACAATGTTGTAGTGTTTCCACCATCTTCCAATATCATGGCCAACTAATCTCCAAGGCCATGCTTATGCAGGTTCGCAAGTTATTCCTACAACTACAATTACTTCTACTCGTTATCCACCGAGAATCATGGTATCATGATCGAGATCATCGGGCTAAATCCAATTTACTCCGAACCATGTCGTCTCTGTCTTCATCGATACTCTATTGAGACTACCTATTTAAATCCAAAACTCAAGCCCAATAAGAACTCTTACTCGATACTCCAAGTTGGTATGATAAAACCATCAAACTATGTCAACTACTAGATAAGTCAATTATACCACCAAGAGTTATTTCTCGTGATCATAATCATCCTGCTGAATCCAAACTTACTCCAGGAACATGTAGGTTATGCTACTATATCAATTTTTCCACCTAATTCACCTCCCTTTATAAGGGTCTTACGGTCCACCAAGATAGTCTAGCCATATCCTTAAGACAACTATCATCATCACAACAACCTTAGTCTAATACTCTTATATCCGAGAATGGTCCTTCTTATGGCATCGGGGTTACGGTGCTAGCTTAAGAATGAAGGATACTTGTTCACTGTGATCACTCGTTCCATCAAGAACCCAGTGCTAAGTGGGGTTTTATCGGGGCTCGACGGTTGTTCTGGCAAATTCGTGTATCAGACAGGTGACCAGAAAATTGAGCCGAAAGGCTTGTGGAGGTTAGGCTAGGCAAGGGATGGTTTCCAATCTTGAGGGAAAGCATGACTCCTATGGGTTGCGTGTGTTTAAGCATGGTATAGTTAGTGTCTTCAGCATCAGTTGTCCATTGAAGTGGATTCCTAGTGCATCTTGTCTTGTTGGTCTTCAGTTGTCGAGAGGGGTGAGAGAGATACATAGATAGATAGATAGATAGAGAGAGAGAGAGAAAGAGATCAGCACTGAGGAGAGTTCCTAAGGGGTGCTACAGTGTAAGCGCAATCAAACAAGTGTTGGAAAATTCAACTCAAACATCAAGGTGAGGCAGGTGATGTAACTGCATGCATGTTTCCTAGAGAAAAAGTGCGACTTATATCAAAGCAAAAACAACAAAAACAAGCAACACACAACATGGTTCCATCCGAACCATTTCACGGACTCGACTTCGCATAATGGATTTACGACTCATCGTACCCTAGGGTTCTCGGACTCGACAGTCGTGCTTGCTTCGTATCCCGAAAAGGGGTCCGCTAAGTCTTCTGGACCTTCTCATGGTGTTGTCACGTCTCTTGTCATTTCTCGTTGAAGCGAGTCGGGTTGAGTTGAAAATAGCTCTTGATGTCTTCTCGTCTGGGGAGTTGCTGACAAAGGTGATTCTTTATGGCTGTCGTTAACAGGGTCTTCCTTTGTCTTCATAATCTTGCCATCCTGTTCTTGCCTTCCAAGGCGTCGAGAGTTCTAAGTGGACGACCTTCATGCAATGTTGTTAACAAGGCATGATATAGTTCCTACTCGTCAGTCATGTTGATTGCGATATCAACACCTAGAGCGGGGGATGAAGAGAACCGTTTTCCTGCTCACTAAGGTGAGGCGGACCAAATGCCGAGGTTCTCATCCACCGGTGATGGTCGACTCAACCTTGATGTTGACAGGGCCACTCTATTAGCGATGAAGATCATGGTCTTGCACTTATTATGTCGTGATCATCATAGGTGAAGGTGGCATCACTCCGGAACAGTGCTGAGGGTGTTGCCGTCTTGTGGCCTCGATGTCCTTGTTCCTCATGGAGGTACTTCTGTTGGTGTCGTCTCGTTGAAGCTTTTCATCCTTGTCCTTCAGTACATGGGTGGTTGGTTGGAAATATTTCTTCCTTCCAAGTTGCCCAAAAGGATTTTAAGTAATCCCGTGGTCAGGCATAAGGCTGCTAGCGGCCATTTGCAGGTTTTGAAGAAGCAAAACTAGGAGTGTCAAGAAAGTAAGAGTGGAAGTGCTAAGGCAAAAAACTTGCTCCCTTTGAATATTTAGGAGAGGTGAGAAAGATACAGGTTTGTAAGTACTTTTGAAGGGTTTGGAAATTAGTTTTATCCTAACTAACGTCCGTGATAACTAAGGGCTTCCTACAGTCATGATGGCTCTGATACCAGCTCTATGGGACCGTGACTTACGAGTCGAGATCACCGAAATGAATGTGCTCAGTGCTCCCAGAGATCAATGCTCAGCGAACACACAGAAACTGAATAACAAGTGTCTTACATCCGTACATACTGTTTGATACAATAAATGACCCTTGCGGTCAAGTCTTACATATATAGGGCCTTGAGGGGCAACACACCCAACTTGACCAATAGCGGAAATATTCGTCAAAAGCGTGAACCCATGCCATCAGCCTTGACCTACAGGCATTCTGACTGGGAAGCGTCCTAGCTTGTAGGAACTTCACCAAGTTACTCTTCATCATATAATGTTCTCTCATACCTGGTCAATCAAATAACCAGTGGCAAGCCAATGAGTACTTTGAATGTACTCGCAAACAGCCCATGATATGGAAAATGCAGTTGGTATTGTAACAAGTAATATGCAGTATTGGTGGATAGCAACTTAACTATAAATAAACATGATCATAGATGGATATGCATCATAAGCTAGATGGTATTTAGAAGAACAGGTTACAGATATCAACATATCCATTATGGGCTAAACACTTCGAGTTCACATGATATGCCAAGTCACCAAACTTGGTCATATCGACTCTTTTAGATACACCATTTAAAACACACACTCACACTTGGTTTATGCAGAAACGACTGGACGTAGTTTAAGCAGCACACTATAGGAATTAGCTTCTTTGCCGTTTGCCATCACAAACGGCAAAGAGTAAATCCCGGACGGCAAAGAGAATATCACAGACAGCAAAGAATCTCACGGCCGGCAAAATTTCTGCGTCACCGTACGACGGCATCGTAGCTTCTTTGTCGTCTATCTCCCAAAGCGTACGACAAAGAGCTTTGCCGTCAGCTTTTCATAGGAGCAGTCGGCAAAGTGATCGAGATGGCAGCCGACGGGCGTTGCCTCGGTTAGGGGCTAACGGAGGCTTTGCCGTCTGCCTCCCCCCCTCTTCTTTGCCGTATGCCTCCCCCTCTTCTTTGTCGTCTGCCTCCTCCTCCTCCCCCCTCCACTCTTTGTCGTCTGCCTACCCCCCCTCCTCTGTGCCCTCTTCTTTGCCGTCTGCCCCTGGAAGCAGACGACAAATATACTATATGGCCATCTGCTACTGCCTAGGTTGCACAGCTGGGCGCCACGTGGCACCTTTGCCGTCGGCCAGCTGACGGCAAAGGCCTTTGCCATCAGCTGGCAGACGGCAAAGAGCCTATATTGTCACATTTTTGTTTATTTTTTCTATTTCACAGCACATATACATATAATTCATAGCACATATATGATAAATAGGTCACAACACATATATGATATACATATAAAGCTCATGAATGCCATTTGTTCATCAACGTACATCCCATATATCAAAAGAACCAACACATACAAAGTTTCATCCATATATACATACATATAGTTGCACATATATTGTTCATCCATATGTACATATACATATAGTTCCAGAATGTTCATCAACTCAAATAAAAACGGAAACTAAAGCTCTCCAATGCCATCTTCCATGCATGTAGTACATCCAGTCTGCAAAATGGGAATAAGAAAGTCAGAAGAAGAACAACAACCTATATATGACAAATAAGCTAAATTGAAGAAGAAAGAGAAGAAGGAAGAAGAGAACAAGGAGAAGAAAAACAAGAAGGAGGAGGAGGAGGAGGGGAAGGGGAAGGAGAAGGAGAAGGAGCAGGAGAAGAAGAAAAAAGAAGAGAAGGAGAAGGAGAAGAAGGAGGAGAAGGAGGAGGAGAGAAGAAGAAGGAGAAGAAGGAGGGCTCCTTCTCCTTCTTATTCTCTTCTCCTCCTCCTCCTTCTTCTTCTTCTCCTTCTCCTTCTCTTCTTCTCTTCTTCTTCTTCTTCTTCCTTCTTTTCATTTCTCCTCTTGGAGCTAAATTAGCTAACTATGTCTTTTTGGAGCTAAATGGGCTAATTATGTCATTATAGAGGAAAACAAGCTAAGTATATAATATTAATGAGCTAACCAAGGTTCTTATGCCATTTTGAGCTTATAATGTCTTTTAGGAGCTAAATTGGCTAATTATATCATTGTTGGGGAAATTAAGGCAAGGAGAATATGAAAGAGGAGAAGAAAGAGGAGGAGGAGGAGAAGAAGAATAAATAAAGAAAAAGGAGGAGAAGGAGGAGGAGGAGGAGAAGGACTAGAAGGTCCTTGGCCTTCTCCTCCTTCTCCTCATCCTCCTCCTCATGCTCCTCCTCCTCCTCCTTCTTCTATTCTTCTTCTTCTTCTTCCTTTTCATTTCTCCTCTTCTCCTCTTCTTGGAGCTAAATTAGCTAACTATGTCTTTTTGGAGCTAAATGGGCGAATTATCCCATTTTAGAGGAAAACAAGCTAAGTATATAATATTAATGAGCTAACCAAGGTTCTTATGCCATTTTGAGGTTATTATGGCACTTTGGAGCTAAATGGGCTAATTATGTCATTGTTGGGGAAATTAAGGAAAGGAGAATATGAAATAGGAGAAGAAAGAAGAGGAGGAGGAGAAGAAGAAGAAATAAAGAAGAAGGAGGAGAAGGAGGAGGAGGAGGAGAAGGTCTAGAAGGTCCTAGGAGGAGGAGAAGGACTAGAAGGTCCTTGGCCTTCTCCTCCTTCTCCTCCTCATCCTCCTCCTCCTCCTCCTCCTCCTTCTCCTTCTTCTCTTCTTCTTCTTCTTCTTTCTTTTCATTTTTCCTATTTCTTCTCCTCTTCTCCTCTTCTTGGAGCTAAATTAGCTAACTATGTCTTTTCGGAGCTAAATGGGCTAATTATCTCATTTTTGAGGAAAACAAGCTAAGTATATAATATTAATGAGCTAACCAAGGTTCTTATGCCATTTTGAGCTTATTATGGCATTTTGGAGCTAAATGGGCGAATTATGTCATTGTTGGGGAAATTAAGGCAAGGAGAATATGAAAGAGGAGAAGAAAGAGGAGGAGGAGGAGAACAAGAAGAAATAAAGAATGAGGAGGAGAAGGAGGAGGAGGAGGAGAAGGACTATAAGGTCCTTGGCCTTCTCCTCCTTCTCCCCCTTCTCCTCCTCCTCCTTCTCCTTCTTCTCCTCCTCCTTCTCTTCTCTTTCTCTTCTTGTTTTTGTTCTTCCTTTTCATTTCTCCTCTTCTCCTCTTCTTGGAGCTAAATTAGCTAACTACGTCTTTTTGGAGCTAAATGGGCTAATTATCCCATTTTAGAGGAAAACAAGCTAAGTATATAATATTAATGAGCTAACCAAGGTTCTTTTGCCGTTTTGAGGTTATTATGGCATTTTGGAGCTAAATGGGCTAATTATGTCATTGTTGGGGAAATTAAGGCAAGGAGAATATGAAATAGGATAAGAAAGAGGAGGACGAGGAGAAGAAGAACAAATAAAGAAAAAAGGAGGAGAAGGAGGAGGAGGAGGAGAAGGACTAGAAGGTCCTTGGCCTTCTCCTCCTTCTCCTTCTCCTTCTCCTCCTCCTCCGCCTTCTCCTTCTTCTCTTCTTCTTCTTATTATTTCTTTTCATTTTTCCTATTTCTTCTCCTCTTGTCCTCTTCTTGGAGCTAAATTAGCTAACTATGTCTTTCGGAGCTAAATGGGCTAATTATCTCATTTTAGAGGAAAACAAGCTAAATATATAATATTAATGAGCTAACCAAGGTTCTTATGCCATTTTGAGCTTATTATGGCATTTTGGAGCTAAATGGGCTAATTATGTCATTGCGGGGGAAATTAAGGCAAGGAGAATATGAAAGAGGAGAAGAAAGAGGAGGAGGAGGAGAAGAATAAGAAATAAAGAATAAGGAGGAGAAAGAGGAGGAGGAGGAGAAGGACTAGAAGGTCCTTGGCCTTCTCCTCCTTCTCCTTCTCCTCCTCCTCCTCCTACTTCTTCTCTTCTTCTTCTTCTTCTTTCTTTTCATTTTTCCTATTTCTTCTCCTCTTCTTGGAGCTAAATTAGCTAACTATGTCTTTTTTGAGCTAAATGGGCTAATTATGTCATTGTTGTGGAAATTCTTGCTAGGAGAATATGAAAGAGGACAAGAGAAACATACCGTAGTGGTCATCAAGGAGGAGAAACACATGGAGAAGGGTCGTGCGAGGCCGCTCGGGAGTTATTCTGCAGAATAGATATGTTGCAATGTCTCAGTTAGCATGATGACACTCAATTATTAATACTAGTTTATAATGAAACTCACCGTGCCAATCGAAGAGAAGACGGGCATCGGCGGAGGGACTTGACCGCTCTTCTCGCACAGACCCTGAAGAGTGGGTCGTATTAGTCAGTAATGAAACAGACATTACACACATGATTTGGCTAATGTGAAAAAAAACTTACCACAAAAAGCTCGTATAGGGCCCGTTGACCCGCCTCATTCTGGGACCTCTCCTCCTCAATCAATCGTGTCGTAGTCTGGTCCCTCTCATCAAGAGCAGCCTGACTTGCCAATCTCTCTTTCTCAAGAGCAGCCTCAAGAGCAGCCTGGCTTGCCAATCTCTCTTTCTCAAGAGCATCCTGGTTTGCCAATCTCTCTTTCTGAAGAGAAGCCCGAAACACCATTCCTCATTACCACAGTAATGATCTACGGTGACACACATAATGAAATGGATGAAAGTGTTCTTAGTCCGTACAACTAACCTCGATGGCAAGATCGACTGGCCGTGGACGACGCATTATCTCAGGACAGCTGCTCGACTGGCGCGCCTTGATCTCCGGGAGAGTGAGTGGACAACGTATTATCCCATCTCCAATGGCTATCGAGTCATGGGGCCTCCCGCCACCAGATATCATCACCAGCTCTGGATAAAAAGGTTCCTGGCTAGGGTTAAAGTCATGCCCTTTCGTAGCCTTCCCCGTGTCCCTGTATGCCACAAGCTTCTGGTGGGATGATATGTTGGTGAAGTTATTGGGATCATCCAGGTCAGACTCAGAGAATGCCTTCGCCTTCTTGTACGAGGCAGTATGGGCCATGCCATAAAGGTCGTACAAGTGTGGCATCTCCATCTTATTGTGATGCGCCTAAAAGAGAGGAACAAAATATTAGCATGAAGAATGAATTGCATGAATCATGAAGCAAATCACATACGCAGTTTCGTCCGAACTGAAGTAAGTTGGCGCTTCCTTGATGGTGTGGCACACCAACCATTTGGCTACGCCGATCCTTCACATTCTCGTGGACGGCTCGCCAGCTGCCTGTGCACCACTCGTCAACCAACGCCTCCCAACAATCCATCTTATCCGCACACCATCTGGGGGGCACCTGTAAGTTATTAGAAAGAATTTTGAGCGCTACGCCTATGAATGAAATCAAGAAAACTACGTAGAAGGACTTAAGAATAGGTAATTACCTTCATGTATTGCTCCTTCTTCAGAAACTTTCCGCGGCAATCCTTCTTCTGCTTCTTAATACCACGCGTGGCGTAGTAATCTCGAATAGCCTGCGACCGAGCCTCGTGGCGTAAGTTTTGTAGTAACTGCCTACACTCGGCCTCGAGAACCCTGGCCGCCTCCTCCTCATATCCATCCTCACACCTATAGAAGGTCTGCAATCAAACGTGAAAACAACGATTAGTACAATAATTAGCTATATTGTTAATTTTAGATTCTGTAAAAGCATAATTTACCCAAAATCTCTTGATCACCATCTCGGCCCTCGTGTGGCACAAGACACCATCTATAATCTCCTTCGGCGGGGCCTGCGCAGCCTGGTAGTGCTCCTAGGAAAATCCTAGTGTAGGAACCTGACCCTCACTAGGCAACGTGACAAACCCTGAGAAATTTGTCCGGCAAAGCACACCAAGGATGGAGTTCGGCCTACGGACTCCAAGAGGGTGTACCCATCCCCTGCAGTATGATAAGGTCAACGCATTAGATATTTGAACAAACTTGCAGGAAAAAGCTAAAAAAAGAGTAAATGTACTTACCTATCTCCTTCAGGTTTAATCACCGGCCTCTGCTCGCGGGTAGCCGGCACGACTGGGAGACGTGTACTACCACGCTTGTACATGGTGGCCCCGTCCACCTGCACATCGCCCTCACTATCCGTAAGCTCATCCCCGCCATCCCCGCCCCCTGAGCCACCCGGACCGTCGGTCCAATCCGGCAACTCGGTCCGATCCGGCCAGGTCTCCCATCCGGGCCTCTCCACGTCGGGTGAAGCCTCCGGAACCGTAGTCTCGTGGGCCGAATGCACCTCGATCCAAGGCTGCTCCTGGACCGGAGTCTCATGGGACGAATGCCCGTCAACACCAGGCTCCTGGAACGGAGTCCCCGTAGCCTCCTCCGCAAACGGGTCGACCATAGTAGTCCTATGCTCGAGTGAATGAGTTGGTGGTGGTGGCGAGGACGGCTCAACAGTCCTCCTGGATCTTCCGCGGCCACCACCTCTCCCTGTACCCTTCCCCTTCTTCCCTACCCGACCAGCACCTCTCCTACTGGGCAATGCTGCCGACGAAGAAGAACCCACGGGTGGTGTCGACAGACTGTCTGCCAAGGCTCTACAGAGAGATAGGGGTGGAAGGGAAGTACAACCCCTCATGCGGGTTGCCTGGGAAGAACCCGTCGAGCGATCTGGACCAGCGCCCACCATCTTTCCACACCTGGTGACCTGCCATGATAAAGATTAAAAGAAATTAGTACAACATAAAAAAATTGAATAACTGACATGAATAATAATATGTACATGAATAATAAAGATTAAAATATATATAATTTAAGTTGTGAATCTTCCAAACTAATAATCATCATCAATAAATGCATCATCATCATCACTATCATGCATGTCTTCAAGAATGATGTGCTCGTCGGGTTCAACGGCATGAAGTTGTGAAAGGCCTTCCTTTAATCGTTGAAGCATTGACAGGTCATCCGCATCAGTAACCTCTACGAGTTCCAGGTCTTCTGGTTCCGGCTCAGGGATGGAGTCGGATTCATTGTCGCTGTCTACTTCCATGTTCTTGGGTGAAGCACGGCGGTTCTTGAAACGTTTCTTGGAAAGACGTGTTTCTTGGAAGAATTCTCCATCATATGTGTCTGGGTTAATGTGAGGTTCATAATCCTGTTCATTTGGGAGAGGTGGTCTGACATGTGGCGGCACTTCATAAACAACATACCAACCTTCCAGATTCTTATCTGTGTGGCATGCCCACGGTAGATAGAAAGCTTGGGTCGCCTGTTGAGCCGTAATATAGACATCGGGAACATCTAAATGGGTGTTTGGATTGATTTCGACTAGTCCTATATGTTCATGAGTCCTTCTAGTATTCTTCAGCTGGAACCAATAACATTTGAAGACTACGACGTTCGATGGGTTTTCACCATAGAATTGAAGTTCATAAATTGCTTCAACTCTTCCATAATACTCGATAACACCTTCGCCGATAGCAGAGACACCACAATTTGTAGATTTCCGGTCGGGCATAGATAGCTCTTTGCCAAAGGTACGAAAGAGATACCCGTTGATGTTGTGTTTCTCAAATGAACAAACCTTATAGTCAAAACCATTAGCGAATTATCTCAATTCGGCGTCCATAGACTCTGAATTAGCCTACAAGTTTAATACGAAATGATTGTTGCATTAGCCGCAAGTTAGACCAAGAAATGAAATGGTCCATTATTGATAATTACCGTTTGTTTGAACCAAGAGATGAAACCAGGATAGCCGCCTCCTGTCTTTGACAGAAGCTCATACTCTTCGACGGAATCATTTTCGATCACCGCTCCATCCGAGAATTTGGCGACGTAACGGCTGTTTGAAATATCTGGGAATAAGAGCAGTTCAAATGAATTAGAAGTTACGAGAAAATGTGCCGAGAACTCAATCGATGTACGGCCGTACTTCTGTTAGTTTGTTGAAGATATACAACGAAATGTTTTGCCATTCTTCGACATCTAACGTTATTGGTTTCGAAGCACCGGCTGGTGCGAGCTTCCCTTTGAATAGGCTGAGGTTGGACCCACCTTTTTTAGGGTCTGCATCATTGTGCTTCGGATTATGCAAATGATGATTTTTGGCTTCGTAGTGTGCTGTCACAAAGTTTGCCACCTCCTGAGTAATGAATGCCTCAGCCATCGATACTTCAATTCTACGCTTATTTTTACATTTAGCTCGATGGGTCTTCTGCATCCTCTCAGTTGCATAGCACCAATGATCTTGCACGGGCCCACCCAATCTTGCCTCGGTCGATAGATGTAAAATCAAATCCTGCATTGGATTAAAGACGCCCAGTGGAAAGATCTTCTCTAACTTGCACAACAACTCCGGTGCAAACTCCTCCATGTCTTCTACCACGCCAGGCGACAATTCTTTCGCACAAAGAACACGAAAGAAATAGCTCAGCTCCGCCAGTACTAGCCATTCATCCTCAGGAATAAAGCCACGTAACATCACCGGCATTACCCGCTCTAGCCATATGTGCCAATCATGACTCTTGAGACCAAGGATTTTTAATTTTTCAAGAATTGCTCCCCTCTTTAGATTCGCTGCATACCTATCGGGGAACACCAAGTGCATTTTGACCCACAAGATAATTTCCCTCATAGCTGGCCTTCCAAGATTGAACCAGGCCTTTGGCTTCGACCACTTCTGCTTTCCTTTGCCTTCTCGCATGTTTTGTAACGGTCTATGACATAGTGTCTCTTGATCGAATCTCGCCTTAGTATTATCCTTTGTCTTCCCATCTGTGTCGAACAATGTACCAAAAATAGCCTCTCCGATATTCTTTTCAGTGTGCATCAAGTCGATATTGTGTGGAAGAAGGAGGTCTTTGAAGTAAGGCAGATCCCAGAAGCATGGCTTGTGAGTCTAGGCATGTTTTGAATTATACCCCTTGAAATACCCTGGACGCTCTGGATCAGGCCCGAGGGCCTTTAACTGATCCAGGATCTGTTGGCCTGTGAACGCGGGTGGTGCCAAGTTTTTGACAACTTTACCTTTGGTAAAGTTCTTCTTGTCTTTTCTGAACTGATGGTCAGGATCCAGGAACTGTCTATGCAAGTCAAAGCAAGAATACTTCCGACCCTCTATCAACCAATGAAACTGAAGAGCTACCTTGCATTGAGGGCACAGGAACCTTCCATGCACACACCATTCAGAGAATAGCACATACGCTGGCAAGTCATGCATAGAGTACATGTACCACACATGCATTTTGAAGTTTTCTTTTCTAGCGGCATCGTATGTCTTGACCCCATTATCCCAAGCTTCTTCCAATTCATCCTTAAGTGGTTGCAGGTACACATTCATATTCTTCCCCGGATAATTGGGCCCTGGAATTATCAACGTTAGAAATATGTTCTTTCTTTGCATAATCTGCCCGGGGGGAGATTGAGTGGAATGACAAATACAGGCCAACAACTCTATTGGGCTGCCGTCATGCCGAAGGGATTAAAACCATCCGTGGCAGCGCAGACTCGAGGATTCCTTGGATCTGCCACTTTATCCTGATGCAATCCATCGAAATGTTTCCACGCTTCCCCATCCGATGTGTGTACGATCATCTTATTCCCATCCGCATCTAGTTCGGTTCTTTTGCCCAATTTGTGCCATGTCATTTGTCTGGCTGTCTCATCGACCATGAAAAGACGTTGAAGTCTTGGTACGATTGGCATATACCGAAGAACACTAACTGCGATTTTGGTCTGCCTCTTCTCACCCATACCATTCTCTACCACAAGATACCTGCAAGACTCGCAATTGGGACAATAGTCCAAGTGTGCATACTCCTTCCTAAATAAGACACATCCTTTCTCACATGCATCTATCTTCTCATAGGGCATCTTAAGTACACGAAGTATTTTGTCCGACTGGTACAGTTTTGTAGGCATGACATGGCCTTTGGGCAGGAAGCGTCCAAATAGTGTCATCATCGTGTCGTAGCATTCTCTTCCCAAGTTGAACTGAGCCTTCAGAGCCATTACTTGTGCAATTGCATCCAGCTGACAGAGCTCAGTGTGCTCATGGAGAGGAAGTTTTGAAGACTCCAACATTTCATAAAAGGCCTTTGCAGATTCCTCCATCTCATCTTTCGAATCCCGAGCATCATCAAAGTCTTGCACCATGTCTTCGATCCCAGTACCATGCTCGTCCGTGCGACGACGGAGCACCTCAGCTCTTGTGTGTTGTATAGACTCACCATGAAATGTCCACACCGTATAATTAGGCTTAAAACCCATCCTCTGCAGGTGTTTAATCATTACAACCTCTGTCGTCTTTTTATAGTTGTCGCATCCAGGATAGGGGCAATAGTTTCTTTCTTGGCCATTTGCGAATGCGGCTTTCACAAATTCCTATGTTTTTACAAACCATTCTTTCGTCATATCTTTATGACTAGGGTTACCGGTATACATCCACGCACGATCACTCATCTTGCGTAGCTACTAAAGACAGAAGAAATATATTTATATATAAGTTAGCATTTATATTCATCGGTTAATGTGGTTCGCCATTTTTATTACGTCCAGGCAACCTACACGCTAATAGGTAAAGATAGGTCCTAATCCCACCCGAGTATGTGTAGATTTGGTTCATTTTCCCATGCTCTGCTCCGGATCCAACGCAAAATTTCGGCAGCACCTCCCCGCTGTTCTCCTCATACACGTCTCCACAATAAACAGAGAGGATGTGCATCTGGAGAACAACAGGGAGGCACTGACGAAATTTCGCATCGGATCCAGAGCATAGCATACGGTAAAAACGAACCCAATCTACACATACTCGGGTTGTCCGTGGATAATGTTGGACAATTCGAAAGGATGGCGGTTATAAATATGCAAAGACACGCATATTTATAGATGTCGCCCTTTCGAATGGGAGACGCATACTGGTCAGGCATACTGATAAATTAATTTAATTACCTAAATCTAGAATGTTTCATCTGGAAAACGAGCCACAGTAAATGAAGGGGCGGGGAGGAGATGAAATTTGTACTGACCCACGAATGCAGGGGCGGAGCTCGTACAACGCACGGGCAGGTCCTCGCACAACACACCTCACAGCGACGAGACAACTATCACATGTAAATCCACCCGATCAACAAAAATATTCTAATTATGTCATTTTAGAGGAAAACAAGTTAAGAATATAATATTCATGAGCAAATCAAGGTTTTTATGCCATTTTGTAGCTAAATGGGCTAATTATCTCATTGTTGGGGAAAATAAGGTTAGTTGAATAAGATAGAGGAGAAGAAAGAGGAGGAGGAGAAGAAGAAGACGAAATCAAGAAGAAGGAGAAGGAGGAGGAGGAGAAGAAGGAGAAGGAGGAGGAGGAGAAGAAGGAGAATAAGAAGGAGGAGGAGAAGGTATTTTTCTTCTCTTCTTCTTCTTCTTATCTTCTTTTCTTCTTCTTTTCTTCTTCTCCTTCTTATTTTTGTCTTCTCCTCCTCCTCCTTTTCTTCTTCTTCTTCTCCTCCTCCTCCTCCTCTTCTCCTCTTCTCCTCCTCCTCCTCTTCTTCTTCTTCCTATTCTTTCTATTAAGCTAACTAACTAACTAACCAAGCTAACTAAACCTATCGCTAAACCTAGATAGCACTAAATAGCAAAAAAAGAATCTAGCTACTACTAATTAACAAAACAAAATCTACCACTAAACTACCTACTAAATCTACTAATTAACTAACTAAATCTACCAACTAACTAAACTACCACTAAAACTACTAATTAACTAACCTACCAACTAAACTATATATGCCACTAAGGCCCCGTTTGATTGCAAAGTATTTTCTAAGTATTTTATGAATACTGCAGTTTCTTTTGATACCACGGTTTTATTTACTGCGGCCTGTTTGACTAACTTAAAAACTGTGTTATTAAAATTATAGTATTTATAAAACTGCGGTAATTTCTCTAGATAATAAAAAGAAACCCGAACCTCTATTTTTAAAACAGAGCAAGCTAAAGAAATGAGTCCGTCGCTAAATATACTCAATAAACTCATCTCGTCTGGTCATAGAAAGGATCCGATGCAATCCATAGCTATCCTTTATAGATCAACCAAGGTTGGGAGCCTCTCTTAAGGACTACTACTCACTGAACCCAAAACCTTTACAATTTTGAGGATAAAATGAAGAGCCGTGTTGTGGATGGCCATTTACATAACGTACAATCTGGAGTTGTTCGTGCATGTGGTTGTTCTATGCACGCTGATGGCAAGGGCTAACCATCTACGTAGCTGGATAAACGAAGCAAAAATAGAGTTTGCACCACAAAAAGCAATAGTTAACTAGCTAATGCATGCACTGCCAAATGCTAGCTAGTAAATTTTACAATATTTTGTGGCCTAACCAAACATGTCCTTTGCATTGTGAATACTCCAAATAACATTGTTATATTAAAACCATGGTATTTTGTACCTATTGGTAAAATAACTGTAGTTTTCAATCTTTAGTTTTTGTAGTACTTTGCTATCAAACATGGCCTAAATCTGTTAATTAGCAAAAAAAAGAAAAAAAAGGACTCACCGGAGGGGGCGGCCGGGGAGGAGGAGGGGGCGGCGATGGAGGAGAGGGCGGTGGTGGTGGTGGCGGAGAAGGGGAGAGCTCCGACGGCGGTGGTGGAGGAGGTCCCGAGGAGGAGGAGGGGGCATGGTGGAGGAGGGGGCACAGGGAGGCCGGAGGAGGGCGCAGGGAGGCCAGAGGAGGAGGGGGCGGTGGCGGAGAGAGGCCGGAGGCCAGAGGTGGGAGGAGGAGGGGGCGCAGGGAGGCCGGAGGAGGAGGGGGCGGCAGCGCAGGGAGGGGGGCAGGGAGGCCAGAGGAGGGCGCGGCGGCGGCGGTGGTGTCGGGGGTGAGAGAGAGGGGTGTGGGGTGGCCGTTAGGGGTGAGAGAGAGGCGCGTGGGGGTGGGGCTAACGGTCGTTAGGGTGCACCCTCTTTGCCGTCCACCTCACGACGACACAGAGGAGAAAAGCGGACGGCAAAGAGAGAGGTAGTTAGGGGAGAGAGAGGGGGTGCGGGGTGGGCCAGCCGAGAGCTTTGTCGTCTGCCTAAGTGATATTTTCCATGAGCCTAGCTCTTTGCCGTCAGCCTGAGTGGTGTTTGTCGTGAGCCAGCAGACGATAAAGAAGCAGCAGATGGCAAAGACCCTCTCTGCCATCAGCCTCCTCTTTGCCGCCTGGTTTCTGGTAGCATATGGCAAAGAGGGTCTTTGCCATCAGCCAGCAGATGGCAAAAAACTGTTTTCCAGTAGTGGCACCACCCAACTATCCTTGACCGTGGACACGGCTATTCGAATAGTTTTACACTCTGCAGAGCTTGTACGCTGTACCCACGAGATCCGGGAATTTCCATGTCATCCATGACTCGCGGTATGTAACATACCCGAGGTAAGTACCCAATCAATGCCTTTCCCCTGACGATACTAGACAAAGAGCTCCACTCGATTTGTACCCAGCCCACATGATGTACGTCTTACGAGCACAGACTCTGGACAATATCATCCATGCGAGGACCAACGGTGTGCCTGGAACACGTAAAAATGGCATAGTCGTCCTACCTGGCACGGCCCCGTCACGAGAGTGACCACACATCACTCCCGCCACTAGTAATGTGGCTCTTTGCTTGCACCGACCAGAGTAATCAACAAAGCCCCGTCCCATAAAGGGGTAACGTGGTCGCACATGTAAGGTTGGGACGGTCGACACATCATAAATCTATTCCCGTTTCCGAAAGCACTCACACCAAAATACCCAGTTCACCACTTCACCAGAAGTGGCCACCTAACTCATCATCAACCTCGGGCATTAGTGGCACCCGATGGGGTTTTCATAAACCTTTGATTTATACCATCATCATGCTCATGCTTCTAATATGCTTAGCTTCACTTGTCAACATGGTATTAGCATGATCCTCATAGGTGGTAGTTTCATGCTTAAAATGCAAGTGCTCTTGAGGAGCCATCAGAAACATCATATCAATGATATACTGAATATTCATGGTCATATGCAACGGGAGTATTTGCTTTACTAGCGTGCAATATAAAATATGCTCAAACATGGTCAAAGGGCTGCTTGCCTTTTCTCACATAAGTCCCCGGGGTCTTCGAGGTCTTCCGGTCCAACTCCGAGTACTCCGTCTACTCCATCAACTAACGTTGGAAAGAACACGGTAAGCCATACAGCAAGAAGAAACAGAAGTGCTATATAAGTAGGAGTTTTATTTTTCTTGGACCTCTCTCGTCATAATAAAAATACCTGAAGCTTGCTATAGGAGATTTGGATCATCAGGGAATTTTGAATGGATGAAAGGAGGAATAGGTGGACTATTATGAAGCCCACAGAAAATATTCTGCTAAAATTGAGTGGAGGCACTCATTTGACTGAGCATGAATTTAGAAATATTTAGGAAGTTGTTTCGCTGGATTTGGAATTGATATGATTATACTAGGGATTTTTCAATACAGGATAAAAAGCAAAAGGGAGCTATTTATTTGTTGCAACAGAACAATGAGTAATAAAAATGTTGACCAAGGCTCTAAAAATAGGGTATGATATTAGAAAGCTCTGGAATTTGTAATCACTCCATTTGGAGTTGATTTGAACCCTATAGGAGTTTTAAAGGGGAGGGTAGGAGCATTTGAATATGTTTTTGAATAATAACATGACAGAGAAGTTTCTTGGAAAAATGTGCAAATCACATATTTGGATAGCCCTAGATTTTAGGAACCTGCAGGAATTTGAATCGTCAATTTTGGAGTTGACTTGAATTATATATGGATTTTTGAAGTTTCAAAGAAAATAAAAAGGCAAATAAGGGCCTACTAGGGAGGTGGTTATATTGCGCTCGGGCGCTAGATAGACGGAGGGCCAGCCCAGCAGCTCGAGCTGCCAGCGAAGGGGTACACCGAAGGCGTACTACACCAATTGCGCCTCCTGTGCGGGGAAGCGTCGAGGAGGGAACCCGCCTCCACTTACCTGCTGGGCCCAGCTCGCGGTCGCCGACACTTGGGACCCGCCAGCCTCCTTCTCTCTCCTCTACCCTTCTTCAACCTCGCGACGGGGAAGGAAGAGAGAACGGAATGTCGTGGCTCCTGCTGCCTTGCCTCGCCGGAGGACGAGCCAGGGCTCGGGTGGCTGCCCCACTGCCATTAGATCCCTGGGGAAAGGAGCCCCACTAACCGTAGGGGGTAGGGAAGAGGGCCTCGACAGGGGCGGACAGAGGAGACGGTGGCCATGGGAGCGGTGCTTCGGCCACCTGAGAAGCAAGAGGGTGAGAGGGGAGGGCCCTGCAAAAACTAAGGGAGAGCCCCGCGCTAGCCAAGGTGGAGGGAGGGCCCGGAGGGGCACGATCTCCAGGGGAGGCCGTCGAGGGGCTTCGGCCATTGACAAGGATGCACGGAGGCAGAGAGCTAGGCGGAGCTACGGGTGCTCCAGGGAGAGGGAAGATATGCGGAGGGCAACAGGGGTCAGGGAGAGAGGTAAAATGGAGGGGGTGAAGGTGAGCTCGAGAGCTCTCGGAGCTCTCTGGCATGCGAGAAGGCACGCGTCCCTGGGGTGCCTTGGAGGTTAGCCAGCGTCGGGAAGGGCTTTGACCAGTCAAGGGAGACACCCTGGCGCTCTCGGACACGCGGCCGTTGATGGACCCGAGCTGCAGCAAAAGAATAAGAGGTAGATCACTGATATTGCATGCTTCCAGCGTGGTCACCATGGCCACTGATGTCTAGACTGCCCTCATGACCAGTCAAACATGTCCTACACGTAGGGCACACATGCAGGAAGGATACTCTGGAGTTTGGTTGCATATGGGGCTGATTTGAATTGGTTTTGGTTGTGGTTAAGATTCTAGCAGGAAACTTGGGGCTGACAAAGGTGGTTTTCAGAGGGGGAAACTTGGGGTGAAACCACGTCTAGCAGCATCTGGTATGGGAGGACTACACCACTACAAAGTTTCAGCTCAAGCAAAGGAGGGTAGCTAGTATTTGTTGTATAAAGCTACATTTCAGCTACAATTCAACTTTTAGATGTGCTGCTCATTTCCCCACATGAGAATTCAATATCTTGGTTTCAAATGAGGCCTTGGGATGCTAGGGACTCTCTGGAAAGAGGTGGGGGCTTTGTCTTAAGAAGAAGTGGGTCAAGAGGGGTAAAAATGGTGATCCGAGAAAAATGAGAGGTAGCTACAAGGGGTCTCTCTCCAATAATTGACCAGTGGCCATGGCAAGGCTACTAGAGTAAAAAGGTAACTAGGGGAAGTTGTGGTAGGAATTTGAGATCAAGGATAAAGGTGGAAGGGGCTAAAGTAGCCACTTTAGTGAGTGCACACAAGGTGTTTGATGAGTGTCAGGGCAACAAGATGAACTTCAATGGATATGGAACTTAACAGGATCAAATAATAGATGAAAATAAGCTTGGACACCAAGTTTGGGATTTTGTGGAGAAGGTTTCCAATGTAGACTTGGAAAACCCATGAAAAGGGCAGAAGTGGCCTTCTGCTTACAAAGTTGTTCAAATCAATTCCCACAAATCTAATATTTGGTGTGGGGCATTATTTGAGCATTAAGGAATGCCCAAAAAGTTTGGGGTCAATTGGAGAAACTTTATAATGTAAAGTTTCCCAAAGTCATAAATCATGAGCGAGGGTTTTGAGGGGCTTGGGACAGGTTCTTCTATACTCCTTGATGGACCACTTCGTGTAGATGTATTATTGGAGTACCAGAGCATGTCTACCAAATTTGAGCACAATTGGAGATACTTGACAATGTAGAGTTGCTCAAATTTGGTTCTGGACAGATAGTGTTTTAGAAAAATTAGGAGAGTCAAATCAACTTGGATTGAGATGAAACTTGGCAAGATCATCACATATATCATATGTGACATGGTAGAATTTTAGTAGAATTTATGGAGAATATTTCTTATAGAAATATTCCAAAAGCTTGAAATAGGCAGGAAGGGTTTTGACGCGGTTTGCCCAATATTCTGAACATGACCATGTTCTTAAACTCATATATATGAAATATATATGTCCACTGAGTTTCCCTAAATTTTCTCAAATATATTGAAAGCAATAAAAATAACTTTCCTTCATAACAGGCCATTTCTGGCCTCTCAGGAAGGCATTTCAATAAAATGGTAAAATAACTTTTAAAATAACAATTTTGTGGTTTTGGGAAGTCATTTTGATAATGGGTTTTAAATAAAATAATTGGTGCAAAATAAATTCCCTAATTTGAGGACTTGTAGTACAAATCCCATCTCATGGGTTTTGAAAGCTTAATTCAAGGAAATGCTTTTTGGTGAAAATAATATTTGGTAAAAATAGTTTGTTGTTTTAAACACATGGCATGATCATAGGCAAGGGTGTGGGTCAAGGATCTGAGTCTGGAGGGTAACATGAATTATTGAGAATAAAATACAATCATAGCAGCAAACAAGCAAGCAAACAAGAGTCACTTCAAGCATCACAATCATTCACAACAAAAATTGGTCCTAAATTTTGAGAAAAGTCAAAACAGTCAGGAGAGTTAAAAACAGGGTGTTACAAGAAATACCTCAAGAAATTCGGCGTCCATGTCTGCAAGGACGTCAAAATTCTAATGCCTACAAATGCCACCTCCATATTGACAAAAATGGTAAATATTTTGATCAGCATGTATATCGCTCCATGATTGGCTCTTTATTGTACCTACGTGCATCTAAGATAGACATTATGCTTAGTGTTTGCATGTGTGCCCATTCCCAAGCAACACCGAAGGAATCACACCATAAGGCTGTGAAGCATATTCTTCGATATCTAGCTCACACACCAACGCTTAGATTATGGTACCCCAAGCGCTCAAATCTTCATCTCGTTGGATATTCTTACTCTAACTATGTCTGTGAGTGTGTGGATCGCAAGTCAACATCATGCATCTGCCATTTACTCGGACGATCCCTAGTTTGTGTGTCCTCGAAGAAACATCACGTTCCACTACTAAAGGTGAGTACATTGCTGCTGGTTCGTATTGTTCACAACTACTGTGGATGAAGCAAATCCTCAAGGACTACGACATCAACATGAAGCATGTGCCACTCTACTGTGACAATGAGAGTACAATCAAGATTGCAAACAACCCAGTACAAGACTTGAAGACCAAGCACATCCAGATTCGTCATCATTTTCTTCGTGATCATGTACTCAAGGGCAACATCTTCCTTGACCACGTGAAGACTGAAGAACAACTTGCATGTATCTTCAGTAAGCCCTTGGATGAAAATAGATTTTGCAAGTGGCGGTATGAGCTAAATATCTTAGAATCTTCAAATGTTCTGTGAAAGTACACACATCCTAACACTTATGCAAAACTGATGACTTAGATGTGCAAGATACGAAGTAGCATTTTTCTTCAATCAATGAAGACTAACACTCTAAATGTGATGAAATTAATGCAGAATTTAATTCACAAGACCCTACGACAATTGTACGTGGTGTGTGAAATCATCTTTCTTATATGGTGGGTCATTCCACCAACCCAATTTGAGATTCTTCAAGTTGAAATTCTTCAAAATTGAAATTTTTGCAAATTCTTTAGATTTTTTAAAATTCCTCAAGAAGTTCAAATTCTTCAAACTTTTAAACATGTGTTCTTCGCTGACTATACACTTATTAGTGAGCTTTAAAAGTCCTGAATAACATTCATATATTGCTAAGTCTTCATATTTATTTTTTCTATGTGAATGTGATCAGACTCGTTCCCTCTCTATGCTTATCTCAACCTAGTCTATTCTCAAGTTCTTCATATGCGTTCTATTTGAAACCCATTAAAAGTCTTCACTAAGTGCTTGTCAGCTGAAAAAATTGCAAACAAATTCCTCAAAAAAATTAGTCATTGCCGCTAAACCGTACCCACGACTGGATAAGCACGATCTACACGATCTCCACTAACTTCATCGCTTAATCATGTCAAGCGGAGAGGAAGAGTGAGGGGTAGTTTGGTCCAAAAACTTCGGGCCCAACCATTTTCACGTGGGCTATAAATACCGTACGCTCACTCCTGAGTCACTTTCTTCCTCTCATTTCAACTTCTCACCGCTCAAAGTCCAGACCTAGCGCCGCCGCTAGAAATCATCGTCGCCGATGAGGATGAGCTTCACTTCCTCAACCTCCTCGTCGGAGTACTCACGTCGGCCATGGATCTCCTCCCTCCGCTGCCGCCATTGTTGTCTTCAGCCGCCAAGTTATGGCATTGTAGATCTTAACCGATGAGCTTCTTCTCCACTCCCTCGAGTTCGTTATGTTCTTCGTGTTCTTCAGAAAGGGTAATTAAGATCTAATTTTACTGCCCTTGTAGATCTTTGTATGTCCATAAAACCTTCAAAAAGTGTTATTCCTCAGCAAATTCATCATATGAACACTTCATGTGCTTAGATCACTTGATGAATTTCACTAAGTTGCACTATTATTCAAGAGATTCCTAAATTGTGTGAATTTTCGGATGTCCACAACTGTGGAACACAAGACATGAACACTTAGCAAAATTCTTCAAAACAATTTTCGTCAACTTCCTCAACTTGAGTCATTTTTGAAAATCTTGTCAGAATGCATATGACCTCTTTGAATTTTCCGCACGTATACTTTGTTCACATGGACAAAATGTCTGCTAACGAATCACTAGGTTCACATCAACTTAATTCATTTGCAGCATTTCTTGAATAAAATTTGCATACCTCGTCAGATTCCGCAAAAGTACAAATTCCTCAACTGAAGAAAATGGCTGACGAGAAGAAGCAACAGAAGGGTGGAAAGAAGCCTGAAACTAACGCTACCTTTGAAAAACATGAATACTTCTATGAAGAATATTGCACCCATGATGAAGAAATTTATGGGAAGGAGACAAAGGAAAAGCGCAAGACGCGCTTGTAGAAAATAGAGAGGAGATGGGTCACGGGATGGAGGGAGTACATGTATGTGACTCCCAAGTATATGAAGAAACTCGCCTTGACACCTCCAGTCCCAAGACTTCCTCTAGGCAATCAACAAGTTGTTGATCCCATAAGACTGGCCACTTGTGAAGACTATCGTGAAGAATGGGCAAAGCAACAGGCTAAACTGCACAGAACTACAAAAGAGGTCGTCAGGAGATTCCATGTGGAATCTACTGCTCCACGAGCTGCTGCCTCCTCCACTACTGCTGAGACCTCTCGCACTTAAATTTCTCAAAAGAAAAGTTTGGTGAAGAAATCGGCCATCAAGCCAAAATCCTCAACTGCACATTCCTGACAGCAAATTCCTCAGTCAGCTCCAAATGTGGCTGCAAAGTCCTCAATGACTGCCACAATCCTCACTACCAATGCAGCTCGAGACAAGCCAGCATCCAATGGGGACTCTAATTCCCTTAGATCCCTCTGCTTCTGGCTCTTCACATACTTCTTCAAGTGCAACCATGAAGAAAAAGAGGGCCGCTGGGCGAGGAAAAAAGACCAAGCCCTAACAAGGTGGTCCTCACTGTTCCCTTAGGATCCCAGGAAGAAGAAGTGTCTACTGATGAAGAACTTTCTATAATCATTAGAATCAAGAAAGAGAGGGTTGCTCAGACAAAGTCACAACCATTCCTCTAATGCTAGATCCAAAGGTGGTGTTAGACTTCATTGACACCTAGTATCAAAATCCTCAAACCCTAATTGATGATTTGAAGCTCCCACCTGGACCAAGTTACAACTCGCAGGTGCATTGGTTTCCCTCCAAGCTTAAGTGGTGATGTAGCACAGCGACGACAAGTAT
The DNA here is from genome assembly GCF_904849725.1 of Hordeum vulgare subsp. vulgare. Taxonomy (NCBI): domain Eukaryota; kingdom Viridiplantae; phylum Streptophyta; class Magnoliopsida; order Poales; family Poaceae; genus Hordeum; species Hordeum vulgare. The sequence goes on from NC_058522.1 coordinate 246,682,409, forward strand.
TTCCCTTAGTTAATAAACCAAGGTACTAATCCAGTAGGTAGATCCATAGGACTAGGTAAGCAACACGTGCACACGAATAGCAAATCTCGCAACCCAACGCATGGAGGGGTTGTCAATCTCTCTTGGGTAAAGTAAAGATAAATTGATAGATTCGAATAAGAGTGATAGAAAATAGAACGCAACAAGGTATTTTGGGTTTTTTGATAATATATATCTGAAAACAAATGAGCAAATAAAGCAGAAAAGCAAATAGCAAAGGAAAGATTGCAAATAGATAATGTGATGTAGACCCGGGGGCTGTAGGTTTCAGTAGTGGCTTCTCTCGAGAAAATAGCAAGCGGTGGGTAGACAATTTACTATAGGGCAATTGATAGAAGAGCAAATAATTATGACGATATTCAAGACAATAATCATGTATATAGGCATCATGTCAAAAATAAGTAGACCGACTTTTGCATGCATCTATTGCCATACTCCACACATCGACAGCTACCCAGCATGCATCTAGTGTATTGAGTTCATGGAGAAATAGAGTAATGCCTTCAGAATGTTGACACGATGTAGTCAAGATCTATTCATGTACGAATAGATACCATCATTTTATCCTTGATAGCAATGATACATGTGTGACATGTCTCTTTCTATCACTCAGATTGAGCACCGCAAGATCGGACCCATTAGAAAGCACCTCTTCCCATTGCAATATAAAACTAAGTTGGACAAACAAAAACCAAATATTGGAGAAGAAATATGAGGCTATAATAATCAAGCATGAATATGTTTTCATAGATTTGATCATAAACTCACAGTTCATCGGATCCCAACAAACACACCACAAAAGAAAGAGTTACATCATATCTATCTCCAAGAGACCATTGTATTGAGAAACAAAATGAGAGAGAAAGCCATCTAGCTACTGCCTATGGACTCGTAGGTCTGATATGAACTACTCACGCATCATCGGAGGAGCACCAATGAGGATGGCGAACCCCTCCAATGAGGATGGAGAAACAAAATGAGAGAGAAACCCATTACAATTTTTTCTTTCAATTATACCTACTATATTCTGACTTTACCATGGCTTATGCCCCCTAATATAAACCATAGAATCATTAAAATAAGCACATAACGCGAAGAAACAAAACATGTTAAAAACCGAATAGTTTGTAAAGATTTGAAATTTACTTATGATTCTGTATCTCCAAAAATTCAGAAAAAATAGGACAACGTAGGGAATTTTCATATTAATCTCGTGTAACAAATTCAGACACTTTTAACGTTTCTGTGATTTTTAGAATTGTTTCTATCGAATGGAAAAGTTTTTGTTTTACAACAGGATTAAAGCAACTAATACCCCCACATGATCCCAAAGGCTTTGCTTGGTTCAAACACTAAATAAAACAAAACAATAACACAATTATAACAGTAGTATAATTGTGCAAACACTCAAGAACAAAAAGCAAAAGTGAAAATAAATTTTATTCCTTGTGTTTCCTCCCAACAAGCTCTTTCTTTATAGCCATTAAGATAAGCTTGAGATTTTATTGATGCTCACATGCACTACAAGAAATCTGTTAATCCATGACAGACTTATTATTTTGTCAAAATCATGACGGATCACGACCGTCACAATTGACATTATGATAACGACGTTAACATCCGGACACATCATCACCTGACATGGCATGCAACATGTATCTGACATGGCGGCCCATGTGATGATCAGCCCAATATTTCAACACGTATAGTAATGGGCCAATTAGGATCTCAGCCCACTAAATTCAACTATTGGCCATCTTGTATTAAGCGTAATTATTTTTACACCCCATTAGGGCCCGTCCGTCTTTTGCCAATACGGTTTAATCTGTATGAGAATACCACTATTTTGTGCTACAAAAATAGTAGGCTACTAATTTTGATTAGGTAACACATTTTGATACAATGTATTCTTTAACATTTCTTCTCATATCTAATAGAAGACAAATTACAAAAACAAACATTACAACCAGGAACATAAGCCAAATGGATCCTTGCAAAAAAAAAATACAAACAAGCACCAAACGCCCCCTGCCATGACTGGTCGTCCGCTCCAACATTGTAATGCTTGTTCAGGTGCACCACAACCCATGCTCCAAATATTATAGGGGAACATGGTCATCCAGATCTGTGATGCAACAACATAGCAGCAGCCTACAAAAAATGGTCCTTTAGAATCTAAAAACACCAAATCATAATCATCGATAGTAATCATAATTTAAACAAAGTAGTGTACACAAAAAAGTTGCATATAAGTATTTATTACCAAAGTTAGGGCGACATAATTGATATGCAGTGAAATACAGATGTAGTTTGTGTCAAGCATAAAAATTAAAATTATGTTAGAATTTGTTCATTAGTGATTTATCATTTATTTTCTCCCCTATAAATGGTACAAATGATCTTTTCTCTACAGTGATATGGAAAAGTTGAAGCAACTATATACTTACTGTCCCTCCTAGTAAGTGATAATTATACTTACATGTCAATAGGTAAGGTGTTCTTTCCTCTCTTTTCTAAGTACCACCTACCCTAAAGGAGATGCTCAAATAGACGGAAGTTACAATCCACACTAGCAGACCAAAGGCGCGGCGGCAAGAGCCTATGGTGCATGTAGGTTGTCTTTTGTTTCCTGCTGAATGTATTAATATACTGACCTTTTCTACTTCATTCTACCGTACATAAATGAACATTCAGTAAATACAGTGCCTAAATGTATTTTAGTATACTAATACATTTGTTAGCTCGATTTAGACATGTGTCCATAGAAGGTCTGCATTGTTGGTCTTTGAGAGAACTAGTTGTATAGTTTGGAATGGAAGAGAAATTGCGAACAAGAATAAAAAAGAGGGAAAGTCGGAATCAGAAAGATGAATAACTATTTTCTTCTAATGCATAATTCTAATTGAGTAGCCATATGCACCAATTGAAAATAAGTTAACTGGGAATAAATGTTGAACTTACAATTAGTGGATAAATCACTATTGTCCAGCGCTTTCAATGTGCAAGAGGGCCCGTATTTTATTTTCCGTGTTCTCTGTTCTTGAGTGCTCCAATGAAGGTTCTTGAGAGCTGCAAGGATGGGTATTTATTTTAACCTGCAAAGAAGATTACTCCATCAGTTTTACACTTCTGAAGGCATATGACCATGAGAAATTCAATTAGACTAAAAACACTATGATATTAGTGGATTTGGATGGATTGTTTCGCATTTAACAGAGAAGCGAGACAGAAGGAGTAGAAAATATCATTGAGAAACAAAATAAAGGTCTGACAAAGCTCACCAACAGAAGATCATATCAAGTAATGTTCATTATAGACATGATTAATATGGATGTGCATACAAAGCAAGAAACATGATTAATATGAATGTATAAACACAAGTATGAATATCACTCAATCAAGCACATATATGTAGCAAAGTATATACTCTTACATGGAAAATATCTACAGGACCAAAGATAGCATATTTTTACGTTCCCATCAGAGAACTGTAGGATAATCCAAACGTGGGCTAGCTCGTTGAGTCCGGTTAGGATTATTGAAAGGTGATCAAGCTTGTCGGTAATTAGTTTAGGAAGTGATCAGCGCTGCCGTGTCATTAGATTAGATAAGCAAATTTGTGTCCGGCCAAGTGTAGTACGTGTCCTAATTCGAGTACTAGTATTTGGACTTGTATGGGAGTCCGGCTAGGATTGTGTGGCCGGGCCGTACTAGTTTGAGTTTAGATGTGTCCAGAGTTAGCACGAATAGGTTTACGAACCTTTTGTACCTGTTGGGTGTGTATATATACACAGGGCATAATTGTCTTGCTATTGCACATTCGTAATATTCTTGTGGCAGTGATCTGAAAAAGGGAAACATTCTCTATTAGCTTTGCTACTGCCTAGAAGTTGGCACACTACCAAGACATTTACTCAAACCTCAAATGACACCGACAAAGTAATCTCATACCAATTTCCCCATTTAGCGTACAATGAAAAAAGTGCAACACTTGAGAATAATACGACGACCCCTAAAATGTTGGCAGGTGCAACACTTGAGAATAATACGCCTGTGCGTGAGATCCCAATACGCCTCTACGACAAATCCCACAGCCAACATCCAGCAATGGAATCCAAGCAAGAATATAAAAGTGTACCCTAAAATACATCTAGAACTCAAGTACAAGCAGGCCATTTGCTGAGCTGCACTCACCATCTCACGAAATCAATGTGACTGGTGTCATCGTTGAGTGTGAAGGAAACATCTGTGTTCCGCTCCGCCTTGCCACTGACCATCCCCACCAGACTGACCTGCAGATCCCCCAACCCAAATAATAAAGTGTATAATAACGCAATACCTGCAAACAAATAGACCAGGAGAAGCGTGTGGGGATTGGGTGACTCCTCGCTCATGTTGAATCACCGCTGGATGGAGTTGGATCTGTGTCCACTACCGGATGGAGGTGGATCTGTGCCCCCCGCCAGATGTAGCTGGATCCATGCCCGTCGCCGGCTACCTTGGGGACTTTAAAATCCAGCAGTTAGTAGCGCCGCCACCCCTTCCACCTCAGTTCGAGGGGTAGCACTGGGCCGCTGTGTGAGCGCGATCTGAATGGGGAGGGGCATGGCGTGGGCTAGACGGGGAGCATCCGCTGTGTGTAGATGGGGAGGCGCCCGGTGCAGGATAGATGAGGAGGCGCCCGACATGGGGTGGTTCAGCGCCGTCGTCGCCGCCGGTGCAGATTTGGAGCAACGCGAGGAGGATAGGTAGAGTGGTGGTGGCTGATGGTTCTTACAGGAGGATATGGGAGAAGGGAAGGGGAATTAGGGTTAAAAGGGCGGTCTTGAAAATTTTGACTCCCCGCGCTAGCGACTCAAAATTTTCTTTCTCGCGCGCACACTTTGTTAGTTTTGATCTATGTTTTTCTATATTGTTGATTACATCTCACAGGTGGGCCACACACATGACGCATCAGCAAGAGTCATCCGTGACGGTATAATATTATATAAACAAAAAAACGCTAGACAAAACTAGACCGAGGTGATTGATCCATGACAGTTTCCACCACGACACCTACTATCCGTCATACTATAGCTACCATTATGGATCCCTTTTGCATCTTCCTAATCTGCGACGGTTTCCATGATGGTTAAGGCAAACGTCACCCGAAATCCGTCATGGATTAACAGATTTCTTGTAGTGATGAAAGATAGTAGTTCAAACACAAAGAGAGAAGAATGTAGCATAAGACAAACAAATTTAATTCTAACATACTTCCCATGCATAGGCATTTCATAAGCAAACAAATTATCACGACTAGAAATATCTACCATGTGCATGGAAGAAGAAAGAAACAGTAGCAACCTCAACATGAAGAGAGATAATTTAGTAACATGAATATTTCTATAACCATATTACCGTCTCTCGTAATAACTACATGTAGGATCATATTCAAATTCAACAATATAGCTATCACATAAAATATTCTCCTCATGAACCACATGCATAAAATTTGTATAATCTTCAAAGGTAGTGGGATTAACATTAACTGAAGTAATGACCTCTCCAAACCCACTTTTATCAAAAAAATCAAGAGATAGATAATTCTCCGAAATATTGGGATCATTACTATCTAAAGTTGACAGTCTTCCAAACCCACCTTCAATATTATTGCAAACATTATTATCAATGTCATCTTCAACATGAGGATTACATAAATTTTCAAGATAATAAGAAGCATCACCCCAATCATGCTCATTACAATGTGTAGTGGAAATGAAAATTTGTCCATCCCCAATCTTGTATTTTTCATATTATTATCCCAATTGACATTAATAGAATTTATAAACATCATCACAATCATGATTTTCATTCAAGGAGATATCATGAATCACTTTATAAATTTCTTCTTTTAACATTTCATCACAATATTTAGATTCGTAGTTTTCAAGCAACACTTCAAAAAAATAATCAAGAGCACTCAACTCACTAGCAACTTGGTCAGGGTAATTAGATCTTCCGAAAAGATTAGCAAGTGGATGAGGATCCATATGTCTTTACTTTTCCTATTTATTTTTCTGTTTTCGAGTGCTGACATGAAGGGAGTAGAAACAAGCAAGCAAGAAAAAGGCAAATAGAAAGACGGCAAAAGGAAATTTTTTTGAAGTGGGGGAGAGGAAAACGAGAGGCAAATGGCAAGTAATGTAATTGTAAGGAGATGAGAATTGTGTGTAGGAACCTGATAGATCTTGACATGATCTTCCCCGCAACAGTGCCATAAATATTGACTACTCGTAGGAGAGTCGGTTTCCCTCCAAGCTTAAATGGTGATGTAGCACAGGGACAACAAGTATTTCCCTTAGTTAAGAAACCAAGGTATTAATCTAGTAGGAAGATACACAAGACTATGTAAGCAACACCTGCACGCAAATAGCAAATCCTCGCAACCCAATGCGTGGAGGGGTTGTCAATCTATTTTAGGTTAAGTAAGGATAAATTGATAGATGCAAATAAGAGTGATAGCAAATAGAGCGCATCAATGTATTTTTGTGTTTTTTGATAATATAGAGCTGAAAAAGAGCAAATAAAGTAGAAAAGCAAATAGAAAAGTAAAGATTGCAAAATATATGATGTGAAGTAGACCGGGGGGTCGTAGGTTTCACTAGTGGCTTCTATCGAGAAAATAGCAAGCGGTGGGTAGAAAAATTACTGTTGGGCAATTGATAAAAGAGAAAATAATTATGATGATATTCAAGGAAATGATCATGTATATAGGCATCACGTCCAAAATAAGTAGACCGAATTTTGCCTGCATCTACTTCTATTACTCCACACATCAACCTCTATACATAATGCATCTAGTGTACTGAGTTCGTAGAGAAATGAAGTAATGCCTTAAGAACGATGACATGATGTAGACAAGATATATTCATGTAGGAATAGATCCCATCGTTTTATCCTTTATAGAAATGATACATGCGTGTCATGTTTCTTTCTGTCATTGAGATTGAGCTCCGCAAGATCGAACCCATCACAAAGTACCTCTTCCCATTGCAATATAAAAGATCAAGTTGGACACACAAAAACCAAATATCAGAGAAGAAATACAAGCCTATAATAATCAAGCATGAATATTTTTTCATAGATCTGATCATAAACTCACAATTCATCGGATCCCAACAAACACACCGCACAAGAAAGAGTTATATCATATGGATCTCCAAGAGACGATTGTATTGAGAAACAAAACGAGAAAGAAATCCATGTAGCTACTGCCTACGGACCCGTACGGCTGATATAAACTACTCATGCGTCATCGGAGGAGCACCAATGAGGACGGTGAACCCCTCCGTGATCGTATTCCTCTCTGGAACGGGTTGTAGATTTGATTTCGTGGCTGTGGAACTTGCGGCGACTGAAACGATTTTTCATCGACTCCTCTAGGGTTTTCAGAATATTGGGGTATTCATAGAGCTCAGAGGCGGTAGAGAAGCTTCCTGAGGGTCCCACAAGACACCAGGCCGCGACACGGGCCTCTAGCGCGCCCTGATGTCTAGTGGCCCCCATGGGACTTGTCTGCTCCTCATTCTTGGTTCCCAAGTTTCCTTGTGGTCCAAAAAAATATTTGTAAAGTTTTGTTGCAATTGGACCTCATCTCATATGGATTTTCTTTGAGGGAAAAAAACAGAAAAAATAGCAAGTTGCACTAGTCACTATGTCAATAGGTTAGTCCCAAAATGATATAAAATTGCTATAAAATGATTATAAAACATACAAGAATAATAGTAAACATCATGGAACAATAAAAAATTATAGATATGTTGGAGACGTATCACCAAGCCATGTGCTAACTGCATTTATTCAAGAAGAAAATTGGAAAGTTGAGAAGGCCAAAAGGGCGAGAAAAGCACAGACTCAGAAAGAAAAATTTCTTAAGGACAACATTCTATCACTGACCCGTGAACAACTCATCTCCACACAAACTGAGATCAAAAACCTCAGTGAAGAATTCAGTAGCTATCATGCGGACTTGAAGGGTGCAAAGGTCAGATTCGTTAATGTGGCCTCCAAAGCTACAAGTGACCACAACACCAGGGCTGCAGTTCAAATGCAGCCACAAATTCCTCAAGCCAGCACCTCTGCTCAACTGCCAGCTGAAACTATCAGGGCTGCAGAAATTCAAGCGCTCGATGAATCTGCAACTAAAGAACCTTCCACGCGAGCTGAAGAAAATGTTGGACCTGAAGAAACTGTTATTGCCTGGATCACTGCAACAACCATGCCTGAAGAATATGCCCCGACACCGAAGTCTTCAAAAATGAAGAAAGTGACCCTTCCTTGTGCATTAGAAGGGAAGAAAACCAAGGCCGCTGAAAAGGAAGCAACTAAGAAGAGAAAGGCATCAACAAGCTTTGAGTCCTCAGAGGCCAAACGCTGGACGACTTTGAGAAGTTCCTCAACTACACCTATTGACGCCAGTTCTATCAACACGGTACCCTCTTACGAGATTGTGCCATTTGGTGTCGAACCCGTCATACCAAAAGGGGATGAAGAAATGTAAGATACTCGGTCTGCTACTTCCATAGAACAGGTCGATGAAGAAATTGAAGCGGAACCAAATCCTTCAACTCCTCAAGACTTATCTCCTCCGCCTCAGCACATAACAGAGGAAGGCGGTGAAAAAGATGATGAAGTGGACATTAGCTGCACAACTGTAGTGATCAATGACGACTATTGGGAAGAAGCTCATCCCAACTCACTAATGGCAACTCCACTTCCACAAAATCCTCAGTCCCCTGCAGTTATTGAAGAAATTCGTACAGGGTCTGATGACAAACACACTACAATGAAGTCTATCATGGAGAATGAATCAGTTGCATTAGCTAAAGAAACTATTAATCAAACTGCCACTAAGAATACTGTTGGACCAGAAATTGGGGAATCTGCAAAGCATATTCCTCGTACTAAAGAAAATTTGACTCAAGAAATTCCTCCTCCTCAAGGTGAGGACACTGCTGATGAACCTCATGTTCAACACCCTCAGTCTGCGTTGGTCATGGCTTACATTCCTCAGATAGAAGAACTCCAAAGACTTGTGGGCCAGTTCAAGCCAAATCTTCAACCAAAACTCTTCAGCCATACAGTGGTTCAAAAAGGACAAAATTCAAGAAGCAGGGATTCTTTGATGAACGACATTATTTCATCAGTGCAAATCCGTATGACTCCAAAATAATGAGGCACAAGATATTCTGGACTAGTACATAGATGAATTACAATGGTGTTGCGCTCTTTGACAAGAACAAGCTTTTTCAACATCAACAAATTCCTCATACAAACATGGAAAACATTCCATGCTTCGGGCCTGTCCTCAGGTTTTGTTTGATGCTGGCCTACTGTCATTCTGCATGGACATCTGCAACTGGAATGAAGAACTTATTCTTCAATTCTATGTGACTTTGCATCGTTCAGGTGAAGCATCAGATGTAAACACTTGGGTTCTGGACTGGCTGACTGAAGACACTCACTACACAACCCCTGCCATGGAGTTACCTTGTGCAGTCCCAGTACCAATTCCCTCGAAAAGAGCCATATGCCTCTATGATGAACCTGAGCTGCCATATCACCTGATGCAAGTGTTGATGAAGCCTTTGGCTCATGGCAAGCCATGAAGTACCACATTCCTCGTCAAAGAATTGATCTTTGTGCCCAGGTGAGTATACACATCTTGGACAAAACCATTAGACCCATTCGGGGCCACAACGCTAAAGAAGAAGACGTTGTGGGAATCAGGAAGAATCTGCTATTCAACATTATCCATGGGATTCCAATAAATCTTCACGGTTTCTTCATGACGGTTTGGCCAACTCTGCTATGTCACCTTTTGATCTGAAGCCTTATGCGCCATGAATTATGAAATTCATCAGTGTAGATTCTCAATTCCTTACAATGCTGATTTTCATAATCACTTCAGCGACTTGCCTCCACTCAAAGTCATCAAACAAACCTTCAAGCAGATTGAAGGAAAGGGCAAATGAGTGATTGATGAGGGATCTCTTCCCCTTGATGTACAATTTTGCAAGGCTGCATCCTACTCCACAAATGATGATACTGCATCACAAGACTCAGCTACAAAAGCCTCAGCTAAAGCTCCTCGTGAGTTTGCCCCGCGCGTGATGACTGACCGTGAGCTTCTGATTAGTCTTCATCAAAAGGTTGATTGCAATCACAAGTGGGTAATCATCAGTTTGGAGCCATTGTGCGTGATATAAATGCGACGCAAAATGTGGTGACGAAAAACAACTATTATCTTCATGAACTCACTCAAATGGAATTTCAGCAAGATTTTGATTGGTCCTGGCCGCCCAAGAAGAAATTCAAGAAAGTTCCAGTTCATCACTTGGTGGCTAGTTCATATTCTTCGTCGCACAGAACTGATGAAGATGAAGATCTTGATGACATTGTTGTCGATCCAATCACAAAGAACGAGCCCAACAACGTTGATGCTCCTCCTCCACCAACAAGTTGATATTCTTCAGGGGCGTTTTCCCTCAGTTTCATCCCATTTTGTCACTTGATGAGAAATGGGGAAAATCTGAGTTAGTCTTCAAGCAGGTCTACCTTGTGGGCTATGAACTATATTTTCAAGGTGCAACTCTCGTTCTTCTGAAGTGCTTGGTTGTATGAGTTGTAAACTTATGCCCGTTGGTGGTTTGACTCTTTCGAACCATTTTCTTTGCAAGTTTATTCCTCAAGTTGATTAATGCACGCATGTTGAAATTCATCAGACACCACTTTCCATCATGCATTTAAATTTACTCATGATATATGTCAAATCCTTGCATGGATGACAAGATATAGGGGGATATCTCCATGGTATAAAACTACAATGTGCACTTCCAGTCCACTACAAATTCCTCAAATATGCACATCTTCAGGGGGAGCTTCTCTATATCTTGCTGTCAAATTCCTCAAACACTGTACTTACACTTCATATAATTTTCCCCATTGAAAACTTAACCTATTTTTCATCAATCACCAAGAAGGGGGAGATTGTAAGTGCATCTAGTGCCCCTTAGTGATTTCGGTGTATTGAAGACTTATAGGTTAAGAGACTAATGTGTTTGTGAGCGTACACATGCTCTATAAGTCGTTGAGGTGTTTGAGTTATTCGAAGAATATGGACCCCTAAAAATGAATGTCTTTGGCTGAAGACTTTGGTAATTCCTCGAAGACTTTGAAAGCGAGTAAATTGGTGTATCCTCGAAGAAATTGATCTCATCTCAAATGAATGTCTTTGGCTGAAGTCTTACTTTTACTATCTCATTTCCCTCTCTCTTGAGTCATAGGAACACCGTACTATTAAAGGGGGTCGAGGTAAAACTAAGGAAAAGTTTCCAAGTGATGCTCATCTCAAATCCTACACATACCGAATCCTTCGAGTGAAGCCTTCAGAAATCTTTTACAGTTTAGTCAAATTCTTTAGTGACATAGACGAAGAAGATCGTCTCACCTTTGAGGAATTTGCTCTAACTGAGGAGTTAGGTTTTCACCGGGGCGAATTACCAACACGTGAGGAACATGAGAGACATTAGGACTTCCATAATTGAAAGATTTCGACCATTGCTGCATCGCGCGCTAGTTGTCCCCAACCTTATCCACATAACGGTCATATCATTGGGGCATTTATGTGAAATCATGTCGGGATTGCTCCTAGGCTATAAATAGCCGCCCCCATAACCACTAACTTGTTGGCTACTATGAGAGAGAAACTAACACTTGTCATTTGAGAGCAACCCATTCCTAGAAGACTTTGAGTGAAAATTATCAGTGCAGAAAAACCCGAAACACCCAAACCAAAAGCCAAAACCCAAAGTGATTGAGCATGACTCAAGTTATTGTTCCTGTGTGCAACCAACGCTTGTTACCTTTGAGGATTGTGCATCCTCCAGACGGTTAGGTGTCATGGTCTAGAGCATCCAGCAGTCAATAGTGGATCGCCGGGTGACCGAGTTTGTGAGGGTTTGGAAGTCTTCCCTGAAGACTTACCACGAGTGTTGGGCCAGGACTATGTCCTTAGCTTAAGGAGAATACGGTAAGGACTAAGTGTCCTGGGATTGCATGTCCTTTGGTTTAAAAACCAAGACGCTCCAAACCAGACGTACAACTATCATAGGAGTTGGAACTGGGTCATCAAATCATTATCTACACCTAATACCTCATTCTATTACCTCAACACTTTTATTTCCTTGGTTATGTGTTGATGAAATTAATCGTTACTGTTTGAGGAATTTGACTGAAGACTTTCACAATTTCCTCACCCCATATTCTTCACGTCACTTGTTTCCTCACATACGCATCCTGAACACGCTACTTGTATGAACCAAATGTTTCATTTTATCATGAAGACTATGTTCTTGTTGTTTTGCATTTTTGCCTAAGTAATTAATCCGCTGCTCGCCGTTCACATCTGAGGAATTTCCTCACAAGGAATTGCCTCAGTGATGAATTCATAAAAATCGCCTATTCACCCCACTAGTCGATATAACGCACTTTCACCATCAAGTGTACTTCATTTTGTACTTGTGTTCAAAGAAGAGGTCGTGAGTACTAATGCTTCAGAACATCTACCTCTTTTATTGTCGTGTTTGTTCTAGGAATTCCAAAATGTTTTTCTTGATGAGCTACCTCCGGGACTCCTACCCAAATAAGGGATCGGACACTGTATCGACCTCATACCCAGCGCACCACTTCCTAACAAGGCACCCTACCGCGTCAACCCCGAAGAAACTAAGGAGATACAAAGGCAAGTCCAAAAACTCCTAGATAAAGGACATGTACGCGAGAGCTTAAGTCCATGTGCGGTTCCGGTGATACTAGTGCCTAAGAAAGATGGTAGCATGCGCATGTATTCAGATTGCCGCCCCATAAATGCTATAACCATTAGATATCATCGTCATATACTTTGCCTTAATGATATGCTCGAAGAGTGTTTACTACCAAATACGCAAGCAAAAGGGCAATGAATGGGAAACTCCGTTCAAGACTAAGTTTGGTCTTTATGAATGGCTAGTTATGCGAATGGGTTTGCCCCAAGCACGGGGTACATTTATGTGACTCATGCACTTTAGTTTACATCATCTCATTGGATATTGTGTTGTGGTATACTTTGCTGACATTCATGTTTTTAGAAAAACTCTAGACGAGCATGCTAAACATGTTAGCGAAGCATTAGAAGTTCTTAGGAATGAACAACTTTATGCAAGCATGGAAGAATGCACTTTTGGTGTTGACAAGTTTGTTTTCCTTGGATTTGTGGTATCTTCTGAGGGTGTTCAAGTTTGAAAGGACGTGGATGTCGCCTACAGGGGGGGTGAATAGGTGCTTTAAAATAATTACGGTTTAGGCTTGAACAAATGCGGAATAAAACTAACGTTTAATTTGTCAATCACAAAACCTACAACAACTAGGCTCACCTATGTGCACCAACAACTTATGCTAAGCAAGATAAACAACAAAGTGATAGCAAGATATATGACAATAAACAATATGGCTAACACAAAGTGAAGTGCATAAGTAAAGGGTTCGGGTAAGAGATAACCGAGGCACGTGAAGACGATGATGTATCCCGAAGTTCACACCCTTGCGGATGCTAATCTCCGTTGGAGCGGTGTGGAGGCACAATGCTCCCCAAGATGCCACTAAGGCCACCGTAATCTCCTCACGCCCTCGCACAATGCAAGATGTCGTGATTCCACTAAGGGACCCTTGAAGGGCGGTCACCGCACCTGTACAAATGGCAACCCTTGGGGCGGTTACCGGTACCCGTACAAATTGCTCGGAGCAATCTCCACAACCTAATTGGAGACCCCGACGCTTGCCCAGAGATTTGCACCACAATGATTGAGCTCCAAGACACCACCAAGATTCTAGGACGCCAAAGCATCCACGAAGAACAATCTCTAGGGTACTAAGTACCGAAAGGTAATATGGCTTCTCAAACTTCACTTCCACGTATCACCGTGGAGAACTCAAACCGATGCAACTCATGCAATGGCAAGAACACACAAAGTGGTCAAGTCCCTCATACTCAAATCCCTCCACAACAACAAATTTTATGGAGAAATATGAGAGGAAGAACAAGGAGCTCACAAAGAACTCCAAGATCGAGATCCAAGGGGTTCTCCTCACATAGAGGAGAAAGTGATTGGTGGCGATGTGGATCTAGATCTCCTCTCTCTTTTCCCTAAAGAACTATCAAGAATCATTGGAGGTGTTGAGATTTAGCAAATTCTAAGAAGGTCAACAATGGGGGAAGAACACGAGCTCAACGGATAAAATTAGTCCAAGGGGGAAGAAGATCCCCTTTATGTAGTGGGGGAAGAAATCAGACCGTTACCCCCACTTACAGCCCGAGCACAATAGTACTACCGCTAGCCCTGGCAGTACTACCGCTAGCCCCTAGCGGTACTACCACTAGCCCTGGCGGTACTACTGCTAGACCCTAGCGGTACTACTGCTAGACCCTCGCGGTACTACCTCTAGCCCTGGCGGTACTACCTCTAGAGAAAGTCTTCGCAAAAATTTCGACGAAGAACAATGCTCAGAGAGAGGTAGTACCGTCCCGAAGCGGTACTACCGCCCACCCGGAGCGGTACTACCGCTAGGGAGCTGTTATAAGAAATTACTACCGCTCCGGGGGCGGTACTACAGCTATGGGGGCGGTGCTACCGCTACAGTAGAGGTACTACCGCTGGCACGAGGAGCAGTACTACCGCTGGATAGTGAATCTGCTCTAACTTTCGCATACAGACTCCGATTTCAACGAAACGAAGTTTGTTGGAAAGATAACGACATGGGCGAACACAATATTGATATAAATATCAATAATAATCAAGTGAGAAAAGGCCCATAAGAAAATGGTGAGAACCCTTCTTCGAATAAGACCGGTAAAAACTCCCAACCTCGAAAACATCATAGAAGATGCATATGAACTCCGTTTTCGATGAACTCGAGCTTGTAATGAAGAAGACAATAAGCTATAAAACTCACAAAGAGAAAAACCAAACAAGAACCAAGAAGTATGATGCAAGGATGCAAATGGTTTGAGCTCTCAACGAGCGATACGATCAAGCTACTCACTTGAGAGCCCCCCTTGACAGTACATCAATCTATCCTAAAACAGAAAACCTATCAAGGGCAAACCTATACCTTGCACCTTGTCCTCTTGAGCTAGATGATGATGATCTTGGCTTCCTCAAGATGGACCACCTTTCCTGGTTGCGATGGCTTGATGAAGACTAGTTGATTGCTCCCCATACTCACTATGGGTGAGCCACTCTTCAACATATCTTCACAAGTCCATTGCCACCAAATGGACGGCAAGCTTCAAGCATGATATATTCGTGCTGATCCACTTGAACTTGCACACCGCAATCTTGATGACGATCACTACTTGACGTCATCCTTCATGGGTTTTATGATATCTTCCTTTTGACGCAAGCCCATGGAAACACACCTAACACCCACATAGAACTCTCACGAAGACCATGGGTTAGTACACAAACACGTAATGGACAATGCTTACCATACCATGGGATCACTTGATCCCTCTCAGTACATCTTGTACGCTTTGTGTGTTGATCATCTTGATTTACTCTTTGTCTGACAATCTTGATCAACCTTGTGTCTCTATGACCATTTGGTACGTCTCAAACGTATCTATATTTTTTGATGGTTTCACGCTGTTATATTGTCTTCTTTGGTTGTTTTATGTACCTTTTATATCTTTTTTGGGACTAACTTATTAATTAGTGCCAAGTGCCAGTTCCTGTTTTTTTCCGTGTTTTTGACTCTTTTCAGATCTGATTTTGGAACGGAGTCCAAACGGAAGAAAAAACCCCGAAATGATTTTTTCCTGAACGGAAGAAGATGAGGGGGCTTTTGGGCCAAGCCAGGTGGCCTCCGGGGAGCCCACAAGCCCCCACTCCGCCACCAGGGGAGGCGGCGACGGGCAGGCTTGTGGCCTCCCTGGCCGCCCCCTCACCTAGGTCTTTGGCCTATAAATTCCCAAATATTCCGCAAAAAATTAGGGGAGCCTTGAAAATACTTTTTTGCCGCTGCAAGCTTCCGTTTCCGCGAGATCTCATCTGGAGACCCTTCCCGGCGCCCTATGGGAGGGGACTTTGGAGTTGGAGGGCTGCTTCATCATCATCATCGCCCCTCCAATGACTCGTGAGTAGTCCACTTCAGACCTGCGGGTCCGTAGTTAGTAGCTAAATGGCTTCTTTTCTCTCTTGGATATTCAAAACAAAGTTCTCCATGATCTTCATGGAGATCTATCCGATGTAATCTTCTTTGGCGGTGTGTTTGTCGAGATCCAATGAATTGTGGATTTGTGATCAGATTATCTATGATATATATTTGAGTCTTTGCTGATTTCTTATATGCATGATTTGATATCCTTGTAAGTCTCTCCGAGTGTTGGGTTTTGTTTGGCCAACTAGATCTATGATTCTTGCAATGGGAGAAGTGCTTGGTTTTGGGTTCTGCCATGTGGTGACCTTTCCCAGTGACAGTAGGGGCTACAAGGCACACATCAAGAAGTTTCCATCAAGGGTAAAAAGATGGGGGTTTTATCATTGGTTTGAGATTATCCCTCTACATCATGTCATCTTGCTTAAGGCGTTACTCTGTTCTTATGGACTTAATACACTAGATGCATGCTGGATAGCGGTCGACGTGTGGAGTAATAGTAGTAGATGCAGAAAGTATCGGTCTACTTGTTTCAGACGTTATGCCTATAGAAATAGTCATTGCATAGATATCGTCACGATTTTGCGCGGTTCTATCAATTGCTCGACAGTAATTTGTTCACCCACCGTTTACTTGCTTTTATGAGAGAAGCCACTAGTAAATACTACGACCCCCTGGTCTATTCACATCCATCGTTTACACCTCCACTTTTACTTTGCTTTGTTACTTTGTTGCTTACAGTTCTCACTTGGCAAACAATCTATAAGGGATTGACAACACCTTCATAGCGTTGGGTGCAAGCTTTTGTGTTTGTGCAGGATCTTGAGATACTCTTCCGTCGGATTGATACCTTGGTTCTCAAACTGAGGTAAACACTTACCGTCGTTGTGCTACATCACCCTTTCCGCTTCGAGGGAACACCAACGCAAGGCTCCAAGGGCACGGGGGAAATCCTTTGCATACTTGCCTAGGAAGTCCCTTAAGGCGTAGCCGTAGCTGAAGGATTCCTGCTGCCGTCCACACATCTATTTCTTGGCGCCGTTGCAAGGGATACACAGCAAACATCAGAAGTATTTCTGGCGCCGTTGTCGGGGAGGAGAAATCAAGATCTATCCAAGTAGGTCTCACAAACTCTTCTCTTGCATTTACTTTTGTTGCCATTTGCCTCTCGTTTTCCTCTTCCCCACTTCACATTTGTCGTTTTCATTCGCCTTTAGCCTTCGCCCTTTTTCTCTCGCTTGCTTTCTGTTTGCTTGTGTGCCATGTGCCCTCAATATGCTTGTATCTTCGCTTGCTGAAAATCTAGTGATATGGATCCTCATCCACTTGCTAGTCTCTTTAAGAGACCCACTCGTGTGGAACAAATTGCTATTGAGTTGAGGGCAATTGACTATTTCTTTGGAGTTTTGCGTAAGATGCGTGAATCTGAAAATTGTGAGGAAGAAATTCATGAAGTGATTCACGAGGGCTCCTTGGATGAAAAGCATAATTGCAATGATTTCACTATAAATCCTATTAGTGACAATCATGCTAAAAATATGCAAAACCCTAAGCTTGGGGATGCTAGTTTTGCTTTTTCCACTACTTGTTGCAATAATCATTATTGGGGTGATGATCTTTCTTATGATCTTGAAAATTTGTTCAAACCTCATGATGAATATGATATTTGCAACAATACTGAAAGTGGGATTGGAGAAGTCATGACTTTATTTGATGATAATCCCACTATTTTTTAAGAGCGTCAACTTTGCATGCATGTGGATCATGAAAAGAATATCCTAAGGGATAGCTATATTGTTGAATTGGAATATGATCCCACGTGTAATTGCTATGAGAGAGGAAAATATTTTTGTAGAAACTTTCATGTTAGCAAATTACCTCTCGTTATGTTGAAATTGCTATTGTCTCTTTCTTCTTCCTTGCATATGGCAACTATTGGTTGTCTTGACAATCTGTTTTCCTATAAAATGCCTATGCATAGGAAGTATGTTAGACTTAGATGTGGTTTTCACATGCTTTAGGATGCTCTCGTTGTGCCTCAATTCTTGTCTTTTGTGAGAGCATCATTGAATGCGTAGCTAAGGGTGTTAAACAAAAGCGCTTGTTGGGAGGCAACCCAACGAATCTATCGTTTTTCTTTCTGTTTTGTGTTTTCCACACTTTCATAATTCTGTTATGATTGTGTTTTTTGTGTTTCTTTTTGCGTTTGTGCCAAGCAAAACCGTTATGATTAGTCTTGGGGATGATCGTTTGGTCATGCTGGAAAAGACAGAAATTTTCTGCTCACGAAAAGAATTTTCATTTTTTATGTAAGAGATTTTGAGTTGATTCGTTTTGCTGCTGATTGCTACGCAAATTCTTCAGACTGTTGTAATGTTTGAGAATTTTTGAAGTACCACAGGTATACAAAACATATAGATTGCTACAGACTGGTCTGCTGTTAACAGATTCTGTTTTTGTTGTGTTGGTTGCTTATTTTGATGAAACTATGGATAGTATCGGGGGGTATTAGCCATGGAAGATTGAAAGTAGAGTAACCCAACATCAGCACAAGTAGAATTTAAGTTTGCTATAGTACCTAAGGAAGTGGTGGTTTGCTTTCTTGTACTAATGTTATCATGAGTTTCTGTTTAAGTTTCGTGTTGTGAAGTTTTGAAGTTTTGGGTGAAGTTCTTATGGACAAAGAGATAAAAGAGTGGCAAGAGCTCAAGCTTGGGGATGCCCAAGGCACCCCAAGAGATTCAAGGATGCCGTAAAAGCCTAAGCTTGGGGATGCCCCGGGAAGGCATCCCCTCTCTCGTCTTCAATCCATCGGTAACGTTACTTGGGGCTATATTTTTATTCACCACATGTTATGTGTTTTTGCTTGGAGCGTCTTGTATCGTAGGATTCTCTTGTTTTGTTGTTGTTTCACAATCATCCTTGCTGCGCACCTAGAGATTGAGACATGCACTCACCGTGATTTTGTCGAGCTTCACTTATATCTTTTGGTAGACAATTCAGCTCAGATGTGCTTCACTTATATCTTTTGAGCTAGATACTTTTGCTCTATGTGCTTCACTTATATCTTTTAGAGCGCAGCGATGCATGGCTTGGTAGTTGATCTATGCTTTGAAAGTAGTCTCAAAAGGGGTAGTTATCCAAAGGGATACAAAAACTTCCACCTTCATGTGCATTGAATAGTTAGAGAAGTTTGATGCATCTCAATTAGTTTTGAGTTGTGGTTATGGTAATATTGAAGTCATTCTAGTAAGGTGTTGTGGATCTAGAAATACTTGTGTTGAAGTTAGTGATTCCCGTAGCATGCACGTATGGTAAACTGCTATGTGATGAAATCTGAGCATGATTAGTATATTGATTGTCATCCTTTGCGTGGCGGTCGGGATCGCGCGATGGTTTATACCTACCAACCCTTCCCCTAGGAGTATGCGTTGAATGCTTTGTTTCGATTACTAATAAAACTTTTGCAACAAGTATATGAGTTCTTCTTGACTAATGTTGAGTCCATGGTTTAGATGCACTTTCACCTTCCACCATCACTATCTTCTTAGTGTCCAGCAACTTTCGCCGGTGCACAAAACCCACCATTAGCCTCCCTCAGAACAGCCACCATACCTACCTATTATGGCTTTTTCAAAGTCATTCCGAGATATATTGCCATGCAACTACCACCATGACATGTGCCACCACGTCTACTTTGCCTTTGCACGATCGTAAGATATCTACCATGATGTTTCCATTGATGTCTATGCCATGCTGGATCATTGCCACGGTACACTACCGAAGGCATTCCATATAGAGTCATAGTTGCTCTAAGTTTTGAGTTGAAAGTGTGATGATCATCATTATTGGAGCATTGTCCCATGTGAGGAAATAAAAGAGGCCAAAGAAGCCCATTAAAAAAAGAGGCCAAAGAGCCCACCAAAATAAAAAAATAATAAAAAAGAGAAAAAGAGAGAAGGGATAATGCTACCACTTTTTCCACACTTGTGCTTATTATAGCACCATGATCTTCATGATTGAGAGTCTCTCGTTTTGTCACCACCATATAGCTAGTGGGAAATTTTCATTATATAACTTGGCTTGTATATTCTAATGATAGGCTTCCTCAAAACTGCCTTAGGCCTTCGAGAGGAAGCAAGTTGGATGCACACCCACTAGTTTTCTTTAAGAGCTTTCCCATACTCGTAGCTCTAGTGCATCATTTGTATGGCAATCCCTACTCATTCACATTGATATCTATTGATGAGCATCTCCACAGCTCATTGATATGCCTAGTTATTCTGACTATCTTCTCCTTTTTTGTCTTGCAACCTCCACTACATTCCACACCATCTATAGTGCTATAACCATGGCTCACGCTCATGTATTTCGTGAGAGTTGAAAATGTTTGAGAAAGTAAAGGTGTGCAACAATTACTTGGCCAATACCGGGGTTGTGCATGATTTAAATTCATCGTGCAATGATGATAGAGCATAGCCAGACTATATGCTTTTGTAGGGATAACTTTCTTTTGGCCTTGTTATTTTGAAAGTTCATGATTACTTTGCTAGTTTGCTTGAATTATTATTGTTTCCACGCCAATAGCAAACTATTGTTTTGAGTCCAATGGATCTGAACATTCACGTCACATAAGAGGAATTACAAAGGACACCTATGCTAGGTAGCATGAAAGCATCAAAAATTCATTCTTATCACTTCCCTTCTCGAGGAGGAGCAGGAGTTAAGCCTGGGGATGCTTGATACGTCTCAAACGTATCTATAATTTTTGATGGTTTCACACTGTTATCTTGTCTTCTTTGGTTGTTTTGTGTACCTTTTATATCTTTTTTGGGACTAACTTATTAATTCAGTGCCAAGTGCTAGTTCCTGTTTTCCGTGTTTTTGACTCTTTTCAGATATGATTTTGGAACGGAGTCCAAACGAAAGAAAAACCCCGAAATGATTTTTTTCCCGAACGGAAGAAGACCAGGGGCTTTTGGGCCAAGCCAGGTGGGCTCGAGGGAGCCCACAAGCCCCCACTCTGCCACCAGGAGGGAGGCGGCGGTGGGCAGGCTTGTGGCCTCCCTGGCCGCCCCCTGACCTAGGTATTTGGCCTATAAATTCCCAAATATTCCGCAAAAAATCAGGGGAGCCTCCAAAATACTTTTCCGCTGCCGCAAGCTTCCGTCTTCGCAAGATCTCATCTGGAGACCCTTCCGGGCGCCCTGCTGGAGGGGACTTTGGAGTTGGAGGGCTTCTTCATCATCATCATCGCCCCTTCAATGACTCGTGAGTAGTTCACTTCAGACCTACGGGTCCGTAGTTAGTAGCTAGATGGAGATCTATGCGATGTAATCTTCTTTGGCGGTGTGTTTGTCGAGATCCGATGAATTGTGGATTTGTGATCATATTATCTATGATATATATTTGAGTCTTTGCTGATTTTTATATGCATGATTTGATATCCTTGTAAGTCTCTCCGAGTCTTGGGTTTTGTTTGGCCAACTAGATCTATGATTCTTGCAATGGGAGAAGTGCTTGGTTTTGGGTTCTGCCATGTGGTGACCTTTCCCACTGACAGTAGGGGCAGCAAGGCACACATCAAGTAGTTGCCATCAAGGTAAAAAGATGGGGTTTTTATCATTGGTTTGAGATTATCCCTCTACATCATGTTATCTTGCTTAAGTCGTTACTCTGCTCGTATGGACTTAATACACTAGATGCATGCTGGATAGCGGTCGACGTGTGGAGTAATAGTAGTAGATGCAGAAAGTATCGGTCTACTTGTTTCAGACGTGATGCCTATAGAAATAATCATTGCATAGATATCGTCATGATTTTCCGCGGTTCTATCAATTGGTCGACAGTAATTTGTTCACCCACCGTCTACTTGCTTTTATGAGAGAAGCCACTAGTAAACACTATGGCCCCCGGGTCTATTCACATCCATCGTTTACACCTTCGCTTTTACTTTGCAATGTTATTTTGTTGCTTTCAGTTCTCACTTGGGGAACAATCTATAAGGGATTGACAACCCCTTCATATCGTTGGGTGCAAGCTTTTGTTTTTGTGCAGGATCTTGAGATACTCTTCCGCCGGATTGATACCTTGGTTCTCAAACTGAGGGAAATACTTACCGTCGCTGTGCTACATCACCCTTTCCGCTTCGAGGGAACACCAATGCAAGGCTCCAAGGCCATGGGGGGAAATCCTTTGCATACTTGCCTAGGAAGTCCCTTAAGGCGTCGCAGTAGCTGAAGGATTCCTGGTGCCGTCGACACAACTATTTCATGGCGCTGTTGCAAGGGATACACAGCAAACATCACCATTCTTTGGATAATACCTTGAATACCATCTTGGTCATCATATAAACTCCTTGAACCCAACAGATGGACTTCAAGAAGTGCCTATGGACAAATCCTACAAATATAACTAAAGACAACCATTGGTCCATAGGAATTGTCATCAATTACCAAAACCACATATGGAGAAATATGCCCTGACAATCTCCCCCATTTTGGTAATTGATGACAACCACTTGAAGAGAGTTTATATAAGGAAATAAGAATAACCAAGAACACACATGCAAAGCAATAATGCATGCATACAAGATGTAAATGCTTATGCAATAAAAGAAAAACTCTCTAAGCATAAACAAACTAAATTCTCTAAACTTCTCGCCCATTGGCATCGATTGCCAAAATGGACAAAATGTTTTGAAAGCCAATATAGTAGGTGGTCCTCCAAAAAGTATGTACTTCTCAACAAATGAGTGCACAGAAATACACATATACAATGATAAGAAGTTGGAGGAAACGAACTATATCGAGGACCCAAAGATTGCAAATAAAAGGATCGTATGCCACTAGGAAATACAAAAATAGAGGCAAGTAATGAAAAGATACGACATGGAACAAACAATCATATGGTCCTTCGAACCACATGAATAAAAGATATTATGATAAAGGCAACAGAGTGTTTTATCAAAACTAGAGAAGCTCGCCATGATTTGTGCACTAATAAGACATTTTTGTATTTGATACAAGTGCACAAAATAGGATCGTTGCTCCCAAAAAATTAATAAAAACACACAACAAGTGCAAGAATATAGATGAGACAATAAGCATATCACTTGCACAAAACAAATGGTTGAGCAACATGGAAAAGAAGCAACTTAAGAATAGGCTCAACCAAAATAATGTGTGTGAGTCATGGCAAAGCACTTGAGAAGACTAAGATAAGGATGAGCATTACACATCAATATAGTCTTGATGAAATGTGAAACAAAGTGCAAGACATATCATTCCCACACACACATACTACAAAATGGGTTCACAAGCTTACTAATAAACAAAATAAGAACCAACGCTTGCCACAACCCATGGTGAAGATAGGAAATAAGAACCTTGTCAAGAGGAGGGATACCTATCGAAATGGCAAAACTCTCATCAAGACAAGCATGAGGAAAAATAATCTTCACAACCAAAGAGTGCATCAAGATGTAGAAAAATAAGATACACACTCAAGACAAATCCTTTCACGAAGCCACCAAAATTGGAAAAGGAATGCAACAGTGGACGTGAAAGAAAAGAGGATATCAATTAGAGATGTAACTTCTCTCATGTGTAAATGATTCTAAGTAGAAGACAATCATGATGATATATATCCACAAAGAAGGATCTACACACGAAATGGTTACAAGAAGGAACAAACAAGATATCCAAAAGGAATTCATAAATATATCAATAAGATCTTTGCTTGGAAGCATAGCACATGGCCTAATATTTTCTTATTGTACAATATGAACTTCCAACATACGAACATCAAAGACATCCCAATTAGCAATAAGACATCATCGTTCGGATGCTTTGAGAAAGAAAACAAGGACTACAAGAACGAATCAAGAGATTCATGCGATGATGCAACCTGGAAAAGAAAAGACAGGTTTGGGCCATTGCAAGAAATTAATGCATGAAGTAGGTACTTGTTACCAAGACAACATTGGATTGATGTAGTAGATAGTTGTTCGTTGATCATCCTAACTTGGCTCCAATAATCACATCGTCTCAACACCTTCCTTATAGGTGAGCCGACCATCCAACGCATCTCCAATTGTTCCTGGAACAACAAAACAAACAAAATGGTGCCCAAGCTCATTGGGACCAAATAGTTAGAAAACCAACAATCAATAGGACAAACTCCACATACATATGTGCACATAGTTATGAATTTAAATTTCATGCACACTTTAGCCAATTTATGACAAGGTGGATGTGGCGCTCCGCCTGATTACCACTGTAGCCAGACGGTCGCCGCACATACCAGCCCAGGAAATCACTCTGGCATACACGTTTACAACAAGTATCATGAACATAGGCATTTCTATTAATGAATATAAGAGTTTTACAAGGTGAGCTACAAGGGTGATGGCAGCGGAAAAGCTATATCTAAGGTAGCATGGTCTTGATGCAGCTCCAATCCACAGGGATCTGACTCGGTTACGCTCCTAGCCCGCGGACACTCTGTCTCCTCGCATACGACGGATCCTTATGTGAACCTGGCCACGTTAAAAGCCGCTGAGTACTTTTGAATGTACTCGCAAGCAAACCAAACTAACATATACTCTAAGCAAAGCAATCCATGGCATTCAAGCATGTATTTGTTATTAGAACAATATTAATCATCATGACATAGCATACCTGTCTAGCAATGTTAATTATTAAGATATAACAAGGTTATCTAGAAAGATAACTTCTAAAGTTAATGTGGTAAAGTAAAGCACATTAGGTAAATGATTTATACTCCGACTATTCTCATGATCCAGTCTGAATCTGATCCAAATCCAATCCAACTTATGTGGTCATCCGACCACTCATTCATAGCCATCCCATGGCTAACATGTCATATACCGGACATCTTCCGATGTCTACACCAGACGAGTTCTTCCATCATTATCATCATTCTTACGGTTGATCACCTACTGAGATCTGGTTGGGCTGTCTAATACCGTGGACTTGGCTATTCGAATAGATTTGACACTCTGCAGAGGTTGCACACTTTACCCACACTCTAGAGCACTGACCTCGTGTTCCCATTCGGGTGGACCAGCATTGCTCCAATGCAACTTGCCTGAACCATGACCCTCTCATCGTACCACTGATAACCACTCTCCTCTAGAGTCTTGCCCTGGGTGGCCCTGTGTCCTCATGACACCTGCCACCGTCGTGGCCAAACAAAACTATCCCAACCGGGGACGGGCCCAACTCAACTTAACTGGGCTCACAGGGTTATCACCGCCTACCTGATCAAGATAGCACGCGTGCATAACCCTGCCTCTTTGGAAGTACCGGTGAGAGCGATCATGCGAACAGCTCAAGTCACGGTCGTCCCATATCGGCAAATATGGTTGCACGGATAAGCCCACACAGGTGACTCGAGATGCACTCATTAGGTTGGTTTTAACAACATATTTATCAAGCATGGTTGTTATCAACTATGACTTAACATGATGATGATTATGCATGAAATAACCATGGTAGAAACACCACGACCTATCACTATATTATGAGTCATTAATAAAACAATATGTAAATGATAGGTTATTACTGTAAAGTAGACCCTCGGAACCCTCACATAAAACTGACAATAAAATCGGTCGCCACCAGAACGGTCTTTACAACACAGATTTGGGACGTTACCGGAATAACTCAACCCCGGATCAAGACGGCTGGAAAGCAGCACACAGCATGATACGGTGTAGATAAGAAGAATGTAGTAGTTCCCTAAGACGGCCGAAGAACAGCTCAGAGCATCGGGTCACTGCCACGGAAAGAAATTCACAGCTGCACGTGACGGCTGAAAAGCAACTCAGAACACGGGTCAGCGGTTGACAAGAGAAAACTAAAGTTGGCACCCACCCCGGACGGCCGAAAGCAGCTCAGACTCAGGCGTGGTGCCATTATTGAAGAAGATGCGAGCAACGGTTCGTCAGAGTCACATGCAGTCCACTACTACGCATGCAATAAGAAGCATATTAATTTAATCATGCACGAACAACATAGAGCAATGCTTTAGGGCATATATCAGATGGTCAGCTTGCCTGGTGTTGAAGAATACTCCCGGAAGAGGTGCGGAGAGTCTGCGCAAAGGATCACCGGATCGGTTCTCTCTCGAAGGGGGCTGATTAGAGACAAGGGAAAAAGGGTCATTTTCAAAGTGTCACCACCTTGTGAAAATGTTACCAACATGACGGTCTCGACGAGCTGAAGACGTGGGCTTTGGAATCACCGGAATCGGAGTCTCGAGCAAAAGGACCAATCTGTAATAATAATAATTGCCATCGGGTCCCTGAGAGCTTAGCCGGTGGTATCTTCTGCGAAATATGTTTCCCCGAGGGGAAAATGCACCGGCCGCCTGGCGCCTCCACTAATCCAGCTGGTGGTCTCTCTCCCTCACCGACAGGTGGGGTCGGGGCCCACCTGTCAGGTCCCTTCTCTCTCGTCTCTCTCCTGATCTCCTTCTTCTTCCACCTCCCGATCGTGCGTGCGAGGCAGAGAGAGGGCGCCGGCGCTCACCAGGGAGGCTCCCGCCACCCCCGACCAGACGGAGGCCACCGGAGGGCCCGCCGGCGAGCGACTCTTCCATTTATGGCATTCACAGCCAGTGGGGCGGGCCTGGTGGCGAGGCATCTCGCGGCGGCAATGGATTGGCTCCGCCGAGATTCCGGCGACCGGACGGTTTCCCTGAGAAAGCGAGGGTGGGGACGGGTACCTAGGGTCATGGCGCATCCGATGGCGGACTCGAACGGAGACGGGGACAGCCGGAGAGAGGGTCGCGGCACGGAGGCCAAGGGAGCGACGGCGGCCTTCGGCAAGGGAGCAAAAGGGGTCTCTAGAGCACATGGGAAGGGGCTTGGGAGGATGCTGGTGAGGAGGGCGAGCTTGGAGGCAACTTAAATAGGCTCGGGGAAGGCTCTAGACATCTATCGTCGGCGACCGAAGCTCCAAGAAGTTAGGCATTGCTCGAGTGGTCGGCAGACACGTCCATGGCGAGGAACAAAGGAGGGGAAATGACCGCACTATCACGGGCTAACTACTCGACATGGATGGGACGCGAGAGGAGGAGGAAACGGACGAGGCCGAGGGCTGAAATGCACAGAGCTTGCATTTGGCGCGCTCTACCGGTGGTCACCACATGAACCACCTCCTCTGTCACTTTCCTTCGTGACCAATCATGTCCAACAGCTTCCTGACTGCTCAAAAGGATGAGATCAATGTCTGGAATGAGCTGGTAGGCTCTAGGATAAGAGAGACTTCCACAAACATGATCTCACAGCAACCTGTTTGTGATCTTTTCTCGAATATTGGCTAAATGGAACATGCTGATTTTTGGTGTGTGGAAATGATTCACTAAGATGAGTGCCTTGGCAAATTTCCAGGACAAACATCCCATCCTAGCTAGCACTTCCTTCACAAACCAGCAATTCGTCCAGAAACTATAATTTGAAGCTGGGCTCAAATGGCTAAATGGATTTGGCTCAAACTTGGGGGAAGATGATGATTTGAATATATGGAGATGCTGGAAAAAAATCAGCTCATTTGGGAATGCCTACATGATTTGAATAAATAGGCAGAAACTTAGAGGAATTTCTTAGACAACTTTGATAACATGGATTGAGCAGATTTTTGGTATTCACTAGTGATTTAACAATGTAAACCACCATGAAAAGTTTCAGCTCAAGGAGATCAAGGAATAGAGACCTTCCTTTGCAAATTTCCCAACTAGACAATATTTGCAATTTGATGTTGTGCTCAAAATTTGAAATATGGGGCTTGGGATTTTGATGAAGATGAGCAAGATATGGATAGGAGAAGCTCCACAATTTATTGGGGATTTTTCCTGCCTACCAAAATGGTAGTTCCTTTAGAAAGTGCCCAAAATGCAATATTCGCATTAAATAGGAAAAGGCAATTTTCCTTTATTCTATGATGGCCAGCATTTTATGGGAGCTCAATATGATCACCAAGAATACGTTCACAAGTTTTCATGAGCATTGAAGATGGATTGCTATTTTTCAGGATTTAATTCCTTCAACTAGCAGAAAAAGGAATTAATTATAAATCAAAAATATTTCAAATGACTTAGCAATATTTTTGCATATCCAGGGTTTAAAGATAGGGGATGATCATTTGGAAAAGGTTTGGGAGGCAACAGGGCAAAATAAATTGGGGTTCCTTTGAAACAGGAGAGATGAGGGTTTCCCTTCCGGCAATTCGGAAGGTAGGGTTTTGACGGCAAAACCCGGAGAAAAGGTCTTGGGTGGAAAGGCTAGACTGGGGAGAATTTAGAGAAGGCAAGGCTAGATGACCATCTTCACATTCCCAGGGTGAAAGAAATCCGATAACATCGAGAAAAAGACGGGGGTTAAATCCTGCAAATAAAAAAATCACGGAGCGAAAACCAGGGTGTTACAGTGGAGTTTTCCCGATATATTGGGTCAAAGAAAGAAAGCAAGCAAAAGAAGCTATATATAGTAAATATGCATGCTCAAAAGAAGCTATATATAGTAAATATGCATGCTCAAGGCTTTCAAGAATCAACTCAACACAAAGTTGATAATACACCAAAAGACAAGGTATCAAGCGATAATAAGATACCAAACGAAAAACTATCACTTGAAGGATATCAATTAAAAGATACCTCAAGGAATGATATATCCATTTACACATGACAAATAAAAGGAAACAAGATACCAATTGAAGGAAAACAAACACGATGTATCTAGTTTCCAAAAGAGAGCTAGGTTCCAACAAACCAAACCCTCGACAATTTTTCATGATGGCACAAAGCATCATAAAGAGCAAGACTTGCCTCCCATCAACACACACTTGATGGGGATCAAAAGATTTTATGATGGGCGAATAAAGAGAGTGTTCTAAAGAAAATAGGATAGCTTCCCCAAGGGATGTGCATTATATAGAATTTGCATTTAAATACAAAATGCACAAGATGGGATCATCACTTTCTCTATATCTATAAAAATACTAGACATGTTAAAATTGATCCACAAGAGGCAAGGAAGACAAACGAAACACAAAATCCAATGTAAAGACGATTAGCAATTCCTACCACATGATGGGAATACCAATTGTCAAGGACAAAAAGTATTTTGGAAATGATAATCATTTGTAGATCGCAAAAATATCCAAAATCATATTTACCCATAAAACGCAAGCAAATGACATTTGTAGACCTAACATGCCACCTAGGAACAAGATAATTTACAATATCAATACTAAGTGGCAATACCTCAAATGTACACATTTTCTAGGCTTGCAATATGCACATAGCATATTACTCCCCCATAATGTGATAACCCAACAATATTAACAAGTGGAAAATTAAAACCAACAAGAGATAATTAATGGACCATATAGAATTTAAATTTCTCGTGAGTAAGACATACCACATAGAAACTAGATAATCTTGAAATATCAATACTATGTGGTATTCCCCATGTATACACATTTATAGGATTGTGAGGTGTGCAAAGCATATTACTCCCCCACAATGGGATAATCCATTAATCTCTCACAAGAGCGAACAAAGATACAAACAAGATGCAAAAAGTCTCAATACAAGACTCACATGTACATGATATGCAAACCAACATACACATAATCGATTACTCAAGAAAAGCAAGTTGGAAGCAGAACATATACAAACACATCCAAGGTACAAAACCACAACATGCAAAGGGGCAAGCAACTAACAATGTAAACAGTTTAAGTACAAGTTACCGTAAGGAGGCACATTGGATATAAGATAGAAACTCCATAATCCAAATGACTTGGCTTGAGATAATATGAATGATGAAGACCCCTTAATTCTTCATTATGTATCCAAGTCTCTAATGTCCTCCACATTCACCTATTGTTCAAGTTTGAGCTTGTTGGTCCCCAACCACGTTGGGTCCTAAGTGGGTAGTTACAATAGGCTTGGCAACCCAAATGGTACTTTTCTTGACACCACTTTGACTACCAACAAACTTGGCAAACACATTGCCTACCTTATCCTTCCCAAGAGAATAGATATAATCAATAATGGTTGGGTTGGATAAATTACCTCTCGTGCAAGAAGAAGCGAAGTGACCCTTCTCACGACATAAGTAGCAACATCTACCCTTTAATTTCTTCCCTATTGATTTCTCAACATGAGTGTTGGCTTGGGTCATCTTGGGAAGGGGCCTTTCTTCAACTTGTAGTTGAGTATGTGATTGAACTTGTGGACGCTTCCCTTGTTGCTTGTGACTTTGGGGATTTTTCTTTAGTGGGCAAGATCTAACATGGTGCCCTTCAATTCTGCACTTGAAGCAAATAATCTTGGCCGAATTCTTGACTTGTTCTTGGCCCTTCTTCTTGAAGCTTTGGACTTATTCTTCTTGTTGGAGTTGAATCCAAGTCCATCTTTTTCATTCGGGGATTTTTGCCCACACAAGACATTTTTGAGTGTGGACATTCCTTCATGACTCTTTTCCAAGTGTTTCTTGAAGGAAGTGACTTGGGCCTTGAGCTCTTTGATTTCCTCTACATGGTTAGTATCAACACAAGTACTAGAGGAAGTATAAGCTTCATTGTTAGAGAAACAAGGCATGGAAAGTAATTCATCACAAGATGTAGCAACATTATGAGTAGATGAATTACGAGGACTAGCACATGGCAATATAGCTTTTTGACTAGAAGTAGTGCTAATGTCCACATGAGGCTCACTCGATGTTACCTTGGTAGTAATAGCCTCATGAGATAATTTTAGCACATCATGGGATACTAGAAGATCATCATGACAGCTTGTGAGCGTTACATGACTTTCTTCCAATTTCCCATAATTTCTAGAGAGCAACTCAAGTTGAGCCCTTAGCTCAACATTCTACTTTAAATTGGATGCTTCACAAGAAGTAGAGTTAGTAGCACAAGCATCATTATTAACAATAGGACGAGAAGGCAACTTCGCAAGCTCTTTAGCATATGAAGCTTCAAGTTGAGCATGAGACTCGGTGAGTTTGATGAGCAAACTCTTAATAGCCCTTGAGCCATTTTCGAGGTGCTGATAGTCCTCAACGAGTTTAGCATGTGCAACTTCAAGCTTATCGTTTTTAGTTCTAAAATCATTAGCCACCTCGAGAGCTCTATCATGGGATTCCATTAATCTAGATAATTCTATAGCAAAGGTTTCCTCAAGAGATTCCTTGGTGGTTTGTTCATTTTCAAGATCTTGAGATAGCTCCACGATCTCGTTAGCGTAATCACGCTCATGACCTTCCATTGTCTCAATGGTGGCGTCATGCTCCTCGAGATGAGCTTCCAACTCCTTAATGTATTTCTTGCCCTCAGTGGCAATAGACATAATTTCCAAGAAGTGGGAACCATCAAGTTTATTCTTATAAATAGATTTAAAAATCATTTCACCCTTAATTTTTAAGGATGCAATAATACCACTCTCTTCATCATTATTCTCATCCTCATTGTCATCAACATCATCATCATGAGATACATTAGGATTCAAAGTAGGAGATACCTTTGAAGCCTTCGCGATAAGGCAAAAGTGAGTAACAATAGATGATGATGTAGGATCCCTTGAAGCATCATTCAAGGCCACATCTTGTTCCACAAAGTGATGAATTTCCTCTACATTCTTAGCACAACAACTCAAGGAAATATATACATTTTTATCATGGCAACAAGATATAGGAAGCATATCATCATGAGATTTAGTCAAGCAGTTTTTACATGATATATAAGGACTATCAACACAAGCATGTAAAACATTTAGAGTGCTCGAAGTTTTAATGCGCAAAGATGAAGCATTGCAATAATATAGTGCAGAAGGATCATCAACAATAAACCACTATCATCATTGCAATGATCACCACTACTCACCATATCATTACCTTGTGGCAATCCACATGTAGGTGAAGTAGATGAAGTTGAGAAGACCACACGACCAGAGGTGGATTGAGAACAATCAACCATACAAATCTTGGACACAACATATTTATCTTGAAGCTTTATCCACAACTCATGAGCATCCTGAAATGGCATGAGTTGAAATATAACTACATTTCTCAAAGCATCAAAATGCACATTAGAAGCTTGAGCATTGAGATAAGAGTTTTTCTCATCCTCTAAAGATATATTTTAAGAATCCTTTGGAGGACAAAAACCCATATCTACAATTCGCTCTAAATTTGGGTCCAAGACCCAAAAGTGATTAAGCATACGAATTACCCAAACATCAAAATTTGTGCCATCGAAACTAAGGGTGTCAGAGAATCCTAAACCCCTAGTCGACATCCTTACTCTCTAGGTGGTTAAACCTAATAAAGAGAGACCTAGGCATGATACCAATTGAAAGGACATGGATGTCTCCTAGAGGGGGGGGGGTGAATAGGCGCTTTAAAATAATTACGGTTTAGGCTTGAACAAATACGGAATAAAACTAACGTTTAATTTGTCAATCACAAAACCTACAACAACTAGGCTCACCTATGTGCACCAACAAATTATGCTAAGCAAGATAAACAACTAAGTGATAGCAAGATATATGACTATAAAAAATATGGCTATCACAAAGTAATGTGCATAAGTAAAGGGTTCGGGTAAGAGATAACCGAGGCACGCGGAGACGATGATGTATCCCGAAGTTCACACCCTTGCAGATGCTAATCTCCGTTGGAGCGGTGTGGAGGCACAATGCTCCCCAAGATGCCACTAAGGCCACCGTAATCTCCTCACACCCTCGCACAATGCAAGATGCCGTGATTCCACTAACGTACCCTTGAGGGCGGTCACCGAACCCGTACAAATGGCAACCCTTGGGGACAGTTACCGGTACCCGTACAAATTGCTCGGGGCAATCTCCACAACCTAATTGGAGACCCCGACGCTTGCTCGGAGCTTTACACCACAATGATTGAGCTCCAAGACACCACCAAGATTCTAGGACGCCAAACCATCCACTGAAATCCCTCCACAACAACAAAATCTATGGAGAAATATGAGAGGAAGAACAAGGTGCTCACAAAGAACTCCAAGATATAGATCCAAGGGGTTCCCCTCACATAGAGGAGAAAGTGATTGGTGGAGATGTGGATCTAGATCTCCTCTCTCTTTTCCCTCAAGAACTAGCAAGAATCATTGGAGGATTGAGAGTTAGCAAGATCTAAGAAGGTCAACAATGGGGGAAGAACACGAGCTCAACGGATAAAATTAGTTCAAGGGGGAAGAAGACCCCCTTTATATAGTGGGGGAAGAAATCAGACTGTTACCCCCACTTACAGCCCGAGCACAACTGTACTACCGCTAGCCCCTGGCGGTACTACCGCTAGCCCTGGCGGTACTACCGCTAGCCCTGGCGGTACTACCTCTAAAGAAAGTCTTCGCAAAATGTCTGACGAAGAACAACCGCTCTAAGAGAGGTACTACCGTCCCGAAGCGGTACTACCTCCCACCTGGAGCGGTACTACCACTAAGGAGCGGTAGTAAGAAATTACTACCGCTCCGGGGGCGGTACTACAACTCCGGGGGCGGTACTACCGCTGCACGAGCGGTAAAACCGCTGGCACCAGGAGAGGTACTACCGCTGGATACTGAATCTGCTCTAACTTTCGTATACGGACTCCGATTTCAACTAAACCAAGTTTGTTGGAAACTAACGACATGGGCTAAGACAATCTTGAAAGAAATATCAATAAGAAGCAACTGATAAAAGGCCCATAATAAAATGGTGAGAACCCTTCTTTGAATAAGACCGGTAAAAACTCCCAACCTCGAAAACATCATAGAAGATGCATGTGGACTCCGTTTTCGATGTACTTGAGCTTGGCATGAAGATGATCATAAGCTCTAAAACTCACAAAGAGAAACACCAAACAAGAACCAAGAAGTATGATGCAAGGATGCAAATGGTTTGAGCTCTCAACGAACGAAACGATCAAGCTACTCACTTGAGAGCCCCCCTTGACAGTACATCAATCTATCCCAAAACAGAAAACCTATCAAGGGAAAACCTATACCTTGCACCTCGTCCTCTTGAGTTAGATGATGATGATCTTGTCTTCCTCAAGATGGAGCACCTTTCTTGATTGCGTGGGCTTGATGAAGACTAGTTGATTGCTCCCCCATAGTCACTATGGGTGAGCCACTCTTCAACATATCTTCACAAGTCCATTGCCACCACAATGGATGGCAAGCTTCAAGCATGATATATTCGTGTTGATCCACTTGAACTTGCACACATCAATCTTGATGACGATCACCATTTGTCGTCATCCTTCATGGGTTGTATGAGATCTTCCTTTTGACGCAAGCCTATGGAAACACACCTAACACCCACATAGAACTCTCACGAAGACCATGGGTTAGTACACAAACACGTAATGGACAATGCTTACCATACCATGGGATCACTTGATCCATCTCGGCACATCTTGTACGCTTTGTGTGTTGATCATCTTGATTTACTCTTTGTCTAACAATCTTGATCAACCTTGTGTCTCTATGACCATTCTTTGGATAATACATTGAATACCATCTTGGTCATCATATAAACTCCTTGAACCCAACAGATGGACTTCAAGAAGTACCTATGGACAAATCCTATAAATATAACTTAAGGCAACCATTAGTCCATAGGAATTCTCATCAATTACCAAAACCACATATGGAGAAATATGCTCTAACAAAGTTGATGAAACTAAAATTAATTCTATTAAAACCTCGCGTGCACCTTCAAATTTGCAACAAGTGTGTGGCTTCTTGGAACTAGCCGGTTTCTACCGCTGCTTTGTTAAGAATTTTAGCACCATTGCATATCCTCTACATGCCTTGAGCAAGAGAAATGCACCCTTTGTGTGGGTACCATGGCAAGACACCACATTCCACGAGATTAAAAAAATTCTTACTGATGCTCCATTGCTTCCCTTACCAATTTTTTACAAAACTTTTGACGTGCATTGTGATGCTAGTGCTAATGGCATAGGTGGCGTGCTAATGCAAGAGAAACACCCAATTGCGTAATCTAGTGAGAAACTTTCCGACACTCAACTAAATTACCCCACATATGACAAATAATTGTATGCTTTGGTTAGAGTATTGCATGTTGAGGAGCACTATATCTAAGCTCATGAGTTTGTCATTCATACCGATAATGAAACACTTAAGTATCTTAACGGTCAAACCAAGTTGAACAAGTGGCATGCTAAATGGAGTGAATTCATTAAGTGTTTTCCTTATGTCATCAAATTTATTAAGAGTAAAGAAAATGTTGTGGCGAACGCCCTTTCGCACAAATGCATGCTAGTTACTCGACTTTAATTGAATGTAATAGGTTTTCAGCATATCAAAGACTTATATGAGCATGATATTTCTTTTGTGACTCCATAGGCTAAGTGCCATGTTAAACCTTATTGGTAAAACTATTACATGAAAGATGGCTATATTATGCTTGCTAACAAACTATGCATACCCGAGTCTTCTCTTTGTTTGTTGCTTTTGCAAGAAGCTCACAGTGGAGGACTCATGGTTCACTTTGGATGCGACAAGACATACGCCCCGCTCTCGAACAAGTACTTTTGGCCAAAGATGTTTCGTGATGTTGCACGCTTCACCAACTGCTGCTCTGTATGTCAAAAACCTAAGTCCAAAGCTCAATCATATGGTCTTTGCATGCCCCTTGCTATACCCTTTAAACCTTGGGAAGATATTAGCATAGATTTTGTGCTTGGGTTGCCTAGAAGAAAATGGTCATGATTTCTGTCTTTGTTGTTGTGGATCATTTTTCCAAGATGGCCCATTTCATTCCATGCCACAAGATAGATGATGCCTCACATCTTGCCAATCTATTTTGTAGGGACATCTTGCGACTACATGGAGTTCCCAAGACCATTCTGTCGAACCATGACGTCAAATTCCTAAGCTACTTTTGGAAGATGATATTCGCCAAGCTAGGAGTCAAGCACCTATTTTCTATGGCATACCATCTAGAAACCAATGGCCAAACAGAGGTGACACACCGAAGGCTCTCAACGCTTCTTCGTGTGTTGACCAAGAAACATCTCAAGGAATGGAGAGAATGCCTCCCCATCATTGAGTACGCCTACAATCACGCACGCCATGTCACCGCTGGCAAGTATCCATTTGAGGTGGTCTACGGCTTCAACCCATTGTCTCCATTGGACATACTTATGCTTCCACTTCAAGAGCGGGTACAAATGGACGCAAGTGCAAGGGCAAGCTATATCAAGAACATTCATGACGAGACAAGGCGCGTGATCGAACGTCAAGTGGGACGAGTCACCACCAAGCACAATACAAACAAGAACCACATGGTGTCCAAGACCGGTGACCTTCCGTGGCTACACCTTCGCAACGATAGATTCCCCATCGAGCGCAAGTCCAAGCTACATCCCCATGCCAATGGACCTTTCAAGGTGTTGGAACGCTGCGACGACAATGCCTACAAGATTGACATTCTGCGGGACAATTATAATGTGAGCGACATCTTCAACGTCAAGGACCTATCCCCTTTCCACGGTGATGAAGATCTCGATCTGAGGATGGATCTTCCCAAAGGGAGTAGATGATGTGGAGCATCCCATGATCATCCCCATGGAACCTCACCAATACCTCAACCTTCAAGTGGCCCTATGACAAGAGCTCGCGCACGTGCCAACCAATCCGAGGTGACATCTCCCCTTAGTGATTCACCATTTGAAAGCCTCGGGACATAAATGCTACCTCAAACGGAGAAACTTTATGTACTTAGGCACCAAGAAGAAGGGAAGGAGCAAGATGAACCCAAGAACATGGAGATGGAATGTGCCCAGCCCAGGATTACTCGTACAACCGGTCCACCATCAGTCAACTACCGGTCTGGCGGTACAACCGGTCCACAACCGATTATTACCACTCCAACATGGCCGAAGCTCCTGTTATGAAATGGTTCGATCTCGGTACTATCCTGCTTGTTTCACGGCTTCTCCATGACTGGTACAACCGGTCCAATAAGCAGTTCAACCGGTCCCCAACTTCCAGGACGCTTCCACGAAGTGGTACAACCGCAAATACCGGTATGACCTGTCCACTTACCGGTACAACTGCCTGTCATCGACGCAATAGGAAGAGTCATGACTCATCTAACAATAACTTGCCCCTTGGACTATAATTACTCGTCTCCTAGCTTCAAATCAGGGTTAGCAAAGCATATGTGTTGGAGTAGAGCTCTGTCTCCTTCCACTACCTCAAGGCCTCCATGTGAGAAGATCCCTATTGGATGTCCAAGGCCCCCTTGTGGGAAGATCCTTCTAGTATTCAAGGCCCCTTGTGGGAAGAAATATCTTATTTACCATTTCCTCTTGTCGTATTTGAATCTTGTATTATCTTGTGTGTTTAAGCAATTAGTGGATGTGTTATTGCAACTTGTCTTGGGAGTTTTCCCTCATGTGTTCATGTTGGTTTCCCTCCTCCCCACTGATACGTCTCCAACATATCTATAATTTTTGATGGTTTCATGCTATTATCTTGTCAAACTTTGGATGTTTTGTATGCCTTTTATATCTTTTTTGGGGCTAACTTATTAACTCAGTGCCAAGTGCCAGTTCCTGTTTTTTCCATGTTTTTGACCCTTTTCAGAGGAGGATTTTAAACGGAGTCCAAACGGAACGAAACTTCCAATTTTTTTCCGAAACAGAAGAAGATCGGGGAACTTGAGAACCAAGGCAGGGGCCACCAGGGACCCCACAAGTCCCATAGCCGCGTCCAGGGGGGCCCGCGCCTCCCAGGCTTGTGGGCTCCCTGGGCCACCTCTGCCCTAGGTCTTTAGCCTATATATTCCCAAAAGTTCTAGAAAAAATCAGGAGATCATCGAAAGTACTTTTCCGCCGTCGCAAGCTTATGTCTCCACAAGATCCCATCTGGGGCAAGTTCGGGTGCACTGCCGGAGGGGGGATTTGGATACGGAGGGCTTCTTCATCAACACCATGACCTCTCCAATGATGCGTGAGTAGTTCACCATAGACCTACGGGTCCATAGCTAGTAGCTAGATGGCTTCTTCTCTCTCTTGGATCTTCAATACAAAGTTCTCCATGATCTTCATGGGGATCTATCCGATGTAATATTCTTTTGCGGTGTGTTTGTCGAGATCCGATGAATTGTGGATTTATGATCAGATTATCTATGAATCTTATTTGAGTTTCTTCTGATCTCTCTTATGCATGATTTCATGTCCTTGTAATTCTCTTCGAGTTGTGGGTTTTGTTTGGCCAGCTTGATCTATGATTCTTGCAATGGGAGAAGTGCTTGATTTTGGGTTCATACCGTGCAGTGACCTCACCCAGTGACAGAAGGGCTAGTGAGGCACGCATCGTGTGGTTGCCATCAAGGGTAAAAAGATGTGGTTTTCATCATTGGTTTGAGTTTATCCCTCTACATCATGTCATCTTGCTTAAGGCGTTACTCTATTTGTCATGAACTCAATACACTAGATGCTTGCTGGATAGCGGTCGATGTGTGGAGTACTAGTAGTAGATGCAGAAAGTATCGGTCTACTTGTCTCGGACGTGATGCCTATATGTATGATCATTGCCTTAGATATCGTCATGACTTTGCGCGGTTCTATCAATTGCTCGACAGTAATTTGTTCACCCACCATAATATTTGCTATTTTGAGAGAAGCCTCTAGTGAACACTATGGCCCCTGGGTCCACTTCACACCATATTTTCAGCCTTACTCTTTTACTTTGTTGCACTTTCTGCCTTCAGATCTCACTTTGCAATCAATCTTGAAGGGATTGATAACCCCTTTATAGTGTTGGGTGCAAGCTCGTTTGTCTTTGCGCAGGTACTCTAGACTTGACGAGATTCTCCTACTGGATTGATACCTTGGTTCCCAAACTGAGGGAAATACTTACTGCTCCTGTGCTGCATCACCCTTTCCTCTTCAATGAAAAACCAATGCAAGCTCAGTCTCCGTCAACGTGTCAATCTCTCGCGTTGTTGTGTGTTGCCGTAGCAGTCGATACGTCCATTTTGCATCATGCTTTCATGTTGATATTTATCGCTTTTTGGGTTGTTACTTCACTTCAAGGTACAATTCTTATGCCCTTTCTCTCTTATTTTGCAAGGTTTACATGAAGAGGGAGAATGCCGGTAGCTGGAATTCGGGCCTAAAAAGGAGCAAGGTTGAGATGCCTATTATGCGCAACTCCAAAAGCCGTGAAAATCAACGATGATTTTTTTGGGATTTATAAAAAATACTGGGCCGAAGAAGTGCCAGAGGGGTGCCAGGAGGTGCCCACAAGCCTGCTAGGCACGGCCACCCCCTGGTCGCGCCTAGGGGGCTTGTGGGCTCCCTGCTGGCCCACTGGCCCCACTCTTTTGCTACAAGAAGGGTTTCGGTCTGGAAAAAAATAGGAGGAGGCTTTTCAGAGGATTCGCTGCCCCCACGAGGCGGAACTTGAGCAGAACCAATCTAGAGCTCCGGCAGGACGATCTTGCCGGGGAAACTTCCCTCCCGGAGGGGGAAATCGTCGCCATCGTCATCACCAACACTCCTCTCATTTGAGGGGACTCATCACCATCAACATCTTCATCAGCACCATCTCATCTCCAAACCCTAGTTCATCTCTTGTAACCAATCTCCGTCTCGCGACTCCGATTGGTACTTGTAAGGTTGCTAGTAGTGTTAATTACTCTTTGTAGTTGATGCTAGTTGGATTACTTGGTGGAAGAGTTTATGGTCAGATCTTTGATGCTACTCATTACCTCTTTGGTCATGAATATGCTTATGCTTTGTGAGTAGTTACTTTTGTTTCTAAGGACATGGGATAAGTCATGCTAAAAGTAGTCATGTGAATTTGGTATCCGTTCGATATTTTGATGTGTTGTATGTTGTTTTTCCTCAAGTGGTGTTATGTGAATGTCGACTCATAAAAATTCACCATTATTTGGCCTAGAGGAAGGCATGGGGAAGTAGTAAGTAGATGATGGGTTGCTAGAGTGACAGAAGCTTAAACCCTAGTTGATGTGTTGCTTCGTAAGGGGCTGATTTGGAACCACTAGTTTAATGATATGGTTAGACTTTGTCTTAATTCTACTTTCGTAGTTGCGGATGCTTGCGGGAGGGGTTAATCATAAGTGGTATGCTTGTCCAAGTAAGGGCAGTACCCAAGCGCCGGTCCACCCACATATCAAACTATCAAAGTAACGAACGCGAATCATATGAACATGATGAAAACTAGCATGACAGAAATTCCCGTGTGTCCTTGAGAGCGTTTTTCCTCCTATGAGACTTTGTCCAGGCTTGTACCTTGCTACAAAAGGGATTGGGCCACTTTGCTACACCGTTGTTACTTTTGTGAATTGCTACTTGCTACGAATCATCTCACCACACAATCACTTGTTACCGATAATTTCAGTGCTTGCAGATATTACCTTGCTGAAAACCACTTGTCAGATCCTTCTGCTCCTTGTTGGGTTTGACACTCTTACTTATCGAAAGGACTATGATTGATCCCCTAAACTTGTGGGTCATCAATACTCTTTTCTGGCGCCGTTGCCGGGGAGTGAAGCGCCTATGGTAAGTAGAAATTGGTAAGAAAACATTCATATAGTGTGTTGAAATTTATTGTCATTTGTCACTATGGAAACTAATCCTTTGAGGGGCTTGTTCGGGGTATCTTCACCTCGAACGGAAGCACAAAGAGTTTTTCCTCAACCTGCTGCACCTACTGAAAATATTTGCTTTGAATTTCCTTCGGGTATGCTTGAGAAACTGCTGGCTAATCTTTTTAGACGAGATGGAACATCACATCCAGACTTGCATCTAATCTATGTAGATGAAGTTTGTGGTTTATTTAAGCTTGCAGGTTTGCCCGAGGATGAGGTCAAGAAGAACGTCTTTCCTTTATCTTTGAAGGATAAGGCTTTGACATGGTATAGGCCATGTGATGATACTGGATCTTGGGACTACAATCGGTTGAAATTGGAATTTCATCAAAAAAATTATCCGATGCATTTAGTACATCGTGATCGGAATTATATTTATAATTTTTGGCCTCGTGACCGAGAAAGCATCGCTCAAGCTTGGGGGAGGCTTAAATCAATGTTATATTCATGCCCCAATCATGAGCTTCGAGAGAAATTATCATTCAGAACTTCTATGCTCGGCTTTCTCATGATGATCGCACCATGCTTGGCACTTCTTGTACCGGTTCTTTTATGAAGAGAGATATTGACTTCAGATGGAATTTATTGGAGAGAATTAAATGCAACTCTGAAGATTGGGAGCTTGAAGAAGGTAAGGAGTCGGGTATGAATTTCAAGTTTGATTGCGTTAAATCCTTTGTTGAAACAAATACTTTTTGTGACGTTAGCGCTAAGTATGGACTTGACTCTGAGATAGTAGCTTCACTGTGTGAATCATTTGCTGCTCATATTGATCTCCCCGAAGAGAAGTGGTTTAAATATCCTCCTCCTTTAGAAGTCAAGGTAGTTAAACCCAATCCAGTTGAAGAGAGAGTCATTTCCTATAATGATCCTATTGTTCCCAGTTCTTACATTGAGAAACCACCTTTCCGTGTTAGGATAAAGCCTCAACTATGATACGTAGAGGCTACATTAGAACACCTACAC
The DNA here is from genome assembly GCF_904849725.1 of Hordeum vulgare subsp. vulgare. Taxonomy (NCBI): domain Eukaryota; kingdom Viridiplantae; phylum Streptophyta; class Magnoliopsida; order Poales; family Poaceae; genus Hordeum; species Hordeum vulgare. The sequence goes on from NC_058522.1 coordinate 246,724,349, forward strand.
CCCCTGAGAAAATTAGAGTTGAACCTAGCATTGCTATTATCAAAGATCTTCTTTCCGACAATGTTGAGGGACATAATATTCACTTCTATGAAGATGCTGCTAGAATTGCTAAACCTCACGCTAGAGACAAACATATGCGTGTTGTTGGCATGCCAGTTGTTTCTGTTAAGATAGGAGATCATTGTTATCATGGTTTATGTGATGTGGGTGCTAGTGTTAGTGCAATACCTCAATCCTTATATAATGAAATCAAAGACGAGATTGCACCTATTGAGATAGAGCCAATTGATGTCACTATTCAACTTGCCAATAGAGATACTATCTGCCATGTGGGAATTGTTAGGGATGTTGAAGTCTTGTGTGCTAAAACAAATTATCCTGCTGATTTCCTCGTTCTTGCTACCACCCAAGATAGCTTTTGTCCCATCATATTTGGCAGACCTTTTCTCAATATTGTCAATGCTCATATTGATTGTGAGAAGCAAACTATCACTATTGGCTTTGAAGGCATGTCACATGAGTTCAATTTCTCCAAGTTTGGTAGACAACCTCATGAAAAAGAGTTGCCTAGTAGGGATGAAACTATTGCCTTAGCTTCTATTGTCATACCTCCAACTGATCCCTTAGAGCAATACTTGCTTGAGCATGAAAATGATATACATATGGATGAAAGAGATGAGATAGATAGATTCGTCTTAGAACAATATCCTATCCTTAAGAATAATCTGCCTGTTGAACTGCTTGGGGATCCACCCCCACCAAAGGGTGATCCTGTGTTCGAGCTTAAACAGTTGCCTGATACTCTTAAGTATGCTTATCTTGATGAAAAAGACATATATCATGTCATAATTAGTGCTAGCCTCTCAGAGCATGAAGAAAGGAAGTTACTAAAAACTCCGAGGAAGCACCGTGCTGCTATTGGATATACTCTTGATGATCTTAAGGGCATTAGTCCCACTCTATGCCAGCACAAGATTAAAACTGATCCTGATTCCAAGCCAGTTGCTAATCATCAACGGAGATTAAATCCTAAGATGAAAGAGGTAGTAAAGAAAGAAATACTAAAGCTCCTGGAAGCAGGTATTATCTATCATGTTGCTCATAGTGATTGGGTGAGTCCGGTGCATTGCGTCCCTAAGAAGGGAGGTCTTACCGTTGTCCCTAATGATAAGGATGAATTGATCCCACAGAGGATTATTACTGGCTATAGGATGGTGACTGATTTTAGGAAATTTAATAAAGCCACTAGGAAAGATCATTACCCTTTGCCTTTTATCGACCAAATGCTAGAAAGACTGTCTAAACACACATACTTCTGCTTTCTAGATGGTTATTCTGGTTTCTCCCAAATACCTGTTGCACAAGCTGATCAGGAGAAAACCACTTTCACCTGCCCTTTCGGTACCTTTGCTTATAGACGTATGCCTTTTGGCTTATGTAATGCACCTGCCACCTTTCAAAGATGTATGATGGCTATATTCTCCGACTTTTGTGAAAAGATTGTTGAGGTTTTCATGGATGACTTCTCCGTTTACGATTCTTCTTTTGACGATTGCCTCAACAACCTTGATCGAGTCTTGTAGAGATGTAAAGATACCAATCTTGTCTTGAATTGGGAGAAGTTCCACTTTATGGTTAATGAAGGCATCGTCTTAGGACATAAAATTTCTGAAAGAGGTATTGAAGTCGATAAGGCTAAGGTTGATGCAATCGATAAAATGCCATACCCCACAGATATCAAAGGTATAAGAAGTTTCCTTGGTCATGTTGGTTTCTATAGAAGGTTCATTAAAGACTTCTCTAAGACTTCTAGGCCTCTTACCAATCTCTTTCTAATGGATATTCCTTTTGTTTTTGACAATGATTGTGAGGAAGCCTTCGAAATACTTAAGAAGGATTTGATAACTGTGCCTATTGTTCAACCACGTGATTGGAACTTACCTTTTGAAATCATGTGTGATGCTAGTGATTATGCTGTTGGTTTTTTTCTAGGGAAAAGAGTTGATAAGAAGTTGAATGTTATTCACTATGCTAGTAAAACTCTAGACAGTGCCCAAAGAAACTATGCTACTACGTTAAAGGAATTTTTAGCAGTCGTGTTTGCATGTGAAAAGTTCAGGTCTTACATAGTTGATTCCAAAGTCACTATTCACACTGATCACGCTGCTATTAAGTACCTCATGGAGAAGAAAGACGCTAAACCTAGACTTATCAGATGGGTTGTCTTGCTACAAGAATTTGATTTGCACGTTGTCGACAGGAAGGGTTCTGATAACCTAGTAGCTGATAACTTGTCTAGGTTGGAGAACATTCTTGATGACCCACAACCTATTGATGACAGCTTTGCTGATGAGCAATTGAATGTCATCAATGCTTCACGTAGTGCACCGTGGTATGTTGATTATGCAAACTTTATTGTTGCCAAATATATACCACCTAGTTTCACATCCCAGCAAAAGAAGAAATTCTTATTTGACTTGAGACATTACTTCTGGGATGAACCTCACCTTTATAAGGAAGGAGTAGTTGGTGTTATTAGATGTTGTGTACCTGAACATGAATAGGGAAAAATCCCACAGAAGTGTCACTCCGAGGCCTACGGAGGACACCATGCGGGAAATAGAACTGCACACAAGGTATTGCAATCAGGTTTCTATTGGCCCACTCTCTTCAAGGATGCACGTAAGTTTGTCTTGTCTCTTGACGAATGTCAAAGAATAGGTGGAGCCACATTACTAGCAAAGAGCCACATTAGTAGTGGCTGGAGTGATATCTGGTCACTCTCGTGATGGGGTCGTACCAGGAAGGGCGACTATGCCATTTTTAAGTGTTCCAAGCACACGTTGGTTCCCGCATGGTTGATATTGTCCAGAGTTGGTGCTCGTAAGACGTACAACATGTGGGCTGGGTACCAATCGAGTGGACCTCTTTAGCTAGTATCGTCATGGGAAAGGCATTGATTGGGTACTTACCTCGGGTATGTTATGTACCGCGAGTCGTGGATGAGACTGAAGTTTCCCGGATCTCGTGGGTCCAGTGTACTACCTCTTCAGAGTGTAAAACTATTCGAATAGCCGTGTCCACGGTCAAGGACAGTTGGGTAATCCTGCTTAAACTACGTCCAGTTGTTTCTGCATAAACGAGGTGTGTGTGAGTTGTGATAAAAAGGAGTTATTATGAAAGTAATGATATGACCAAGTTTGGTGACTTGGCATATAGGGTGAACCCGGGTAGTTCCGCCCATGGTAGATATATTGATATCTGTAACCTGTTCTTCAAAAGTAATTCTTTAACTTGATGCATATTCATAATCATTTACCACCAAGACGAACTCCACCAAAGATGCATGATATTGTTATCCTTCACTTTCTTTGTTCATATCATGTGTTGTTTGCGAGTACATTCAAAAGTACTCATTCTCTTGCCACTTATTATATTATTGAGCAGACATGGAAGGACTGGAGTTTGGAGATGATACGTCTTCGGAGACGCCCCTGCGAACTAGGACGGTTCCGAGTCAGAATGCATGTCGGTGTAGACTTGATGGCATGGGCACCCGCTTAGCCCCTTATGATTTCCGCTATTAGTTGTATCAGTATGATTTGGCCTTAGGCCCTACCTTGTGAACCTGACCATTCGGTCATGTGATGTAATAATTCGGTACTTGGATGTAAGACTCTTTATATTCAGTATATGTGTGTTTAGTGAGCATTGATCTATGGGATCACTGAGCACGTTCATTCGATTATCTCGACTCGTAAGTCGGGGTCCCCACAGAGCTGGTATCAGAGCCATCCTGACTATAGGAAGCCTTAGGTAGCATGGACGATAGCCGAGACGACTAGTGCACATAGAGCATAACCAGAGATTCTGCACCCATTAAAAACTTTCTACACTCTCCTCTACATCTTGTAGATGGACGTCGTATTGAGACGCTTCTGGAGACGGGCTTTCCTCTACTTTTGAGTGATAGCCTCGAGAAGTGCCATGTACGCCGCACGCCATCTTCCTCTACCATGAGCACTGTGTCAAGACCGACACCAAGGAATATCACGTGCACATGATAGTGAAGGCTAATGACTCCCCGACTAGCTGGTTCTTTGAAGGCCCACAGATGGAGGATCCGATGTTGGCAGTGGAGACAGCAGCACGAGAGGCGCTCGTGCGACTCCACGACATCCTTCCCGAGATGGCTAACGAGCCAGCTACTCGTTACCTACCCTTCATTAAGGATGTGATAGAAGGGAGTTGGACACTCAACCCATCTTCTGAGGACGGGACACCACTGAGGTTTCAGACCTACTTCAGTCTCTTCTCCGACACGTTGACGCACCTTTTGATCAAGGAGTCAACCAAGATTCGCCAAGAGCTGCACCAAGTCAAGGATCTACTCCGCATGGAGAAGATGAAGAACCGCGAGGTGAAGAAGGAAGGAGCACCATAGGGACAATCTGGCATCGCTTTCCGAGGAGGAATACCACCGCTTCAGGCCACTCCTCTTCAGAGTCGTCGCCTGACCGCGGAAGTGTACACCGAACTCTTTGCTACCTCACCAACCAAGAGACGTCGCGATGGACCGCTTCCTTCTCCTACTCCTTTAAATGAGGGAAGTACTGATGAAGATGAAGATGAAGATGAAGATCCCGCATAACCCACCTATGAGACCGCGCAATCTGCCGCTTAGTATCATCAACGTAGGCAATTAGGAGTTACTCCCCGAGCGGAGGAGCTCAAGTATCGGTTCTGTGAATCATGAGTGTTGTGTAAGCATGTTGGATGCAAGTCGCATTCTGCCTTAGGCAGCTTGTGAGGGACTACATCGCTTTTTTTAATCTAATGCATTGAACCTTTTCAAAAACTTTTGGCTTAAAAAAATTCTTTTTACACTAGCACCACACCAGACCTCTCTTAGCATCATCCCTTATGATTTCGGCCAGTTCGGCAAATTGACCTATCTACTCCCCTGACAGGATGTTGAATGCAACTCGCAACAGCACCTTCGGCAACCTCGGCTCTGCCTCTTTAGATCAGCAGCAGGGAACCGGAGGGGAAGCTCAAGCTGGATATCACCACGAGCAACAAGACGATGTTCCACCACCACCACCTCCTCCTGAAAGCTTGACTATGGCTCAGTTCCTTTAAGCTCTTCGAGAGGAACGTCAAGCCAACAATGCCGCTATTCAGACGTTGGCTCAAGTCTTGGTGAACAACCCGCTGCAGAACGGGAATGGCAATGGTCGCTCTACTCTCTCTAAGTTCATGCGAACTACGCCACCCATATTCACGGAGACGACTGAACCATTGGATGCTGATGACTGGATCCGTACTGTCGAAGATCTCCTCGCGCTGGTCAATTGCACTGATGATCGTGAGAAAGTCCTCTATGCTTCTCACTGTCTCGGAGGCACATCCAGATCTTGATGGGATGGCTTTCAGATCATGCGAGCAGGACAAGTCATCACTTGGGCTGTGTTCAAAGATGGATTCTGTGCTGCTCACATTCCTCCCGGAATGAGGACCATTAAGAAGTGGGAATTCCGAGCCTTAAGGCAAGGCAATGGATCCGTCAAGGAGTATTTGCAGAAGTTCAACCTCCTATCAAGATATGCACTAGAATATGTCAACACTGAGGCCGCCAAAGTGGAACGCTTTATGGAAGGACTACAAAAGTCACTTCGGTATCAGCTGGTTGTTTGTGAATGCCGGACCTTCAGCGATCTGGTTAATAAGGCCCTTATGTTGGAGCATAAGCGTCGTGCTATGGACGACACCCATAAGCGCAAGCTAATGGGTAGTGGAGGACCCAGTAACCCGAATCCACGCCCATGGCAGTCAGCTCCAGCAAGACCCGGTTATGAACAACAACAGTACAAGACTCCAACATTTCCCCAGAACTACCAGCCTCAACAGCAAGTCAACACCAAGCAAGCAATCAATCCATCGAACAACAGTGGGGTCAAGACCAATCTTCCAGCACAAGTTACATGTTTTGGATGTGGACAGACAGGGCACTATTCCAAACAGTGTCCCAACAAGAAGCCCGACGCACCGCGCCCCAATGCGCCAAATCAAGGCCAAGGAGCACCAGGGAGGAACCAAGCTCCCCGCAATCAGCAGTATCACAGCAGGGGCGGATTAATCATATCTCTGCAGAAGAGGCATAGGAAGACCCGAACTGCATTCTCGGTACGTTCCTCGTCAACTCCACCACGACAACAGTATTGTTTGATTATGGTGCTTCGCATTCTTTTGTTACACAAAGATTTCCGGAAAAATGTGGTTTAAATCCTACTTTGCTTTGCGGGCAAATGGCAATCCAAACCCCGGGAGTAGTGTTGAGGACCAAACTAGGATGTAGGAAGAACGGGGTTGTTATCAATGAGATAACTTTCTCAGCGAACCTCATTGTACTTAAGTCGCAAGGCCTAGAAGTAATTCTCGGCATGGATTCGCTGGCCAAACATCAGAGCATCTTGGACTGTGCCAACAGGGCTATTACCGTGAATAGAGACCAAGGGTTCAAAGTCAAGTATGTCTCTAAGCCAGTAACCACTCGAGTACCGTGGGTTAACAGCCTGTCAGAGGTAGAACTCGATCGAGTGCCAATAGTCTGTGAGTACCCGGACGTCTTTCCTGATGAGCTACCAGGGATGCCACCCGACCGAGACATCAAGGTCATCATTGAGCTCATGCCCGGATCAAGGCCTATCTATAAGAAGCCTTACCGGATGGGATCCGAATAGCTAGCGGATTTGAAGAAGCAGCTGGATGAGCAACTCAGGAAAGGGTTCATTCGTTCGAGTGCGTCACCTTGGGGATAGCCTGTTCTGTTCGTGTCCAAGAAGGATGGGACTACCAGACTCTACGTCGATTAACATTCTCTCAATGAGGTCACGATCAAGAACAAGTATCCACTCCCCAAGATTGAAGACTTGTTTGATCAGCTAAATGGAGCTAAGGTATTTTCCAAGATCGATCTCTCATCTGGATATTACCAACTGAAGATCCGACCTGAGGACATACCCAAGACTTCGTTTGTGACCCATTACGATCTACACGAATGCACTGTCATGTCTTTCGGATTGACTAATGACCCAGCTTACTTCAGGTACCTCATGAACAAGGTCTTCATGGAATACTTGGACAACTTTATCATCGTATTTATTGATGACATATTAATATTTTCCAAGTCCGAAGAAGAGCATGAGCAACACTTGAGGTTAGTGTTGGAAAAGCTTCGAGAGCACCAACTTTATGCCAAATTCAGCAAGTGCCAATTCTGGCTGAACGAAGTTGGATTCTTGGGTCATACCATGACAGCAAGTGGATTGGCAGTTGATCCCTCCGAGATTACTACGGTGACCAACTGGGATCGCCAATTGATGTGAAGGAAGTCAGGAGCTTCCTCGGACTCGCGCGATATTACCGCAAGTTTGTAGAAAGATTCTCCCGTATCGCCCGACCCATGACTCAGCTCTTGAAGAAGGGCAAGAAGTTCGAATGGACGCCGGACTGTGAAGCAAGCCTCCAAGAGTTGAAGAAGAGACTAACTACTGCCCCGGTATTGGCCACTCCAGATATCAGCAAGGAGTTTGTGATATATTGTGATGCCTCCAGAACCGGGCTCGGTGGGGTTCTAATGGAGGATGGCAGAGTTGTGGCGTATCTGTCACGACAACTGCGCCCGCATGAAGAGAATTATGCCACCCATGATCTCGAATTGGCAGCAATAGCGCATGCCCTAAAGACATGGTGGCATTGTGTTCTAGTGAAACGATGTGAAATATACACCGACCATAAAAGTCTGAAGTATATGTTCACCCAAAGGGAATTGAATATGAGGAAATGCACATGGTTGGAGTTAATCAAGGATTACGACCTTAACATTCAATATCACCCCTGCAAGGCCAATGTAGTGGCTGATGCCTTAAGCAGGAAGACCAGCATCTTGAATGTCATGCTCAAGGAGAGGCAACCCACCTTATATGAAGAAATGAAGAACTTCGGATTGGAGCTAGTGGAATCAGGATTCCTAGCTAACCTCGAAGTCAAACCAACACTGGTTAATGATATCAAGGAGGCCCAGAAGGGTCATAAGAGCATTGAAGGCATCAAGAAGAAGATTCAAGAAGGCAAGGACCCCGGATTATCAGTGAATGAACAAGGAGTAGTGTGGTATGGGAAACGTTTATGCATACCCAACTATATTCACCCCGGTGGTACCAAGATGTATCAAGATCTTCGAGAAAGATTCTGGTGGCATGGCATGAAGAGGGAAATAACATCTTATGTTGCCAAGTGCGACGTGTGCCAGCGAGTCAAGGCTGAGCATCAGCGACCTGCTGGATTGCTACAACCCCTCTAGGTGCCAGAATGGAAGTGGGACAAGATAGGTATGGACTTTGTTACCAGCTTACCAAGGTCTAGTAGAGGCCATGACTCTATATGGGTCATTGTCGACCATCTAACCAAGATGGCCCATTTAATTCCAGTTAACACCTCTTATGATGGGAACAAGTTGGCTAGTCTCTATATGGAGCGTATTCTGAGCCTTCACGGAGTTCCCAAGGAGATTGTATCTGACCGAGGCATGCAGTTCACTTCAAGATTTTGGACGAAGTTCCAAGAAGCCCTCGGAACCAAGCTCTCTTTCAGCACCGCTTTCCACCCGCAAACGGGCGTACAAACAAAAATAGTAAATTAGATACTCGAAGATATGCTCCGCGCTTGCGTCTGGCACATGGTGCCAAATGGAAGACTGTCTGCCATTCGCTCAATTCTCATACAACAACAGCTATCAGTCCAGTCTCCAGATGGCCCATTTGAAGTATTGTACGAGCGGAAGTGCCGCACCCCGCTCAATTGGTCCGAAACCGGCGAAGGGCTGATTTTCGAGCCAGAAGTCTTGCACAAGGCAGAAGAGAAGGTGCAACTTGTCCGAGAAAACCTGAAAGCAGCCAAGTCGCGACAAAAGAACTATGCGGACTCCCACCTTAGAGAATTGGAGTTTAACCTTGAAGACCAGGTGTACCTCCATGTCACACCTCTCAAAGGAACCAAGTGTTTCCATGTTAAAGGGAAACTTGCTCCAAGGGTCATTGGACTTTTTAAGATCAAGGCAAGGCGTGGAGAAGTTGCTTACGAGTTGGAGCTACCTCCGGAACTTTCAGGTGTGCACAACATCTTCCATGTGTCACAACTTCGGAAGTTTCTTCAAGCGTCAAGTCGTCCCGATCTTTACAAGGACATTGACCATCATGCCATCGACCTTCAGCCAGACCTCACCAACCGCGAGAAGCCGATCCACATTCTGGATGAAGCTGAGCATTGCACTAGAAGTCGCACCATCAAGTATTTCAAGGTTTAGTGGAGCAACCACACCGAAGCAGAAGCAACATGGGAGCGTGAAGACTATCTCCGATCTAAGTTTTCGGACCTTTTTGGCACCTAGCTTAGGAATCTCGGGGACGAGATTTTTGTAATGGGGATAGGTCTGTCACACCCTGTTTTCACTACCACTTTCTGTGTAATGCAAAAATCTGAGATTGTTAAAACTTTTTCGAAACTAATGTTGTGAGTGCCATGGTTGTCATTGTATGCTTGTTTGTTTGATCATGTGATTATAGAAACCCCATTTCCCAGTATTGAATTGTTTCCAAAAACCTTTTTCCTGTTTCTGATTAAGGTAAAACCCTACTTTGAGTTGCACTACATGCCCTTGATGGCAAGGAGTGTTCCTACCCAAAGTTGGTGATCTGATTTTTACTTTATTTTTGTGCTCCAAAACCACAAAATAATTTTTTTGTGAATTGTTTTCCTAATTTATTTGCATGTCCATTTCTGAGGCCAGAAATGGTATTCCTACATGGAAAAATACTTTTCTGCCTTAGAAAAATCTGATTACATTTGGAGATGATCAGAAGGACATATATTTTCCATACACAAGATTTTAAACACCTATTTATATTATAATTATTTTAGTAAAACCCTGATAACAATTTCTGTCTGTTTTGACCTTTTGAAATATTTCCAAAGGAAATATTCTCATTAAAATCCTAGAAAATTCTAGTGGTATCCCTAAGCCATATTTGGTGTCCGCATAAAGTTTTACTTTGATCCAAGGTGATTAAGGACCCCAAATAACTGTAAAACCCCTTCTGTCCAAATTGAAGTTAGAGCAACTCTACATAGCAAAGTTTGTCCAATGATGTTGAAACTTTGCAGGAGTGCCTAATACCTCAAATGAGGGTTCCACGCCAAAAATTGGATTTGTGGGACTAAATTTACACACACTCTCTTTGGAAGGGACAAATCTGGTCAAATGGTGCAGTTTTCAAGTTTACAAAGCTAAACTTGGCAAATGGAGCTCAAACTTGGTGAAACCCCATGTTTTAGCACCAAACCCAAACTTGTTAAGTTGCAGAGCTAGTGGTGGGGTGCAACCACCCCAAACCGCTGTCGAGCACCTTCTGGCAGATGGGTAAAAGCCCCTTTAAACCATAGCTAAACCCAACCCCTTTGCTCCAAACTCTTAGGTTAGGTGGCCAATATCAATGCCGAGCCCCAGTCAAGGGTCCCCTCTTTGGTTCAAAGTAGAAATGCCAAAAACCCCAACCTAAGCTTCAACAAAAAGCTGACATCACATGTTTCTCTTGTCTCCCTTGACCAGCCGAAGCTCCCACGGGACTTCAACAGCTAGCCTCATCCCAACCAGTGCCCAGGACATGCTAGACACGTCCAAAGCACCTTAGATCGCACCAGCATGTCGTGGCATGCCAAAACTGCGCTCTGGGCGCGCTATAGGAAGCCACCGAGGTGGGGGCGCCGCTCTCGGCCAGTTCCAACCTCCCTCGAGGTGTTTAACCTCTTCCTCGACAACCCCTCTACATCGACCAACCATCAGGGCCTCTCCTCTCCCGTGCTAGAGCTTGTGCGACGCGTGCCCGTGCGCACTAGTAACGGCCAAAGTTGTGCGGCCACTGACGCTCGACTCCCCTCTCTCTCCTTGTGTTGCAGATGGTTCTGGCAGTCCAAAACCATATCCTGAGACCGTGGTTTCGACAACAGCTCCTCTCTGCACCCCATGCGCGCCACGGTGAGTCACCGGCGCTCCCGAATCGGCTCATCGTTGCGGGCCTACATATAGCCCTCCCCCTCGCTCCAACACCCCTCAGACAGCTTCGCCACAACCACTAGCACCTCCTTAGCCACCCAAGGAAGCCAGCTGAACCCCGGTGCTCGATATCGACTGAGGCCCCTCCGCCTCGGAGCTCCGATCGATCTCCGGCTGCACGACGGCTCCTGCGTTCCTCGACTCACCAAACCGCTCCCCTCGACCTCTGGAAGCTTTTCCCCAGCTTTTCCAAGCTTATCCGTGCCCCTAGCTACCCTCTCGAACACCTCCCGAAACTCCTGCACCGCGGCCTCCTCGTTGCAGGTGAATCCGTGCCTCTCCGTCATTGTTGCAACCACCAACAGGTAGGTGGCGACGAGCCGGACCCGTTTCCGTCTTCGTTGGGGCCCAAGGGCGTCGGCAGCCTCGCCGGCGTGCTCCTCCTCCTCCCTAGCCATATGTAGGAGACAACCCCGACAGGTGTGCCCCACCTGTCGGTGGCCCAACCCCCTCTCCCTCGCTGCTCACAGCCGCTGACCGCAGGGCCCCGCACGTCAGGTTCAAACCTGACGGCGCGCGCGTGGGCAGGCTGTTGGCTGGCCTTTGGCCCGGCCGAGTCCTAGGCCAAGCCAGGCCAGGGACTGTAGCCCATTTTTCTTTCATTTTAAACCTGGATTTTCAAAGATTTTTATAAAAAGATTTAACCAGTGTAAAAATATAATTTTTCCAGTGATATTCTTCTAAAAATATGTAGTATTTAATAGGATCATTGGTTGAATTTTTCAGCAACTATTCTGTTTTACAATAATAAAAAGGACTAAATTGGAATAGTTTTGCTTCTGTTTAGTTGATTTTAAAAATATTCCTTCATTGGAATCAGAGGCAAATATTTTAAAAAATAACAACTTAGATTTATCAGAAATAACCAACATTTTCAAAATGACTTTGTGATCTGTTTTTGAGTGAGCTATTTCTTATTTATACTTTTGTCGATGATAGAAAATCCGTGTGACGAGGGAATGAGAGCGGAAGACCTCGAAGACCCCGCATACCTAGCTGACCAAGGCAAGCAGCCCTTCGACCATGATTGAGCATATATTATATTGCATGATAAAATAGCAAATATTTTTGTTGCATATGATCATAAGTGCCGGTAAATCATTGAAGTGATGTTACCGATGGCTCCTCCGGAGCACATGCATTAAGCCTGATCCTGCCACCTATGAGCGTCATGCTAAAATCATGTTGACAAGTAAAGTTAGAGTATCAGTAGCATGAGCATGTTGTTGGTATAAATCAAAGATTTATGAAAACCCCGTTAGGTGCCACTAATGCCCGAGGGTGATGATGATTTAGGTGCCCACTTTTGGTGAAGTGGTGCACCGGATATTTGTGTGAGTATGGTTTCGGTAGTAGGAATAGATTTATGATGTGTCGACCATCCCAACCTTACATGTACGACCACGTTACCCCTTATGGGACGGGCTGTGTTGATTACTCTTGTCGGTGCTAGCAAAGAGCCACATTACTAGTGGCGGGAGTGATATGTGGTCACTCTCGTGATGGGGTCATGCCAGGAAGGGCGACTATGCCGTTTTTACGTGTTCTAGGCACACCATTGGTCCTTGCATGGTTGATACTGTCCAGAGTCGGTGCTCGTAAGACGTACAACATGTGGGCTGGGTACAAATCGAGTGGACCTCTTTGGCTAGTATCGTTAGGGGAAAGGCATTGATAGGGTACTTACCTCGGGTATGTTATATACCGCGAGTCGTGGATGACACAGAAGTTTCCCGGATCGCGTGGGTCCAGCGTACTAACTCTGCAGAGTGTGAAACTATTCGAATAGCCGTGTCCACGGTCAAGGATAGTTGGGTAATCCTGCTTAAACTACATCCTGTTATTTCCGCATAAACCAGGTGTGTGTGAGTTGTGATTAAAAGGAGTTATTATGAAAGTAATTATATGATCAAGTTTGGTGACTTGGCATATATGGTGAATCCGGGTGGTTCAGCCCGTGGCAGATATATTGATATTTGTAACATGTTCTTCAAAAGTAATTCTTTAACTTGATGCATATTCATAATCATTTACCACCAAGACGAATTCCACCAAATATGCATGATATTGTTATCCTTCACTTTCTTTGTTCATATCATGGGCTGTTTGGGAGTACATTCAAAAGTACTCATTGGCTTGCCACTGGTTATATTATTGACCAGACATGGAAGGACCGGAGTTTGGAGATGAGTACGTCTTCGGAGACGCACCTGCGAACTAGGACGCTTCCGAGTGAGAATGCCTATCGGTGTAGGCTTGATGGCATGGGCACCTGCTTTGCCCCTTATTATTTCCGCTATTAGTTGTATCAGTATGATTTGGCCTTAGGCCCTACCTTGTGAACCTGACCATTCGGTCATGTGATGTAATAATTCGGTACTTGGATGTAAGACTCTTTTTATTCGGTATCTATGTGTTTGGTGAGTATTGTTCTCTGGGATCACTGAGCACGTTCATGCGGCGATCTCGGCTCATAAGTCGGGGTCCCCACAAGTGGTAGGAGGCGCCGGCGAAGCCTCCAGAACGTCCGCCAAGGGGTTGTCACTGGTTGGCTCCATGGCGCGTGCTGGGGGCCCATCACCGGCCGACGCATCAGCATCCACCAGGGGATCACCATCGGCTGGCTGCCTGGGGCTTGCCGGGGGCATCCCACAAACCGATGTGTCCGCTCTCGCCAACGGCTAGCCGGTGGCTGACACCCTGGCCCTCTTCGCCAACCTTTGGGCTAGGGTCTGGGTGTCCCGAAGGGTGGACGACAACATCAAATCAGTAAAAGCACCAAGCAAGTAAGGATGGCGGGAGATAGGAGATCGAACTCTTACTCGTCCTCCTCCTCCTCCGAACTCACAGTCGAGATATCATAATCCACCTCTACCCCGACGCTCGTCGAGGGGGGCGCTACCCTCGGACGTTTGGCGGGTACGGTAGGCGGGTCTTGGCGGACCGGGATAATGGAGCTTACACGGTGGAGCACTCGCTTGGGTTTCCGGTGAACCAAGCGCTCCTCCATCTCCTCCTCCTCCTCCTCCTGCACCCCGGCGACAGGCACCCGTTCCTCTAGGCGACCCCCGACAGCCGAGCCGATGGGCTCCCCAGTGGCGGGACCGCCTGACCCACCAACAGCCGAGCTGCCAACCCCCTCAGAAAGCTCCGCTTGTGGTGGCATCTCTTCACCAGTCGTTTCCCCGTCGTGGAAGCCACATCCCCAACCTCGAGGGCGAGGGTATGCTCCTCCACCCGGCTGGCGATGTACGCTTCTTCCTCGGAGGTGGTCTCAGGGATGAGGCCGGTTTCCTCTCGAATGGAGACCTCTGACAATCCATCGAAGAAAGACGAGACTACCTTCGCCGCGGGCTCTAGCCAGGTCGCAACCACGCCGTGAGCATGACAATCCGGCATCATCGTCGTGAGACTGCTCAGGGCCGAGATGTTGCATAGAGGAAAGACCCCCCGCGGCAGCTGGGTCCTCAGCTCAGAACTCAACAAATTCTGACAGAAGTACCCATGTTCCATGGCCGTCAGATTGTTGTTCAGTCCCGGTCGCAGCCGCATGACATCCTTTGCGTTCACAAAGGCTGAAATCGGCCTCCCTTCCCTGTGCTGGAGGGGGGCGATGCGCTTGCGGATGAAATTGGGGGCCACCATTTCCATCATCAATCCCGCGACCCTAAGACGTAGGATCCTGGCGATGGTGATTGTCAGCTTATCATCGTCAAGGGACAGGTCGCTCCAGTCCTCTCCGCGGGACCCAATTTTGGAGGTCCTGGGCTCGCAGCGGGGCAGGTACCCCTCCTAACGAATCCAGCACCATTTCCCCTACCACTTGTCCCACTTCTCGCGGAGAGTACCACCCGGGTACGCCTCCTTGCACCCAGGCCTTGGGACCCAGGAAATGGAGACCGAAAGGGCCTCCCCACCCTAGACGCGAGGAGTGAAGTAGTGGCGGAAGAGAGTTGTGTTGGGAGTGATCCCGACAAAGTTCTTGCGGAGGTGCGCGAAGATGGACAAGCACGTCACCGCGCTCAGCATGAAGTCGAGGAGGCGGAAGCCATAGGTTTGCATGAGGTCGACGAAGAACTCAGAGAATGGCGGGCAAAGCCCAGAGTAGAAGTAGTCGGCGAAGAAGGGGAACTGGTCCGCCCCCCCACCCACTTCCCGTCTCGGGGAGCACGTGGGTGGCCGGATGCGCCTTCGTCTCGACAGCCCACATGATCTGGTAGCGGCTCTTCGGAGTGGCCATACCCAGACCCTTGAGGAAGTAGGCGTGCTTCTTCCGCAGCCTCGCCAACTCCTTTTTAGTGGTGGTGCCCATTCCTTTCTCTCCTTTGGAGGCCTTGAGCGGCATGGCAACGGTGGAGGATGGACGCTGCCCCCCAAAGCAGAACCTCAGGAAGGAAAGGGAGGCGTGAGGAAGCTCTGGACAAGAGAGGCGACGACGGCGGCGTTTGAGATTGGAGAAGGACTGGGAACAGTGGGCTAGGAGAGCTCATGTTTCCCCCTCTTATGGAGACGCGGGCCGACCCATTTCCTACTCAACCAACGGTTCTCGACGCTCGCGGCTACCTAGGCCACTGTGCGCATGACTCCCCACTTCACGCGTTCAATGCGTGATGTGGGGAAAAGCAACTGTCAGCGGATCCAGCCACGAAAGCCCGTGCACCTCTTTGGGACTGGCCCAACAACGCTTCGCATGCGTGTGTGGCATAGGCCCGGGGGCTCCTGTCGGTGCACTAAAGACTGGGGTCGCTAGTGCCCCAGACTTCTGCACGGGCACGAAGAGCCCCTGCCGGCAGGGCATGGCAGGACCCAGTCAAGATGCAACCCCCAAGATTATCAAGGCCTCGGCAAGCCTGCCTTGCCGGGAAGATGACCAAGGCCACGCCCATTTGGCGGGCGTGATGAACTCACCAAGCACAAGACCCCGGCAAGCTCCCTTGCCGGGATGACGACTGAAGCCCCCGGCAAGCTCCCTTGACGGGACGAAAACTCAAGGCCCTGGCAAGCTCCTTGCTGGGATGATGGGCCTGGCCACTGGTGGGCAACCGCCCTTGCCACAGTGCCACCGCGCCCAAGTGCCAGCGCATTCCGCATGCGCCAGCGCATCGTCCAGGTGTCAAAACACCTAGATACGTGTCTTCACCAACACATCACTGATAAGGACAAGACATGCATGAAATGCACCTGAGAGCGGTAGATGGATAAGCACCGCCCTAGATTCACTGTAACTCCTCGTGAACCTACCACCGAGTACTATAGGCGACCCCTTTGCTTATAAAAGGAGGCCCTTAGCTCATGTCGAAGGGGTTAGGCTTTTTGGATATCGACCCATAAGACGGACATCAACGGTCACTGTAACAATCGACAACAAAACTCTTGATACAACAAGACGAGCATGACGTAGGATTTTACGCGTAAGTGGCCCAAACCTAGGTAAAAAGGCTTGCCAGTTGCTGATTGTTAGCTCTGCTCTTCACGTCACCTCTCCCCGCCCTACGATCACAAGGGTTTCACGTTGATTTCCAAAGGTGTCGACCTCGCATCACCGACAATTGCAAACCATTTGCCGAGTTCTCATACAACAACAACTTTCAAGCTAGCTCAGGCAAGGCTCCATTCGAGATTCTATATGGTAGGAAGTGATGTACCCCGCTCAATTGGTCAGATATTGTTGAGCGTCAGATTCTTGGGAATTACATGATTGCTGAAGAAGAAAAAATGTGCCGTGTCATTCGGGATAATCTTAAAGCAGCTCAGTCCCGTCAGAAGAGGTACTACGATAGCAAGTATAGTGACATCACTTTTCAGCTCATTGGTTTTGTGTATCTCAAAGTGTCTCCCATGAAGGGCACTCAGTGCTTCGGCATCAAAGGAAAGCTCGCCCCTCCCTTTGTTGGTCCTTTCAAAGTTGTTGGCAAGAGAGGTAATCTTGCATATCAGTTAGAGCTTCCATCCAACATCTCCAATGTGCATGATGTGACAGCTCCAATGCAGTTCTCCCCCTTACAATCTTTCCTTGTATGGCAACCTTATCTTCAAATAAAGCAAGATTTAGAACAGTTGAGAGAAGCTCACGAAGACTTGTGGAAGGAAAATGACTCACTCCTAGCAGAACAGATCAGTATCGCTCAAGATGAATTGAATGCTCCATGCTTAAAATATCTTTCTCATGAAGCTAATGATTCTATTACTAAATATTCAAATGCTTCTAAAAATGCATTGTCTTCAACTGTATTGGTAGTATATAACCCCTTATCTGAGGAACCACTGCTATCATTGATGACAACGACAGGTTGAATACATTGCTTGAAACACACATGTACAAAAGTGTGAAAGGGCATCAGATTTTTTGTGATGTCCTCAAGAAGATAATCTTGAACAAAAACACTAGGAAAGAGTGTGTTGGTTTCGAAAGTAACATCAATGTTGATGGATCCTACTAGAGGCCCGAGCAGTACCCCCAAACAACATGGGTTGCTAGAAAAGGCCACTCAATTGATCCATTCACATTATCTAGTTTTAACTATGCTAAACCAAACATCATAGATGAATCTTTTGACTCCAACTATAAATTGTTCAAATCACATAATTGGTGAAGTGTTTGCTAGATTTATTAGCACTACCTACAGGTATGATTCACCCATGAAGAGGATATGGGTTCCCAAAAGTCTTCTTCATAAGCTTCCTTGAATTACATAACAACATCTCTCAAGAATAAGACATACCCCAGATCATAGTCTTTGAGAAGACATAGATCTTCATAAGATCACTCTAACAACTATGTTTCATAGGGAAGGACTAAAATGACTCATGAATATGACAACTATGGCATGAACCATTATGTTCATAAAACAAAGAACTTTTTTGCATATTCATTTGAGTATAATAACCCTCCTGTGAAATGTTCCATTAGGGAAACATTACCTAAAATATCTGATGTTGATTTATGTCTTATTACTTCTAAGACACCCTTACATATGTGGGTGGTCATGAAGAACTAACCTCTTCATGCAGCATCGGGTCTCTAGACAGGATGAAGCTTAAATCAAAGATTACCTTTGGAGCCCTAAAAAAATCATTGCCTAGACGCAAGATAAACATGCTAATGGTTTTTACCATTTATATCGTCTAGTTTACTTACCACTGAGTACTACAGTATCTTCATCAATGCATGTTTCACCTACATGATTTCGTGAACAAGACTAATTCTGAGTGTAACGAGATAAATCCAACTCTAGTGAATGGGTCATGGACAGTGGATGCACTAGTGACATGACTGGCGATCGAAGACTATTGATGGAGTTGACGCTTAAACCTCCAAATAAAGTTCACATCGACTTTGCCAACAAAAGCAGCAGCATAGTAATGGGACTAGGTAGAGTTGCTATCTCGAGGGATCGACACATGGAAAATGTGATGCTTGTCGAATTCCTTGCTTACAACTTAATGTCTGCCTCAATTTTTGGGATCTAGACATGCTTGTCATATTTGGCACATTCTGATGCGTTGTACTAATGGCCTCTGACAAAACAAAAGTCTTCGAAGGATTGCGAAGTACTGATCTATACATGGTAGACTTCTCTACTGGACCACAGGTCGCCACATGTATTCTGGAAAAATTTCATAATGCTAGCTATGACACAGAAGACTAGGACATGTTGGTATGAGGAACTTGCACACTCTCAGCAAGAAAATCCTTATCATTGGCGTTGAGGGAGTCAAGTTCAAGAAGGATCACCTGTGCGAGGCGTGTGAAGCTGGGAAGATGACTAGGTCCAAACATCCCTCGAATACAATCATGACGACTTTCAGTCCCTCTAAGCTGCTCCATATGGACTTATTCGTCCCTACTCACTACTCCACTTTCTATACCTCTATAAATCGATATGGCTTCATCATTGTTGATGATTATTCTAGATATACCTGGGTGCACGTCTTACTATTCAAGACTAAAGTGCACGATGTCTTCAGGCGCTTTTCAAATAGTTGCATGACCAACTAGAACGTCAACATCAAGCATATCACGAGTGACAATGGCATAGAGTTCAAGAACAATAGACTTGACACTTATATTGATACTCTTGGTATCATACATGAGTTCTCTGCTCCATACACTCCACAGCACAACGACGTTCTGGAACAAAAGAACATGACTCTCATAGAGATGGCTTGTACTATGCTTGATGAATGCAAGACACCTCAAATATTATGGTGTGATGACATTGACACTGCTTGCCACAAAGTCAACGACGTATGTCTTCACAATTTTTTCAAGAAAACCTCATATGAGTTGCTTACTCGTAAGAAGCTCAATGTAAGTTATATCAAATTCTTCGGTGCAAATTGCTAGATTAGAGATCCACACCACACCACTAAATTTGCACCAAAAGCACATGAGGGCTTCATGCTTGGTTATGGAAAGGATTCGCACACCTACACGGTCTTCAACAATTTTCACAATAAAATTGTTGAGACTGTAGATGTGCGGTTCGATCAAACTAATGGCTCACAAAGACAACACTTGCCTCCTATGCTAGATGAACTTCCACCAGAAGAAGCTATTAGGTTGATGGGAACTGGTTAGATCGTGCATAAGGAACTCAAAGCTTATGAAGTCATCATCGCTTCATCCACTTATTGTGAAGACAATCCTCCTCCTGAAGATAGTGCTGCTCATGAACACAATGGTCGGCAGCAGGATCAAAGTCCTTGTACTGCTCATCCTTCTTACATCTTGAGCTTGCATTGGTTTTCCTTTGAAGAGGAAACAGTGATGCACCGAAGTAGATAAGTATTTCCCTCAATTTGTTGAGAACCAAGGTATCAATCCAGTAGGAGGAACAAGCAAGGCCCCAATCGTAGTACCTACACAAGTAATCAAATTGTTGCACCCAACGCTAAAAAGGGGTTATCAATACCTTCAGAGTTATTTGCAAGGATGAGATATGATAGAGATAGATATAAAATATTGTGGAAACAAAAGTAAATAAATTGCAGCAAGATATTTTTGGTATTTCTGGTTTATAGATCTGAAAGTATAATATGGAAAATAGACCCGGGGGACATAGGTTTCACTACAGGCTTCTCTCATAAAGGAAAACAATACTGTGGTGGACAAATTACTGTCGAGCAATTGATAGAAAAGCAAATAATTATGAAGGTATCCAAGGCAATGATTATGCATATAGGCATCACGTCCGTGTCAAGTAGACCGAAACGATTCTGCATCTACTACTATTACTCCAAACATCGATCGACTCCTTCCTGCATCTAGATAATTAAGTTCATGAAGAACAAAGTAACACACTAAGTAAGATAACATGATGTAGAGGGATAAACTCAAGCAATATGGTAAAAACCCCAAATTTTTATCCTGGATGGTAACAATACAATACATGCCTCGCTACCCCTACTATGTCACTAGGTGAGGACACCACAAGATTGAACCCAAAACTAAGCACTTCTCCCATTGCAAACATTACCAATCTAGTTGGCCAAACCAAACCAATAACTCGAAGAGACTTGCTAAGATATGAAATTATGCATATAAGAATGCAGAATAGATTCAAATAATATTCATAGATAATCCGAACATAAACTCACAGTTCATCGGATCTCGACAAACACACCGCAAAGGAGTATTACATCGGATAGATCTCCATGAAGATCATGAAGAACATGGTATTGAAGATCAAAGAGAGAGAAGAAGACATCTAGCTACTAGCTATGGACCCGTAGGTCTGTGGTGAACTACTCACCCATCATCGGAGGGGCAATGGAGTTGATGTAGATGCCCTCCGTGATCAATTCCCTCTCCGGCAGATATCAGAAAAGGCTCCCAAACTGGATCTCACAGAAACAGAGGCTCCCGACGGCGGAAAAGAATTTTGATGGCTCTTTTTAGTGATGGGGGAATATTTGGGAATTTATAGGCCAAAGAATAGGGTTAGAAGGCCTGCAGAGGACCCACAAGCCAGGGGCGCGGCCAACCCCCTATGACGCACCCTGCAGGCTTGTGGCCTCCTCGCAGGTGCCCTTCCCCCTACTCTAAGTCTCCTGGATTTTTTCTGGTAGAAGAAAAATCATTCCGGAGATTTTGTTCTGTTTGGACTTCATTTAATATTTCATGTCTGCAATACTCCAAAACATGGAAAAAATAGAAGCTGGCACTAGGATCTAGATTAATAGGTTAGTCCCAAAAATAATATAAAACAACATATTAATGCATATAAAACCTCCAAAATAGATAATATAATAGCATGGAACAATAAAAAATTATAGATATATTGGAGACGTATCAAGCATCCCCAACTTAATTCCTTCTCGTCCTCGAGCAGGTAAATGATAAAAACAGAATTTTTGATGTGGAATGCTACCTAATATATTTATCCATGTAATATTCTCTATTGTGGCATGAATATTAAGATCCATAAGATTCAAATTTTTTTTTCTAATATTGACATAAAAACAATAATACTTAAAGCATACTAATAAGGCAATTGCTTATTTTCAAAATAACATGGTCTTAGAAAGTTATCCCTACAAAATCATATGGTCTGGCTATGCTCCATCTTCACCACACAAAGTATCTAAATCATGCACAACCCCGAGGAAAATCAAGGAATTATTTCACACTTCTTATGTTCTCAAACCTTTTCAACTCTCACGCAATACATGAGCGTGAGCCATGGATATAGCACTATAGGTGGAATAGAGTATGGTGGAGGTTGCAAAAAAAGGAGAAGATAGTCTCACATCAACTAGGCATATCAATGGACTATGGAGATGGCCATTAATAGATATCAATGTGAGTGAGTAGGGATTGCCATGCAACAAATGCACTAGACTTATAAGTGAATGAAAGCTCAAAAAGGAAACTAAGTGGTTGTGCAAAAGATGTAATTCCACTAGTTATATGAAAGTGACAAAATAGGAGACTCTCTATGAAGAACATGGTGCTACTTTGAAGCACAGGTGTGAAAAACGATAGTATCATTGTCCGTCTCTCTTTCTCTCATTTTTTCTCTTTTTTTCTTTTTTGGTGGGATTCTTTGGCCTCTTTTATTTTTATGGGCTTTGCTGGCCTCTTTTATTTTTTGTGAAGTCGGGAGACTCATCCCAACTTGTTAGGGAATCATAGCTTCCATCATCCTTTTCTCACATGGGACAATGCTCTAATAATGCAAATCATCACACTTTTATTTACTTACAACTCAAAAATTACAACTCGATATTGAGAACAAATTATGAATCTATAAGCAATATGGAAGTGATGGTGCGTGTCATAAAGACGGGACGATGGTGTTCCATGGCAATATATCTCGGAATGGCTATGAAAATGCCATAATAGGTAGATATGGTGGATGTTTTGCGGAAAATATATGGTGGCTGTTTTGAGGAAGGTGGGTTTAATGTACCAGCGAGAGTTGCGGGTATTGGAGAGGCTAGCAAAGGTGGAAGGGTGAGAGTGCGTATAATCCATGAACTCAACATTAGTCATAAAGAACTCACATACTTATTGCAAAATCCTATTAGTTATCGAAGCAAAGTAGTAGACGCATGCTCCTAGGTGAAAGGTTGATAATTGTTAACCACTGCGCTATCCCGACCTCCACACAAAGGTTGAAAATCATTACAAAAATCATGCCCCTACTTCATCACATAACTGTTCACCATACGTGTATGCTACGGGAATCAAAAGATTTAACACATGTATATAGGCATCACGTCCGTGTCAAGTAGACCGAAATGATTCTGCATCTACTACTATTACTCCACACATCGACCGACTCCTGCCTGCATCTAGAGTATTAAGTTCATGAAGAACAGAGTGACACAATAAGTAAGATGACATGATGTAGAGGGATAAACTCAAGCAATATGATGAAAACCCCATATTTTTATCCTCGATGGCAAGAAAACAATGCGTGCCTCGCTACCCCTACTATGTCACTTTGCGATGACATGGCAAGATTGAACTCAAAATTAAGCACTTATTCCATTGCAAGAATTACCAATCTAGTTGGCCAAACCAAACCAATAACTGGAAGAGACTTGCTAAGATATGAAATCATGCATATAGGAATTCATAAGAGATTCAAATAATATTCATAGATAATCCAAACATAAACTCACAATTCATCGGATCTCGATAAACACACCGCAAAAGAGTATTACATCGGATTGATCTCCATGAAGATCATGAAGAACATGGTATTGAAGTTCAAAGAGAGAGAAGAAGCCATCTAGCTACTAGCTATGGACCCATAGGTCTGTGGTGAACTAATCACGCATCATTGGAGGGGCTATGGAGTTGATGTAGATGCCCTCCGTGATCAATTCCCTCTTCGGCAAATTACCGGAAAAGGCTACCAGATTGGATCTCACGGGAACAGAGGTTCCCGGCAGCCGAAAAGTATTTTCTTGGCTCTTTTCAGCGATGGGGAATATTTGGGAATTTATAGGACAAAGAATAGGGTTAGGAGGCCTGCATGGGACCCACAATTCAAGGGGGCGCGACAACCCCCCTAGGGCGCGCCCTGCAGGCTTGTGGCCTCCCGGCAGGTGCCCTGCCCCCTACTCCAAGTCTCGTGGGTTTCTTCTGGTCCAAGAAAAATGATTCCGGAAATTTTGTTCCATTTTGACTCCGTTTAATTTTCCTTATCTGCAATACTCAAAAACATGGAGAAAACAGAAACTGGCACTAGGCTGTAGATTAATAGGTTAGCCCCCAAAACTATATAGAACAACATATTAATGCATATAAAACAACCAAAATAGATAATATAATAGCATGGAACAATAAAAAATTATAGATACGTTGGAGACGTATCAGTCCTCACATGGCTAATGACGTTCAAATCGAGAAGATGTTAGACGTCATCAACACACCAACTCCTTACTCGCTCAAGAGCTAACCAATTGGCTAACTTCTGTGGGCACTTTGCTTTCGTATCTATCTCAGAACCCACCAAAGTAGACGAAGCCTTCATGGAATCAGAATGGATTCAAGGTATGCAAGAAGATATTCATCAATTCAAGCTCAACAACATATGGGAACTCGCAAGCGCCCAGATCGAAGAAAGCACAACACCATTGTTATGAAGTGGATCTACAGAAACAAGCAAGATAAATCTCGACAAGTGGTCAGACAAAAGGCTTTACTTGAGCTCAAGGCTATAAATAAGTTGAGGGTATCGATTTCGATGAAACATGTGCAACTATTGCTAGACTTGAATCTATATGCATATTGCTTGCTTATGCTAACCACTATGATATATTGTTACACCAAATGGATATAAAAAGTGCATTCCTGAATGGTAAGATTGAGGAAGAAGTATATGTTGCTCAACCACCAGGGTTTGAAGATCCAAAACATCCTGACATGGTCTACTGGCTCAACAAGGCATTGTATGGCCTCAAGCAAGCACCAAGGGCTTGGTATGACACCCTCAAGAAATTTCTCAAGGAGAAAGGTGTCAAACCTGGTCCACTTGATCCTACTCTCTTCACTAAATCATATGATAATGCTCTGTGTGTATGTCAAATCTATGTGGATGACATTATCTTCGGTTGTACTAACAATCGATATGGTGATGAGTTTAGCTTCATGATGCCAGAGCAATAACATATGCCAATGATGGGAGATATAAAGTTCTTTTTATGGTATAGATTTAATAGCCACCAAATGGAATTTTCATCTCACAAGAGAAATATCTCAAGGAATGCCTCAAGAAATTTGGTATGCAAGATTGTAGGGGATACAAAACACCAATGCCTCCAAGTCATCACCTTTGCACCGATGAAAATGGTAAAGATTTCGATCAGAAGGTATATCGCTCCATGATTGGCTCTTTATTGTACCTATGCGCATCTAGGCCAGATATAATTCTTAGATTTTGCATGTGTGCCTGATTTCAAGTGACACTAAAGGTGTCGCATCACGTTGCCGTGAAGAAAATACTTTGATATTTGGCTCACATCCCTACGCTGGGATTATGGTATCCAAAGGGCTTGAAGTTTGATCTCATTAGCTATTCAGATTCAGATTTTGTTGGTGATAGAGTTGATCGCATGTCTACATCAGGCGATTGTCACTTTTTGGGTCGAGATCTTGTATGTTGGTCTTCGAAGAAGCAAAATTGTGTATCCCTATCCACTGCTGAAGCCGAATACATTGTTGCTGGTGCATGCTGCACTCAACTTCTCTGGATGAAGCAAACACTCGAGGACAACGACATCAACAATAAGAAAGTACCACTCTACTATGATAATTAGGGTTCTATCAAGGTTGCCCACAACTCTATATAACACTCGAAGACGAAGCACATTCAGATACATCGCTATTTCCTTCGTGATCACGTGTTGAAGGGACACATCATCATCAAACATGTGAAGTCAGAAGAGCAATTGGTTGATATCTTCACGAAGCCTTTTGGTAAGAAGAGGTTTTGCAAGTTGCGGTGTTAGCTAAATATCTTAGAATCCTCAAATGTCTAGTGAATGGACACACATCCTAACACTTATGCACTATTGATGACTTTGATGCAGAACACAAGAAGTAACGTATGTCTTCAACTCATGAAGATGTACACTCTAAGTGTGAATATATTAACAAAGAATATGATTTCAGAGCACCATGATAAATGTGAGCCGTCTCTGGGTCAAACATTCTTATACGATGGGCAATGCCACCAACACAACTTGAAGATATTGATTTTATCTTTGCATTTTTATTTCTATGAACAATTTGAATTTATCTTGAAACTTGAACAATTTTAATTTGAGTACCATATATGATAATTTGGAGTTTCTGTCCTCTACAACATTTTTCCTATATCTATATCTTCGAATATTTATCTACGCAAATATAATCAGATCTGCAAACCCAGTCTATGCTTATCTCTCCTTAAACTGTTCAACTCGAGTCATATGCATTCTACTTGACACATGTTCGTTCACCGCATCCATGCTAGTCAAAGACATAATCCAACTAAACGTTTAAAATTTCACTTTTATCCTTTGTTGCATGATGGAGTCCAGGACTATGGGGCCCTCGGGCCGTCTGTCTATTCTCACGGGCCACACTCCTGGTCATGTTCGATCATCACTAGTAGTATCAGAGTAAAGATGTATTCTTTTGAAGACTTGACGTACAATCCAAGGCGACGTACTAATCGACATATTCCTTCCCTATTGTAACCAACTTTGTGTAATCCTAGCACCCTTGGTGTCTATATAAACCAGGGGGCATAGTTCATAAGATACCTTAAGATCTTTACAATTAAGGTTTAGACCACAACATCTGATCTTGAAGTAGATCAACCTTGTACTCTATACTACTCCATCAATACAAACAAGAGCAGGATGTAGGGTTCTACCTCCATCAAGAGGGCCCGAACCTAGGTGAAACACCGTCTCCTTCGTCTCTTGTTAACCATCGACCCAAGATCCATAGTTCGGATCACCTAAACGAGAACAGTCAGTTTTGACACCGAAATTGGTGCTTTAATTGAGAGCTCCATTGTGAGATTTCAAAAAGGATCAATGGCTCGCTTGGTCACTAGCGAAAATGTCAAGCCCAAAGATATCTTCATCTCCGACCAATCCCCTACTTTCAGCAGTACCACACCGCACATTAAGGCGGTTCATCACAAAATTAGGGGGCTCACCCCGAGCTAGGAATTCAAGTTCGGCTATTTAGAATTAATTGCCAACACCCGGGGCCGTGGGATCACTAGAAGGGACGTCTAGAGGGGGCGAATAGACTACTTGCATAAATTAAAATCTAGCCTTTCCCCATTTTTAATTGTTGGAGGATTTTAGCAATTCTAACAAGTTCAGTGCACCCTACGCATGCTAGTCAACATATATAGCAGCGCAAAGAAAAGACATTGCACATGTAATTAAGGAGTAGAGTTTAGGAAGATCAAACACAAAGATGGACACGATGATTTTTGGCGTGGTTCCGATAGGTGGTGCTATCGTACGTCCACATTAGTGGAGTACTGAACCCACGGAGGGTAATGGCTGCGAGAGTCCTCGGAGGACCACTCACAAGGGGTCCACGAAGAAGCGGTGATACGTCCCAAACGTATCTATAATTTCTGCTTTTTTCATGATCTTTTGGGTGACATTGTTATATGTTTTGCTACACTTCTATATCATTTTACACATATTTGGACTAACGTAGTAACTCAGTCCACGGAGTGCCAGTTTCTGTCTGCTGATGTCTATTTTGCAGGGGCTTTTACCCAATTTTCTGAAGCCCGAAAAATTCCATAAAAAAATATAAAAAATCAGCGAAACGGAAACTTCCGGATCACCGAAGAAGGGCCATAGGGGGGCCAGGGGCCTCCCAGGCGGCCTGCTGCCGCGTCCAGGACCTAGGTCGCGCCAGGAGGTCGCCTGGGTGGGTCCAACCTCCTCCGGTGCCCTCCTTTGGCCTTTATTTAGTCCCGAGCAGAAACCCTCACAGACTTTCTGGAATTGTGAATTTCTCCAACGTTCCGCCGCCGCAGCGCTTCTGAGATCGGGAGCGTCAAGAGACCTCTTCCCAGCACCCTGCCAGAGGGAGGATTGACCTCCGGGAGCTTCTCCACCGCCATGGACGCTTCCCGAACATGCCGTGAGTAGTCATCCTTGGACCATGAGTCCATGACCAGTAGCTATGTGATGTCTTCTCTCCAATCTTGTGCTTCAATGGTTAGTCCTTATGAGCTCCCCCTACATGATCAAGGCATCTATGTAATTCTCTTGCTATTGCTATGCTTGGTTTGTTGGGATCTGATGAATTATGAGATTATGTTCAGATTGTTATGAGTTATATATTTGATTATCCTTTTATATTATGTTCCTTAGTGATTCTTGCATGTTCTCAATTGCTATTTATTGCTTTGGCCTAGTAGTAGATTGTAACTCCAAGAGGGAGCGTTATGCATGATTGTGGGTTCATGCCCCTCGATGTCTAGCTTGAGTGACAGAAACATGGGACTAGGGATGTGCTTGTTGCCACCAGGGAGAAAACAATGGTGCTTGTGACCACGGTTGCAAGGATTATTTACCTTACGCATAGTTTGTTAATGCAGTTGTCCGTTGCTTTGAGTTTACACTTTGGGTGGGGCTCGCAACTTAATACCGACGAGATGTTCTATCTTAAGGTGGATGATTAGTAAGTAGATGTTGATGAATAAACGGTCTACTTGTCTTGGCGTACTGCCCATAACTATTGAACCTCTAACTATCAAGGAGCATATTAGCATTGTGGTGCGATCATAATTCTGACAATTGCCCAACTGTGATTTGTTTACCCTAGCATAGTTGTTTATCATCTTTCGGGAGAGAGACATCACTAGTGAACATCATGTGACTCCCGTCAATATCACCATCATTGTTTACACCTCCATCATTTACCTCTTTCATTTACTTTTCCGTTGCAATCACTACTACTTTCCCGCTTGTGCTTTGATCCTTTGCAAACTACAAGGCCCGAGAGATTGACAACCTCTCTGTACTCGTTGGGAGAAAATTTATTTGTTGTGTGTGCAGGTCCACGTCTTCTACTAACCAGGACGGAAGACACCTACTTGTTGAGCCTAGGAGTCCTCCTGGTTCAATAAACCGTACAGTCTCCGTGTAAGCGAAATCTTCTGCTGACTTCGTCTCCACCTTCCACTTGGGATAACCAACGAGGGGCGAGAAGTATATCCATCAACTCGTCATCAAGCGAATTTCTGGCGCCGTTGCCGGGGACTCCAGTCTTGAAGATAGGGGAGTTGCACGCTATCTTTTACTTTTGCTTTTTAGTCTTATTAGTTTGCTTTCTAGTTTTTTCTTTAGAGTCTTATATCAAAAATCGCAAAAAAAATACTTTCTTTGTTCTTTCTTTTTGGTGCTGCTATGTGTTCCACTGAGAACACTAAGTTGTGTGACTTCACTAGTTAGGCCTATGGAAAACTGCACTCTTAGTTCGCTGCTCGGGGAAGGCCGCTTTACCACACCCATGGTAGAGAAGTATCCTCCGCCTATTGAATGTATCCCATTCAAAATACCAGTTGGGATAATTGAAATAATTAGGAATGATTGTTATGCAGGAGATGGAACAGTCAATCCTAGTATTCATTTGTTGAAACTTACAGAACCTTTGGGAGTTGTTTAATATTTTAGGTTTGACAAGAGATGGAGTCAAGAGTAAATTATTTTCCTTGTCACTGAAAGGAAAATCATTTGAATGGTATAGGCTACTAGATGATTCTCACCTACGGGATTGAGAAGAGATTCAATCTCTCTTTTACTCCAAGTTCTATCCTCTTCATGAAGTCCATGTGGATCATGGTAACAATGCTTTATGTGATACTTATATTGTTGAGTTTATTCATGATCCCACTGAAAATTATTATGAGAAGGGAACATATGCTTATAGATATTTCAATAATATCAAGTTCCCTCTCTTTATGTTGAAGGTTTTGAAGTTGTACTTGTTTTGCCTTCCTATGCTTATTGCTTTGTGCTTCAATGAATTATTCTATTGCAATATTCCTATGCATAGGAAGCATATTAAACTTAAATGTGTTTGGTATTTTCTTCTTGATGCTCTCTTTTGTTCTACAACTCTTATTCCTATGAGAGCATCATTAAAATCTTAGGCCTATCTTTATGGCTATAAAGAAAGAGCTCTAGGGAGACAACCCTTGTTATCTTTACTTTGATTTTTTACTTTCAGTTTTAGTGGTCCTTATGCTTGTTACTACTGTAGCAACATCATTGTATCTTCATTTTCAAGCTTTGTGCAAAGTTATAGCCTTCGATTGCAAGAAAGTTCAAACATTGTGACATGCTGTCCAGAAACAGATTTTGTCTGCTTGACGAAACAATTCGCAAAAAATAACTAGATCATCTTTTTGATCTGAATTATTTTGACAGCATGCTCTATATAATTGAATTTCTGGCATCTATTCTGAGTTTTTTGATTTGAGTTGCAGAAGTGCGCCGAATAAATTATTTACTATTTGTTGTTCTCTTTTTCACAGATTCTACCCTCTTTTGCGTTTTCATAATTTTGCAAATCCTAAGCTTACTTTTTATTTGAAAAAACCTTTTGGAAATCATGAGAAACAGTAGCTTTTCATGAAAATCTTTATTTCCAGCAGGCAATAAATTATTTTATTAAGGGTACTAACCACTCTAATCAGCTTATGATGAGTTTTGTATGAAGGGAGTTTTCAAGTATGCGATGGTTGATGACGAAAGAAGATACAAGAGTGTCAAGCGCTCAAGCTTGGGGATTCCCCCATGCACCCCAAGAAATATTCAAGGAGACTCAAGTGTCTAAGCTTGGGGATGCCCCCATGCCTCCCGTTCTCTATCAACAATCATCAGTTCGTCCATATCCATGCTATATTTTTATCACTTCATATGTTATGTGCTATGCTTGGAGCATCCCGCTATTTACTTTTTAGTTTGTTGTAGTTTTGCTTGCTGTTCATAACAAGTCGGAACCTAGCCTACCTTGTTTGGGAGAGAAACACACTCCATTCCACTCTAGAACACAACATAGGTTTGCATGTTTATCTTTTTGTGTGTTCTCTATCTTTCCGTAGCTACTGTCATGCTTAGCTCTTAGTTTTCATGTTTATATTTTTAAAAGCTTTTATTTAGGTTTCTTATGGAACTCTCTTGAGTTATCATGCTTATCTTGCTTAGAGAGTTGGCTCGTTGCACTCAGTTGTGTGTCTTGCATGACCAGGTAATTGATGTTGCTATTTAAGTATAGTAGTAACTTGCAATAGTTTTGAGGTATTGATTTGAGTAATGTTTGGACTATTGGTGCCAAGAGCTTGAGCCTATTAGTGATAGGTGTTGTATTTTGGGAAATCCGTATGTTTTTCTAGAACTAAATTAGTTGAGAACTCTAGCTACTAAATTGATCGCTAACCTCTGGAGGGGCTGGAATATATAGAGTACCCTCACGTTACCATGAGTCGTGGATGCGCAAGGATAACCAAACCCCCGAACACTCATCCTCGGGGTACTTGTGTCTTTGTGAATTTCCTAACTAGATAGAGAGTTACCGATAATAAGTGTATGAGTTCTTTAGACTAATGTGAGTATTCGATTGTTGGCACTTCCACCATCCATATTTAGCTACCATCTTCGGTACCGTGCATTGCCCTTTCTCACATTGAGAATTGGTGCAAAGTCCGCCGGTGCATCCGAACCCAGGACATGAGATACTCTGTCATACATAAACCTCATTATATCTTTCCTCAAAACAACCACCATACCTAACTACTAAGGCATTTCCATAGCCTTTCCGATATACATTGCCATGCAACATCCACCATCTCATGATTTGATCTTCACGTCATACATGCTTTTGCTTGATCAAGGAGCCGCATGCTAATTGGGCCTTGCCCTTTTGCTGCTACATGATGCGCTAGTATCATTGCATACCTGCTACACTGGCAGATGCATACATTTGCGTACGTCATGATAGTTTTCACTTGTCTTTATGTTGAGTACTTCTTACAAAGCGTGATGATTTTTCTTTTTATTCATGTAAAACATAGAGTGTTTCCCTTAAGTGAGGAAAAGATCCCAAAGTGAACAAAACAAAAGATCTCAAAGAGGACAAATGAGAGATAAAAAGAAAGAGCCAAAGAGGCCACAAAAAAAGAGAAGGGGGCAACACTACTATTCCTTTTGAAAGATCCACACTCGTACTCCATTGCGTTATTCGTACTACATAGAGATTATCATTCATGCATAACTATGTGGGGACCCTTACACTATAGAACTTGTTTTGCATATTCCAATGATGAGCCCCCCTCAAATGAGCTCTAGGTCTTCATCAGCAAAGAAGTTGGATGCACCCCCACTAGTTCCATTGGAGAGCTTACCTTAGCTCATATGTGCATCCGTTACATGGCAATCCCTACTCCTCACATCATATCTATCATTTGGCTTTCTCTTGCCTATGGTTCTCCTCATTGATGTGAGCCTTTCACACCTTTTTGTCTTCCTTCCCCATCATTATTCTATTTGCCATCCTAAGTGCCAACATATCTTGCTTACGCTCATCCATTGCATCAGTGATCAAAATAGAAAGGGAGAGAATCATTTTGATTTGTGCCTGACTAGTGGTCTGGGGATGAGTCAAAAAAATCCGAAGGAGACTAAGTGTGAAATTTTAGTAGATTGAGTTATCAATTAAAAATATATATTTTATGATCTCAACCCATCTCCCACTTCTTGCACGCAAACACCATTTGGAGAATTCGAGTCATAGACAGCGAGAGCTCTTGCACCTTTATGTTCTTACTTTGCTAAACTCAATACTAGATATAGACTCTTGTTTGTTATTGTCTTGACTTGAATTGCATATCTCACTTGCTTTGCTTTGAAGTTCTTATATGTGTGTTAGCAGGTCACCACATAAATTCTTGTATTATCATTTATCTACTTGAGGACGAGCAGAAATTAAGCTTGGGGATGTTGATACGTCCCAAACATATCTATAATTTCTACTTGCTCCATTATCTTTTGGGTGACATTGTTATATGTTTTGCTACACTTTTATATCATTCTACACATACTTGGACTAACCTACTAACTCAATGCACCCACTGCCAGTTTCTGTCTCCTGATGTCTATTTTGTAGGGGCTTTTACCCAATTTTCCGAAGCCCAAAAACATTCCATATCTTTACCTAATAATAAAGAGGCTATCGCTTCCGTCGGAAAACACACCGAGGTGATTTTACAAAAAAGCCCTTACTGTTTATGACATTAAACTCGTAGTATATATTAAATATTTTTTTAAATACTCATATCTTTTAAACCGTAAATCCAAATTTAACATATTATACATGGAATTTGATTAGAAAAATATGTAGAATTTAAATATGATATTATTTTATCTGTTAAACGTTTAATAAAATACTATCTAGGGTGCAATCTTAATAAATAAGTCATTATTCGTCTTTCTTTCATACCGGTATTCATCCGGGTTGGGAATGAACACGTCAACAAAATCAGGATTAGAGATGAAACTGAAGGTCACTTGACTGATTGTTTGTACGTATTAAATCTACATGCAAGCCGTGTTAAAATAGAAGACCTGTGAAATTTTGAACTGCATTTTTGTAGGATAAGACCATCTTTATTTGTATCGTAACTATAAATTCTCAAATTATAGACATTTTTTATAAATTAAGAGCGTGTGCCGTGTGGTATTTCTTTCTCCCGTTGCAATGCATGGGCCCTTTTGCTAGTAAATATATAAAAAATCAGCGAAACAGAAGCTTCCGGATCACCGAAGAAGGGCCAAAGGGGGGCCAAGGGCCTCCCAGGCGGCCTGCTGGCGCGGCCAAGACCTAGGCCACGCTAGGAGGTCGCCTAGGTGGGTCTCACATACTCTGGTGCCCTCCTTTGGCCTATATTTAGAGTCCCGAGAGGTAACCTGTTGGGGATATACCCCATGGTGTGACCCGGCTTGAAGTATGATCCGCCAAGGACTTGGCGACTCACCGACGACTTAGAAGTGACCTGGCGGACGGGACATACATGACCCGGCAGGCGACTCAGACAAATGATGAAGGCCCAAGGCCTGGCGTACACCCTAGCATAAGGCGACTCATAGAGAGGTCAGGAGGGCCGACTCACAAGAGAAGGCCCAAGAAGAGGAGAGACTCCCTCACAAAGGAAACAAGACCCGGATTAGGATTCAAGAGAGACTAGTCCTATTCCTACTCCTAGTAGGACTCTACATGTAAACCTACCCTTCCACCTATATAAGGAGGGGTAAGGCGCCCCAAGAGGGACAAGATTCACAACTTAGGTCTAGACAAGACAAATTAAAGATAGACAGATTAGACACCCATGATATTAGAGGTGGCAAGTCTGCACCCTTGTAATCGAGATCATCATCTTCCTCAATGAAGCACAAGTAGGACGTAGGCTTTTACCTCCATCGGAGGGGCCGAACCTGGGTAAATCTGCGTCTCTCGATTCCGATCAACCCCTCTCAAGCCGCCACATAGCTGCGATGGCCTCACACCTAAGTTCTCTCATGAGGACATCTGCCGTGACAAAACCACGACAGTTGGCGCCCACCGTGGGGCCGATTGCACGGTGGTATTGTGTTCTTGGAAGGAATTTTTCAGGAATCGAAAAGCTTGCGATCTGTCTGACGAAGAAGAGCCGACGCTGAAGTCGAAATAGTGTGTTCAACTTTGAGATGCTCACGATGTGTTGTTGGAAATTTTAGGGTTGCGTGTTGTATGTATCGTGATGACCCGCCAAGTCCGAAACCAGAGTAATTTTGGGTGGCAGTCTTGGACGATCCGTCAATGGCAGGCTACACCGAGACGTACAGGAAGTCAGTCGCCAGTCCGCCGAGTCGCAGGTGCAATTCCACGCCTCCGCATATGCCTAAAATCACGGGACAATCTATCAAACAAGGCTGCATCTCGAGTAGTATTCTGTCCCAAGTAGTATTCTATTGAAGCAAAAAAAAAGAGAGACACAGGCCACCACGGACTCCGTCGTCTCTACCATGATCCACCTGGCTGGCTCGCCTCTTCCGCAAGCCGCCGCCATTGGCCCATCGATGTGTCCGCTTTCACACCTCCCTGCCCGTACCAGCATGCTGCTCCACCCTCACGCCTAGCACGCCCGCACCTCGCCCACCGGTGCCCGCCTTTCCGCGCCCCGTTGTGTGGCTCTACCATGCCTTTCCTCGCCTTGCTCGCACCATGCTGGGTCCCAGCCGGCACCAGCTTCACCTTGCTCGCACCACACCAGGTCCGGGCCGGTCACTGCGCGCAAGCCGGCTCGTCACCTCGCCGTTCGCAGCACCTGCTCCGCCCACCACCGCGCCGGCTTGACGCACCTCGACGTACTTCGCCACGCTCGCCTTCAATCGCCTCCGTGGGCTAGGGCAGCACCCACCTCCTCCCACACCGCCGGCTACGCCGCAAGACGCCTCGCCATCGCAGCCACACTTGGCTCCAGCCTCGCTCGACCGCGTCCGCGCCGTCACACGCCGACTCCACCATGCCGCGCCACGCCCACTGTCGTGGGTATAAGCCTGACAGTAGATGTGTAGGGTACGAAAAGGATGGGCAGAGCCTTAGCTATGGCGAGGTTGTATGAGTTCAGGCCCCTCTGTGGTGGAGGTAATAGCCCTACGTCTCAGTGCTCAGGGAGCTTGTTGTCGAGTGGAAATATGGAATACAATGAGTTGCTAACCCCTCTACCAGTGGGGGAGGGTGGCTTATGTAGAGTGTGCTGCCCTCCACAACGGTTCCGGTACAGGGGTGGAGTAGTGGGGATTGAATGCGTACGTTACAGGTAACGTACGCCCTAAATGCTAATAAATGCACCCGGAAACGTACGACCGTTTCCCTCCAGGGGGTTGCGATGTACCGAGTGGTATCCAGTCGGTTAGCTTGATATCCTCCGAATGTTAACCTCCGACTGGATGGTCGAGGACCTGTTACCGATTGGATGATGGAGACTCCTTAATTCAGTCGGAACTGACTAAGGGTCTTGTCCTTTGTGAGGGGTAGTCCTTGGGTAAGACCTACATGACAGGCCTATGACCCTACCCTAGGACTATAACCCCATCATTAGTCCCCGAATGGATTGGGGTTGAAACGACGAAGCGATGCTTGAAGTTTGGATCCGACTGGAGCGGGCTTGGCTTGGGCGTTGCTTGCCTCAATCCATTTTATCTTTTTCTGACCAACGATCTGAGTGGAAGTACTCGCGGAACAGACTGTCGGAAACCGGTCAACTGACAGCGGCGGATTTTCCGGGATCTCAAATTTCGGGTTCCGCGCGCTCAGCGGGGATGACGCCATCGCGCTCGAGTAGCGCCCGACGCCTCGATTCTCGCGCCTTCAACCGCTCCACTAATATCGCCGCGGTGGGTCAGGGGATAAGGTTTCGGGCCTGCCTGCCAGCGACCCAGTCGGAACCCTACTTAAATCTCGGCGGCGAGGGTTCTTCGTTACGCTCGCCGAATCTCTTGCCTTCGCCTGCTCCGTCTCTCTCGCCACCTCCAGCGCCTCCACACTCCTCCCTCCTCCTTCCTCCCGCGGGTTCGCAGTTTCCGCCATGACCAAGGGTCAGACCAGCAAGATGGAGGCAAGGAAGAAGAAGGGGAAGGCGGCGGCTCCTGCTCAGCGGCGGCAGCGATCGCTGTCGGCGGGGTGGATTCAAGGCGACTTCCTCCCCTCCACGGTGACGGAGGGGGATCTGCTGCAGCTGGTTGAGCACGGGATGATCGTGCACAAGTCCTGGAGGCTGCCAGCGGAGAACGAGGTCGAGCCGGCGCCCCGGGAGGGGGAGCGCGTCTTGCTGCTCAGCCACGTCAATTGAGGTTTCTCCTTGCCCCCGCATCCTTTCTTCAAGGGCATCATGAATCACTTCGGGGCACAACTTCACCACTTTCCCCCGAACGCCATTGCCCATCTCTCTGCTTTTATAGTCCTGTGCGAGTGTTTCATTGGCTGTCCTCCCCATTGGGGGCTATTCAAGCACATATTTTCTGCTAGATCCCAAACCATCAAACGACTCAGCCAGTCGGATGATAAAACACATCTTCTCCAGCTCTGCGGGGGCCTAGGTTTCCAGAAAAAGAGTCCGAGCAGTTATCCTGCCCTCCAGCTAAGTGAGTCGGTCAGGAACTGGCAGTCGACGTGGTTCTACTGCCAGGATATCGCCTGTCCGAATGCTTCAACAGGGCTGCCTCCCTTTAGCTTAGATCGGCCCGCCCCACCCAAGCAACTCGCGCTCACGAGGGCGGAGAAGAACGACATCCAGCCTCTGGTCGTGGCGCTTGTAGATGTCGTCAGGAGGGTGGTCACAAGCATAGACTTGCTGGAGGTTTTCCTCAGTCGGCGAATCCAACCTCTGCAGGCTCGCGACCACGCCATGTGGCATTATACAGGGCCCGAGGATTCCACTCGGACCAACGTTGTGGGCATGACTGAGGAGAGGGTGACCTCGTGGGTGCTCCAGATCACAGGCCCCTGCGAGAATCCCAAAGGATCTCGGCGAGTGAAGCCTTTCTGCGCGGAAAACCCTCCTCCGAATCAAGGGAGTGGCACTTGTCGAGTGCTCCTAACTGTCTTAATCTTATCGTTTGCTTGAATCTCTATGTGACGTCTGATGTCGCCGGCTGAATTTTATGCAGGAGTGGACCAACTAGTTTTCTCCCGTCTCGAACGGGAACCTGGCCGAGGAGGAGGAAGGCAGCCAGGAAGGCAGCGTGGAGAGCGCTGAATATGTCTCCGACAGCGGGGACTCGGAGGAAGAGACTAGCGAGGAAGAGGAGAAAGACGAAGAGCAAGACTCGCCGCCTCCGCAAATAGAGCATCGGACCAAGCGCCGACACGAGCCTGCCGTTCCCTCGACCCGTCCAGCATCTTTGAGTGCTCCTCCCACTGCCCCGGTGGTCCCGAGTGCTCGGAGCACCAAGAGGGTCAGGGATGTTGCCGCTGAGCCCGCGGGTCAGCCTTCCAAGGCGGCCAAACCGAGTGGGTCCAAACCTCGGAAGGCTCTGCCGCGGATGAGGGTTGCTGTCCCCAACACCTCCACGTAAGTGTATTGACCTTCTAATTTCTTCTGATATCCGAGTGCATTCTTGTTCATTGGTCGAATGGATTTTACTCGACAGAGTCGCTACTTCTGCCACCTCTCCGACGTGCCAGGAGGATGACCCCATGGACACGGACAACATCGTCTTGTCTCAGCCTGGTGCGTTGTAGTGACTTCGGGTGTTTTATTCTATCATAGGTTCTGCCTCTTTCTTTTTTTGAGATCTTGCGTCGTTCGGTCTATCAGGGGCGATTTGCGTGGACGAGGGCAATTAGGGGAGAGCTGAACAGGCTGCGGAGCCCGTTCTTGAGGTTGCTCCGCCTGTTGCTGCTCTCGCCGCCAACGTGCCGCCGACTGAGGCGCTGCCGCTGACTGAACCGGCGCTGGTGGTTGAGGTGCCGACTGGAGCGGACCTTGGGATGCCTCAGGAACTTCCGACGATGCCAGGCTCGTCGAATGTCGAGTTCAACATCCAGCGTCTCCCGGAGGAGCAGGTGGGAGCGGCCAAGGGAGCCATGGTGCAGGCGGAGCTGATGGCTGGAGAAGCCAAGAGGGCCTATGACTCCGTCGCGTCCTTGTACCAGCGGAGCTTGGAGCTTCGGGATGATATCCGAGTAAGTGGGCTAGTAAGTATTTACTTTTCTCTTGTAACCCACTGGGTGTTTTTGGATAGCATATGTTGTTTGCAATGGGTTCACTCTGAGTGAACCCAGTGGGTGTCGTCCCCGAGACTTCTGTCGAGTGCTTGCGCCGGCAGTTGTCTTTATACATATTGTCTTTGTTTTGGTCAAGTCTGTAAATAACATGACCGAGTGCGAGTAGTTGTGGCACTCGGAGTGCACTTACTGTAAGAGTCCCCGAGAGTAATTTGTACTCAGGTAGGGTAGTATTTGCCTCATAGCCGTAGGTGGTAACATGCATCTCAATAGGGCGGGCCTGCTTAAGTTGCATGCCAGTGGGGTCACTCTTAGTGAACCCACTAGGTGTAGTCCCCGAGGCCGCTGTCGACTACTTGCGTCGGCAGGGGTCTGAAGAACTTAGACTTTTGTTGTTCGATTTTCTGATTGTCCCTTGGTGTTTGCTGGCAGAAAACTTGTGAAATGGGAACAACCTATGAGGCTCTCAGGGCGGAGAAGAACCAGTTAGCTGGTGAGCTTGATGTGGCGCTGCTTGCAATGGCTGGCATGAAGGATGCTCTGGCGGGGCGAGAGAAGTCATTGGAGCAGGCGCGTGAAGCGAACAAGGTGTTGACTGAAGAAGTTGAAAAGATGGGGAAACAAAGGACTGCTCTGATGGGACAGATGGACGTGCTGAACAAACGGTGCAGAGCACAGGAGAAATACGTCAGCGACTGGGCTCGGCAGATGATGACGCGTCTGGCTGGTAAGTCCTATTTTTTCCGAGTGCTTGTGTTATGCGCGTCACACTCGGCGCTTATTGTTTGCTTGTCCTGTTGTCGTAGATTTTTGCTTTGACGCTGAAGCTGAAGCAGCTGATGTGGAGCGGTCGATTCTCGAGAACGTTCCAGTCGGCAAGGATGCCAATCGGCATCTGCTCCGTGCGCACATCCGCGTGGGCAAAGTTGGTCCTTTCATCGGTCGACTGAGAGAAGTCATCGGCCGAATCGACAAGGAGCTTTGGCCAGAAGATGAGTCGTGGCAGGAGATGGAGAACCTGATGACCCGACTGGAGGAGATTCCCAACCGAGTGTAGTCGTGGAAGAAATCTGCAGCTCGTTGTGGTGCAGATGTTGCTCTGTCCCTGGTCCGAGTCCATTGCAAGGAGGTGCGCGAGGAGAAGTTGAAGACGTTGAAGGTGGCCAACACGAAGAAACTTCGATTCGAAGACTTCATGGAAACCTTCCTTGAAAGCGCCACCCGCATCGCCGACGGTATTGATCTGGACACGTTCGTAGAGCACTCCAGTCCTGGTGTTAATCCAGATGAAGCGTAAAAACACTTTTATCCTCGGTATGCCGAGTGTGGATCTGTAAGAAACTTTGGCCACTGCTGTTGGCCTCCACATTCTTGGTTCGGTGTGGGTAAGCTTGATCCACACCGAGCCACTATCTTTGGTTGAACTTTGAATCGAATCTTTTGCTCTTCTGTTGCAATTTTGACTCGAGTTTTTGCTTGGCGTTTCTTGGTGAAGCCAAAGGCAAACATTCGGAACATGTCAATTGTCTTGACATCTGCATGAGCCTCAATGAGGATCCGTGGAATTTCTGATTACCCGAGTGTACCTGTAGGATACAGTCGAAGGCATGTGGATGCTTAGGCGATTCTGCATCGCAGCTAAGCCCCCGAGTGTGACGTTAAGTGCACACTCGGAGAAAGTTAATACTTAGGCGATTCTGGATCGCAACCAAGTCTCCGAGTGTGACGTTAAGTGTACGCTCGGAGAAAGTTAATACTTAGGCGATTCTGGATCGCAGCCAAGTCTCCGAGTGTGACGTTAAGTGTACGCTCGGAGAAAGTTAATACTTAGGCGATTCTGGATTGCAGCTAAACCCCCGAGTGTGACGTTAAGTGCACACTCGGAGAAAGTTAATACTTAGGCGACTCTGGATCGCAGCTAAGTCCCCGAGTGTGACGTTAAGTGCACACTCGGAGAAAGTTAATACTTAGTCGATTATGGATCGCAGCTAAGCCTCCGAGTGTGACGTGAAGTGCACACTCGGAAAAGGTTAATACTTAGGCGATTCTAAATCGCAGCTAAGCCCCCTAGTGTGACGTTAAGTGCACACTCGGAGTAGGTTAATACTTAGGCGATTCTGGATCGCAGCTAAGCCCCTGAGTGTGACGTGAAGTGCACACTCGGAGAAGGTTAATACTTAGGCGATTCTGGATGCAGCTAAGCCCCCGAGTGTGACGTGAAGTGCACACTCGGAGAAGGTTAATACTTAGGCGATTCTGGATCGCAGCTAAGCCCCCGAGTGTGACGTGAAGTGCACACTCGGAGAAGGTTAATACTTAGGCGATTCTAGATCGTAGCTAAGCCCCCGAGTGTGACGTTAAGTGCACACTCGGAGAAGGTTAATACTTAGGCGATTCTGGATCGCAGCTAAGCCCCCGAGTGTGACGTGAAGTGCACACTCGGAGAAGGTTAATACTTAGGTGATTCTGGATCACAGCTTAGCCCCCGAGTGTGACGTTAAGTGCACACTCGGAGAAGGTTAATACTTAGGCGATTCTGGATCGCAGCTAAGCCCCCGAGTGTGACGTGAAGTGCACACTCGGAGAAGGTTAATACTTAGGCGACTCTGGATCGCAGCTAAGTTTTTTTTTTAGACCGGAGTTTGCGACCGCGAAAGAACTTTGAACCTGCAAAAAACTCAATCTGCTTTATATTATTTCACCAATACTAGTTCTTTACATTGCTTCAGTCGACGGTCATGTGTAGAAGCACTTGAGGAGATCTCCGTTCCATGCTCACGGCTCGTCTGTCTCCTTGTCGACGTTGTAGAGTCTGTATGCCCCATTGTTCAGCACCTTGGAGATGATGAAGGGTCCTTCCCAGGCAGGAGCCAACTTATGAGGTCTTTGCTGATCTACTCGGAGCACCAGGTCGCCTGCTTGGAACGTACGACTCCTGACGTGTCGCGCGTGAAAACGCCGCAGGTCTTGTTGATAAATGGTTGAGCGAGTCAGTGCCATCTCGCGCTCCTCCTCTAAAAGACCCACTCCGTCTTGCTGTGCTTGTTCTGCTTCACCTTCGGAG
This sequence comes from Hordeum vulgare subsp. vulgare, assembly GCF_904849725.1. Classification (NCBI taxonomy): domain Eukaryota; kingdom Viridiplantae; phylum Streptophyta; class Magnoliopsida; order Poales; family Poaceae; genus Hordeum; species Hordeum vulgare. Next base: position 246,765,842 of record NC_058522.1, read on the forward strand.
AAGAGTTCGACTCGTGGCGCATTGTGAAGCAAGTCACTCGGAAGGACCGCTTTTGCTCCATAAACAAGGAAGAACAGTGATCGCCCTGTAGATCTGTTCGGTGTTGTGCGAAGTCCCCAAAGCACTGAAGGTAGCTCGGTAACCCAAGCGCCAGCGGCATGTCCTATCTCTCGCAGGAGTCGCGGCTTCAGACCTTGCAAGATAAGTCCGTTCGCCCGCTCTGCTTGTCCATTGGACTGTGGGTGCGCCACGGAAGCAAAGTCCACTCGGATACCTTGGCTTGTACATAATCCTTTGAATCTGTCCGAATAAAAGTTTGTCCCGTTGTCCGTGATTATGCTGTGAGGTACACCGAATCTGAAGATGATGTCCCTGACAAACTTGATGGCTGTTGAGGCGTCGAGCTTCTTGATGGGCTTCGCTTCGATCCATTTCGTGAACTTGTCGACTGCCACCAACAGATGTGTGTATCCACCTTGGCCTGTCTTGAATGTTCCAACTGTATCTAGTCCCCAAACAGCAAACGGCCACACAAGAGGGATCGTCTTCAACGCAGACGTCGGCTTGTGGGACTTATTGGAGTAGAACTGGCAGACCTCAAATCGGTCAACCATATCTTTAGCCATCTTGTTAGCCTGCAGCCAGAAGAAACCAGCCCTGAAAGCCTTGGCGACGATTGCTCTTGAAGAAGCGTGATGACCGCAGGTTCCCGAGTGAATATCCTCCAGAATCAGCTGCCCCTCCTCTGGGGAGATGCATCGTTGAAGAACACATGAGATACTTTCTTTGTACAATTGGCCATCAATGACAGTGAATGACTTCGACCTGCGGACTATCTGCCTGGCCTGGACTTCGTCTTCTGGTAGTTCCTGCCTCAGGATATATGCAATGATCGGCATAGTCCAATCGAGGATGACGGCAAGAATCTCCATGACCAGATCAACCACAGCAGGTACATCGACTTCAGTCGGATCCGTTGAACTCTTTGGTTGTACCGGCTCCTCTGTGAAAGGATCTTCTTTGACTGAGGGGAGGTGGAGGTGCTCGAGGCAGACGTCACTCGGGACTGGTCTCCGAGTGGATCTGAGTTTTGCTAACTCATCAGCTGCTTGGTTCTTCAGTCTTGGAACATGGTGAAGTTCTAGACCTTCAAACTTCTTCTCGAGCTTCCTCACTGCATTGCAGTATGTAGTCATGGTGGGGTTCCTGATGTCCCACTCTTTCATCACTTGATTGACCACCAAATCTGAATCGCCGTAGACCATCAGGCGACGGACGCCGAGTGAGATGGCCATACGGAACCCGTAGAGGAGAGCTTCATACTCTGCCTCGTTGTTGGAGGAATCGAAGTGTATCTGTAGCACGTACTTGAGCTTGTCGCCCTTTGGTGATATGATCACAACGCCAGAGCCGGAGCCATTCAACATCTTGGACCCATCGAAGAACATTGTCCAATGGGCCGAGCAGATGTGGGTCGGTTGCTGTTGTTCTACCCATTCTGCTATGAAGTCAGCCAGAGCTTGAGACTTAATAGCTTTCTTGGCCTCGAACTTGATATCACAGTACAGCATCCCCATCGCCCACTTCGCCACTCGGCCAGACGCGTCTCGATTGTGGAGAATTTCCGACAATGGAGCATCAGAAACGAGAGACACCGAGTGGTCTTGGAAATAATGGGCCACCTTCTTCGCAGTCATGTAAATCCCGTATATAAGTTTTTGATAGTGGGGATACCTCTGCTTGGAAGGAGTTAGGACTTCGGAGACGTAGTACACTGGCCGCTGAACTTTGTATGCTTTGCATTCTTCTTCTCGTTCGACTGTAAGAACAGTACTAACGACTTGATTTGTAGCCGCGATATGCAGAAGAAGGGGCTCTTTACTGAGCGGAGCAGTAAGAACCCACTGGGTGTGACACCGAGTGGTCTTGGAAATAATGGGCCACCTTCTTCGCAGTCATGTAAATCCCGTAGATAAGTTTTTGATAGTGGGGATACCTCTGCTTGAAAGGAGTCAGGACTTTGGAGACGTAGTACACTGGCCGCTGAACTTTGTATGCTTTGCCTTCTTCTTCTCGTTCGCTGTAAGAACAATACTGACGACGTGATTTATAGCCGCGATATACAGAAGAAGGGGCTCTTTATTGAGCGGAGCAGTAAGAACCGGCTGGGTGGAATGTAGGACTTTGAGGTCGTCGAATGCGACTTGGGCTTCGTCTGTCCACTCGAAGGTATCTGATTTCTTCATGAGTCGGTACAGAGGAAGCGCTTTCTCGCTGAGTCGACTGATGAACCTGCTCAAAGCCGCTAGGCAACCTGTGAGTCGTTGAACATCGTGTATTCTGACCGGCCTCTCCATTCGGACGATGGTCCCGATCTTTTCGGGGTTGACATCGATCTCTCGTTCGGAAACGAAGAAACCGAGTAACTTTCCGCTGGGAAGACCGAATGAACATTTGGCGGGGTTGAGCTTGATATCGTACCTACGAAGGTTGGCGAATGTTTCTGCCAAGTCAGTCAGCAGGTCGGAACCTTTGGGTGACTTGACTACGATATCATCCATATACGCCTCCACATTCCGACCGATCTAGTCGAGGAGACATTTTTGGATCATGCGCATAAAGGTAGCTCCTGCATTCTTCAAACCGAATGCCATAGGGATGTAGCAGAAGCACCCGAATGGGGTGATGAAGGTTGTTTTTAACTCATCGGGCCCGTACAAACGGATCTGATGATAGCCTGAGTAGGCATCAAGAAATGGCAGACGCTCGCAACCCCCAGTCGAATCGACAATTTGATCTATGCAGGGGAGCGTAAAATGGTCTTTCAGGCAGACCTTATTGAGATGCTTGAAGTCAATGCACATTCGGAGCGACTTGTCCTTCTTGGGCACCATGACAACATTGGCGAGCCACTCGGAGTGGGGAACCTCGCGAATGAAGTTGGCTGCCAACAGCTTGGCCACCTCTTCCCCGATTGCCTTCCTCTTGTGCACGGCGGACCGGCGCAGGCGTTCTCGGACAGGCAGAGCAGTGGAATCCACGTGCAGTCGGTGCTCAGCCAACTCCCTAGGTACACCTGGCATGTCAGAGGGTTTCCATGCGAAGATGTCCCAGTTCTCACAAAGGAATTGGGTGAGCTCGGCTTCCTATTTAGGATCGAGGGTGGTGGAGATGTTCGTCGGGGCAACAGTGGCGTCCGTCGGCTGGATGCTGACCTTCTTCGTCTCTCCCGCTGACTGAAATGCAGATTCTGAAGCTGGCTTCTTCGAGCGCATCAGGTCGGCGGGGTCGACTGTTTTCTTGTACTCGTCCAGCTCGAGGACGGCCATCTGCTGGTCGGCGATTCTTCATCCTTGCTGCAGACACTCTTCAGCCCGCTGCCGATTGCCTGTGATGGTGATCACACCCTTCGGGCCTGGCATCTTCAGCTTCAGGTATACGTAACATGGACGGGCCATGAAGTGCGCATACGTTGGGCGACCCAGAATTGCGTGATAAGCGCTCTGGAAGTCAACCACTTCGAACGTCAGCTTTTCCTTGCGGAAGTTCTTGTCGGAGCCGAAAACGGCGTCTGGCCGAGTGACTTGGCCTTCCATCCAGGGACGACTCCGTGGAACTGCATGCTGCTCTCGCTGAGTTTGGACATCGGGATGCCCATCCCCTTGAGTGTGTCGGTGTACATGTTGTTCAAGCCGCTACCGCCATCCATGAGGACTTTGCGCAGTCTGACTCCTTCTACCACCGGGTCGACGACCAGAGCCTGTCTCCCCGGGGTGGGTACATGTGCTGGATGATCCGATTGGTCAAAGGTGATCGCAGTCTGAGACCATTTGAGGAACTTGGGGCTGGCAGGGGTGGCCATGTTCACCTCTCTGTTCACCAGCTTCAGTCGACTCTTGCTCTCGACGTCAGCAAAAATCATCAGGGTTGCATGGACTTGGGGGAACAGATCCTTCTTATCCTCCTCATCCTGTTCATGGTCCTTCTCACTCGGTTGCCCTTCGCTGAACCCCTGGGTCAGGAGGCGACACTGTCGAGTGGTATGCTTCACATATATGGGGTTGCCCTCTTCGTCCATCTTCGTATGAACCGGACATGGCTGGTCCAGGATGGGGTTATTGAACTGCTTCTTCTTGGGGGTGAACTGAGCCTTCCCTTTGCCCTTGAACTTGGCATTGGTTACGGCTGCAGCTTCTGCTTGCGGAGCGGTCGGAGCTTTCTGCTTCTGCTTCCGAGTGTTACCCCAATCTCCTTCACCGATTGTTTTGTGCTTGCCGCTTCGGATGCGGTCCTCTTCTTCGCCATTTGCATAGCGTGTCGCTATCTCCATCATCTTGCTCATGGAGATGTCGCCTCTTCGGCCAAACTTCAGGTACAAATCCATGTACCGCACGCCTGCCTTGAAGGCGCAGACTGCTTGATGCTCGGTGACGTTCTCCACCGTGTGGTAGAGAGTTGTCCAACGCTGGATGAAGTCGCGCAGGGGCGCATTCTGCTTCTGGACGCAGTGCTGGAGCTCCACGAGGCCAGCAGGGCGCTTGCACGTCCCTTCGAAGGTCCTGATGAACACCCGGGCCAGATCTGCCCAGCTGTAGATGCTTGAGGGGGCCAACTGGTTCAGCCACGCTCGCGCCGAGCCGTCGAGCATCAGAGGGAGGTACTTCATGGCGACATGGTCGTCTCTTCCTCCGATCTGGACTGCCACTCGGTAATCAACCAGCCACGTTTCTGGCTTGGACTCCCATGTAAACTTGTTAATTCCCGTCGCCAATCGGAAGTTGGGAGGGATGTCAGCCGAACGGATGGCTCGACTGAAACACTCGGGACCAGAACGATGGCCCTGCTTCCACTTGGACGGTCAATATCGCGACCATCGCGGTGGGCTCGGCCCCTCTCGACCCTCCACTGGGCGATATGCCCTCTTGCGTCGGGCCTTGGGTTGTAAGTGTCACCGACTGAACGACGATCATCATGATGTCGGGGCCCGTAGGGCCCACCCCGCGGAGGGGTGCGTGAACGACGGCGATCTTCGTGATTTATGGAACGGTTGCCTCCTCTGTGCCGCTGATGCGAACCTGGGCTGTGAACTGACCGATGCGTATTCGCATGAACAGAACTATTATAGATCCTGTTGTGCGACTGGGAGACCGCCGAATTCTGCTGCTGCACCGTGTGCAACAGTGCTCGGATCTGCTCGATCCCTCTACCAGCCTCTGAATCAGTCGGCTGGAGGGAATCGGCTATCTTGGCAGCCGCAACCAAGTTGAGGAGGGGTGTGCGGAACAGCTCCACGTTGCTCCACCGAGGGTGCCGACGGGCAGAACGGCGAGGTGGACGACGCGCGCCGGACGCTTCGCCGATCTCGTGCTCGTTCTGGCCAGCTTGACGGGGGCTTCATGGGAATTGGCCATGTGTACTTCTGCTGCAAGCCCGCGACCCGTGTACTCGGAAGGAAACTCAGTCGGAACCGAGCCCGAGCGCTAAGACGACGAGGCAACCACAACGGACTCTAGAACCGCCACTTGTGAAGATGCGTTCTGGCGCGCCTGGGCGTGTTGCACCCAACGCTGGAGCCGCGGACGGCGGGACCGCTTGATGCGGCGCGCGACGGCGGTGTAGGTCAACACCGGAGCCGACTGCTGCAGAAGAAGAATGCCGCGGGCGCCGGCACGGAAGTGCGTAGCCCCGCGACGGGGAAGCGCCTCGACGTCGAGGGGAGCATCCCGAAGCCACGCCGAATCGTCGACGATGAAGGAGAGAGCGCCGAAAAAGATCTGGTCACCCATGCTCGAATCTCCGCCGGACGACATGACGAAAGGAAGTAGTCGCAAACTCACCGGAAGTCGCTTAGACGCGTGCCCCACGGTGGGCGCCAACTGTCGTGGGTCTAAGCCTGACAGTAGATGTGTAGGGTACGAAAAGGATGGGCAGAGCCTTAGCTATGGCGAGGTTGTATGAGTTCAGGCCCCTCTGTGGTGGAGATAATAGGCCTACGTCGCAGTGCTGAGGGAGCTTGTTGTCGAGTGGAAATATTGAATACAATGAGTTGCTAACCCCTCTACCAGTGGGGGAGGGTGGCTTATATAGAGTGCGCTGCCCTCCACAACGGTTCCGGTACAGGGGTGGAGTAGTGGGGATTGAATGCGTACGTTACAGGTAACGTACGCCCTAAATGCCAATAAATGCACGGGGTTGCGATGTACCGAGTGGTATCCAGTCGGTTAGCTTGATATCCTCCGAATGTTAACCTCCGACTGGATGGTCGAGGACCTGTTACCGATTGGATGATGGAGACTCCTTAATTCAGTCGGAACTGACTAAGGGTCTTGTCCTTTGTGAGGGGTAGTCCTTGGGTAAGACCTACATGAGAGGCCTATGACCCTACCCTAGGACTATAACTCCATCACCCGCCACTATGGCCAAGCCTTGCCTTATCGCCTCTGATGTGGCACACCTGGCCCTGCCCCTCGGCGCATGCCTCCGTCACCATGGCTCTTGTACGACTGTCATGGAGGCCCTAAAGGTCGGGTTAAAAGCAGTGAGAAGCAGGGAGGAATCGTCAGAAGAGAAGGAAGCGTAACCGAGCCGATAAGAATTATTGCGGCAACGTTGTTGGCACAATGGCAACGAACGACCCGTCCACCGGCCAATCATATGCTTAATTACGATGAGCTCCAGAGTTGGGAGAGCACGTCAACACGGTGGTTTGTTACAGTCCTGGAGAAGGGATGATGGCTGCTAAGTTTTAGAGACAGATCCGAGATTTTAGATGGAAATAATGAAGCTTTTGAGGAGATTTTTTGACCCTGATTTTGCAAAATCAGCTGTTGGGTAGGAAGAAAGATAAAGGAATGACACTCGGGGGCTACATATTTCGTGTGTATGTCTGACCCGATCTGGATCGGCTACAAGTGCAGGTGGACGACGCAAGCAGCAAAACCAGGTGATTGAATTCCCAAAACAGCAGCCTCAAGCACCATTGCTAAGAGATTCACGCTTCAAAAAAAATCTGAAGGCCACCTACGTGTCGTGGGTCAGCACCATCTATGCCTACAGACTCAGCTGCATACAACATCAGGAGCAGATATTATTTATTGTCCGGTATTTTCCAGCACCAAAGGTTATCTGGATACATCAGATCCGATCGTCAGTTGCTGGGTATATACACACTGGATCAAAACTCCTATTTTGTGGTCGATCAAAGAAGCGCTACGTTTATCATCACGATGATGCATAATGGAGGCGTGCAAAATTCATTGATTATAAATTTTTGGAGTGGACTTATATGCATGTCTAAACTCAGTTAAACTTTGTCCACATTCGTCTAACAAAGTATCAGGCGATATTCGTGCTATCTATTTTCCAGTAAATATTTTTCCGAAAACAATTACTCTGTGCAACGATATTTTTATGCAGAGCAATTATTCATTATCAAAGATGGCATTATATCTCGGAGATGGAGTACACGCCAGCATCATTCTATAATTGTGTCCGTCCGGGCTGCCCAATGGACTCGTGCACCGGCTTACAACGTCGTGATCAACTCGTCATCAGCGCTGGCTTAAAATGACATGGCCAACTCTCATGATCGTGCGATGAAGACAGCTTACAAGGCCGTAATCAACTTACCGATCATACCGGCTTACAACGCCTCGATTGACTCGTTGCCCGTGCTGGCTACAACGCCTTGACCAACTTGCTATCGACGCTGGTTTCAAACGCGACCATGGTCTGGATTACATCAACCCACCGGTGCAGTGCTTGTTTGCACGAGCCGCCTAACAGACGGATGCAAGACGCCGCCCTCGCGGTCCAGATGACATCAACCCGTCGGTGCAGTGCTCACCTGTACGAGCCGTCCAACAAACGGATGCAAGACCCCACCCTCGCGGTCCGGGCGACATCAACATATCGTGCAGTGCTCACTTATAAAAGCTGCGCAACAGACATGCGCAAGCCGCCGTCCCTACGGTCCAATTTACATCAACACATCAGTGGATTTATATCTCAGAGATGGAGCGGTTACCAGCATCTTTCTCCACTAGCTTATTCCGCAGTCAAGGATGGAGACTCTCAAGCCGCCTCTTTGAATCGACTTAAGACTCGAGGGCTACACAGACATGGCTCGCCAGATCCAACCGGGCTGAATAAATTCAAGAGCCCCGGGTCATTACAGGGAAGATAACCCGGCCCCGAGGGCTATTGCCTCATTGGCGGGCATTTTAAAGTCGCCCAAGAGGACGAGTCGCCATGATGCGCCGTTCAAACATGGGTGCCCTGCTTCATTGTCAGGCATTTTAAAGTCGCCCAAGAGGATGAGTCGCCACGATGCGTCGTTCAAACATGGGTGCACTGCTTCATTGTAAGGTATTTTAAAGTCGCCCAAGAGGACGAGTCGCCATGATGCACCGTTCAAACATGGGTGTCCTGCTTCATTGTCAGGCATTTTAAAGTCGCCCAAGAGGACGAGTCGCCATGATGCGCAGTTCAAACATGGTTGCCCGGATTAATGGCAAGTATTCATGGTCAAACCTGCCTGTTTGCGTGATGCTACTTCAAACCCCTTTACTTCGTTTCACGATAAGTCAATCTATATGGACCCTGAACTTATCCGGGTTAAAACATCGATTGGTCGTGAGTGCCGGCTTACAAAAAGAGAGGATACTCCATTTGCCATTAAGCCACCTTCTTGGTCAAACCTGCCTGTTTGCATGATGCTACTCCGAATCCCGTGTACTCTCGATATGTCAATCCAGTTGGACCCTGAACTATCAAGGTTAAAACATCGATTGGTCACGCGTGCCGGCTTACAGAAAGCGAGGATATTCCATGGGCTATTAAGCCGCCTTCTTTGAAACTTGGTTAAACCTGCATGTCTACATGATGCTACTCTGAATCCCGTGTACTCTGGATATGTCAATCTAGTTGGACCCTGAACTATCAAGGTTAAAACATCGATTGGTCGCGAGTGCTGGCTTACAGAGAACAACGATAAACCAGTGGCTAACATGCTAGTTTCATTGAAGTAAGATTCAAATCTCATAAAACAACACTATTCTGTCATATACATGCATCAACTTGCATTCCATCAAGCATCATACATACATATCATGCTGGTCTTCAAACCGGGTCAAAGCATACATTCTTGCAGGTGCAAATTAATCTTTGAATAGCCAATTTGGCTGGATTTTCATCATGGTTTATCATAACCAGTGTTAAATGATTGGGGTTTTAAAGCCAGCTCGGAAGAATTGACTATTGTCGAAGATCCGCCCTATCACATGTAATGCCGAGTCATCCAATTGACCGGCCCTTGGATTTCTTCAACTTGTGCTCTGTAGTAAACTACAACACTTATGGATTTCTCAAAGGATATATTTTCTGGGTTACATTGCAAACCACGGTCAAGGATTTCTTTCATCACAAAGGTATCATGAGAGTGGATATGATTCTATAATGGAAGGAATAGTCCCAAGTTGCTACAGGCACACAACCCGGCACTTGGGGTCTACATTATTCAAATCAAGATTACATCAAAGTATGAAAGTCCCATGTCGCTGCAAGCATGCACCATGACACTTGGAGGCTAATGCAATCCGCTTTTCAAATCATCACATCATCAACAGACCCGACTACCTCAAGGAGATAAGCCGGCCCTGGAGAGCTACATAACACTCTTTATTCAAGTATGGATTCAAGGAAGCACCAACTCATCATTTTTATAATGACCCGCTCCTTAGGGGCTACACGTTGCTGCTCAAGGTTACATCATCAAATTTACAAAGTCCTTGCTCATTACTGCATAATGACCCGGCCCTTGGGGGCTACATAATATGATGTTTTATTTTCAAAGGAGAGGAACGTGAAAGTCCCGAATTGCCGCAAGCAATCGACCCGGCCCTTGGGGGCTACAACACTAAGTCCCAGGTTGCCGCAGGCAAGACAACCCGGCCCTTGGGGGCTACAACACTAAGTTGTTTCACAGATCATGAGGTTCAAATTGAAGACCCGACTCATCACACACTGATGACCCGGCCCTTGGGGGCTACATGTAATATGGATATATCAAAAAATTGAAGAGCACATTTCGTTTCGTCATGGAGGTGAAGCATTGAAAGACCGGCTCAACATCAAACGGATTTCTTTATCCCCAATAATTCGATACAGTCAATTGGAGTTTAGTTGTTTGACGGGGCACTACCAATAATCTTGACCCGCCATTGTCAATCATAACCCGGCGAAGCAAGAGAAGCTGGTTCAACATTGTGTGGATTTCTTATTCTTCAAATTTTCATCAAGCGAAAGCATTGGAGGTCGACTCAATGGCATATGTATTTTATTGCAAAGGACACGTACCAACAAGATGACTGTAAAGACGGCTCATTAATATGAAGAAGAAACCCGGATATTTCAAGGAGCCACTTCAGTAAATCAAGCCGGCCAGAGGAGCAAGCCGGTCCCTTAAAATATTTATTACTCTTATTTCAGGAGCTTACCTTCAATAAATTCAACCTAACCTGGGGGCTAATGTTGGGGATATACCCCACGGTGTAAACCGGCTTGAAGTATGACCCGCCAAGGACTTGGCGACTCACCGGCGACTTAGCAGTGACCTGGCGGGCGGGACATACATGACCCGGCAGGCGACTCAGACAAATGACGAAGGCCCAAGGCCTGGCGTACACCCTGGCATAAGGCGACTCATAGAGAGGCCAGGAGGGCCGACTCACAAGAGAAGGCCCAAGAAGAGGAGAGACTCCCTCACAAAGGAAACAAGACCCGGATTAGGATTCAAGAGAGACTAGTCCTATTCCTACTCCTAGTAGGACTCTACATGTAAACCTACCCCTTCCACGTATATAAGGAGGGGTAAGGCGCCCCAAGAGGGACAAGATTCACAACTTAGGTCTAGACAAGACAAATTAGAGATTGACAGATTAGACACCCACGATATTAGAGGTGGCGAGTCTGCACCCTTGTAATCGAGATCATCATCTTCATCAATGAAGCACAAGCAGGACATAGGCTTTTACCTCCATCGGAGGGGCCGAACCTGGGTAAATCCGCGTATTTCGATTCTGACCAACCCCTCTCAAGCCGCCACATAGCTGCGATGGCCTCACACCTAAGTTCTCTCACGAGGACATCTGCTATGACCAAACCACGACAAAACACTCGCATACTTTCTGAAATCGCGAATTTCTCCATCGTTCCGCCGCCCCAGCGCTTCCGAGATCGGGAGCATCAGGAGACCTCTTCCCGGCACCCCGCCAGAGGGAGGATTGACCTTCGGGGGCTTCTCCACCCCCATGGACGCTTCCCGGACGTGTCGTGGGTAGTCCACCTTGGACCATGAGTCCATGACCGGTAGCTATGTGATGTCTTCTCTCCAATCTTGTGCTTCAATGGTTAGTCCTTGTGAGCTGCCCTACATGATCAAGGCATCTATGTAATTCTCTTGCTATTGCTATGCTCGGTTTGTTGGGATCCGATGGATTATGAGATTATGTTCATATTGTTATGAGTTATATATTTGATTATCCTTTTATATTATATTCCTTAATGATTATTGCATGTTCTCCATTGCTATTTATTGCTTTGGCCGAGTAGTAGATTGTAACTCCAAGAAGGAGCGTTATGCATGATTGTGGGTTAATGCCCCTCGATGTCTAGCTTGAGTGACAAAAAACATGAGACTAGCGGCTGTTCTTGTTGCCACCAGGGAGAAAACAACGCTCCTTGTGACCACGGTTGCAAGGATTATTTACCTTACGTATAATTCGTTAATGCAGTTGTCCGTTGCTTTGAGTTTACACTTTGGGTGGGGCTCGCAACTGAATACCGACGAAATGTTCTGGATAGATATCTCAAGGTGGATGATTAGTAAGTAGATGATGATGAATAAATGGTCTACTTGTCTTGGCGTACTGCCCATTACTATTGAACCTCTAACTATCAGGGAGCATAATTAGCATTGCAGTCCGATCATAATTCTGTCAATTGCCCAACTGTGATTTGTTTACCCTAGCATAGTTGTTTATCGTCTTTTGGGAGAGAGACATCACTAGTGAACATCATGTGACTCCGGTCCATATCACCATCATTGTTTACACCTCCATCATTAACCGCTTTCCTTTACTTTTCTATTGCAATCACTACTACTTTCCCGCTTGTGTTTTGATCCTTTGCAAACTACAAGGTCGGAGAGATTGACAACCTCTGTGTACTCGTTGGGAGCAAAGTTATTTGTTGTGTGTGCAGGTCCACGTCTTGTGCTGACCAGGACGGAAGACACCTACTTGTTGAGCCTAGGAGTGCTCCTGGTTCGATAAACCTTACAGTCTCCATGTAAGGGAAATCTGCTGCTGACTACATCTCCACCTTCCATTTGGGGTAACCAACGAGGGGAGAGAAGTATATCCATCAACTCGTCACCAAGCGGACTTGTCTATTCCACCATGGCTAACTTTCACACAGAACTAGCCTCACTAGGGGTTGATCTTCATGAAGTAGGTGATCTGCTTGCATGTACAAACTTCTTGTTTCAACTCCACAACATGAAGTAGGAGGCTCCCAAGTGACACCTAACCAATCTATGAGGCACCACCCTCCAAAAGGAAATAGATGTGGTAGAACAATGAACTACATGCTCTTGTGCTTCAAAAGATAGTCTTCTCAACACTCAATCACTCTCTCACATATTTGGCATGGGTGGAAGAGATTGATTTGGTGGAAAGCAACTTGGGGAGGATAGAGATCAAGTTTCTAAAAGATGGATCAGAATATCTTGATCTCAACACATGAGTAGGTGGCTCTCTCTCAGAAAAAGAAATATCACTACAAGAATCTGATACTTTGTCGTCTGTCATAGCGGACGACAAAGGCCTGTGCCGTCCGTCAGCAGACGGCAAACTAGACGACAAACGAAAATCCGGTTTAGTTCCTCTTTGCCGTCTGCATTGGGACAGCTGACGGCAAAGGATCTTTGCCGTGAGGGGGCTGACGGCAAAGAATATGGGACGACACATCTGCGGGCACCACCGTCAAGTGCTAACAGCGGCCTGCTGGGCCCACACATAGTTTGGCGTTCGCCATTGGCCCCTTTGCCGTCCGCCGTGCTGGTGGACTGACGACAAAGGCACCGCCAAAGCCCCTCTCGTTCGCACCTTTGCCATCTGCCCTTTGACCATTTGTCGTCTGCCCTTTGACCCTTTGCCATCCGCCGTGCTGGTGGGCTGACGGCAAAGGTACCAGCAAAGCCCTTCTCACTAGCCCCTTTGCCCTCTTCCCTTTGACCCTTTGCCATCCGCCCACCAGCACGGCAGTCGGCAAAGGGGGCACCCAGTTTGATTCAAAACAAGCCAGTTTGGCCCCTTTGTCGTCTGCTGTAGCTCCTTTGCCATCGGTGGACACACGGCAAAGGCTCCAAACTGCCACTGTTTATTTTATTTTTAATAATATCCAGCAATTTTCGCAAAAATCAGGAATATATTTCACACAAACTGCCCCAAATGACATAATATATTTCACACAAACTACCCATACTCATAACCATATTAAAATAAGTTTCATCCATAATCCGTACATATTATGCAAATTTCATCCGTACCAAACCATATATTACACTAGTTTCATCCATACATACAAAGTTTCATATCCATTTACTACAATAATTTTAGTCCAAGGTTCTGTGAAGCCATTTTAGAAGAAACCATATTGAAGAACTCCATCAATATAATCCAAGCTTGCGTGAATTGAATGTAATCTGCAAAATGGGAAATAAGTAAGTTAGAAAAAGAAGACTAGATGAAGAGGAGAAGAAATAAGTAAGTTTCATATCCATTTAGCTCCAAAAAGACATACTTAGCTAATTTAGATTCAAGAAGAGGAGAAGAGGAGAAATGAAAAGAAGAAGAGAAGAAGAAGAAGGAGGAGGAGGAGAAGCAGGAGAAGAAGGAGAAGAAGGCTCCTCCTTCTCCTTCTCCTTCTCCTTCTCTTCTTCTTCTTCTTCTTCTTACTTCTTTTCATTTCTCCTCTGCTTGGAGCTAAATTATCTAAGTAAGTCTTTTTGGAGCTAAATGGGATAATTATGTCATTTTAGAGGAAAACAAGCTAAGTATATAATATCCATGAGCTAACAAAGTTCTTATGCCATTATGAGCTTATTATGTCATTTTGGAGCTAAATTAGTCATTTTAATGAGCTAAACAAGGTTCTTATGATGTTTTTACCTAACTAAGCTAATTATGTCATTTTGGAGGATAAATAGCTAAGTATGTTTATGTCGGGGAAAATAAGCTATGTAGAAGAGGAAAGAGAAGAGGACGAGAAGAAAAAGAAGAAGAAGGAGGAGGAGGAGGAGAAGGAGAAGGAGAAGGAAGAGGAGAAGAAGAAGAAAAGGAGAAGGAAAATATGGAGGAGAGAAGAAGAAGGAGGGCTCCTTCTCCTTCTTCTCCTTATCCTTCTTCTTCTCTTCTTCTTCTTCCTTCTTTTCATTTTTCCTCTTTCTTCTCCTCTTGTCCCCTTCTTCGGGCTAAATTAGCTAATTATGCCTTTTTGGAACTAATTATGTAATTTGAGGATAATTATCTAAGTATAGGTCATGCTTTATTAAATATACCATTTTGGACCTAACTAAGCTAATTATGTCATTTAGGTGGAAGCCTAGCTAACTATAGGTCATTTCGGAGCTAACTTGGGTAAAATATGTCATTCCGGAGCAAACTATCCTTATTAAGCCATTTTGGATCTAGCTAAGCTAATTATAGGCCATTTAATATGTAAGTTAGGGGGAATAGGTCATCTTGGAGCTAAGTTAGCCTTATTATGTCATTTAGGTGGAAGTCAAGCTAACTATATGTCGTTTCAGAGCTAACTTGGGTTAAATATGTCATTTTGGAGGATAATTAGCTAAGTATATGTCATTTTTATTAAATAGACCATTTTGGAGCTAACTAAGTTAATTATGTCATTTAGGTGGAAGCCAAGATAACTATATGTCGTTTTGGAGCTAACTTGGGTTAAATATTTCATTTTGGAGCTAACGATGCTTATTAAGCCATATTGGAGCTAAATTGACTAATTATATCATTTAGGTGGAAGCCAAGCTGAGTACATAATATTCACGAGCTAACCAAGGTTCTTATGCCATTTTGAGCTTATTATTTCATTGTTGAGCTAAATTGGTCATTTTAATGAGCTAACCAAGGTTCTTATGATGTTTACACCTAACTAAGCTAATTATGTCATTTTGTAGGATAATTAGCCAATTTAGTCTTCGTTGGATGAGTCTAAGCTACGTAGAATAAGAGAAAGAGAAGAAGCAAGAAGAGAAGAAGAAGGAGAAGTAAAAGAAGAAGGAGGGGGAGGAGGAGAAGGAGAAGGAGAAGGAGAAGGAAGAGGAGAAGAAGAAGAAAAGAAGGAGAAGAAGGAGGAGAAGAAGGAGAAGGAGCTTCTCTCCTCCTTCCTCCTTCTCCTTCTCGTTCTTCTACTCTTCTCCTTCTCTTCTTCTTCTTCTTCTTCTTCCTTCTTTTCATTTTTCCTCTTTCTTCTCCTCTTGTCCCCTTCTTGGGGCTAAATTAGCTAATTATGCCTTTTTGGAGCTAATTATGTCATTTTGGAGTATAATTAGCTAAGTATATGTTAGTTTTATTAAATAGACCATTTTGGAGCTAACTAAGCTAATTATGTCATTTAGGTGGAAGCCTAGCTAACTATAGGTCATTTCGGAGCTAACTTGGGTAAAATAGGTCATTCCGGAGCAAACTATGCTTATTAAGCCATTTTGGATCTAGCTAAGCTAATTATAGGCCATTTAATACCTAAGTTAGGGGGAATAGGTCATCTTGGAGCTACCTAAGCCTTATTATGTCATTTAGGAGAGAACTTAGCTAAGTATATGTCATTTTTATTAAATAGACCAGTTTGGAGCTAACTAAGGTAATTATGTCATTTAGGTGGAAGCCAAGCTAACTATATGTCGTTTTGGAGCTAACTTGGGTTAAATATGTCATTTTGGAGCTAACTATGCTTATTAAGCCATATTGGACCATTATGCGGTTGTTCAGCAAAACACTAGAAATAACATACCATTATCGTCATCATGGAGGTGAAGCACGGTGGCTTTGGCTTGTTTCACCTAGAGAAGGCTGCCCTGGAGAAGGCTCCACTGTAGAAGGGTTGTGCGATGCGTTTCGGGAGATATTCTGCACCAAACATCGTTTGCAATGTGTCGTTAGCCTGAGGACACTCTTAAGATCACTTCACTGAAATGACTGGCATCGCCGGAGGGACTTGGCCGGTCTTCTCGCACATAGACTGTACATTTGTTTTCGACAAGTCAAACTTTGTAGTTATTAATGAAACGGACATTAAAATGAAAGATTTGAAATAATATGAAGAAGAAACTTACCACGAAGAGCTCGTATATGGCCCTGTTAGACGCATCATTCCGTGCCCTCTCCGCCTCCACCAATGCAGTCGTCCTCTCCTCCAGCTCCCTCATCTCCATATCCTTCTCCGCCATAACCGACTCCATTGCCTCTCTCTCTTTCAGAATAGCAGCCTGCAACATAACTCATTGTTAGCACTGTACTCATATTGGTTCCAACGCACAACATAATGCGGAAAGATAGTTGAGTCCATTAAACTAACCTCGATGGCGAGCTCGACTGGCCGTGGACGAGGTGTTATCTCAGGACAGGAGCTCGTTTGGCGTGCCTTTATCTGCCAGAGAGTGCTAGGACAACGTATAAGGCCGTCTCCAATGGCGATCGAGCCATGGGGCCTCCCGTTGCCAGCTATCATCACCAGCTCTGGATCAATAGGCCCCTCGCTCGGGTTAAAGTCCTCCCCTTTCCTCGCCTTCCCGTGATCTTTGTACTTCACGAGCTTGTGGTGGGAGGAGATGTTGGTGATGTTTTCTGTATGCTCGAGGTCAGACTCACAGAATGCCTTGACCTTCTTGTACGAGGCAGTATGGGCCATCGCAAACAGGTCGTACATCTGTGGCACCTCCGTCTTGTTGTGACGCGCCTAAAAGAGAGAGAGAGGAAAATTGTATTAGTAAAGGGCTTAAGATAGCATTAAGAATGAATTGCATGAGGCATGAAGCAAACCACATACCAGGTTCTCGCCAAATTGGATTAAGTTGACTCTCCCTTGATGGTGTGGCACACCAACCATGTTGCCACGCCTCTCCTTGGCGTTGTTGTGGCTGGCCTCCCACGTTTTGGAGCACCACTGATCCACCAAGGCCTCCCAACAATCCATCTTATCCACACACCATCTCGGGGGCACCTAAGTTAATAAAGAGAAATTTGAGCGCGTCAGAACCAAATCAAGGAAACTAACTACAAAGCCTTAATAATATGTAATTACCTTCATGTAATGCTCCTTCTCCATCTTAGAATCACGACACTTCGCCTTGTCCTTCCTAATATGCCGCGTGGCATAGTAGTCTCGAACAGCCTGCACCTGAGCCTCGTGCCGGAAGTTTTGAAGTAGGCGGTGACATTCAGTTTCGATAACCTTTGCGGCGTCCTCCTCATATCCCTCCTCACACCTGTAGTCGGTCTGCAAACGAGACAACACCGATTAGTACAATAACTAGCTATGGTTGATTTATAATTCTGTGAAGGAGAAATTACCCAGAACTGTCGGATCAGCATGTCGGCCCTCGTGTGGCACAAAACACAGTCGATCTCCACCTCCGGTGGGCCTGGGACAACCAAGTAGTGCTCCCAAGTCATTCCTACCTCTCGCTCCTGACCGGGCAACATAACAAACCCTGGGAAGTTTTGACGACAAAGCACACCAAGGACGTTGTTGGGCTTGCGGACACCCTTGGCAACAATCTACCCCCTGCGGTATGACAAATTAAAGCCAAAACATTAGATATTTGAGAAAACGTGAAGGCAAAAGGTTAAATAAGAGTAAATTAACTTACTTGTCCCCATTTGGCTTAATCGACCACCTCTACTCGCGGGTCGCCGGCACAAGCGGGAGCACCGAACTACCACGCTGGTAGACGGTAGCCCCCTAACCCAGCTCCTCATCGCTACCAGCATGGCCACTTGGCTCAGCCCAGGTATCCCACTGGGTCTCTGGGGACGTACCCTCATCCCTGCTTTTCTCCGAAGTCGCCTGAAACGAAGCCTCTGGGACACGAGTCTCGTGGGTCGAAGGCTCGTCGACCCGAGGCTCGTGAACATGTAGCGACCCGACTCAAGACGAGTGAAGCCTCTGGTGTTTCCGTACCATCCCAAGATCATGCTGGTACACACTCAGTACATAATGTATATATTCAAGAGTTCAATCACACAGCTTTATTAATCGAAATCTCATAAAGAGTACTTTATTACAATAAAGGATTACAATAAGGTGGCTGAAGGCCATCTCATGAGATATCTAACGAAGACTAGCGGAAGCATCAGGTAGACGAGTCCATCCGACTCCAAGGGCATGTCGCTGAGCGTAGATCGTAGCCTCACTCCTGGTCGGAAAAGTACTCTGCAACATGATACGTTGCAGCCGTCTAGGTCAGCATATTGAATATGCCGGCAAGTCATCAAAGAGAGGAGTAAAATAATAATCAACTATCTCTACATGCATATCTGGCCGGTGGGGCTAAGTTTTTGCAAAAGCCAGTTTTATCCTACAACAAGAGGGGTTGGAAGCAAAATATTACTACATTGTTTGTTGTTAACGAGATGGTTCCGCCAACCAATTCTCGTACCCGAATAGTTGTTAACACCCACATCATTATTAAGTTGTCTTGAGAGTTCAGGGGAAATTCAATGCCTTCGGCTCAAGTTGTCCATGACCGTGGACACGGCTAATCGATTAGCTTGGGCACTCTGCAGAGTTTTGCACACGTTACCCACAAGATTTGACCGCCTCCGGGTTTGTCCTCGCACTTCAGGGTGTTTGAAGACCGGATGATCAAAACATGGTCTTTCAACGGGTCCCTCTGAATCCCTGTCGGTGCCCATCCATTCCTACCGTTCTTCTACATCTGCTAGCACCGCCTGTCCAGAGTCGCCGCGTTGTCCAACCAAGCCAGAGCCCATAATGACTTGTGGCTGTGCAGGTAAGCCTTGAGTCTTGAAGTCTCCGTCCGTCTCTTCGAGCCTGGGTGAAGCTTTCCGCAGGATGTCATGGCCTCTCCAGCATCCCGGGCATCCACTGGTTTCTCCAGGGAGCCGATCAACCGTCCTTCACCCAGAGTTGCATTGCGTCCGAGGTCTTGAAAATCTTGTCTTAACCGGTCTTGATTATTTAATCAACCTCGCATCAGTTGTGATATACACTCAACCGAAAACCCGTCTACTCAAGCATAGCATTAACAAATTGTCGTCCCGGGGCCAAGTATCGGGGTTGTTGTGTGCCTACCACATGATACTACAACTTATACTAAAGTTTCCAAGAACCTAGGCAGCATGCAATTGGGCAAAGAAAGGTGAACTACCATGCATCGAAAACATAGGAAAATAACATGATCAAAATGACTTGCCTTGATGATAGTTGTCTTACTCGAGCGCTTCTAAGTAACACGCTTCGCACTCCGGATGATCTACCGATACAAACACAAAACACACCATAAGCACTACAATCAAGCAACAAGTAAAAATAACATCACAAGTAAGGATTTGCTAAAGCCTAAGTAAAAGAATTCAACACGCGTTACTAAGGCAGAAACTTGTTTCTGTTGAAAACACCAGTACAAATACTTTCAAAATTTTGAAACTTCTACCACAGTAAGAGTTAATCACTAGGAAGCAGTAGAAAAAAGAATCAACTCAAAATCATTTTTTAAACTCCTGGAATAGGCAAAACAAGGTTTAAACTAAATCTGATCTAACTTATATTTGAAAATTTCAAACATAGACAAATTATATTTTTTTTAAACTACAGAAAAATTGGAGTCTAATGGAACAAGAATCAATATCATTGGATATCAGGATCAAAAGCTATGGCCAAAACAAAACAGAAACTTTTCTGTTTTTGCAATTAGACAGAAAAAAAGAAACTGACTAGCTAACTAACAAGGGGTATACGTGGCGTGTCGTGATAAACAAATGGCCGAAGGCTAACAAAACTTGCTGGCTAAACGAATAAGTGAAATAAAACCGACGGTTTTCTAATATAAACCGAAGAGGTATTCTAGGAACTAATCTACACCATCTAATAAGGATCTAAGGGCTACTAAAAGAAAAAGAAAAAACAACAGACATATGGGGGAGTTACCGTGGCTGGGAGACAACTCCGGCGAGGGTGGTGGTCGCCGACGAGGGGAGGAGCTCCGGGGGGCGGTGGAGAGACGGGGAGGTGGCGGCGGTGGTCCTCCAACGAGGGGGGGGGGGCGTTGGGCGGAGCGGGGAGTGGCGCAGGGGTGCTGCTCCAGGGGGGCCGAAGGCTGCAGCTCGGCTGCTGGCGGCAAGGGGTGGGGCAGGGTGGCGGCGGGGGTGGGGAAAGGGCGAGGAGGGCTCGGGGCCTCGGGCTACTTATAGGCCGGAGAGGGGTCGGGGAAGGAAGGAGGGAGGGAATCGGGGAGGATCCCGAGTCCTGGGAACCTCGGCTCGGGCTCGGGCAGCGATTTTGGAAGGAGAGGAGGGAGATGACCGCGGGAGAGAGGGGATCGGCCAGTGGGGCCCGCCGGGCAGTGAGTGGAGACGGGGAAGGAAGGGGCGGGCGGCCGGCAATTAAGGGATTCAATTCCCTGGGCTGTGGGGGTGGCGGCCCACACCTATACTGCGCCCGGGGCGGTTGCCTAAGAAAAAAAATAGACTTCCTATTTTATAACTTTCCGAAACAGAAAATAAAAAGCGAATAAAAGGAAATAAATAAAAATATTTAATATAGGGTATTATATACCAAAAGAATCAGAAAAATATCCTCTACCCGAATAACATTTTTCCAAAGCAAAAATAAAAACTTAAAAAAATGTTTTTTCAGAAATTCCTCAAAATGCTTTATTTTCTTTTTGCAAATATTTTTGCAAAAAATCTTTGGATTTTCTTGGCTCAAATATTTCAGAAATGCCCGTACTTTGGAGGGTCATTTTCCTCCGCTCTCTCTCTTGCGTGCAAGAGAGTATTTCCCCGGGCATTTCTCGTGCGAGGAAAAAGATGGAAATGCAAATCAAAAGACGAAAGAATTCACGTGCTAAATTCATTTCAATCAATATGCATAGATGCTTAGCTACACTGTAAAACATTCCCAATTAGGAAAATTGGGATGTTACAGAACCGGAGACCGTGTAGCCTCCACCTAAGACGAATCCACCCTAGAGGTCCTGTGCTCAGGTGAAACAGCTTGGAGTGGTGGCGAAGACCGTGTAGCCTCCACCTCAGAAGGCGTGGCAGCCACCGCCCTACCTCTCCCGCGTCCACGTGTACCTTTAGTACAACATAAATACCAACATGAGTAATAAAATGTATACAAATACCAACATGCATACAACATGAGTACAACATAAATACCAACATGAATACAACGTGTACCTTTAGTTCCTCCCGGCTTTGCGGGGGGTCGACCTCCTCTCACGGGGGGTGCTCCTTGCAGAGTAGAGAGCAACGCTGTTCGAAGAGGCGAGGCAGGAATGGAAGTACCCATCCCACCACCCGCCGAAGAAGAAGGAAACACGGAGTGCTTTCGACCCTTTCCCACCATCTTTCAACAGCTGTCATGACAAAGAGTAAATGAAATTAGTACAACATAAATACCAACATGAGTAATAGTTGAATACCTGACATGAACTAATAACAATCGTGCTCGTCTATATATGCTTCGGGGTCAATAAATGCATCATGATCATCACTATCATCAATAAATGCACCATCATCATCACTATCAGGAAGAACATGTGGAAGGCCACCATTATGTAATCGGTCAAGAAGTGACAGGTCATCCGCAGCAGTAACCTCTTCTTCTTCCAGCTCTTCCTGTTCGGGCTCAGGGGTTAAGACGGATTCACTATCGCTGTCTACTTCAATGTTCTGGGGTGAAATAGAGCGATTCTTGAAACGTTTTTTGGACATACGTGTTTCTTGGAAGAATTCCCCTTCATATGTGTCTGGGTTAATGTGAGGTTCGTAATCCTCTTCATTGAGGGTAGGTGGTCTAAAACGTGGTGGCACTTCATAAACGACATCCAAACCTTTGAGATTTGGATCAGTTTGGCAGGCCCACGGTAGATAGAAAACTTGTGTCGCCTGTTGAGTCGTAATATAGACATCACGAACATCTAAGTGGGTGTTTTGGTTGATTTTGAGTAGTCCTATATGTTCATGAGTCCGTCTAGTCTCCCTCGGCTCAAACCAATAACATTTGAAGACTACGACGGTCGGTGGGTTTTCACCATAGAATAGAAGTTCATAAATTGCTTCAACTCTTCCATAATACTCGGTGTCTCCTTTGCCGATAGCAGAGACAGAACAATTTGTAGTCTTTAGGTCGGGCATAGATAGCTCTTTGCCAAAGGTACGAAAGTGATACCCATTGATGTTGTATTTGTCAAATGAACGGACCTTGTAGTCAAAACCATTAGCGACTTGTCTCAACTCGGCGTCCATAGACTCTGCATCAGCCCACAAGTTTAATACGAAAGAATGGATGCATTAGCCGCAAATTAGACCAAGAAATCAAATGGTCCCTTAATGGTAATTAATTACCCTTTGTTTGAACCAAGAGATGAAACCGGGATAGTCGCCTCCATGCTTTACGAGAAACTCATACTCTTTGACGGAATCCTTTTTGATGACCGCTCCATCCGAGAATGCAGCGACATATCGAGTATATCAAATATCCGGGAATAAGAGTAGTTCAAAGGAATTAGAAGTTGTGGAACAATAATTTACCGAGAACTTACTGGATGTACGGCCGCACTCCTGTTAGGTTGGTGAAGATATACAATGAAATGGTCCGGCATTCTTCGACATCCAACGATTTCCCTTTTGAAGCACCGGATGGTGCGAGCTTACCTTTGAATAGGCTGAGGTTGGATCGAACTTTTTTGGATCGCCATCATTGTACCGAGGCTTCGGATTATGCAAATGATGATTTTTGGCTTCGTAGTGTGCTGTCATGAAGTTTGCCGCCTCCTTAGTAAGGAATGCCTCGACCATCGATGCTTCAATTCTACGTTTATTTTTACACTTAGCTCGAAGCATCTTCTGCATCCTCTCAGTTGAGTAGCACCATCGGTTTTGAACGGCCCCCCATTCTTGCCTCGGTCCGGAGATGCAGAATCAAATGTTGCATTGGATTAAAGAAGCCTGGTGGAAAGATCTTTTCTAATTTGCAGATCAACTCCGCCGCCAACTCTTCCATTTCATCTAGCACGCTAGGCGATAGTTCTTTCGCACAAAGAGAACGGAAGAAATAGCTCAGCTCTGCCAGTACTAGCCATTCATCCTCAGGGATAAAGCCACGCAACATCACCGGCATTACCCGCTCAATCCAGATGTGCCAATCATGACTCTTGAGAACAAATATTTTCAATTTCTAGAGACTCGCTCCCGTCTTTAGATTCGCAACATACCCATAGGGGAACATTAACCGCATTTTCACCCATAATAGCATTTTCCTCATAGCTGGCCTTTCAAGATTGAACCATGCCTTTGGCTTCGCTATGCTTTGCTTTCCTTTCCGTTGTCGCAAGTTTTGCAACGATCTATCACATAGAGCCTCCAGGTCGATTCTAACCAAAGGATTATCTTTTGACTTCCCCTCTATGCCGAACAATGTACCCAAAATGGACTCCGCAATATTCTTTTCAGTGTGCATCACGTCGATGTTGTGTGGGCAAAGGATGTCTTTGAAGTAAGGCAGATCCCATAAGCATGACTTGTGAGTCCAGGCGTGTTTCGTATTATACACTTTGATGTATCCTGGACGCAAAGGATCAGGCTCGAGAGCGTTTAATTGATCAAGGGTTTGTTGGCCTATCAATGCAGCTGATGCAGTGTTTTTGACAACTCTACCTTTGATGAAATTCTTCTTGTCTTTTCTAAACTTATGGTCAAGATCCAGGAATTGTCTATGCATGTCGAGGCAAGAAAACTTGCGACCAGCCTGCAGCCAACAGAACTGAAGAGCTGCCTTGCATGTGGTGCACGGGAGCCTTCCATGCACACACCAGCCAGCGAATACCGCAAACGCCGGATAATCATGCATCGAGTACATGTACCACACATGCATTTTGAAATTTGTTTTGGTAGCCGTGTCGTAGGTCTTGATCCCATTATCCCAGGCTTCTTGCAACTCATCCTTAAGCGGCTGCATGTACACATTCATATTCTTCCCCGGATAGTTGGGCCCTGGAATTATCAACGTCAGGAATTCTTTTCATAATATCTCCGGGTGGCAAATTGAGTGGAATGACAAATACAGGCCAACAACTGTATTGTGCTCCCGTCATACCATACACATTGAACCCATCCGTGCTGATGGTAACTCTAGGTTGCCTTGGATCTTCTGATTTATCCTTATGTAATGCATCAAAGTGCCTCCAGGCAAAACAATCTGAAGTGTGTACCAGCATTTTGTTCCCATCCGCATCTACTTCGGTTCTTTTGCCCAATTTGTGCCATGTCATCTGTCTGGCCGTCTCTTCGACCATGAAAAGACGTTGAAGTCTTGGTACGATTGGCAGATACTGAAGAACACTAATGTGGATTTTGGTCTGATTCTTCTCACCCATACCGTTGTCTACCACAATATACCTGGAAGAACTGCAAATGGGGCAATAGTTCAAGGCCGCATACTCAAGCCTAAATAAGGCACATCCATTCTCACATGCATTTATCTTCTCATGGGGCATCTTAAGTACACGGAGGATTTTCTCTGATTGGTACATGTTTGCAGGAAGTACATGGCCTTTGGGTAGAAAGCGTCCAAATATCGTCATCATCGCGTCGCAACATTCTCTGCCTAGGTTGAATTGAGCCTTCAGATCCATTACTAGCGCGATGGCATCCAACTGACAAAGCTCGGTCTGCTCATATAGAGGACGTTTTGAAGACTCCAACATTTCATAGAAGGCCTTTGCAGATTCCTCCATCTCATCGTCCGAATCCCGAGCATCATCAAAGTCTTGCACCATGTCTTCGATCCCGGTACCATGCTCGTCGGTGCAACGAAGAATCACCTTAGCTCTGGCACATTGGTCAGACTCACCATGAAAAGTCCACACCGTATAATTAGGCGTAAAACCCCACTTCTGCAGGTGTTTACCCATTTCAAACTATGTCTGCTTTTTCCAGTTGTCGCAGTTGGGACAGGGGCACCAGGTTTTTTGCTGGCCATTTGCAAATGCGGCTCTCGCAAACCCCATGGTTTTTTTTAACCATTCATTGGTCATGTCTTTCTGACTAGGGTGACCAGTGTACATCCAAGAACGATCACTCATGTTGCCTAGCTACCTATGGGCGCACAAGAAATAAATATATAATTCATCATCTATATTCATCCGCTAATCAAGTTTGTCAGTTTGATTACGTCCATGCAACTTACACACTAATAGGTAAAGATAGGTCCTAACCTCACCCGAGTATGTGTAGATTGGGTTTGTTTTCCCATGCTCTGCTCCAGATGCAACGCAGAATTTCGGCAGCACCCCCCCCGCTGTTCTCCTGATACACATCTCGGCAATAAGCAGAGATGATGTGTACCCAGAGAACAACAGGGAGGCACTGACGAAATTCCGCATCGGATCCGGAGCACAGCATACGGGAAAACGAACCCAATCTACACATACTCAGGCTGTCCATGGATAACGTTGGACAATTCGAAAGGATGGCGGTTATAAATATGCAAAGACATGCATATTTATATATGTCGCCCTTTCGAACGGGAGACGCACACTCGTCACGCATACTCATGATTGAAGAAACCTATATCTAGCAAGTTTCATCGGTACGAAGACTAGAACAGAGCAAATTAAGGGGGTAGGAGGAGAAGTCATTTGTGCTCACCAACAAACGCAGGGGCGTAGCTCGTCCAATGCACGTGGAGGTCGTCGAACAACTGCACATTGAAATTCACACGATCAACACAAATATGATGTTTTTAAAACATAATCGGAAAATATGTGACCTAACTAATAATTTACAAAACTATGACCCCGTCGGTTTGTGGAAGGCCGAAAAGCACCTTCTCGTTCAACCGGAGGCAGAAGAGTTGTTGGGGGTCGGGGGTTAGTGGCGTCGGGAGTCAGTGCCGTCGAGGGTCGGTGGTGTCGGGTGTCGGTGGCGTCGGGGTTCGGGGGTTAGTGGCGTCGGTGATCGGGGGTCAGTGTCGTCGGGTGTCCAGGGTCAGTGGCGTCAGGGGTTAGTGGTCGGGGGACTTTTTGGTCAATAAGAGACCCAAGAGGTGTCGGAGGTCGGGGGTTGGGGGTCAGTGGCATCGGGGGCGGCGTATTGTGCCATGGTGTTGTCAGGATGTCGTGTCGGGGTTTCGGGCATCGTGTCGGGGTGTCGGGGTGTCATTTTCTTCTTCTTCATCTTCTTTTTTTTCCTCCTCTTCATCTTCTTCTTGTTCTTCTTCTTCCTTCCTTCCTTTTCTTCCTCTTCTTCTTCTTCTTCTTCTTCATTCTTTTCCATTTCCCTCTTCTTCTTCTTCTTCTTCTTCTTCTTCTTCTTCCTTCTTTTCCTTTTTCGTCTTCTTTATTCTTCTCCTCTCTCCTCTTTTTCTTCTTCTTCTTCTTCTTCTTTTTATCCTCCTCCTCCTCCTCTTCTTATTCTTCTTCCCTTATCTACTTATTCTTCTTTTATTCTTCATCTTTTTTCTACTTATTTCAATTATGACTATGTAGAATATAAACCTATCACTAAACCTATCGCTAAACCTATATAGCACTAAACAGCAAAAAAAATAACAAAAATAGAATCTACCAATCATTAACTAAAAAAGAATCTACCACTAATTAACAAAATAGAATCTACCTCTAAATTAACAAATAACAAATAACCTAGCACTAATCAACTAAACCTAGGACTCAATCTACAATTTAACTAAAACAACTAACTAAACTACCACTAAATCAAATAACTAAATCAACTAACTAAATCTAATTAAAAAAACTCACCTATGGGCGGTGGGAAGCCGGGGAGGAGGGGGCGGGACGGGAGGCGGCCGGCGGGCGGGAGGGGAGGCGGCCGGCAGGCGGGAGGTGAGGCAGCCGGCGAACAAGAGGGAGGGGTGTGGGGAGGCGGGCGCATGGAGGAGGGCGCAGGAAGGAGGGGGCGGGAGGGGAGGCGGCCGGCAGGCGGGAGGGGAGGCGGCCAGCGGGAGGGGAGGCGGGGTGTGGGGAGCAGGGCGCGGGAAGGAGGGTGCGGGGAGGAGGGGCGGGAGGGGAGGCGGCCGGCGGGCGGGGCGGAGGGGTGTCGCGGGTGGGGAGGAGGGGCGGGGGAGGAGGCGGTCGGCGGGAGGGGAGGAGGGGGCGGGAGGGGGACGAGCGGGTGAGAGAGACACATAGTACTGTCGGAGCGGAGGAGACTAGGGTGGGGAGATGGCCGTTAGGGGGGGGATCTCTTTGCCGTCCGCCCCCCGACGGCAAAGAGCAGGAGATAGGGGGAACGGGGGTTGGGAGACGGCCGTTAGGGGGGGCTCGCTTTGCCGTCCGCCCCCGACGGCAAAGAGAAGGAGGGCAGACGGCAAAGGGAGCGCCCGTTATGGGATGGGAGGGGGTGTGTGGTGGGCTCTTTGCCGTCTGCCCTCCTGCTCTTTGCCATGTGCCAACAGACGGCAAAGACAAGACTTATGGCAAAGAGTATCTTTGACATCCATGTGCTCTTTGCCGTCAGTTTTCTGGTGACTGACGGCAAATAGGGTCTTTGCCATCAGCCAGCGGACGGCAAAGAAGGGGCTCACGGCAAATAACTGAATTCCAGTAGTGTATGGCAAGTGTGTGTGTGTTCTGTGTGCTTCCTCTACGAAATAGAGGTGGTGGAGGGGTAGATATAGGCATCTCCAAAAATCCAACTCTTACAGCATTATTGCCCAACTCGGTGAAACCGAAGTGAATCTCGGTGGTACCGAGTTGGACTAAATGTGGCAACTTTGCAATTATCCTTGTGACCGATACAAGAATATCGATGATACCGATGTGGTGAACCAGGGAAGTTGCCAAATCTCGGTGATACCAATTTCAAAACTCAAAAATTCCAATTCTTGAAATCGATAGACTAGAAAGTTGGTCACTGATTTTCGGTGGCACCAAAGTGAAAGTTGGTGGTAACGAGATTCTAGGGTTTGGTATAGGTTCTTTCTGTTGAAAAATCGATAGGGCCGAGTGGAAATTGTTGGTGGCACCGATTTTGATGTGTAGGTTTTGGACACAGAATATTGTGGGAGAATGGTTGAGTATTTTTGGTGTCTATCTCTAAGCACTTGAGCAACCAATTCATCATAGATACCTCACCCCTTTTAATAGTATTGGCTTTCCTATGGACTCAAAAGTGATTTATCACCAATATAAAATGTAAAGTCTTGTAGATTGAAGCTTGGCCAATCCTATTCCTTTCCTTGGGGTTTCTCCACACAATCCTTAGACAATGCTCTCTGTGGACTATACCTGAAATATACTAGGTAAAAGTGTTAGTCCAAGAGACAATGTATGTTGTCAAGAAGCATATGTGCTTTCAGTATCCCCCTTTTTGGTAATTGATGACAACATAAAATCAAAGCTTCAAATAAAAATAAGCAGTAAAATATGACAACTTGAAAGATACATGACTAAGACGAGCTCCCCCTAAATGTGTGCAATCCCTTTTAGGAGATGTTTGCTTTGGACTGCAAGAGCACACACATAGTAGAAGGGACAAGACAAGTCATGTGAATCTTGGCTATATGCATGAAACATATGTGAATGAAAGGTTTCCATGTTCAAGACTCACTCACGAAAACAATATGTGCAAGAGACAAGAGATCATCTTGAACAAGTATATGATGCATATACTTACCGTGAGGTTCTTGAGCATCTTAATTAGGAGTACACTTGGGAAAAATGTTAGAGAACACAAGAGTATTCTATCGAAAAGATGCAGGGGGCAAACCTCGGTAAACTCGCATCTCTTGATTCCGACTAACCCCTCTCAAGCCGCCACATAGCTGTGATGGCTCCACATCTATGTTCTCTCACGAGGATATCTGTCATGACAAAACCACGACAGTTGGCGCCCACCGTGAGGAAGCGCACGGTGGTGTTGTGTTCTTGAAGGGATATCTTCAAGGATCGAGAAGTTCGCGATCGTACTGATGACAAAGTAGCGGTGGAAAAGAATTTACATGACTCCAAGTTCATCAATCGAGATTGAAAAAGTTTCAACAGCACCATACGCGGTACCGGGTTGTAGGTCAGACCGCCGCTACAGCCGCCATCCAGATCCGTCTACGCAATCGCATTGGACGTGCAGAATTCTAACCAAACTTGAAGTGATGTTCGCATGGGAGTACTAGCTCCATAAAGGCTCCAATTAATCAAAGGTGGGGCAATCCTCGCGTGAAGATCGGTCACGCAACACCCTTGTACACGGAAGGATTCAGGAGGGATGAGGGGGGTCGAAACCCCCCTCAATGATCGTGTTTTCCTTCGATGGCGTTCAGTTAATCGCCAATTTTTTGGATTCGCTAGGTGTACATAACGTACTTCACTCCCCTATTGCAATTAACATGAAAGATCAGCGTCCTAGGACATGTAAGTCCTAATCTTTTTGCTAAAAGCACAAAATAAGGTAAAGGATGTTGGGGAACGTTGCATGGGAAACAAAAAATTTCCTACGCACACGAAGACCTATCATGGTGATGTCCATCTATGAGACGAGATTTGGATCTATTTACCCTTGTAGATCGCACAGCAGGAAGCGTTAAGAAACGCGGTTGATGTAGTGGAACGTCTTCACGTCCCTCGAACCGTCCCACGAACCGTCCCTCGATCCGTCCCACGACCCGTTCCGATCTAGCGCCAAACGGACGACACCTCCGCGTTCAGCACACGAACAGCTCGACGATGATCTCGGCTTTCTTGATCCAGCAAGAAAGACGGAGAAGTAGATGACTTCCCCGGCAGCGTGACGATGCTCCAGTGGTGGTGATGATCTACTCGTGCAGGGCTCCGCCCGAGCTCTGGAGAAATCCGATCTAGAGGTAAAACTATGTGGTCTAGGGTTGAGTTGCACGTGGCAAAAGTTGTCTCAAATCAGCCCTAAAAGACCAATATATAGGAGGGAGGGGGAGGGCTAGCCTTGAGGTACAATCCCTCAAGGTGCGCCGGCCAAGGGGAGGATGAGGACTCCTCCTCCAATTCAGTTTGATAAGGAGGAGTCCTCCTCTTCCTTCCCACCTCCCTCTTTTCCCTTTTTCTTCTATTTTCCTTTGGTATTTTCTTATGTGGCACCATGGGCCCCTTAGGCTGACTCCAACAGCCCACTAAGTGCTTGTGGCACCACCCTAGTGCCTTGGGCTCACTCCCGGGTGGGTGGGCCCCTCCCGGTGAACTCCCGGAACCCATTCGTCACTCCCGGCACACTGCCGGAATTGGCCGAATCTTTCCGGTGACCAAATGAAACCATCCTATATATCAATCTTTGTTTACGAACCATTACGTGACCTCCGTGATATCATCCGGGACTCCGAACAACATTCGGTAACCACACATATAACTCAACTATACTAAAATATCATTGAACCTTAAGTGTGCAGACCCTGCGGGTTCGAGAACTATGTAGACAGGCCCCGAGGCACTCCTCGGTCAATATCCAATAGCGGGACCTGGATGCCCATATTGGATCCTACATATTATCCGAAGATCTTATCGGTTGAACCTCAGTGTCAAGGATTCATATAATCCCGTATGTCATTCCCTTTGTCCTTCGGTATGTTACTTGCCCGAGATTTGATCGTTGATATCCGCATACCTATTTCAATCTCGTTACCGACAAGTCTCTTTACTCGTTCCGTAATACAAGATCCCGTGACTTAAACTTAGTCACATTGCTTGCAAGGCTTGTGTGTGATGTTGTATTACTGAGTGGGCCTCGAGATACCTCTCCGTCACACGGAGTGGCAAATCCCAGTCTTGATCCATACTAACTCAACGGACACCTTAGGAGATACCTGTAGAACACCTTTATAGTCACCTAGTTACGTTGCGACGTTTGATGCACACAAGGTATTCCTACGGTGCCAATGAGTTTTATGATCTCATGGTCATAGGAACAAATACTTGACACGTAGAAAACAATAACAATAAAACGACATGATCAATATGCTACGTTCATAGTTTGGGTCTAGTCCATCACATGATTCTCCTAATGATGTGATCCAATTATCACGTGACAACACTTGCATATAGTCAGAAAACCTTGACTATCATTGATCAACTGGCTAGCCAACTAGAGGCTTGCTAGGGACATTGTTTTGTCTATGTATCCACACATGTATCTATGTTTTCATTCAATACAACTATAGCATGGATAATAAACGATTATCTTTAAACATGAAATATAATATAACTATTTATCATTGCCTTTAGGGCATATTTCCAACAAAGAATTGTATCAAAAAAGAGGTAAAAGAAAATAAAAACCCATCATGGAGGCTGTAGGTTGCGGGCTTGCCGCACATAGCCACGACCTGGACAGTTGGACTACTCACGCACATATCGCTAGATGCTAGCCTTCCTGTTCATGCCGGTTCTGTGATTGTAACAGAAGCCTGCAAGTGATGGTTGCTGATCGGATCTCTCAATCGCGCCTTCAGCGAGAAGGGGCAAAGGGAAGGGAATTTGGGGACAGGCAGGCGCCCATCCACGGAAAATTGCCGCCTTGATGGTAGACCGGACGGCGGACGCAACAATGAGCTGCAGTCCTAGGGCAGTTCCGGGAGGAGAAAACTGGGACTGAATCAATAAGGTTGTAACCAAAATCGATCGCCATCGACGGCGATGTGACGGTGCGTTCCAAGACGATGGAATGACACAAGGAATTGTGTGGTTAGTCTACTTCACGGATGTATATTATGCAATGTTGATTCGTATATTGTTAACTGTTTTTTTAGAAGACAAAGTTTACGTGTTTAGATGAAATTAGCTTATCTGCATATACTTGTTTTACCATGAGTAGACCCCTGATGCACTGATGAAATACTTTTGACAAAATGAATTATAAATTGTGTATGTATAGTCATGAACAGAAACTAATTTATGCATTATATGGCAGAACTGGTTTTACAAACTAAATCTGACCGTATGAGTGTAAGTTTATATCACAATCAATGAGAAGTAGTGAACGAGTAGCATCGATTCTAGTCCAGAAAATGACCACACTTGATCTTGGTGACGGTAAAGCAAATGAGTAAACGGTTGGAGATGCAATACTAAGGCTTAGATAGCCATATGGTATCTCTATCTTTTTCACTTGTTGTCTTTCGCTTCCCCCCTATGTTTAAGTCCTTGCTCCATCTCTAGCCTATATGGCCGGAGGCCGTTCCGAAATGAAAGATCTCCGGTTTTTGCTCGATCTCTTATTAGAGGTATTCTTAGCGGTTGCTTCTCCCCGGCTCAGCAACCATAGATAAAAATAAAGAAAGTGGGGGCGGAGGTAGTACAGAGGCATGTCAGCTCCTAGTCCCAAGGCGATTAGTTCCTCGTATGCACTACCGACAGAAAAAGGAAACACCAAATGATCGGCCTTGTTAGGATCCATTTGTTAGAGTTAGAATTGGTTAGATTGGACCGAACTAAGTCCAAAACATCCAAATAGGAGGGTTAGAGTTCGTTAGATGCATCTAACCCACCCAAAAGAATTAACCCACCCAAGAGGTGCTTATTTGGGTTAGAGTTAGGTGGAGCCTAGAAAAAGTTACTTTTCCCTCTACCTCCAGCACACAAAATCCTGGATAAAGGAGCCAAATGATTGGAAAACGTGCACTTATTGACAATTTAACCCTTCCATCCAAACGCATCTTTGGTTAGAGTTAGTTCAGGGTTAATCTAGAGTTAGAATCTAACTCTAACCTCTAACCGAGTTAGAGTATCCAAACAGGGCCATCATAGGCCAAGCGACAAGAATTGTCTGAAGCTATCAATAAATGTTGTTGCAAAAAGAAGTTGCATGAGCCTACCGGCTCACATGATGCACTCCATCCAAGGCAAATGAAGGAGGACAAGTTCTCAAATCATATTTGTACTCACGCCATGCGTAAACTACTACTCCCTCTGTACCACAATATTTGTTGTTGGGGAGAACTAGTTTAGTTCTCTCCAACAACAAATATTATGCAACAGAGGGAGTAGAAGGCAGCTGGTGCATTCCCCAATGATTAAAAACAAGATCAAAGAATAAACAAGACATCGCATCAATTGTGGTCCGATGAACACAACTTATTATCCACCGGTCTGTCTACGTGAAATATATTTGGGTCAAAGTATACGTTCAACATTATTCAACACCAATCTTCGTGTTCTGCCGACAAATCAGATCCGTCTACTTAGAGCAACTCTAGCAGACCCCGCATCCGGCCGGCCCGCAAAATGTGTTTGCAGTTCGCGCAAAACCGCTTTTGTGGGACGGCGCCGGCTGGCACAAATGCAGACCCCGTATAATGGATCCGTAAAAAAGCATATTTACGGAATATACTTTTTTAGGGGTCGGCTTCTGCGGGTTCTGATCTGGCGCAGCTCCTCCCGACCCGTAAAACTTAGATTGAACTAACATCTATTAAGTTTCTTTCTATCAACAAATGAATGTATTGGCCTTCCCAAATCCAAAATGAGCATCCATCATCCCACACAAAATAATGAGCAAGCTCGAAGTGAGCTACCGCAATTGAACTAAAGAATGAGCCATGGAACGAGCTACCACAAGTGCACGTACCCTGTCGTTTTCGCATTTGTAGAACACCCATACAGGGTGTGTGGGCGTGCCCAAAGTGAGCCGTAGCACTTGGCGTCGGCAATCGTCGCACTCTATGAGCGGCATCGGTAAGCCACAAAGACGATGCGTGAGCGCCGAGCCCGGTGGACGGCCGGACGAGTCCATGCCCTCAAACCTTCGGCGCCGGCGGGTGGACGAACCCATGCCTACATGCGGCGATGCGCCCTTTCCTGGGATGCAGGAGAGTCTCCCCGACCACTCCATCGCCTCGGGCAGCAACCAGCGGCTGTAAAAAGACAAATCCGGCGGCCCCCTATGAAGTGCCGTAGATCTGCAAATCCGGCGGCCCGCCCACGCAGGAGGGAAGGGAGGGGAGGCCTTGTGCGCATGGCGGCGTTCCGGCATGCTCCTGCCGGCTGCTGTCGCGGGATCAAATGTCCCCACCAACCGTTTCCTCTTATATCCAGGGCACCGCAGCCGCGAGGAGGAAACCCGCGTTTTCCCGGGTTGGGGTAGGGATTTTGCCGCGCCCCCTAAAATGAAAGTGCGGGACGGGGCGGGATGCAGGGTATGATCGGGCAAGTTTTTTCGTCCCGACACGCATTTTGACGGTTATTTTATGGGCCGGGGCAGGATGCGGGGTCTGCTAGAGTTGTTCTTATACATCTGCTTCCAATGCCACGCCTGACACCCACGTCCGCCCGCAAGTATGTACCTCCACACGAGCTTACAACTACTGCAGCCGACAATCACGTCTGTGTCGGGTTCCAATGTCGCGGCCGACTTTCGCCGGTTTACAACACTATGAACAATTCATTTACCATTCAAATACATCAGGAGATGTCCTTCATTTTATTTTATTAGCACATATTATTTTTATGTGAGAACAATTACTCTGGCATGTAGTATTTTTACACACCACAATTATTCCAAACAAAAGTAACGCTATACCACGGACATGCCCAATGGACGTGTACAAGCCTCCACCCCCGCGGCCTGGTCTATCTCAAATATATCAGAAGTCTTCTGACGTTCATCCATGAAAAATACCAAGTGCTATCTACCTTATTTATTTTATCAATATTAACTTTTCTTTAGAGAACAGTTACTTTGTCTGCAATATTTTTCAGCATAGGACAAGTGCCCCACTATAAAGGTAATATAATATTGCAGATATGGAGCTCGTGCCAATATTATCATGGGCCGACATCTGTCCACGCCACATCTTCTAATGGACGCGTGCAAGCCGCCTCCCACACAGTACAATCTACATCAACTTGACACGGCCGACTCGCCGTCCACGCTGGCTTACAAATGACGCGACCAACTCGTCATGTGCGCCGACTTACAACGCCACGGTCAAACTCTTTGTCCGCGCTGATTTTCAAAAGCCGCGGGTGACTTCCGAATCAACATCAACATGTCGGGACTACTCCCGTACAAGCCACGCAATGGACGCACTCAAGGCACCGCCCCCGCGGTTTGGTCTACATCAACACATTGGAACCATGCCTACCATCTCAAGCCATCCTATGGTCGCACGCAAGCTGTCTCCACGTCCCTTCTCCTCCAACGACATTGGAGCAAAGGAAAAAGTGACATTCAGAATCATGTCTTACGCAACATCACCAAAACACACACCAACTTCTACTCATGATGGGTTGCTCAATGGATAGACGCATTGGCTTGTTATCCATGTGATGCATTTTACCTCAGCATATCAACAGAAATAGAAGATCTTGACATGAAGTAAATATCCCTCGAGAAGCTACAATTTGAGTTGGTCAACATTGAGCCGGTAATTCAAAAGCCAACGACAAAGAAGAAGAAAAAACGGGCCCTGCAGGAGTGAGGAGAGCCGGACTACATGAGAATAAAAAATCATGGGTCACGGATGCATATGAAATCAATTTGGCCATGACATTTTCAAAAAGAAATACGATGAACATCATGAAGATCATCAACTCGCCTAGTTGTCTCAAGTTTCAGTAAAATTCCATTGTTGATTCGTGAACCTTATGTCAGCTTATGCTACAACCAAGTATGAAGACTCTCAAGCCGCATCCATGAATCGACTTAAGACTTAGGGGCTACACATACATGACTCGATGGATTTGGTTGTTTTCAACAAATTCAAAAACTAAGGGTCATTCCATGGAAGAAAACCCTAAACCCGGGGGCTGCTGTCGTATTGGCAATAACTTAAATGTTGCTCAAAAGAACTTGCCGCCACGATGCCCAATTCCAACATGGATGTCGTGCTTATGGGCGAAAAAGTGAAGATTGCCAAAGATGACCAGCTGCCATGATGCATTGTTCAAAACAAGTATCCTCTTTTACTAGATCATCATATTATCATATTATGATCAATGAAATCAAGTCAGCTTATCTGGACCCCAGATTGTTTGGCAGTAATAGCATTGTCTTCTACAATCCTATGCCGGTCCTTTCCATAACCATAGGTCACTTGGGGGCTTCCAACTCATTGACTTTAGCTTTCTCACCCTCTTGATCCGGCAAAGACGCCACACAATGGTTATACCTACATGTATGCTTGATGCGACTCCGACCAGGTGACTCCATGTACTCTTAACTATTCAATGCATTGTGGACCCTAAATCAGCAATATTAAAACATTGGTTTTTCACATGAGAGCTGGCATACTGAAGCTAGGATAAACCATGGGTTATCATGCCCGCTTCATTGAGGCAAGACTTGAGCCTCGAAAGCCGGTCTCTTGTTACCGTGTCTCACTGAGTCGGCCTATTAGTTATGCTTTACTTCTGGATGATATTACCTCCTCACTTTTCAGGTACAAGTACTACTTTTACC
Source organism: Hordeum vulgare subsp. vulgare (assembly GCF_904849725.1). Classification (NCBI taxonomy): domain Eukaryota; kingdom Viridiplantae; phylum Streptophyta; class Magnoliopsida; order Poales; family Poaceae; genus Hordeum; species Hordeum vulgare. Next base: position 246,802,549 of record NC_058522.1, read on the forward strand.
GGCTCATCATGAATGACCGGGTCACAAAAGTTGCAGTCATATTATGACTAATTCAATCGTACATCATTCTGCATTACATCATGCATACATATCATGCCAGTCATCAAACCGGGTTACAACATAAACTTTTCCACGAGCAAATAAGTCTTTGAGAGCCAAAACTAATTGGATTTTTATCATGACTTATCATAACAAATGTGAAATGATTGGGTTCTTACAAAATCAGCTAAGGATAAATCTTAAAAAGCCACTTTCTCACATATTGCTGAGCTGTTATATTACATATTGCTGAGATGGCCCATCACTTATAATGTCGGGTCATCTAATTGGCCGGCTGCTGGGTTTCTTCAACTTGTGCTTGTAGTAAACTACAAGAATTATGGATTCCTCAAAACATACATTTGTCAGGTTGTAATGCAACTACGGGCAGCGATTTCATTTCAAGCACAAAAGGCATTATTCCAAGATATTCATGCCCACAAAAATTACCAGGTTGCATTACAACCACGGTCAAGGATTAATTCGAGTTCAGGAGAATTGTGAAGTGCATTATGATGGGTTATATTATTCTCACAGTCCCAAGTCGCTAGAGGCATGCGACACGGCACTTGGGGGCTACGTTATTCAAATTAAATCAAGTATGAAAGTCCCATGTCGCTGCAAGCATGCACCATGACAATTGGAATGCATAGTCATTTTGACTAGTTTCATTAAATATCCAACCCATCACATAATGATGAGCCGGCCCTTGGGTGTTTTTCTTTTCAAAAGGAGAAGTACATGTAAGTCCCAAGTCGCTGCACGCAGACAACCCGACACTTGGGGGCTACACTACTCGGATCAAAATTTCTAAAAAGACCCATGTCGCCACACGCCTGCGACCTAGAACTTGGGGGCTACAACATTCAGCTCTGTAATAGATTATTAGGTCCAAATTGAAGACCAGGCCCATCACACACTGATGAGCCGGCCCTTGGGGGCTACACATGTCAAATTCAAGATATCTAGTCTATATCTGGTGACTCAGATGACAACCCGGATTTATCAAAGTTATCTACAACATTCAAAAGCTAAAGTTCAAGTCCTCGGTTGTTGCAGGCAAAACAACCCGGCCCTTTGGGGTACACTAGCAGAAGCTTTATAAGTATAAGACAATTACAAGTCCCAGGATTATGCAGGCAACACACCCCGACACTTGGGGCTACATAGCCAAGATAGTTTTCTACACGAAGCACCAAGTCATCATGAAGTGATAAACTTGGAGCTTGGGGGCTACAAGTAGTGTGTAGATAAAAAGAGACAGAAATAACTCCCTAAAGCAATCAATTTTAAAAAGGAGTTGAAGCATTGAAAGATCGACTCAGCATCACAAAGATTTCTTTATTCCAATTGAAAGACTGGGGTACAGTTGTTTGACCCGGCGTCACCAACAATCATGACC